>NC_042360.1:2500-684672 GCF_002563875.1 Besnoitia besnoiti | reverse complement strand
GCCCGCAGAGCGGAAGTCACGTCTGTTTCCCGTACGGAGTTCTACTCCGCTCTCCGCAGAGTATCCGCCTTCAATAGGGACCCGTCCATTCCATGTATATCCAAGGGTGGATAGCCATCTCTACAACGGCAAGGATCGGACGTCATCGGCCTAAGCATTCTAAATAAAACAAGCTTCAGTCACCTAGTGTCATGCCACTAGGAAGAAGGAGCAGACAGGGGTCACCACCCCTGTCTGTCGGCGCTGTGTGGCGGTGGGAGCGGTAGAAACGCTGCAGCAGGTACAGGCTTCGAACCTCCGGAGCACGGGAGGAAAGCAGAGCCTCCTTTTCCCGCAATGCTTTGAGGAGACAGGACAGTCTGGACTGAGAGGAATATCTCGTCCGTCTGTAGACGCTATCGGGGTGGGTACGACTACGCGCATCGCGCATTGGCGCGGCGGGCGCACACCCTTCGGCGCCAGTCTGTTGCTAAATTTTTCGGCAGTTGTTCAGAAAGGAAAGGGTCTGCTCAGATTATTTGCGTCCTGTCGCTTTTCCGGTTTACGGTTGATGGATTCGCATGCTTGGTTCTGTCGCACGTCGCCGCGCATTTCATGGCTAACTCTGCCAGCGTCTTGCTGGCGTCGCCGTAGCAAGGTACTACCAGACGTGCGTTTTCTCCGGTGTCTTGGTGAAGAGCGGAGGGAAGGGTTTAGGGGGGGGGGGGGGGGGCGATGAACCGTTGTCTTCTTTTCTTGTCGCTGTTCATCTTTTGAGACCCGACTGTGGCGCCATATCGTTTCTACTCCATTTCAGCCGTCCCTGGATCTACGGATCGCCTTTTTTGCGGCGAAGGTAGCGGCCTCTCCGCCTGCGCCTTCCTTGCTGAAGTTTAGGACGGGTTGCGGAAAAACTGCTGCGAGTGTTGCCAGCACTCTTTCGCCTTTTCCGGCTCCCGCAGCTTGCAACAAGGAGGCAGAAGCGTCTTTCAGCGTCGCGCGAGACTACGTTTGTTGTCTCGACTTACTGCGGTCCTCAACTGAGAAGCCGCGACGGACTGGCCGCTTCGCCTCACAACCGTCTACGTCTTGTCGCTTCTTTTCCGGTCCAGTGTGCCTGCTCACATTTCCTACAACCCGCTGTTGTTCGCCGTGTCGTCGTGTTCCTTTGCCCTCCCTCCGCGAAACGCTCCGCCAGAGCGCGACAAGGGCATGTTTTTCTCTGCTTTTTCGTCCCGCGCGTCGCGGCTGTCTGTGTGCAGTCACTGCGTCCCTTCGCACGTCGTAGACAGCCGCTTGCCCCTGCCCTTCTTCCGTGCCTCGTGCTCCAGTTAGTCTTCGTACCGAGATACATCCTGTCGTCCCGCGTTGCTGCATTCCTTCTCCGCGACAAAGGGCGGCTTTGGAGACGACGCAGCTCTCCGTGTACCGTGGAACGGCTACGGTGGCGAGTAGATTGACCTTCCAGTCTAGCCCTGCAGATAAAACTGCCGCGACGCTTCCGGGACGCTTCTTCCTGGGCCCTTCGGATGCCTCGTTAGACTCAGCCCTAGTGCCCGCTGCGTGCACCACGGCTTCTCTGCGTAGGCACTTTCTTTTCGTCTTTTTCTCGACACCTCTCACACCCCTCGCCCGACGCCCCGCGGGGCTACCGCATCAGGGGCAGTCTGGCGAAACCGCAGTACCGGTCTGGGTGACTGGTCTCCGCATCCTGTTCGTCGGAACGTTGCCTCCGCCGTCGTCTTCTTCTCGTTTGTCTTTGCTGCCGGCAGAGTCGCGCGCGCGACCTTCGTTTTCGAAATTCCCTCCACTCTTCCGCAAAATGGCGCTCACGCACGCGAGCTCGGGGTCATTTCGCGATGTCGACCCCAGCAGTGTGGGAATGATGGAGGGGGCGTTTTTCGTCTCCCGCACTGAGCTCTTGGACTGGGTTAACACAACGTTCAACCTCTCGCTGACGAAAATCGAGCAAGGCGCCTCGGGCGCCGTCTACTTGCAGGTAAGCGCGCCGCACTCGCACCGCCACGAGTGCCCTTTCCGGCAGCTGTCTGTGAAGAGACTCGTGTTTTGCTGAGGTCACCAGCTTCCAATCCATTACGTGTGCTCCTCCACCCCGAAGACTGCTCAAAGCTTGGATGTGCTTCCCTTACTGTGTCTCGCCTAGTATTGTGTCTGGCGATGCATCTAGCTGCCTTGCGTATCCGCGTCTCCCCAGTTTTCTCGGCTCTGCATCGCGGGTTGTTCCACGCTTCGCGTTGCAGTACCTGCGCACGCAACGGGCGGCTCCCTCCGCCGAGGGAGACTGTAGAATACGCACGCGCCTGCGTGTCCGACGCCAGGTTCCGCAGGCGCTTCAACGCCCCGCCGCTGGATTCGACTACTCGTGTCCAACGTGCATGCTACTGATTTCATCGTGGATTCCCGGCGAAATCGACGTATTTCGCGTTGTGCACTCAGATCGTCGACGGGCTCTTTGGAGGCGGCGCCAAAGTGCCGATGGCAAAGGTGAAGTGGAATTGCAAGTTCGACTACGAGTTCATCCAGAACTACAAGCTGCTGCAGTCCGTGTTCAACAAACAAGGAATCAAGAAGCACATCGAAGTTGACAAGCTGATCAAGGGAAAATACCAAGACAACCTCGAATTCCTCCAGTGGCTGAAGGCCTTCTACGATCGCCAAGCTGCACAGTTCCGCTCGTCAGACAAGCCCTACAACGCCTTTGAACGCCGCAAGGTAGGCCGCGTACCCAGCGAGAAATCACGCGGACTCGTCAGGGCGCGTCGCGGAAGAGTCGTTTCTGCTCTCGTGGTAGCAGTTCGCGTCGCCACGCGAGCGAGTCTGAGCGTTGGCGCAGCTTCGTGTAGAGGAAGCTGCGCCAGCGCGTGACCAGGTACGACCCGCTTGCCTTTCGTCGCATTTATTCATTTGCCCCTGGCTGCCTGCTGTTCCTTCAGCTCTCCGGCACTACGTTCCCCGAATGGGCGCAGCCGCAGGCATCTGCGGCCAGCGGGGCGCTTTCGGGCGCGAAGGAGACAGTCCCCTCGGCGCAGGGCTCTTCTGTATCGTCCTCCTGTTCTTCCCCGTCGCCGGTGCTGCTCGCGTCGCTCGCGACGAGTCACACACCGCAGAGCTTCCCCGCCGAGAAGCGGAGAGCGGGTGCCTCCTCATCGGCCTCTGCATCGCGGCAGAGTTCGACTCCGAGCAAGACGAGCGGCCGGTTGGCGTCGGCGTCCGCCGGCGACCTCCCCGCGTCTGAAGAGGCGGCGGCCTCGCTGGGCTTCAGCGGACGGTGCGCCTCGACGTCGAGCCGCGCGCCTGGAGCCTCCCGCGAACTGGAGGCGGAGATAGCGCGGCTCCGCAGTCGACTGGAGAGCCTGGAGACAGAGGCTGACCAGGCGCGCCTCGAGCGCGACTTCTACTTCCAGAAGCTCCGGCGTATCGAGCTCATGTGCTGCAGTTCGTCGGGCGTCGAGGCGCTGAGCGTGAAGGACGTGCTCGCGGTGCTTTACGCGACAGATGAAGACATTGACGAAGAAGGCGACGCACGCGAAGACGCCTTCGAGGAAGCGCTGGACGCGCGCGACGAGGTCGAGGACGACAAACGCCGACGCGGCGCGCCCAGCGACGATGCGCGCATAAAGGCCCGGAAGCACGCGGCGGCGCACACGAGGGACTGCGACAGATCGACTGCCGCGTCGCCTGCGCTGCGGGAAGAAGACAGCGAAGGGGATCTGAGCGCGCGACTCCGCAGCGTCGAGGCGCTCGCGCCGATGTTCCAGTGAGGGCAGGGCCGGGAAGCAGGCCCTCGGGGGAACGCTGGGCGCCTTTTCGAGACTCGAGAGAGAGGAAGCGTTTAGACGCTCAGATCGCCCTCTAAAGAAGAGGCGCAGTGTCCAACCTCGCCCCTCACAGCCGGCGATTCTTTGTTCCAGGTGAACAAGAGACAGGGAAGCACAGGCTGCGCTCTGTCCAGCTGGCGAGCATGCACGTCGTGGCGAGGAGACACGTGGCTTTTTGAGAAGTCGCCAAGAGCCGCGAGCCAGCCAAAAGGCATAAAGAGAGAAAAAAGCAGGCCGCGAGACGACGGCGCGTCGCCGATGAGATGGCTGCGACGGGGGAAAGAAGCGCTTTCGACCGTTTGAGACGGATGAGGACGCAGGGGCTCGAGCATAGTCTTTCCTTTTATGATTTTCGACACACGGCGGAATGTGGGCAGGAACGAAGCCGGACAAAGCTTTAGCTCCGTTTTCGGGAGGCAGAAAACTACCCTGCACTCCGTCGACAAAAGTATACACAAATGCCTTCGATGTATGCAGATATGTGTGAATACTCATGCGATAGGCATGAGTATTCAGATGTATGCATATATCGCCTAAGAGACAGCAGCTCGGGTCCTGCCTGCTGCCCTCGCCCCGCCCTGCGCGAATGCCTGCGGTGGAGTTTGGGGGTGTGCCGCGTGCTTTTTTCGATTCGCTTTCGCTGCGACTAGAGAGCGAAGAAAGTGCTAAAGAGAAGGGAGGGACGGGGGAGGCATGCGTACGGCACGCTGTGGTGTCTGAGCTTCGCCCGAGGCACAAGCCGCAGACCGGCACGGCCGAAAGCCTCGCAACAGAGTTTGTCTCTTGGCTTCTATAATCTGTCTCGGAGTTGGAGCGCGAAAATATACACTCAAATACATGCATACGAAGGCGCATGCTGGTGTGTGCATGCACATGCTTATTTTTCACCAAGGAATCGTATTTTTACCGATGCTTGGCATAACGCGTCTTGCCCTTCTGATGAACTGAAGGCCATAAAACGCCGCGACCTCAGCGACGGCTGCCCTCCTTTGACACGTTCCCTTCCACGGAAGCATGCGCGCGTGCTGCACGCCAGTCCGCTCTGCATCAAGCATATATATATATATATATAGTTATATATATGCATGCCTCACTTTCGAACGTATGCCGGTGCAGCAGCGCAGGGCTTCCACAGCATTTTTTTCTCCACGCACGAACTCAGACTACTCTCGGGACTTACGCCGCCTCTCCGTGACGACGTGCCTCTGGCGATATATGCCGTATATTTGTATATATATGTATATATTTATATATATATATGCTAACTATACCTAAGCAGGGACGTACGAAGTCTGGCGCACATAAACTGCATATATATGTATGTATGTATAAAATTATATAGATGTATAGTTGCATGCATCCAACGTGAACGCCGGAGTCGGCGTTTGTTGCGGAACCGTGAGTCTGCGAGGCGTCTACTTGTGAGCGTGTAGCCGAGACAGATTCGTCGCTGTCTCCCACTGTCGGGCGACTGCGGCGAGAGTCGAAAAGAACTAGAATTTGGTGTGCCTGCGGATAACCGCGAACCGTGTCACGTCTTATTTGGCATTCGGGGAAAAGAATACAATGGCAAAGCAGCCGCACGGTAATTCCCACACGCTGTCTGCGTCTTTCGGCGTATGTCGCCTCGGGCAGGTTCGCATCCCAGAAAATGCGTAAAAGAGGAATATCAGCCCAACGTGACTCCCTTCGAGTTTAAGCCAGCAACATGCAAAACACAGAGCGCAGTAAAAATTTCGTAGAAACCGTCTCTGCTCTGAATCCCCTTTCACTGTCCGCGCTCGACGCTCGAGCGCAGCCGCCGGCCGAGGGAATTCAGTCTCCTGAGGCTGTCGCAGTCAAATGTTCTCTGCATTTCCGTGTTCCCTCCGGCCCTGCTTAGCCCCTTCTTGAGCGGCGTCGGGCGCGAAGAACTGGAGAAGGAGGTGGAGCAACAGCACCGCGATCACCGAAACGTTGACAGAGTTCCCTACCAAGCTCGCGGCCTTTTTGTTCGCCAGTGCCGGCGGAAAGGCGAAAGAGGGCGGGTAGCCATGCAAGCGCAAGAGCTCGCTCGACGAAAAGAAGCGAATGAAATCCCCCTCATCAAGCCTGTGGAGAAACCGCGACGCATCTAACGCCTCCGTCGCGAAGATGTGCTCGTATGCGTCGCCGAGCAGCCGCGCACTCGCTCCGTCCGCTGCACGCGGTCGCAGGGCGGAGCCGGGCGGCGGAGGCACTGAGGGCGATTCCGAAGAGGACTCAGAAGGTGCAGCGTTCGCCGAAGAAGACGGCGGAAAAGGAGAAGGAGAGGACGTCGGCGACGCCGCTTCGACGAGGAGAAGGGGGCCGCCGGTGTGGAGGTTCGTGGCGTATCCCTTCGTGAAGGTGCTGCTCGCGACGGACTGCGGAGTGACAATGTCGAGCCGAAACGCGAACTCTTCGCAGCGACACTTCCCTTCTTGACAGCACACACACGGACAATCTGCCTTCCCCCTGCTGCCCACAGCCTCCAAACTTTCCCCTGCTTCTGCGGCGCGTTTCCCCCTCTCCTCTCTCTCCTCGCGGGCTCCCTGTTCAGCGCCTGGCGACGTGGCTTCTCCGGATTCCGCTTCCACCTTCGCATCGTCCCCCCTGTGTTTTGCCTCGCCATTTGAGTCGCCTTCCGGAAGGCGACTGTCGCCTGGGCGCCCGCCACGCTTGTGGCGCTTTTCACCTTTACGAGGCGCGTGCGAGGAGGCGCGCGGCGGCTTGGCTGCCGAACAAGCATGCGTACAGTTGGCCTGCGCGAAAGCGACGAACTTTTTCAGCTTCGCGGGCGGGACGCGCAGAGCCGCCAGCGCCTCCGGAGAGAGCGAGGCGTCGAGGAAGTCGCCGATTCGCCGCGCGACGGGCTGGCGACGCGACAGGGTGGAGTACGAGACTGAAGCTTTAGGCGAAGAGGAAGCAAGCGAAGCCTGCCCTGCACCCCCCGACGGAGACAGAACAACGTGCGAAGATATCGAAGCGTCCGCAAATCGAGGCGGCGACGCCTTAGAGCGCGGCGCGTGTCCAGCTTCATCGGGCAGAGGCGACTCGGGCTTCAGAGGGAGCAAAGCGACACCGCTGGCGTCGCACCAGAGTCGCAGCGCTTCCTCTGGGGGACTCACGTAGAGGTGAGTGTGGTCACGGTCGTGAGGCTGGTCTCCAGTCTCTCCGGAGTCTGCGCGATTTTCGCGCGGAGACAATGCGTCTCCGCGGCCTGCGTCCGCGGAGGCGGCGTCGCGCGTGGGGCTTCGGGCGTCGCTCGGCTTCGTTGCCTGCGGCGGCCTCCAGGCGAGGCAGTAGTACCTCACGCGCGTGTTTGGAAATCCAAGTTGGGTCGGGGAGAGTAGGAACTCCTCGACGCGGTAGCCCTGGTTCCGCAGGGCCTCGCGGAGGCGCGCGTGTGTCTCAGAGGCCTCGAACCCGCGGACGTTTTCGACAAACAGCATCTTGGGGGGGTCCGCGAGGCTCTCGAGGCACGCCAAAAGATGCAGAATGCTCTTTGCGCGCGGGTCGCGCGAGTCTTCACGCTTCCCCCCACGGGTATACGGCTGACAGGGCGGCGACAGTAGCCAGACATGCGCCTCGCGCCGAGGCTTCGCGGACGCCGCCTCTCTGAAGAACTCACCAGCCCCCGCCCGGAAAGGCGCTGGGCTCCTTGGCTGTCTCTCGTTGGAAAGTTCGCGCGCGCCGCCAGCAGGCAGCTCGCAAGCTCCCTGCGTGGCAGCCACCGCGCTGGGCGCCGCGGTCGCGTCTGCCTTGCCGCGGCCTCTGGCACCAGTTTTTTCTGCCTCTGTCTCTTCGTTTCGCAGGTCTCCTGGCTCGCCTCTCAGGGTCGGCGGCGGCGTCAGCCCATTCGCCGCCGCGTCACAGCCGTCCCCCTCGGCGCGGGACGTCGCTGTCTGTCTCCGCGGGCCCTGCTCGGCGCTTCGCGGGGCTTCGGCGCGGACGCGCCCGAGCGAGCTGAAGGGCAGGTGCTCCAGCGAGAGCGCGAGCGGAGCGATTCCGAAATTGTGTGCGTAGACTGCGTTTGCAGTGGCGCTCACGTCGTAGGCGCGGCAGACGGACGCGTGGAGACGCAGCGGAGTGACCCCGTGTCGATCCTGGGTCGCGGGGGAGGGAGAGAGAAAATGATGAGCCGGATGGGGGAGGCGGCCGACTACCGCGCCCGCCTGGAGGGCGTGCCGCCCTGCGGCATCCAGTGTGCGTACACCCGAGCGGTTGAAGATGTCCACGGCGCGATCCCAGCCCGCGCGGAGGCCTCCAATGCCGCTGAAGAACTCGAACACGCGCCACTTCACGGTGCCGCCTGAAGCGGCGACTTCGTCGTCGTGCTTCGCATCCATGTTCACATCTTTTATGACTGGCGCGTCTCGAGGGGGTCTGGTCACCGCGCTGTCGGTGGGCGGAGAGGGCTGAAGAGAGGCCAATACCACCCCGAGATGTATGAAAATGATATTTCTCGTCCAGTTCGATCCCTACGATGCGTCACGCTGTGCGCCCTGTCTGCGCTTCTCTCGCTTTTTCCTTTTGCACTTCGGTGCTAGCTTTCTCGTCTCGTTCTTGACCGATCCACGGCTTCCTCCTTCGCCTTCGGCTCGCTCTCTTTGCAGGCCTGAGTGAATCGCCCCTGCGCAGGGCTTGGATCTCCGAGGTCGCCGCCTCCGCACTCTCTCAGGTGGAATCGGCAGATGAAGCGTGGCGGCGAGACGTTTCGCCATCGATTTGCTGAGCACGTTTAGCAGACGCGCGACGAATTGAAAAGAAGGGGCCAACAATGGAAAAGCGGCGTGCTCAGGAAAATTCCGCCGTAAACTTGAATGTGGCAAGATGTGACGAAGGGGCACTACAGGAGAGAGGAAAATCGAAGCTTCTTCGAGCGAACGAGACAACCGTGGCAAGGACCTAAGGCCACGCCCGCAAGTCTCCTCTCCTCTTTCATTCAAACATTCGCTTGTTTCACCTTGTGAAACGGCAACGTACCCCCAGGCAGGCACGGAGGGGTGCAGGCCGCAGACATGCGTTTCTGAGACGAGGAGAACGACGATTGGAGCACGGGGTGGGCGGAAGACGGCACAGCAGGGACGACTGGGCAAGAAAAAGAAAAAGTGCAGGAAAGTGGAAGACCCGAAAAAGAAAAAAAAAACCTGGTCTTTAGTTCGTCCTATCCTTTCTCTCCAGACATTTTCCTTTCTTAAAAGGGCAATTTCTAAAGCGCGTGCATGCACAGGCAAGAGAATGCCAGCGGAATCCGGGGGCCCCAGCGATTCCTTTCCAGGTTTTCTTGTAGGCTTGTTTGGATTTTTTTCCACTTTCGCTCTGAAACAGACTTTGCGGTTCGAGAGGGACGGGAATCCAGCACCAGGGCAGTGTTCGCGTCGCTGCTGTCACTCAAAAGTAAGGCGCACATGCATGCGACGAACAGGCCCACTCACCAGACGCGAAGTCCCCTCGCATGGGTTTCTCCAGCCGACTTCAGAAGACTGAGAGCACACCCACAGAAGGCGAGATGTGCCCGGAATAGGCTCGTCGATATTTTCACACATTTGTATTCCTTCGTGGACAAATGCGTCTGTCGATGCACATCCGTCAGCCTGCTCGCGTCTCTCTGTCTCGCGAACCCGCATGGGGGAGTTCGAGCTGCCAACGAAACCAACACATGTTAACGATTTTCCTGTAAGGCTCGGGTGACACACACGCTTGTATCACTTCAGATAGGTGTTTAGATGCCGCGCTTCTCTGCGAAGAGTCCTCTCCTTTTCTTGTCTCGCTGGCTGCGCGCATTTCTGTAAGAGTGTGAGCTTTATTGCGTCTACCCCATCCACCGTGTTGACGCATGCCTTCCGCCATTTCCCGATTCTGATCATGTAAGGCGGTATACGTCCCTTTATCTATTCACTAAAGGCCTTCATTGATCAATAGTATAAAAGCCGCGGAACCTGGCGCCCCCGCTGAGTAGAGAGCGGCGTCGGGGTAGCAGAGAGACATGCGCCTGCGCCTTGCTCCCTCGCGCTGGGCTATACCGGGTGTCTTCGAACGAAGCGACGCGCCCTACACTCGCGACAGACTTTCATTCAATTCTGTTGACCGATTCTCACATGCTTTTGGACACCTACTGGCTTAGCTGATGTTCAGCGCCGATACGCTATACACGCGGATAACCTTATGAGCTCGTGGCGATAGTAATTACTAGATACTGGTATATTTATATTTTTATATACAGAGTATATATATACATGTATTTGCATACATGGATACTCGCTTGTAGTGAGTGAATCAGTCCTCGACCTCGTTGTCTACACGCTACAGCCCATTAGGATGACGCCTCCACAATTCCGATGCACGCGATTTCCCTTAACCTCGTTTCTTCTCTTAGCTGTCATGGCTTTGCCCTCCTGTCACTCGCGCAAGCACTCTGTCGTGAGCTGTCGCGCGCTCTGTGCGTTTTCGCACGTCTTGCAGGCGCTCGCTGCAGACAAGAGAGCGTTAAGATCGCTCATCCATACCCGCACACGGCGGAACCACGTATACAGCAGCCAAGCATAGACATAAAACAATGTAAAAATATATATATGTATATACATGTATACATATATATATATATATATATATATATATATATATATATATATATATATATATATATGCATGTGTTTGCACATGCCCGTGACCGCCAACTGCATGCAGACGTGAGCGTCTTTGCCTCGATGCCGCTGCGTTGATTCGCGAGACGAGTCCGCTGAAACAGCCTGGGCCTTCACACACTCACACCGACGCGGCAAACGACACTCGCAACGCCGAACACGCGCAAGAGGCGCGCTTCGGATCTGCGAAAGTCACCCGACAGCCATGCGCCACGGCGCCGCTCCGCTGCGGCCTCTCGCGCGCGACCGGTTCAGTCCCGAATGACTCGTCGAACGATGAAACAACAAGTTTTCTTCCACATGCACATATACATCGGAGCACGCATATACACGCACATATATATCTGAATATATATGTAAGTACATATCGCACGAATGATGCGTCTGCACGCGTGTACGCAAGGGCGCAGAAACACACACATATATATGAATATTATATATATATATATATATATATATATATACACGTGAGAATGGGACGAGGGCCGTGGACTTTTTCTTTGATGTTACTTCGGGCTCCACATGCCTAGGCGTGTAGCAAAGAGAACTTTGAGGTATTTTTGATTCTGTTCATGCGTCTGGCGCTCGACGCGCTTCACCAGCTCGTCCGTGACGATGACGAAAAACCAGAGAATGACCGCGATCAGACACAGGCTCCAGTGCGGCCACTGCATGCAAACACAACAGCGAAAACAAATCAACAGTTCGCAACAAGAGCCGAAACCGCGCAGACGCCGCTACCCTACACCCAGCCGGGCGTCGCCCACGAAGCGACACGCGCCGCGGCAAGGCCGGCGCCGACAGGCTGCCAATGGAGAAAGACAACGCGATCTGCGACGCATGCAGCGGGAGTGCGTGCGCGTCTGCGACCACGCAGACAAACCCCACTGCAGAAAACTGCTAGCGACGCATCGCCGGAGTCTGTGGACTCACGTACAGCGAGACTGGTGAGCTCAAGCGCCCTCCGGGTTCTGCTCGCCGCCGCCTCGTGCGGCGTCGCGTCGCGCGGGCCCGCTTCTCGCGCGTCGCCTGCGGACCAGGGCGCCTGCGGCGGAGACGGAGGAAACGTGGCGTCGATTTTGCGAGGCACGCCGAACGCAGCCGCAGACAATACGGCCCGGGCGGGGTCTCCGCGGGCGAACGAAGGCAACAAACGCGCGTGTTTCGCGGTCGCGAGCTCGACGTCGGCGTCCGCGGCGGAGATGTACCTTCGGTGAAGCGTGACCCGCGTGGCGACAACGAGGACAATAACGAGGAGAAGGACCACGCAGCACGCCACCCACCAGCGATTGCGGAACGGAGGAATGCTGAAGAGGCTTTCAAACCTAAATAAAAGACATCCACAGACACACAGGCCGAAACACGCGCCGGCTCGAGAGGGACTCCCACACGCTGCAGGTCGCCAGACGCGTGCTTGGCGCGCCTCCAACAAAGTCCACGCAGTTTCTCTCTCCCCGTGGCTGGACTCGCCTCAACTCTTGGTGAAGTGCAAAGAAACACACAAGAGGATCTTATTTAACCACCGCAGCAGGCTTTCTTCGTATGGCTGGCATCGATGTCTTCGTCCCTCTGAATGACGCCCGCAGCACTTCACTCTCTGCAGGCCCGCAGCCCCCCGACGTGGCGAGCCGAGCGACGGAGGCATGTCCGCGTCAACCATGGTCGCGCGTCAAGCGCACGTTTAAGAGGGGTCAATTAGAAAACATAAGAAATAAGAACGCATGCAGGGCCGCCCGGAGCCCCGACCCTCACCTGTCGATGTAGGACATGGAGAGCAACATCAGCGTGACGCCGACGAGTGCAAAGCAGAAGAGTTCTCCTGAGAAAAAGAAAGACGAAACTCGGCGTCGGACGTAACTGGCGAACCAAGGGAAGGCGCCCACCGAGGCCCCCCGAGTGGCACGGGAACGGAGAAGCAGGACGCGAAGGAGGGAAGGAAGCAAAATACACCCCCACGAAGCACAACCGCGACTCTCAGCAGAAGCTTCAAATTTGGCGCAACGAGAGCAACCGCTGAGGATACAAACCCGCCGATAAGTGAACAAAACTGGAGGCGCTTCATGCTGAGGGAGACGCACCTAAAACGAGAGGCGAACTCGTCGCGCGCACGAAGCACGCCTCGCCCAGCGCTGCGCCGACTTCCTCTATCGCGTCGCTGCAAGCCAGCCATTTGCCTGTTGGAGGGGGTAACAACATGCAAAGAAAACGATTTGCGAAGCAGCATAGACATCGTCATAAGCCGAGGAAGACCTCCGCATGCATCACGCAGTGAGTCGCGGATGCCTGAAGCAACCCTGAATTCTGTCGCAGGCCTTTTTTGAGCGAGGCATGCGCCAGTTTCGAATGTGCTTCGTTCTCTGCTCCACGTTCGCGGCGAGAGAAACACCCGACGAAGAGAGAGATAAACAAGAAGGTTGCTTCTTTGTGGAACTTGGGGAGAAACGAGCAAGATTTTTCCAAGAGATGAGCAAGGCTTTGTTGACTCTCTCGCGTGCAAGACTCGCTCGCCTACCCGAGAGCCACGAAGGGTCGAACCGGAACCGATTGCATTTGTTCTCGAGGTAGGGCAGCAGCATCGCAACTGCCTCGTCCTCCGTCGCCTGCAGACGCCGCTGCATCCCCAGCGGGCCTTCGCGCCCGTCGCGGGCGCCCCCCGCTCCTGGCTCGAGCCCCGCCGCACCGCGCCAAGCCCGGTCGTCAGGTGCCCAGCCAGCCGCAGTCTCCTCGCTCGCTGCCGAAAGGCGTCGCGGCCGCAGGAGCGCCTCCGCGGCGTCGGAGGGGAGGCGAGTGAGCAGCGCAGAAGACGAACTCTGCGGCTCAGAGAAAGCGGAGAACGCCGTGGAAGACACAGAGAGCGCAGCCGGTGACCGCGCGGAGAGGGCGTCCGCGGAGGCGCGCAGGCGAATCTCCTCGTGGAGCTGCGCGTAGAGCGCCTGCCCCAGGTCGAACATGTACGCAAGCGTGAGCGCGGAGATGATGATGACCGAGGGTACTAGCCGGAAGGCGAAGTGCATCTGAACAGAAAAGCGAGAAAAAAGGAGAGCGAAGAGACGCACACTGCGAAGACACACCCAAGGAGGCGGCACCGGCACACCTCGTCCTTCATCAGTGTGCGCTAAATCGAAATTCATCTTATAACTTTGGAGTCTTAGCTGCAGTTACCTTTGTCCTGCAAAAAATCACAGGTATCACTCTAGCGTCCCACTCGACTTCTGAAGCAACTTGTATATTTGATAGTATGCAACATCTAGTGCGAGCCCCCGCGACGACTTGCGACGTGTCGATGCGATACAGACGCCCTCTCAGACCATGGTAACTCGAAAACAAAATCGCACACCACTCTAGTGAACCAAGGAACCACAGCTCAACCCCCAACAGACAAACTCGGTGGAGCACACTGCATGATTTTATTGTAGATTCACGATAGACGGCAAGGCCGAACGCGTAAGTAGACTGTGACAAGTCTACACTCGTGTCGTTCGGCTCGGCGCCTGGGCACCTTCGCTGTTGCGGCCTTCGCTCGCTCTGAAGCTTACAAAAACGACGACGAGCTGATGACGTGTTTGCGCGTTGTCCATCGGTTTGTAGGGATGTTCCTTCATGAGTTTGTCGGTTTTTGGATTCGCGAGCAGAGCGAGAGAAAGGAGCGGAGTAAAGAGAAGCAGAAAGAGGACAAGCGAGGCGAAGTCGAGCAGATTGGGGACCAAGGCGAAGGCGTTGAAGAGGAAGAAGAGCGAGAGGAAGATCGCGGACGACAGACTCAGCGTGAGGGCCTGCTGAATCGAGTCTACCAGCCGCCGGGACTCGCGGAATGCCTCGTACAAAACCGCCATCGTCACGTGCGGGTCCGCAACTGAACGATGCAGCAAAAAGGAAAACAAAACGTGAAAAAAAAAGACACTCGCGTCGGCGCATGTTCGTCCTCAATATCACGGGCGTGGAGAGCGACGCACATACGTATATATATATAGAGAGAGAGAGAGGTATATATCGATACACATAGAAATGCACATGCAAACACAAATATTACTATATGTGTATGGAAGAGGAGACCGAAACATCGGCAGGGTGTCCTGTCGGCGAATAGACGCGCACAGTAAGGAAGACACGCGCGCGTCACTTGGGCCCTCGGCTTCAGTCTGCAGGAGCTCCAACGTGAGGAGCCGTCTGCGCTAGGAATCACAAGGAAGCGTTGAAAGACGACAGCTCTACACCTGGATATGTGCTTTGCTGAAGTGCACAGGGCAGCGAGTTCATATCCGCGGCGAAGGCCAGCGACGGATGCAGCGTCGGTAGCAGACTGTGGTAAGCAAAATTCGAGCACCGCCCTCCGCAGAATCTGAGAAACAAAAACACAGAGGAAAGAAAAAAGAGACACGCAGACAGATTCAGACGACAGAGAGCGACCAGAAGTGGCGAGACAGCTGAACTATGTATGTATGTATGTATGTATGTATGTATGTATGTATGTATGTATGTATGTATCTATCTATCTATCTATCTATCTATCTATCTATCTATCTATCTATCTATCTATCTATCTATCTATCTGTATGCCTCTCTATCGCTGTAAAAGTATGCATATATATACATAAATATATATATCAACGCGCAGGCGAGGCAGGTGCAGATCAAAGGGGGAGCCTTGCTTGCAGAGAGACGTCGATCCCGAGGTCGCCGAACCTGCAGCGAGCGTCGGGGGCGACGAAGGTGGCGATCGATGCGTTCGCCTGTTCAAAGAGGGGGAAGTTGCTCATCCGCAAGCAGCTTCCGACGCAGGTCATGACTTCGTTGTTTTCTGAAGACGAAAAAAACGGGGGACAACCCTAAGCGCGACGATGCAGCGTGGAGACCAAATCACAGACTGGACGCGATAACGAGAGAATACGAAACGTGCAGCCCGTTCTCCTGTCTGTGGGAATGATGGTCCAGGCTCACACTGCGAAACAGAGAGACTCCAGCATTGACAGAGGACGCAACTGACCCGTGGGCGCCACATTCGAGAATAGACGGCAGTAGTGATTCAAACACTAAAGAGGCCAGAGTTCACTCGCGGTGACGGGTGCCCTCTCTCTTTCTCTTCTTCGCACCTTGGAGGACTTGCATCATTTCCTGCACGGTGTCCGGCGTCGCGTTGCAGAAGAGCGAAACCTAGATAAAAAACAAAACATCGAGAAAAATCGGGTAAAAAGAGGAGAAAAGGCAGAAGCACGAGCGAGGCACGGAGATGTCTCTCGCACGAGGAGGGAGTGCAAGGCAACCGGAGGAAGAAAAAGTATGGCAACAACGACGAAGGAATTCAGTCTCCCCTCCAAAGCAGAGCTACCCAACCAAGAGAGCCCTGGATAGGAACAAGACGAAAAGCGACACTGCACGCAAGATGCCGCCGACCGGCGCGCGCAGCAAGGCTTCAGAAAAAATGACGGAGACTTCGACGTACCTGAAGAGGCACGTTATCCACTTCCCGCACATGCTGGCGAATCGCGGCGATACCCGACGGAAGGACGATCTTGCCATCCATGTTTACGTACGAGGTGTCGCCCCTGCGCAACGCACCAAAACAGTAATGCACTCTTTATCGAAGACAGAGAAAAAACGAGAGGCTCGAGGGCCATCGGACCGAAGTGAGAATTTACCCGTAGAGATGAGGCAGACTGGCGAGAAAACGCAGCGCAGCGGAAGAATCTGCACAGAGAGAGATCACACAAGTAGAGAATACCTAAGCGCGCCGGCTGTAACTAAGGCGAGGAAGGCCGCAGGATGATTTGCGCGTACCGAAAGAAAACAATCCAACAAGACGAGAAAGAATGCGAGAGGCTTACGTGGCTGACGGCTGGAGCGAAATGATGCAATTCCACCCTGTCTCGAGGCCGAAGGCAGCGCCGAGCGCTCGCGTTCGCTTTTCTCCTTGCGATGAGAAAAAAACAAAACGGATGCCGGCCTGAACACAACGAAAGACAAGACGTTTTTGCGGTCTCAGGAGACGCATATGAATGAACTATCCACTCACGCACGCGCGGCTTGCGTAGAGCCTCGAACGCCAACATATATACAGATATATAAATATATATACACATATATATCCCTATATGACAAGAGTCCCTGACTGCTACCGGTCTGGTCGGCTGTGCGCCGCGCTCTGAAACCGAGTACAGTATCGCTCAAATTCCCAGACGCTCTCTGGAATCGCACGGCCGCCGATTTCTCCGCGGGTCACGCCGGCGCATCTCGTCTCGCCCTGAGGGCGGGGGGTCGATGCGGCCGCCCAACTCGCACTCTCTCGGGCGCTGTCGGCCGGCTCGCCAGCGCTCTTACCTCGTGGAGATCTTGGATGCGCGCGGCGACTTCCTTGGCGCAGAGCTGCTTGCTGGCGCCCATGCCGAGAAGCACGAGGTCGCTCTGCAGTTTGCGCAGGAGCTCGCCGCCGGGGCCTTCCTTCAATCCGACGCAGAGCGACGGCACCAGCCGCCCCCCCCCGGTGCGGCGTCGAGCCTGGCGCGTCGCGGCGCTAGGTGCGCTTCGTCATCGCGAAACGTCTCCGAGGAAGCCTCGCTGCGCTGCTCGCAGTCTCCGGAGGCCTCCATCGACGCTGCCTCGCCGTCGCAGCTGCCCGCATCGAGGCGCTGCCCCCCCCCGCGCCGGGGCTTGCGCGCCCAACGGCGGGGCGCAGACAGGCGTCTCGAGAGGCGCGGCCCCCGTGCGAGTGGGAGTGCCGCGGCGACAACGAGGCGGCGAGCCGCGGCAGCAGCGCAAGTGCGCCGACCGCACTCCGCTCGCCGATGTGACAGCGGATGGAAATCCATCGCTCGCCGGCCTCCACCGCCGCTCCCGAGCCGAGCGCCTCAGAGCGCGCGTCCTCGGCGTTGGCGCGGCGGTCGCGCGCGGCAGCGGACTCCGCGGCCTCGTCGCTTGCCGGATCGCAACTCGCGTCTCTGAGCAACTGCGAAGAGGTCGACAAGTCCAGCGAGAGCGCCGGTGCAAGCGAAGACTCCTGGCAAATCGAGAACACCGACTGCTCCTTGAGCAGCGACAGCAGCGCCGTCTCCTGCTCAAGCTGCAGCGGACGGTACCCGAACGCGACCGCGTCCAAACCTGCATGCGACCCAGAGTCAAGCCACATCTCTTCTACATACATTTAAATGATTACAGTAACTCTGCAGGTAGTGATTCTGCACTGGAACTAGCCTTTTATCCACATACGCTATTGCCCACGCCCGCCGCACACCACAAGAGCGTCGCCAGGAGAGCGGAGCGCGGGAAAATGGAAAAATGATACACACGCCAGAGTCACCAGACATGTCGCTCGGCTCAACGCGAAAAAAGGCCGCGTGCAGATCTTTGGCTGCCAACGAGTTAACGAGCGAGATGCGAGCAGGCAGGCAAGCCCAGCCATCTCGCGGTAAGATTCTCTGCGTGCGCGGCAGGCGTCCAGCTTGTGTTTCCCGTGCGTAGCGCCTCCCCCGCGGCGAGAGGAAAACGCAGATTCCGGTTTTCTTTCATGAATCAGTTTAGGATTAAGGGTTTGGGGTTGCGTACCCGTCGAGAGCCACTGGTTGTTCAGCTCAAGCAGCGAGTGCGCGGCGCCCGAGTCGAACGGCAGCAAGTGCTGGCCGTCGAGGTAAAACTTCACGCGAGGCAGAAGCAACGCCGGCGCGCCCTGAGAAGCACAGGTGGAACAGAGCACGCTCCTGAAGACAACTAAAAGTGTCGTCATTCAATATCCTGCTACACTAAGATGATTCCCCGTCGGTGAGATGCTAGGCGGATAGCGCCTCTAAAACTCTGCGTCCTCGGTAATACGGTGCTGCGTCCTCGGTGATCTGGGCGCTCGGCGCGCCTCCGCCGGCCTGGCGCGCAGCAAACCTGCATCGTAGCCTTGGCGCAGCCTGCGCCCGCCCCCCCTCTCCCCCCTCGGGTTTCGTGGGCGTGTTACCTTGACAAAGAGATGAACGACTTTGCTGGCGGCGTCGCGGACAACCCACAGCATGAGCACCGAGCCCGAGGTGTCTGCAGCCCGCGACGTGGAGACGACGTCCTCTTTCTCTCTCGCGAAGGTCTGCCGCACGTCGCTGCGACTGCACTCGTCCCTTCCGGCGTCCTCCTCGTCCCTCTCCGTCTCCGCGTCATCCGTCAGCGAGGCCGGCGAGCCGCGGGCGTCACGGCTCTCCGCCGCGTGGCTCGCCAGGACGCGGAAACAAGGCGCTGGCACGTCCGCGGCGGAGTCCGCCAGGAGCCTCACGCGGTCGCGAACCTCGTGGGCGAGCACAGGCACCTCCGGCGCGTCGAGAATACTTCGCCGGCGCCCAGAGACAGAGCGAGAGGGCGAAAGAGGCCACGGCAGACGAGCCGCGCACACCGGCGACGGCTGAAACGCCGGAGAGCCTGAGCGCACACAGAGCCGCGAACAGCAGCACGCTCGTCTCTGGGCAGCAGACCGGCGCCCGAATATGTGTATGCGTATCTCCCCATCTATCTAGCTATGTACTTGGCCGCCTGCCTAGTGTTTGAATCCGCTCTACGTCATTGTCCTGCGAGAGAAAAGTTGTCACACCCCCCTCCTTGCCCTCCGCCCATCCACGTACTGCGGCTGCGCGAAGTAGGCGTTCGCGGACGTCCGGCGCCGCCGGCGTCGAGCTCGTCGTCGGCGTCTGTCTCCGCTTCGCAGGTGTCTTTCGGGCTCGAGTGTCTTCGCGAAGATTCGTTTTGGCGGCGCGGCCCGTCCGCCCACGTGACGCGCCGAATGCCGAGATTCCGCGACGCCCTTCGCCGTCTCAGCTTCTCCACAGCCGACTCCGCGCCGCCGCATGCCGCGCGCACTCCGCCGCCAGCGACCGCGCACGCCTCCGACGCAACCGCGTGCGCCTCCGGCGTGAGCTCGGCGTCGCTGTCGTCTCGCGCGTCTTCGCCGCGGCTGCCCTCGTCGTCGCCCTGACTGCCGGCGTTTTCTTCTTCGCTCGCCGGCGGCTGAGGTTCCTCACGCAGGCGCTGCGCCGCGAGATACTCCGGTTTCCGCTTGCGAAGGCCGCACAGAAGCGAAAACGCAGACGGCGGCGCTCGTCGCGCGGACGCCGAGCGCGGCGAGGGCGGCGAGGGCGGCGACAACCGCGAGGAGAGACTCGCCCGGCCCGGCGCAGGCGCAGGCCGCTGCGGAGGCGACGGCTGAACTGCCAAAGCGAAGCTGAGAGAATGACATACGCACCGAGACACAGCTACAAACGTGGCGTAGACGAAGCAGGCGAGAGGCGAGTGCGGCAGACACTCAGGCAATGCCAGCGACAGGGATGCAGACGCGAACTACAGGCGAAAAAGAGATGCGGGCAGTCAGAAACCGAGGAGTACGAGCAGGAGGGAGCTCGAAGCCGGGAGGGCGCAGCGACGTGAACACGAAAGGCTAACGTAGGGCAAAATTCTCTTTAGCGTTTCCCATTAATACAGTTTAAGGTCCTTTTAGAGGTTTGCTTAAGCTGGGTATTTTAGTTTAACTTCATTAGCATACAGATATTTCTTAATCGCGCGAGAGAACGGAGACTTTGACGCTCACGCAGGTGAAAAGAAACTACCCAACCCGAAACGCGGTAGAGGATCAACACACAAGGTACGAAACGCGAAGCGCAACTCAGAAAAACAGATGGAGAAGAATCGAAGGAGCGCGACATGAAGCCAACAGGGACAAGATCCCGTGACGGCGACCAGCAACAGACTACATAGACCGGAGGCGATTGAGCGGGGAGGGCGTGAGAGGGGGCGCACCGGAGAGGGAGGAAATTCTGGAAGAAGATTTCGGGCATGCCGACAATCCGCGCCAAGCTGCACTGACAGTCGAGGAGCTCCGCGTGCGCAACTAAAAACGCAACTCAGAAGAAAAAGCGAAGCAAGCGAATCCGTGACAGGTAGGGGGCGCGCCGCCCGCGCGGAGGGTCACAGAGACCGACAGAAAGAGACGAGGACGCAAAAACAGAGGCAGCTTGCACTCAGAAGACGAAGCAAACGGCACAAAAAGAGAAGCTCCTGACCTCGAGAGCGAAACGAAATCCGAGGCACGGGGGAGGAGAGGGGATATCAAGCGTGCGACGGGCGACAGCAAGATGCTGAAACACAACGGAGAGTGCAGATGAACCTAACATCCAAACACGAGGGGCGAAGAAGAGGCAAAGGCAAAAACAGAAAATGAGAGATGAAAGCACACGTACCCTGGCGATCTGGATGCGGCAGAAACAGGTCTTGGACGTAAAGGGCAAACAGCCAGCTTGGATCCGCGAAGCTGAAAAGAACACACGCGGCTCGCGGCGTTTTCTAAATCTATTAATGCTCCCGAAGCAGCACGCCTGCCAACTAGCCTTCGTAAGAGGCTCGCGATGAATAAAATACATTTGATCCAGACACCCAATCCGTATACATATATATATATATATATATATACATACATATACGTATCTATATATATATATATATATATATATATATATATATATATATATATATATATATATATATAATATATCTAGATGCGGATACACGCATAAACCCCAGCCGGCACATGCCCCAAGGGAAGCTCGGGGAATTACATGACTGAATGGGTGAATATGACGTGTTGTAGTCGTTGAAGTTGCGTTTCTTTTCACTCACCTTTTTCGAATCGGACGCGGCAGCTGCGTGAGCGCCATCGCCAGTGCCAGGGGCTTGATCTGTGTGGTGTACTCAATCCAGGAGTCCTAAAGAAAAACGAACGACATAGACACATACATATATCTGTGTATATGGACAGGCCTATCGGGGACGCCCGCGCGCCTGCGTGCAGCATGCAAATATATATATATATACATATGTAGATACACATAGAGATAGATAGATAGATATAGATAGGTAGATAGGATAGACACACAGATAGATAGATATAAATGGATAGATAGAAATAGATAGACAGATAGGTACAGATAGACAGACAGAAAGATGTGAAAACAGATATATATTAAAGACACGCCGACGCAGCGTCACATATGCATACAACATCATATGTAGCGGCGCGTGAGTATATGTCGTGGGGAGGCACGCACGAATGAGAGGATTCTGTCGACTGCGAGGCTGGGGTTGACCCGAGATGCCTCCCTACATTTTCGAAGCGGAGGCCGGCATCGCATTCGTCGTCGTTCATGAGATCGAGGACGATTTTGCGAAATTCTGTGACAGGCCGAGTGTCTTCCTCCCGCTCTATCTCAGCATCATCTCCTCGCTGGTCGCGGCCATAAACCTCGTCTTCCTCAGTCAAAGCTGCCTCTTCATCTCGCAGCGCCTCTTCTTCCTCCTCTCTTAGCGCTTCTTCCTCTTCTCTGAAGGCCTCCTCTTCGTCGCGCAAAGCTTCGTCTTCTTCCTCCTCTCTCAGGGCCTCTTCTTCTTCTCTAAAGGCTTCTTCTTCCTCTCGCAGGGCCTCTTCTTCTTCCTCTTCTCTAAACGCCTCTTCTCGCAGCGCCTCCGCTTCTCTCAGGGCCTCCTCAGCCTCTTGCAAAGCCTCTTCTCGGCCTTCTTCGTCGTGTCCGATGTCGAAAGCCACGAAGGCGTCGCCGAGCGCGAAAAACTCCTCGTCAAGCACGCATCCTCTTTCTTCTTCGCTCTCATCTTCTCGCCTCTCCTCCCTCTCAGCGCGTTCTCCAACCAGCCACGGCCGTCCATCGTCGCTGCTCGCCCGTCTCCGCCTCCGCTGTTGCATCGCTCTCGCCTCCTCCGCACTTTCTGCTGCTGCGCCATCATCCGCGTCACGCTCATCGTACCTTCGTCCCGACGCCTCCTCCCGTTTGCCTCTGGCCCGCCAGTGCTTCTGCCCTCGGCTTGTATTCGGAGAAGAGAGTGACGCGGTCAAGGAGGACGGCGCAGGCGAGGAGGGCAGGCGCGGCGGCGACGAGCAGGAGGGCGAGGCTTCGGGTGAGAAGGCAGACGAAGGTGAGAGAACTTCGCCTTCCGCATGTCCGCGGTAGGACGCCGGCGACAAGACTGGGAGGGCCCCGCGGCGGCCGGCATCGCCTCTGCCTCGTTTGCCAAGAAGTAACGGCCGGAAAAAGCGACGACGCGGAGAGGCGCTCCTCCCCTCGCCCCCAGGCTCGTCCGCGTCCGCCCCCGCGCCGCCGCCCTTGTTTTCCTCCGCGCCTGCTGCACACGTTGAGGGGCGAGCCGAGGGCGACGCGACCGTTCTGTCGCCTCCGGCTACTCGGCCTGGCGCCGGATGGGCGCCGACCCACGCCAAGCCCTGCGCGGGGTCGTCGTCGCCCTCGACGCGCGGCTTCGCGGCGCCGAGTGCCTCGGATCTGCGTGAGATCGCGCTCGACCTGGGGCGCTCGCGTCTCGGCGTCTCAACCGCGGGAGAGCGACTTGCTTCTGCATCGGAGTGCGAGGGCGCGCTCGGCGAAGACGCGCGGAAGGCGGCGCGGACTGCGTCCTCGGCGTGGAAGCTGAAGGCAAAGTCTGCGTCGAGGGCCACGTCCGGCGGCGCGTCAGACAGCAGAGACGGCGAGGGCTGGAGGGAGTTCTGCGCGTCGCCGCGAGTCTCCACCTCCGCCTCCGCTTCGGCCTCCGCGTCGCGGTCTCGCGGCGCGCCGCGGCAAGCCAGCGACGGGCGGCGGCCAGGCGAGAGACAGGGCAGGGGCTCGGAGACTCCCCCGCCCCCTGCGTGGGTTGTCGCGCCAATGGCGATCTCCTGGATCGTGCGACACGCGTCCACGAGGATGCCATCCTTGTCCACGAAACAGAGAACGGTCGTGCTGTTCATGATGTGCAGCAGATTCGATGACCCGTCCAGCCCCTGGGGACAGGCGCACATCGCAGACAACATCACGCCACAGAAGATTCAGGCACGCAGTGTGCATGAGCGAACGGGGGCCTGAGGTGTGTCGCACCCCCGTGCCGAAAACCCGGAATCCTCAAGGTCTGGCTAAGGTGCGGATCGTCTTCTCGGTCTGTGCGCGCAAGCATGTTGGGTAGTGCGCTGCGGGCCAGCGAACGGACAGCGCGATGGAAGACCCGTTAGTCTCCCCGCCTCTTGTGGAGGTGGATGGATGCGTGAGCGCCTGCGGCTCAGAGTTTCCTGCGCCGCCGCAGGCGCTGAGAAGGCACGCGCGCTGCAAGCGCGGGGGTCGCTCGCGCACGTTCACCTACGCGTTTGAAGATGTAGATAAGCTCTTTGATTTGCTTGCTCAGAGGCACGTTGGAGACGGAGACCGTGGAGGAGACAGGCGAGGCGTTCGAGGAGGTATCGGAAGTCCACGAAGACGAGGAGATCGACCGGCACTTCCGCCCCTCGCCCTCCACGTCCACGCAGGCGTCCTGCCGCGCGCGAAAGTGCGCCTCCTGCCGCGAACCACAAACCGAATAGACACGGCTAAGCTGTGCGACGCGGCTCTCGGCGAAGGCGATGACGAAGGAAACACGAAACACTTGGGGGACAGAAAACGAGGCATATCCCCCTGGAGGCGCCCCGCATGCCGCGAACGCAGAGCCGACACCGGAGGAAACGGCGAGAGCGCGAGGGAAGCGCGCGCGACCCCAAAGGGCGCACACATGCGCCGCGCAAGCGTTCAGGGTTTAGAGTTCTGCGTCATCCACGAACCAGACGCGTGACCCGGCCCGAGTGAAACAAAGGCGAAAACGTTCACCTGGAAGAGCGACTGGAGCCTCGCATTGCCCCAGATGTCGGTCAGCTCGCCGAGAATTCGCGGCCCTGCACGCAGCGCAGCAGATGAGAGACGACGTGAGACGGCGACAGAGATGCGCACACACCACTCGCCCCGCAGAAACCACGCGACCGCCTCGTGCTTCGCGCGACCAACTTCGCCTGTATCGACGATTGCAGCGGATCTACGAGGCGTGGCGTTGGAGGCTGAACGCCGCTTCGCCCTAGCCTCGCAGGCGGCGGCTGCACTCGCGTGGTTGAGTCGCCAGATTCCTGTGGGACCCCAGCAGAGGCGTCAGTCTCGCCAGCGCCTGCGGAGGCAGCTGGCGGGATTTCTTCTCCGCTCACAAGCCATGAGCATGCAGACTGTGACGTTGATCGGCAGGTGCCAACGCGCGATGCGGAGCCCAACGGGGATGGACTCGGCGCCGGAGGAACCGACGACGTCCCTGGAAAAAAAGGGATAAATAAAACACTGCGAAAGGCAAAACTCCTGCTTCGGCCGAGGACCCGCAACTCAAGCGCAGCTTAGACGTGGAACTAAACAGCATGCAGAAGAAGCTGAGTGAGAGACGTGAAAATGCTGAGAGACACGTGAAAATGCTAAGAGAGACGCGAAACCGGCAACTTACAGCTGACCCCGACACTGTCATGCATGCGTCCTCAATGCCGCCTTCACGCCATCATCGTTATGAAGCTGTGAAAAAAAGCAGCTAAAAAGCTCGCACCTGTCGGGAGGACCTATGTACGCCGTGTGAGGGTTCCATGTATGCATATATATATATATATATATATATATATAACCCTAAACCCTATATATATATATATATATAGAGAGAGAGAGAGAGAGAGCCGAAGAGGCACACAATGCAGAAAACATCCCCCATCATGAAAACAAATACGCTGCTTCCCTCTGTCAGGGCACGCCGCCATCTGCGAGGACGCAAGAAGACAAGTATAAAAACATATTTTCAACACAGCCCTTTGCTAGTTTAACCTCTCGAATCGGCAATCCCGACTGGATGCCTTCTCGTCCGCAGTCAGAACGGCGTTTGTTTCAGAGGTTCAAATCGATTCGAAAAGAGGAATGCGAGGCTCCTCTGCAAGATTAGCACAAACGCACCAGAAGATGACGGCACAGATGCACACGGCGCATGCGATAAACCAGACGAGGGCGACGCGGCGGCTGACGAGGTCTGCAGTATCGAAGAAAGGGACTTTTGCGCGACTTCGGGACGAATCGGGGTTCCGCAGACTCGCCTGAAAGAAAAACAAGTGGGACAAATGTGAAGCAGCAGACACGGAGGGGCGCCGAGACGACCAGGCACGGCGAGGTGGAGCCGAGCCGCGCCAAGGAAAGAGACAAACACGCTCATCCGATGCGGCGCGATCGGACGGAAAGCCATGAAAACGCAGAGAATAAAAGACGATCTCAAAACCCACAGAACAAACGAAAGACGAAAGTGAAGCCTCCGACATGGCACGCGCCTCATCAAGACTGTGTTACCGTCTGTATATATACATAAATGTACAGATAGATATAGATAGATAGGTGAAAGCACGTCACGAAGCAAGCCAAGCGTCGCAGACACGCTCGGACGGCCCCGGCCGTCCCTCGCGGAAGAAATAGAGAGAAGGCCTCGCCCCAAGAGACTCTGTTTCTTCACCTCGAGGAAGGTTCGAAGCGTGCCCACACACGACGTCCGCAGCGCCACAAACGTCGCGGACGCGAGTTCAGGCGCAACCTGGCAAACTTCGATGAACTCGGAGTCGCTGGCGTCCTCAAACGCCTCGTCCCTATCGCTGGCGTCGCCCTCGCGATCTGCGTCGCCTGCGCCTTGGGCTGCCTCCGCGGCGGCCGTGGCAAGAAGGGCGGCTTCCTCCTCGGCGTTGCTATCAAGCGGGCGCGCGGCAGCGAGCGAGGGCGACGACGCGAAGAGCCGCATCAGCCTGAACGTTTGCAGCCGCGCGTCTCTGCTGCGGGGACTGGTCGCCGCGGGGCTCTGCGACCCGGAGGAAGCCCCTGGGGGACAAGGCGGAACGGCGGAATAAAAGTCGAAAGGAGCGCGAAGAAAAGCGGAGGAACTTTCGGGAGACAGAGGAGGGAAAGCGGGCGAACATGCGCCAGGTGCAGCGCATGCAGACGCCGACGGCGGTGTGGGGGGCGGCGGCGAGTGAGGGGAGACAAAAGGCCTCTGCCGGTGTCGTCCGCGCAATGGAGAGATGCGTTGACGGTCTCCGCACGACGAAGACTCTGGGGCCTCTGGGTCGCTCTCCGCAGCGGCGACGACGGCGTCGCTAGACGGCACATCTGGCGGCGGCCGCGAGTGGAGAGCCTCGCCACGGAGGCGGCTGTCTGCACGCCGCGGACACTGCGTTTCGTGTTGGGCTAAATCCATCCAGAGGTCGCGGTGTTTTGGCGCAGCCTCCCTCCCGCGCGGCCCGTACGCGTCTGCAACGACGCGCGAGAAGCGCCCGCGACTCGCCGACGCCTCCGCGCGCCGATGAAGCCCGCGCGAGTCTTCTCTCCCGTCGTTCGTCCACGCGTGCGGGACGGCAAGCCGTCGCCTGCCGTGATCGCTGAGTGTGTCTTCGCCTCGTCCGCTTCGCCTCGCGCGCGCGCGCGAACTGGGGGCCGCGCGAGCTCGTCGCCGGCTCTCCTTTTCCCTCTTTCTCCTTCCTTCTCCCTTGCCGTCGGTCTCGCGGCTGACTGCGCGCCGTCGTTCGCGTTCGGCTCTTCGCAGCCGCGCCTCCTCTTTGTCTCCGCGCCGCCGTCGGTCGCGCCTGTGGCCGCGCGCGTGCCTGAGGACGCGTGCGACATCTCCGTCCTCGCCCGTCTCCACCTCGAGTCTCTCTCGCCGCTTGCTCCGCGTCTGTCGGCGGAGCTCTTCGTCAAGGCCCTCCTCAGGCGCCTCGCGCGCCCTGCGCCGCGAAGGGGACGCTCGACGGCAGGGCGCTCCACCGACACAGGCGGCGGGCTCGCCGGCGGCTGCATCCGTCGCGAGTGCGGCGGACGCGCCGCGGCTGCGCAGGCGAAGGACGGCAAGCTCCGCGCGCCGCGGCCGCGAGAGAAACATGGACGCTTTCAGCGCGAAGAAGGGAGACGTCGGCGAGGATCCCGCCGAACGCGCGCGCGGGGTTGCGTCGTCCGCGCAGCCGTCGCCCCCCGAGGGGGCGACAGACGGAGACGCAGCAGGAGACGCGGGGGCGCCGAGGCGCGTCGGCGAGGCCGAAGGCGGAGACCGCATGGAACCGGAGAAGTCGAGCCCTTCAGTCGAGGCCGCAGGCGAGAACGGTGGCGGCGGGCTGCGGGAGACTGGCGAGAAGACTGCGCCCGCTCGGTAGACGCCGCGAGCGAGCAGCGGCCGCAGAACGAGCTTCGGCGGACGCGGAGGCGCGGCGCGCGCCGGCGAGGAGGCGGATGAGGAGGAAAGCGAAGGCGGAGGCAGCGAGGAGGGACGGCGCCGCGACGGCGCCCAGGCGGCCCCACCCGCGTCTCCGTTGGCGGCCTCTAGGCCCGGCGCGGCGCCCGACTTGCGCCCGCGGAACGAGAGAGACTCGCGCCGCGACCGTCGGCGCGGAGGGCCTTCGGGCGACCCCGCGGCCGACGCGAAGGACGCGCGCCGCCGCGGCGTGGCCTTCGCGTCATCTGCCCTCGATGCAGACGGCGAGTGGAGCGCCGAGGGCGAGGCGGCGGGCTGCGACACCGACTTGCCCTCGCGCGCAGGATGCTCCCCCTTCGGACTCTTCTTCCGCGGAGAGGACGGGGAGCCGCAACGAGGGGGCGAAGATGAAGACGGGCGAACGGCCGGCCTCCGCCGCGATCGCCGCCGCGAGACGAGGAACGAAGGCACCACGCGAACGGCGTCGCAGGGCAGCGGGTCGCCCGCGCGCAACTTGAAGATGTCGCCGGCGGCAAGCTGAAAAAAGAAGAAGAAGCAACTCACAGGCGAGAGGCGCTGACGAAACAAGCGAAGGCGGTAGTCGAACGACCGAGCGCCAGTTTGCTTCTCGAATCCGCGTCTGCCTCGACGTCTGACCCGAGTCTCCTTCCTCGTCGTCGGTCTTTCGCTCGTCACTGCCATCTACTCTGAATTCTCCCGCGATAGTCAAGCGAGGCTCCGCAAGACCGAAGGCAGTCGGCTGGCTTTCATTCGTTTCCGCGCCGGCCGCCTGGTGCGCACCGCAGGCCTCTAGGCGAGCACGCCGTTCTTTGCGCATCGGCGCCGCCTGCTTCAGAGGCGGGCGCATCCCCCCACAAGGCACCACTGAGTCGCGAAGTCCCATGCAGCTTTTAGCCGCTGCCCCGGAGGCAGCCGTACAGCACGCCGTCTGCGCTGCAACATATATACGTCTGTACCTATGTAAAAATATATGCTTTTTCTATATATTAATATAGTTATATATATATATATATATATAGGCTGTCTCTCCTCATATATAGATGCTATACGCATGTTCATACATGTACGTATGTATGTATATGGCACGTGCTGTGGTGGATTCCATTCAATCAAAGATCGAATAGATTTCCTAGAAAAGTACAACTTTAGAAAATATTCGAGTAAGGAAATTGATACTTTCTGTCAATTTACATTGCCACCTTGCTGAGGCTGCAGACATGTCTGCAGCGCATGCAGTTTTGCATTTAAAGATTACCATGTTTCGCGGGATGGTGGTCCACTGGGCGTCGCGGAGGACGGCGACGAGCGAGGCGGCAGGCAGCGGAGATTCGTGGAGGACACGCGCCTCCTCCTCGCCCGCCTGGCGGTGCCTGTCTCCCTCAGGCACGGGCCGCTGGGCGGCTTCTGCCGCGTCGGCGTCTCGCGCGCCGCCGAAGGACGCCGCCCGCGAGAATCCGCGCGCGGAGGCCGCGAACGCCCCTGCCTGCGCCGCCGCCGCGTCGGCGCCTAGGCGGGCGCCGCGCAGCGGTCCGGCGTCGGGATCGGCGACGAGCTCCCGCAGGCCGGCGAAGATCTGGGCAGGCGAGAGACGCGCGTAGTCCGGTTCGTGGGCGCCGCCCAGGCCGCTCGCAGAGCAAGTCACCACGTCCTGCGGACGCGCGTGAGCCTGCGCCGCCGGCGCGGCCGAGGGCGCCGCGAAAGGAAGCCCCTTCGGGCAGCGCAGGCCCCGCGCGCCTAGGCCCGAGAGCGCCGACGACGACGAAGGCGAAAAGGCCTGCGGCGCCGCGAGCGAAATGGGCGGAGGCGAACACAGGGTCGCGGACCACGGCATTGCAGACAGGCAGGCAAATCCCGTCTGCTGTTTGAAGTCATCCAGCGCCTCTTGAAGCTTCGACACCGCGCGCAGCTGAGAAAAACGCCAAGGCGCATAGGAAAACGCATGGCGGAAGTCAACCGCGGGACACTGAAAGAAATGGACACGCATACCCCTGCATTGCGAAGATGCAGGACATTACAGTAGCTTCCATGCAGGCATGCAAAAGTAGATCGATGCGCGCCCTCTGCACCGAGGCGTACAGGTAAGCCTACCCGGTGACCCGCCGCGGACACCGCCGCTCGTAAAGCTGCTCACATATATATATGTATGTATATGTACATATGCATATGTATGTATACGAAATTATATCTGTATGTATAGAGCTATAGCGAATGGCGCCCGCGACCTCTAGGGCAAGGCGCCATTTACAAGTCGTCGCCGATTCCGTGGTTTTTTCCTTTGTGAGCCTACGTGCTCAATGGTGCGGCTGCGGTAGGCAAGCCAAGCGGCGAGGACGACAAGCGGCAGGAAAAAGACGAATCGCGCGAGCGACACCGTCGCCCCGTGAGAGTGCTTCAGCAGAATGCACACGAGGGTCATAGCCGCCGAGGCAGTCAAGGCGCAGACGGCGATGCCTGTCTCCGCGGCAGGCAGCGCAGAGACGACGCGCGCGAGCGACGCCCCCCAGCGTCCGCCGCACGACCCTGCGGGCGCCGAGGCCCGGGGGCCTCTCTTCCCGCCGAGGCCCCTGTCCGCGCCGCGGAACTCGCGGACGAGCGCCTGAAACAAACGGAGAAAGGAGACAGCGAGGGCGACCAGATGTCCAGAAGCCAGGCGGAGAGCGACCAGCGCGAAGGAGAGACACGCGGACGCAGAGGAAGAGGAGAGAGAAAGTTGGGAGAGCAAGAAGACGGCAGTCGGCTAGCTGAGGGGACGCCCACTGAGCTGCAACCTTCAAGCAAGCTTACCTCGACAGCCTCGATAATTCTCCGCGTCGCGGTCGCCGTGGAAAGGCCCTGAGTGCTGTAGAGAACGGGAGGTGCGCGGCGTCGCTCGAGCGGTGAAGATGCCACCTTGCGCTTCCGCCCGCGGTCCCTCGTCTTCCTCCGCTCTCTCTCCCTCGCCCTGCGGGCCTTGCCGCCACTGGGCTCCATGCTGCCTCCACTCCTCTTTTCGCTTTCTCGTCGAAGCGACAGCTCTCCGGAACCTTTGCCCAGCTGCCCTCTTCGCTCGCGGTCTTTGAAGTTTCGGGAACCCTCTACCTCGCTGCGCTCGTCTCTCGGCTCCGCAGTCGGACGCGCATCAGCGGTGTCGCAAGAGGCTTCTCTGCGACCTGCGGCGTTCGCGTCTTCGCTGTCTTCCGCCTCGTTGTCTTCTTGCTGAGCCTCCGCAGAGACCGCCCCGCGAGCGAGGCTCCTCTCCCGGCGCAGGGCCTCGTGGGGTCGCGCCGTCATCTGCTGCAGTCGAGATTCCCGAGCGCCAAAACGCGGGAGTCCCTTCAGTTGAGGTTGGCTGCAGTCGCGCAGACGGGGAAGGAAATGTAGGCGGGCGGAGGGGTGACGAGAAGGCCCGGCGCCAAGAAAGAGACGCGGGAAAGGGAGAGGTGAAGACGACAAAATGAAAGGGAGGGACGCCGAGGAGAAAGGCGGATCTGAAACAAGTCGACGGCTCGATAAAAACGATGGTGGTGTGCGGAGGGGAGAGCTGCGGCCAGGAGGAAGGCTGTGGAAGAGACAAAACCTAGTCGAGGCTTTTACAGTGCAGACAAAGAGCCACCGACGCACACGCGCACCCAAACGAAGGACAAGAGGGAAAACAGCGGAAAAACAAACAACAGAGTGCGGAGTAACCGCGGGAGATGACGGGCGACAACGACGCAGGACTGTGGTGCCGAAGGTAGGAAGTCGCCGCAGGCAGAAGAAAAGAGAGACGAGAAGCGAAGTGAAACAGAGTGCAACATAGCGAACAAAGCCGAGAGAGGAAAAGGAAACAAGCAGAGAAGAGGCAGAATCTCGCGCGTGTTGAAGCGATCCGCGAACGACTCGGCGGAAGCGGATCTACAGAAAAACGGCGGAGACGTGCGGCGGCCGCAGGAAGGGCCAGACGAAGACGAGAAAGATCCGGCATCAAGGGAAACTCGAGAAAAACCGGAGAAATGGCTTCTCTGCAGGAAAGAACAAGAGGAGAACCGCTGCAGAGCGAGCCCGCGGCCGCGCTAGAGAAAACGGGAGAGAGAAGAAGCGAAGCATGGGAGATTCTCGGGGGGAAGGGAAAACCGAAAAAAACAGCAGGCCTAGGTTTCTCTCATCCTGTCTTCCTTTCGGGGTTCTGGGAGAAGAAAACGGATGGAGGGGCGAAGTGGCGGATTGCTTCTCGTTGGGTTTTCTAGTGTTTACGCTTCGATGCAGGCCCCGTTTCAGCATGTGCAGGGTCACCGCCTAGTCGCGGAGCAGAGAAAAGGTTTTTTCCTCGTTTGAAGAGCATGAAAGAGAAACAACGAGGCCTCCGCAAAAGACGTGAGAAAGGCATCCGTTCATTTTTTGTCAGACACGTCTTCTCGTCCAGGCAATCGAAACACGAAAAGATGCCCCGAGTGAACAACTACCGTTGCATGCGCACAGCGCACACAAAGACAAGCGTCTGTGACTTCATGGCAAGACAAGGCAATTCTTTTTGTCGGTCTTTGCTCGTTCACGCTCTCGATTTTGAGTGGATTACCACGCTTTTCCCAGGGCATGTCTCCTTTTTCTCGCTCGGGAGGTGGCCTGGCTGGCTGTCTCGAGCGTGGTTGCTACCTCCACGCGCTTGACTTTCTTAGATAGAGAAACAGAGTCACGCGAATTTTGTCCTCTTGAGCGGCTTCTCCTTCGCTCGTCCGATTCCTTCAGTCGCTGTCCGCCAGCCTCTTCCACGCACACTCCAGGTTCTGTTCGTTCCCGTCTCTCCGCGTGCGTTTCTGTCGCCTTTCACTTTTTCTCGTGAGGAAGATAACTCCTCGAGCGCCGCCGCCATCGGCTGTATAATAAGCGGCAGCTCTGTCTCCGTCCCCACTGCCCCGCCTAGCGTTTGAAGAAGCAGCCTTCTGTGTCCTTCTCTTCGGCGCCTGTTTCTCTCCTCTCCTCTTCCGTCTCTCTGTTCAGCTTCCCCTCTTGGCCGCTGCGACCTGCGCGGCTCTCGCGCGGTGTGTGCGTGAGCCGCGAGGCGCTGAGATGGAGAGGCGAGCAGTCAAGATGGAGAGAGAAAGAAAAGGCTCTGGGAAGGTCACCTTCGTTCACCTCGATCTCGGCCTCGGGGGAGCGGAGCAGCTCGTGGTCTACGCGGCGCTCGCCATGCAGCAGGAAGCGGCGAAGAGCGCGGAGAACTTCGGAAACTCCCAGGAATCCGCCAGCGCCGAGCGCGACGCGCAGGAGGTCGAAGACGCTGGCTACGACGTGGAGATCCTCACGACGCACCACGACACGACGCGATGCTTCCCTGCGACTGTAGACGGTGCGTGTCCGCCTCCGCGTCTCGCCTTCGCATGCTGATGACGCAGAAGTTGTCGCCTTCTCTTTCTTGCCTTCGGTGTCGTTTTGCGCGGTAGAGGGTCGGGGTCGGTCTGGCTCTGGCTAGCCACGGGTCTTTGGGTCGGATCTTAGCCGAGCTTCGAAATGATCTTTCATCTCGTCTTCTGTATCGGCTCTCTTCTCCGTTCCCAGGGCGACTGCGCGTCTCGGTCTACGGCCGGTTCCTCCCGCGGAGCTTGGGAGCCCGCGCTGTCGCGCTCTGCTCGCTGCTTCGCATGCTTTGGCTCTGCCTCGTCTTGCTCGTCACAGGTGAGGAGACGTTGAATCCTTTCTGTTGCAGTCGCGTGCGAGTGTTGGCTCGTCGGTGTTTATGTCTTTGTCTTAGAAGGGGGGGAGACGGGGGCTGCGGCTTCTTTCTTCCCTCGTCTCCCGGGCCTCTGCTTGTGCCGGGCTCTCTCTCTGCGGGGGCCTTTCTCTTCTACTCGTGATTGTCTCTCTTCGCTTCCCATTTTCCCGCTTGGTGCCGCTCTGGCGTTCGTAATACACCCGCCCTCTTCACTCTGCTGATGCCTCTCTTTCGACTATCGGCGGTTTGTTTCGGCGCGTGCGATGTCCGCGGCTACACGCTTTGCAGGCCGATGGAGGCGGAGAGTCATTTTCTGCGACCAAGTTTCTGCAATCAATCCTCTTCTCTCGTTTTTCACTGAGAAGGTAGGGCCGCAGGAAGTCTGCGCTGCTTTCTGCGCGCTTCCGCCTCGCTGTTGAGTCGATCTCGTTTAGAGCAGAGGCGCTAGGCGTGTATCTTCCGAATGTCTTGCGTCAGTCGATCTCGTGCTGCGGCGCTCGCGTGCCTGCTCGCGTGTGCCCACCTTCGGGGCTCTTCAATTCCCAGGCTCGGCTTGCAAAGTCTCTTTGGAGTTTTTCGGCTTCTCTTCAAGTCGGTTCATCTGTTGGCCGCTGTCGACTGCGTCTTCCGTCGCAGCCCGTCTCCGAGTTCATGCCTCTCGTTTGAGCTGCGTCTGTGTCGCCGCAGACATCATCTTTGCTCTCCTCTCCGTCCTGCATGCGTGTCCTTCATTTTTCCAGCTGGTGTTCTACGCGCACTTTCCAGACATGCTTCTCGCGGCGCGCCGAGACAAGCAGCCTCAGGGCGTCATCGCGCGAATAAAAGCCCTCTACCGAGCTCTGCTCGACGCCGTTGAACAGGCCACAACAGGTACGGCGAACTTTCTTCTTGTGTTTTTTCCCGTGTCCATCGGGACTTCTTGTCTCACCTGAAGCGGCGCTTCCTCGTCTCGCCTTCCCGTTTTCTTTCGACGGGTGTCGCGCACACGCAGCACTGCGTTGCCTAGATTGGCGTCGCCATGTAGACCTCTCCTCTGCGTCGGGTGTGTGTGCATCACGCGCCGCTACACGAAGGCTCATCTCCTTCCTTCGAAATTGTTTGTCTGTCTCCTCAGGGCGATGCGATGTGTTGCTCTTCAACTCGCGCTTCACTGAGGCCACCTACCGTCGGAGTTTTCCCTCTATGAGGTAGGAGCTGCGTCCAGGCGCAAGGCGCTCGCGTCGCTTGCCTCTGCTCTTTTCTCGCACTTTCGCCTATCCAGAGACCTCCTCGTTTACCATTCAGCGGCCGCGGAGGGCTGCCGACTGCTGCAGGCAGTTGAGTTGCCAATGCTTCGCCTGGTCGCCGCGCGGTCAGCTTGTGTCCGCGGAAAGAACGTTGCCGAGTATGCATGCACTCGCGCGCTTTTCCTGTGTGCCTGAGAGTTGCTTTTTTCAGATTTCCGCGCAACGCCGTTCTGTACCCTCCCGTGGACACGCGGGCGGCGGATGCGTTTCTGCAGAGCTTCTCGCGCGAGGCATGCGTCAAGCGCCTTAAGCGGCTACCCGAATTCAAACAGTGAGGCATGCCTTCCCGCTTCCATATTCAGATATCGTCATAAATTTCAAATTCAGCTGCGCCATTTGCGTGCGTGCGTATATACGTGCTTATATACCTATATATATGTGTATGTATGTGCGCATATGTATGCATATGTATACACGATCATTGATTCGCATATTGTGTCACTGACCAGAGAGGCCCAAAATGCCTTGCGCGCAGCGCGTGAGTAGACTAAGATGTCTGCGTTGGCGCGTGGCTTGTGGTGCCTCTCCCTGAATGGAAAATGGAACACATTTTCTCAGCAGTGACCTAGATGGCACATGCTGGGTCCGCGGTGCCTCTGATTCGATGTTAGCTCGTGTGTGTGTGTGTGTGACATTTCAAACGTGAAGAATCCTCATACGCCCGAGTCTGAGCTAAAACCTCAAGTCTTCATAAATTCATATTTATACCTGTATATCTCCGTGCTTGATGTTGTGATCCTGGGTCTTCCGTGATGTGTAGTTGCATCAGCGCCCGCCGCCTCCAGTTTTCTCGCGCGTCTGTCTCCCTTGCACTGCTTGTGTTACATTTTCTCTCGGGCGCGACGAGTTTAAACTGCGCTGTGCACGTGTGTGTATGTCTGTTTCCAGCTTTGACTTTTCTGTGCCGTTCGCGTTTTCTCTGAATCGGTACGAAGCTAAAAAGGGCCTCCCGCTCGCCCTCCAGGCGCTGGCTGAGGCGCAGCAGAGAGGCGTTGCGAGCGGCACTCTGAACCTCGTAGTTGCCGGTGAGGAGAAACGCGGCATCTGACGCGCTGGTTTCGCATACAGCTGTGCGGCAGCCTAGTCCGCGAGTGCTACAAAAAACATTTTCAGCTTCGAAGCCGCCTTTTGCACGCAGACACACATATTCACGTGTGTAGACGCATGTATACATGTATATATCTGTGGATACAGATACGTGCATATGTGTGTGCGCATATGTATATAATTATATATCTATGTAGGAATGTGAGCGTGTATTTGTGGAGCGTCGGGTGGACGGCCTCGGACTTGAGTTGCGGTCGTGTCTCTTTTTCTTTTGAAAGGGGCTGTCACTTGCGTGCCCGGGGCTTCACTCGCGTCGGACTGTCTGGGAGAGAGGCTTCCGCTGCGTCGCGATGTACGCGGAATCGTGGTCAGCGCTCCTGCCCATATTTACTCACCTTCATGTGCTCACGATAGAGCGACCTCGTCTCGCGAGTGCGTGGCGCCGCCTGAGGCTCGAACGTTCGCGGGACGTTGCGTTTTCGGCCGCAGGCGGCTTCGACGGGCGCCTGCGAGAGTGTGTGGAGATTTACGGAGACCTCGTGCGGCTGGGGAGGGAGCAGCTGAACTTCGAGGTCTTAACCGACACTCAGGCGCCTTCGTCGTCGCGAGAAACTGCACAAAAAACGCAATTGCTCCTCCTCAAGAACATCAGCGACGAAACACGACAGTGCCTGATGGCGGCCTGTCTCTGCGTCATCTACACGCCTCACGAGGAGCACTTCGGCATGGTGAGGGTGCCCAACGCATCGGAAAAAACGCCCCGCTGCGAATCATCTCCACGCGCGCCGCGCGGATGCGCTCGGCGGCAGCGGCATCGACACTCTCCTCGCGCTTTCCTCTTGCGGCGCACCTCTCCCTGCGTTCCACCATGCAGTCGACTATCCTCAACTGCGTCCATGCACTTAGGCGTATCCCAACGCGTCTACATCTCGGTCATTATACGCGAGCACAGACACGCCGTTGTGTTTTTGGCCTCGTGGACATTCGTGATATCTACGCCTAGCAGTATCTGCTCTCCTCCCGGCATGCACGGCCAAATAGTCGCACAAGCAATATGTGTATATATTCACTGTTATATGTCGATTGACGTTTCGGATCTCGGGGCGTGTGCTGTGAAGTCCAAGACGTCCAGCCCCTCTGAGGCTCGAGAGTTCCTAGGCCTATTTCTTTGCATTGATGAGAATGCGTTTGGCAGTGGAATTTATATCTTAACTCGTGCACATTCCCTTCGTCTCTGCCTTGTCGCTGCCTCCTAGTCAAGTCGTTCTCCTCAGGTGCGTCTGCGCAGGGCCTTCCGTCTGCATGTGTGCGCTGAGAGACACTGCATCTACCGAGCAGGCCAAGCAGGCGTCGACCCGTATCTGATGTTGAACGCGCTGCGTGTTTGGTTTTTGCCGAAAAGCGTCTGTCTAGGCTCAGCCCGCGGCCGGCGCTTGCGGACTCGCCTCGGCGCTGCGTCGACTCAGCCAAAGGAATCTCTCGACGTGCGTTTATTCTCTTCTTCCGCAGGTGCCGTGCGAGGCGATGGCACTCGGCTGTCCTGTCATCGCGTCGGACTCTGGCGGCCCGCGAGAGAGCGTCCTCCACGGCGAAACGGTAAGCACCCACGTCCGCGAAAGCCTGAGCAATCGCTCCTTCCGTGGCCGATGCACATGTACGCATACGTGTCTCTCTCTATATATATGCAGGTGTGTATCTCTGTGTTCATGTACATGTGCATGTATCTGTGTATGCGAGTATGTATATGCGCATGTATCTGCGTATGCATGGATGTATACGCATGTATCTGTGTACGCATGTGTGTATGAGCGCATGTATCTGTATATTCATGTGTGCATACATGCATGTATCTGTCTACTCATGTATGTATACATGCATGTATCTGTGTATGCGTGTATGTATATGCGCATGTATCTGCGTATGCATGGATGTGTGTTTGCTTGTGTTTGTATGCGGCGTCGCATACAAACACATGAGAGGCCTGGGGACGCTTCCTCTTGCCTAAAGTCTGCGCGCCGCCTGTTTCGCTTTGCGCCGCTGCATCTGGCACTTTTGGCCTTTTCGTGGAGACGAAAAAGCCCTTGTCCCCAGGAGCCTGGTCGCATGCGCGTGTCGGCCGCGGAGAAAGGCGTGGGACTGTTGCTCGGGCGCATCGGCACTTCCTGCCTCGCCTGTCTCTCTTCCTGCCCGCGTGCCTGACCCGTACTTCAGCGCCGAGACGCCTCTTTTTTTGGCTTTTCAGGGATTTCTCTGCGAACACGACGCGCAGAGTTTTGGCGACGCGCTACTCAGAATCGTGCGCATGCAGCGCGAAACGGCCGAGGCCTACGAGGTACTCAGAGGATCGCTCGTAGCTAGCGGCCGTGGAGGCGAGCGCGGGGGCGGAAAGACAGAGAGAGGCCCTGAAAGGCGTCTGAACAGAACGCAGACAGGACGGTAGCGGACGGGCGCGAGAGACAAAGCCTAAGCGCGAGCAAGCGGAGGGTCGGCGGAGACAGGCGTGCAATCAGGAGGCCGGCTCCGCCAGAGAGCGAAGAAAAGAGACGGCTGCGTGGCAGGAAGGGAGCTGCGGACGCCCGGGGAACGCGAGCGAGGACAACTCGCCTCTAGGGTAGCAGACACATGTGCAGAAGAGCAGAAGCGACTCCAGAGGCGCTTTGTTTCGGTCGTATTCGCCTCTCGCTGTGTCGCATCCCCCGGCACCTTCAACGGGGAAGGGGGGGGGGGGGGAGAACAGGAGATTCGCACGTTCTGCATGCGCGAATGACTCGGCGTGTCTCTCGTGTTCGCTTGCGGCCGCGCTTTGTACTTCAGGACATGCGGAGAGCTGGAAGGCGTCATGCGAAAGAGAAATTCAGTTTCGGTGAGCGTCGCGGGCCTTGTTATCTGCAGAAAGGGTCTGTTGTGCCTCCGCGCAGGCGAGCACTGCCGGTCGCTTCTTCTCTTGCCTTCCAAGCGCCTGCACCTGCTTTGCGTGACTGGCTGTTCAAAGCGCCAGTGCCGTTCGTTTCCTCCGCTCTCGGTTGCCTCTCTCGCTTTTTGGTTCGTCTTCTCCTCGCGTCAGCGCCCATCTCTCCTCTGCCGCCGCTCGAGTCGGCGTCGGCGACCCCTACGGTCGGCTATGTCTGAGCTCGCCGTTGTTTTTCTAGAAAACGTTTTTTCTTTCCAGCCTTGTGCGCGCTCTCCTCTCCCCCTGGTGCTTTAAGGTCTCGTCGCCTGTCTGGTCTGCATCTCGGGCAAGTTTTGCTCCTCTTTTTTGGACTGCCTGAGGATGGCTGTGCGCCGCGCTGCGTTTTCACAGAAGTGTTTCGAGCGCGTCTTCGCCAACTCATCAACGAGGACTAATCGCCTGCCCTGGGGCATGCGCGAGGGGAGGCAAAACGCCACGAAATGGATTTCCGATTGCTAAACGAAGGACCGGCGCAACGCTGCCGAGCCAGCGACAGCGTTCCTTAAGCCCAGACAGAAGCCGGTGGAGGTGGCGGCTAATCCGTCGGAGGCGCCACAGGGATTACCTGGACTGGAATGTGTTAAGTTTTCTATTCGCTCCTAACGCGCGCGAGAGATCTGAAAGAGTTCAGTTTTTCGGGCAGGTTGCTGTCTTCCGGGCGAGCAGATGCGGCCGTCTGCGCGTTCAAATGCGATTAACAAACGCAGCGGGCGAACGAGGTTGTTTTGATTTTTTAACTTCTGTCTGTTGCTGGGTGTGCGCCGGCCGGGCGGCGCGGGCCCTGTTGTGAAGCACGGGGCTCTGTCACATCTCGAGCCACAAGAATTTGTGGATACCGTGAACAGCTGCCCAGGTGGACGGCGCGCTGGAGAACGTGTGTTTGTGTGTGTGTGTGTGCGTGTTTGTATGAGTTTGTATACTAGCGAGCATAGTGTTGTCGGATGGACTGTCGTGGAGCGTTAATGGCGTTGCTCCATCAAGTGTCTCTAGAGGCATCCGGAGGAGGGGGGTGTCCGTCGCCGCGCCGTGCATGTATGGCCTCGATTTAGAGCAACGCTGTGCTCCTAGAATCTGATGCGTGGATATAAGACTGTATCCATACACACTGCATGCTTGCTGAAGCGCTGTGCGGGGATGTCAGGTTTGAGGGCTGCTTAGCTGGCTGATCCGGCGAACACGTATTGGCTGTCGCTGCCTCGAACCTCTCTCTAAATTTGTCTTTCCCTTCACGGCACAGGAGCCCATGCGAGGCAAAAGGGTGGTTCGCCCGCGGCGACCCGGGGCCTTACAAATCCTGCGTGCACGTCCGCAAGCGCATATGGAAAGCCCTTCGCCACAGCATATGCAGCGGTATCAGCGGTTGTAATTCCTCCGTAGTTGCATATATAATTATACTCAACTTTTTGCATGTACATAGATAGATAGAATGGAACACTCGTCAAGTTCTACCGAGCGTGGCGTTGCAGTGATAGTATTTAGGACCAGCTGGAGGAGGTAGCTCATCGGTCTCCCTCTCGCACATAGGTAGGTAATCATATATATGTATTTAAATGGTTGTATATGCATATATATGGCATATCTCTCTATGCTTGTATGTATATATATATATATATATTTATGGGTACCTACCTCTGCGTGAGGGGGAGACTGAAGAGCTACTTCCTCCGGCTCTGAGTGCAGATGTATATATATATATATATATATATGGAGATAGGTAAGTCTTACGTGCATGGCAAACTTCATACGTGTGCGTATATTTATATATATATATATATGTAGCGGGGATGCAAGGGAGTCGTCTGTCTGACGTAGTCTTAAGACTCGTTCGTGCTGAATATCTCTGTGACTCGCATGGTTGAGCGAGTCTTCGGAGATCCATTAGACCCGACAAACCCGGCTTGAGATCCGCAGAGGGAGGTCGAACTCTGCATTGGGATTATGCATCTTTTTTTGAAGAGGAAAATGTGCCTCCAACAGGAACGAAGGAGCGTTTGACTAGAAAATGAGATGAACAGGCTCATCACGCTGTGCATTCAGCACGTCGTGTCACTTTTCGCAATTATTGAGTTCACAGAGGCTCAGTTCGTAGAGGTTGAACAATGTATTAGCACCTGGGAAGGTAGGAGACTTTTACTCGTGAAAGAAAAAGGAGAGAAACTAGTTGTAAAGTAAGAAGCAGGGGACGTCCAGTCCGCATGCGAGGACTTGGTAGCGCACAGAGTTCCGTTTCCCCTGCAGCTTCGATATGTAGGGGCTGGTCGTCTAGCCATGCAGCAGAATCCCGATCAAGTTGTCTTTGACTCATTGGAAAAAGAGCCTCAAAGACTATTTAGAGACAGGTGTATGAGGGTCCGAGTTCCGCTTTTTTATGTCTGTATCGACATCGTATTTGTGCTTACATGAATACCTATGCGCATTAGCGTCGGTTCCTGCGCATATATTCTCAGGAATGTGTTTGCACCAGTAGTTCTGTGAGAGTATACTGTTTCACAGGTATAAATATGTTTACTATTCATCTATATTCATATAGGACTGTGGAAAGCACACAGGTATGCATACATATATACATATTTAACCGAGGGCGCTCCTTCTTATCGTTGCTAGCTTTCGGCTCAGCCACGTTCGCCGGAGGGACTCGTGATATCAAGACAGACAGGAGAGGCATATGGGCACTGCTGTGCGCATGTATCATGTGATACTGTTTTGAATTGTCAAAGACTTCTTTTACGCCTCACAGGCTCGATTTCTTGCCTGCGTGACTTTGCGCGGTGGCGTCCGCGGGCGGAACGCGGCGCGGCCAGCTTTTCGTGGCTTTCGCGGGCAAAAGCTCCACCTCCGCGCCGTTTTCATCCCAGATTTGGGTCACTTTGAGGCGGAATCTCTTCACAGAGTACGTCGAGGCAGGAGCATGCTGTGGCGAGCCTTAATCAGCCTCACTTTGGCGCAGTGCATCTTCTACATCGATTTGCAGGATTACGCCTGAAGGGCTCGTAGCGGTGTCGCGGGTCGGGCGGTGTCGATGCCGCGGCTGCCACTTTCGATGGCTTTCTTGCATTTTTCGTCCGAAAGCCAAGTCGCCCTGCGAGATAAAAGCGAGCAGAGGCAAATAAGCATGCTAAGCAACGAGAGGACTCCGTGGATGGTGTTTTTTTTCGTGGTTTTCCTTCTGAAGCCTGCGTCCTTTTAGCCTGAATGCGCGTACATGTCCAGCACGACAGACAAAAACCCGCCGTCCGCGCTGCGCCTGCATCGCGAGCAGCGAAGAAACGAGGGAGCGCGCATGGACGGTACTCAGCTGGCAGACGATTTTCCTTTAATTGTTTGATTATTTTTCTACTGCAGACGTCGGAAAACACAATTTACGGGGCAAGGTGTGCCCTTTCTCTGTCCGCTGCTTCGTCCTTGCTGAATGTCAAAAAACGCGTAAAGCAGGCCCGATGCCGGGCGCTTTTTTCCTTGCGTGACTTTGATCTCCTTTCCTTCTCAGGAATACTGCGCTTTCTCTTCCGTGCACTTTCCAAGAAGAAGAATTTGTCTCCTCTCCGCCGGCCTCGTCGCCTCGCTCGTTTAAACCTTCTCTCTGCACGCGCTTTCTCTGTTGCCTAGCCGGGAGCTTTCTTCCGTTTCCCTCGTACAACATTTGTTTTCGTTCCAGCGCGCGGCTCCCTCTCTCTGCCCACATTTGAATGCGACAAATTCTAGTCGTCCTCTCCCAGCTCGTCGTCACAGCCGCGCGGCGACTCTGTCGACTTCGCGCGTCTGCGCTCGCCGAATCCGGCGCCTCGTCTGTTTTCGCGGCTCTGTGTTGCTTTCTCGTCACCTTTCACTCCGCCTGCCTTGCTTCTGTGTTCGCTTGTTTGACATGTTGCTTCGCCTGCCTCCAGAATGGAAGGAGGCCGCCACCGTGCTGGGGCGTTTCCTGCCGCTGCATCGCACGTGCGATGAGCAAAGGGACATTCTCTTTTCCCTTCCACCTCCAGTGCAGCACTGCTTAGCTCTTTGAACAGGCTTTGCCTTCCGTGAACGGCGGTCTTTCTCAGCCTCTGCTTGCTCGGGATCTCAGAGCTCGGGCCGCAAACGCCCGTTGATCTTTGCGTCTGCTCAACTGAGGAATTCAGTTTCTTGAAGACTGCAAGGGCTCGCAGCTCGATAGGACCGCGTTTCTGTCTACCGCTTGCGGAGTACTTTATCAGGAATCCATGTGCGTATAGACGCTCCTTCGTTTCTGTCAGTGGCCTAGGTGAAAACTATGTGCGTGCAGAGAGATTTAGTTCATGCTCAGTTTTCGTTCAAGGACCAGAGTTACGGGGTTTGTCGTCGGGTTCTTCGAGAGCGTGTGTTTGTTCTGTGTGTGCTGCTTCCCTTGTTCGCCGCTCTGCTCTTTCGTCGCCTGCCTTTTCCAGGATGGCGGGCTCGTTTCAGTCGCCGCCGTTCCCTTCGGTGGGGTTCGACTTTGCCTCGTCAGCGCCGGATCTCGCGTTTCCATCTGCCTCGTTCTCTGCGCCGTCGCTGCTCGACGCGTCTTCCCAGCCCTTTCCCTCGGCCTCGACGACGACGGTAGACCTTGCTGCCTCCTCGCCTGTCTACGCGTCTGGGGGCGGCGCGCCAGAGCTCTCTTCCTCCTTCCTCCCTTCTTCGCTGGCCGCTGGACCGGGGCTTGGGGGCGCGGCCGAGCTGATGAGCTCCGCGGCGGGGCTGTCGCCGGCGTGCTTCTCTTCGGCAGCCTCCGCGGCGGCAGACGCCGCGCTGGCTGGGCTCCCGCCGTTTCCGTCCGCCGCCTCGCCCTCTGCGGCGGCGGCGCCGCTCCAGCGCCTCACGCTCTCGCCGCAGGAGGTTGACGCGTACATGCAGTTCTGGCGGGCAGCCGGCGGCCTGAGCCCGGACTCGGCTGCCTCCGTGCTCGAGGGCCCCGCCGCCGCGGCCTTCCTCGAGAGCTCGGGACTGGACCGGAGTCTGCTCCACGAGGTCTGGCGCCTCGCCGACGTCAAGAACGCCGGAAACCTCGACGTCGAGAGCTTCGCCTGCGCCTGCCGCCTCGTCGCGCACGCGCAGAACGGCTTTCCGGTCTCCGCGGAGGCCATTGCCCTCGAGCCCGCGGCTCTGCCTCAGTTCGCGAAGGCCTCTTTCGCCGCCGCAGCGTCGAGCGGGGCCGAAGACCCCAGCGCGGGCGGCCTGCCCTCGTCCCTCTTCGATCTCGCTCAGAGCGCCGCGCTCGCGGGCGCGTTCTCGAGCCCAACGAGCGGCGACGGGGGGACCGCTGGGCTCTACGCCGCGACGCCGGAAGAGCTGCATAGATACGCGCAGGTCTTCGCCGACACAGACACGAATCAGGACAGCTTCATCGAAGGCGAGGAGGCGCGCACGGTGTTCACCGCGTCGCTCCTGCCTGACTCGGAGCTCGCGGCGATCTGGGCGCTCGCTGACCTCGATCATGACGGGCGCCTGACTAGCCAGGAGTTCCTCATCGCCATGACGCTCATCGCCAAACGAAAGAAAGCAGGGCTCGCTGTCCCTGCGGCCCTGCCCCCGAGCTCCTCCGCTCCGTGCAGGCCTTCCAGGCCTCCGGCGCCCTCCTTCTCGGCGACGTCACCGGCTTCCTCAGCTCCTCGGGGGGGACGCTCTCCAGCGGCCCTGGCCCCGCGCCGCCTGCGGTTGGAGGCCCCGGCCTCTCTCCGAGCCGCGAGCGCGCGGCGGCGAGCCCGAGCCCGAGCCCGAGCCCGCTGGAGGGGACCGGCGCCGGCGACGCCGGCTGGGGCTCCTTCGGCTTCGACGCGCAGACGAGCTTCGAGAAGGACAGCGACCCGCTGGGGCCGGCGAACGCGTTTCCGCTTCCCGATGAAGACGAGGCGCCTCTGGAGAAGAAGGAGAAGAAAAAGTCCTCGGCGAGCTCGCGGCGGAGCTCGAGAAGCCGCGCAAAGGACAGCGGAGACGACGAGGATAGGGAGGAGCGCAGCGCGCGCGGGTTCGGCGCCAAAGAGGGCGACCAGGGCGAAGAGGAGGACGCGCCGCTTTCCTTCGGGGATCGCGTGAGCGCCGCTAAGGCGAAGAAGAAAGGCGAGACCGAGCGGCGCGGTCCGAAGCGCAGTCCGGCGCGGCAGGGCGGGGGAGGCCGTCGCAGCGCAGACGATGACGAAGGCGACGCGAAGGCGTCCGCGAGGCGCGACGGAAAGGAGGCGGGCCGCGGCGACAGAGACGCCTCAGGCGCGCTGCGGCCGTTCGGCGGCGAGGGCCCTTCGCTGGAAGAGAAGTGGCTGGCGAGAAGAAGAGAACGCGTGTCGGCGAAGCGCGCCGCCACAGGGGCGCCCGGGCCCTGCGAAGAGTCTGAGGAGGAGCGCACGCTCGCCCTCCTCGAAAGCGTCGTGGAGGTAAGCATTGAAGGAAACCCGAAAAGAAAGAAGCCCAGGCCGCACCGCTTGCAGAGAAGAGAGACGAGGCGTGCAGAAGGGAAGAAGACGGTGCACGCGTCAAGCGAAGGGAATCGCGGATCGGGACAGAAGACGTGAAAATGACATGTGAGAAAAAAAGTTGAGACCCGCGGCGATATTTGCACGAATGAGCCCTAGCCCGCGCAGAAGAAGGAGAAACGACTTCTCGCTCGCGAGTGCTGGTTCCCCGTTGTGAGTCGGCTGCGCGTTTTTATCCCTGTGTCTCGCCTTGTTCTGTGCGTGCTGCTTTCGAATCTCGCGATCCTGCTGCATCTTCGTCTCCGCCAGCTGCGTTCGATCTTTTTCCGCCTTCATTTTCTGCCTCGCTGCCTCAGACCGACAAGCGTCTGTCAGAGATCCTGCGGTCGGAGGTCGACGGCGACGCCGAGGAGATCGAGGAGGTACGCGAGCTGCGCGTGTTGCTTGAGACCGAGCTGCTCGCCGAGAAGAAGGAGCTCGCCCGACAGATTGACAGAAAACGCGACTTCGCGCTCCAGCTCGAAGACGAGAAGATCAAGCTCGAGCAACTCAAGGAAGAAAGAAGAAAGGTGAGAGAAAAGCGTGGAAAAGCATCAGACCTCTGCGTTCTGTACCATTTTTCGCGCGCTCCCGCGTGGAGGAATGGACGTGCGCCAGGATCTGGCGACGGGAAGCGTCGTCGTCGCGTCGGGTCGCCAGATTGGGTGGACTTCCTTACAATCCTCGTATCCGTGAAATCTGCGTATCTTCGAAAGGCCGTGTGGATGCAGCGCGCAACGGGCAGCTTGTGTGTGCGGCTGTTTTTTTACGCACTCTTTGAAGATTGAATTCGAGAGGCTGGGCATCGAGCGCGATCTCGCGCACTACATGGAGGAGCTCTTGTTTCTTCGCGGACAGGTCGACGACATGCAGCGCGACATCGACAGTCTGCACCAAACGAATCAAACTCTCCTCGCGGCCCACCGCCATCAGCAGATTCAGGCCCAAAACCTGCACGCGACGCGGCTGTAGGCTCACCTACAGACGACGCGATACGTATATCTGCTGCTTGTGTCATCGGCGTGTATTCTTCTCTGTGTGTCTCTGCGAATATCGGGCGGGAGCGGATGATGGAAGATGCGCGTCTCTACACGTAATGCATGCGTTGCTTTCTCATAGATGAGAGTCGCGCATGGACTGCGTACGATTGCGCCGGTGTCTGTGTCGTCACTTAATCCTCACCTCAAGGCCAGTGTGTCCCCCCCCCCACCCCCCCCCCCCCCCAGAGATCTGCTGCGGCGTCTGCGCGGACGCGGAGGGGCGGCAGTCTGCGTGCTTTCACGGTGCCTCGCAAACTTTCTGCTTTTTTTCCTCCCTAGGCAAGCACAGGAGCAGCTGAAGAGCGAGCGCGAGGCACTGCAGAAGGAGGAACGCGAGATCGCGGAGCTCAAGGTAAACGTGTGCGGCGAAGACTGATGCGCAGATATGCATCGGATGGATTCCAGGGCTGAAGGCTGAGAGGCTGCCTGGCTCATTGAAGAGCTTGCTCTGTTTCGGGTCAGCCTTTCTGGCTGGGTATCGAAGAGACAGCGCGTCGTGTGGCTGTCTGATTGCGATTTTCAGACGCTACTGAGCCGCATGCGAAGAGAGAAGAGCGAGGCGCAGTCGCAAAACGCCGTCATCCACGAGCGCATTCGACAGGTTCGCGAGAAAAAACGAAGGAATGCCCTGCTAGTCGCTCGTCGAGCGCCGCAGAGGGGCGACGTCGCAAACCAAAACCCTCGATAGACATGCAGACCACGCACATGCGCATGCGCCTGAACGTACATAAGCGCAGATGCGTAAATGTGTGTGGGTCATGTGATCATATTTATACATATATATATATATATATATATCTAACCCTAAATATATATATATATATATATATATATATATATATATATATATATATATATATGTATAGAGGCGAGTGAGAGGCAGGGATGGGTCATGAACGCATGCAGATGCATTTGCAGGCGTATGGTTTTTTCCTTCTCAGGCGGATCAAGACAAGTCGATTCAGTTCGCGGCCATCGACGCGACGCGCCTCCAAGCCGCCGCTGTGCGCGACGACCGGCTTCAGGTTCTTCAACAGAAACAGAAGATTTTGGGGGATCTGAATCAAGTCGCTCAGGTAGGTGTCTCTTCTCCAAGGATCCTCTACGGCATCCTCTCCATCTCCCGTGGGCTGTGCATTGCCTGCTTCACCTTGCTTCACTTTCTTTCCTTTCAGGGCTAAGCCCTCAAAGCGGTTTGCGTGCTTGCCCGCCCCACAGTCACCCTTCGCGCGCCGTGGGGGGTAGAAGGACGCATGTATATCGCGCGTTTTTCTTTCTGTTCAGCAAACGGTATTTGGACTCCAGCGCCCCTCCGCGCGGACGGCCCTCCCCGGGTCGGCGCCGGTGGAGACTCGCGCGACGGTGCGGCGCGATGCGAAGGGCGTCCCAGCGGGCGCCACAGCTTCGGGCGCCAACTTGCAAGTCCTCTCTTCGCGGCAGCCTGTCGAGGTATCGTCGTCAAAAAATGATATCTATATACAAAAATATCTGTGGATTCACATATTTATATATATTTACACATTTACACCTATATGGACATATGTGTGTATACATATATGCATGCATATGTATATGTATTTGTGCATGGAGCTCGGAATCAGGAGAAGGGGCGCGGCGAGGCGGCTCCTTGGTCGCGTCCTGCCCTGCGGAGACCAGCAAGCGCGTGAGAAGGATGCTTTGCGTTTTATTAGTGATTATTCGTTTTTGTATATGTTTTACTTGAGGAGAAAGCCTGTGGTGTGCCTCAGCGGAGGAGGTAGCCCGCGAGTGCCTGCGCGAGGTTTCGCCGTGCATGCGGCCGTCGATGCGGGCACTCCGTCTGCGCATGCGCGCCTTGGAGCCCTGTCTTCATCCCCCCCCCCCCCCCACCCCCCCCCCTCATTGTCGCTTGTGTGAGTGCAGTCTTCGCCTTCGCACTGGACTTTGTTTTCATCGCTGCCGCCCCGCCCGCACGCGTCGTCGTCTGCGGTGCTGGGCACTCGCGGCCTCGAGGCCTTTTCTGACGAGAGGTCCACGGGTCGCCACTGGAGTCGGGTGTCTCCGGTCTCCGCCGAGGACGCGCGGCGGCGCTTCGCGGCCGTTGTCTCCACGCGCGAGGCCTACGAGCTCGGCGGCGACCGCGGCGGGGGCGGGCGCCTCGCGCGCGCCGCGATGGGAGGCGGAGCCTTCAGCGAGTCTGCGTTCGCGCGAGACCTCGAGACGCGCGGCGTCGAGGCGCTCCTGGGCATCGAGAGCGTCAAGTCTGACGGCGAGCGAAACTACTCGAGAACGGTGGGCGCTGGGCAGCGGCGCCGGGCGCGGAGCCCCGTGATGCGTAGCGGATCGATTTCATTCTGACTGCGCAACGGCTCACCTTGTCGTTTATATAAATCTATTAATGCGGAGAGAGAGGGAGAGAGGGGGGTCGGTTAAGGGGCAGTACATAGATAGACGTGAGACAGACGGAGAGACAATACAGAAAGGTAAATGTCCAGTAGTAGGTCAGGAGATAAGCACGCGTGGTGTGGGGGCGGGGCTGCTGGCGGCAGCTCGTTAGTTCTTTTGGCGCACCGAAAGCATGGCGCGAGTGCAGGTTTCAATTCCCTGCGGGATGCAAATTCTTCAGCCGCTCCAGATCACGTTCTTCGTGCACATTTTAGCTATATAGCGATCTACAAGGCTGCATGCATCTATTTAAAGATGTACTTTTCTCTGAGGGAATTTGGGGCACCAGCTACGAGTCCGTCTAAGCGGGTTGCGGGTTCATCTTCCAGACAACACAAATATTTATACACCTGTGTATGTGTATGTATGTATTTCTTTATGTCCGGATATATCACTATATCTGCCTACATATGTCCTTCTTGTTTGCGGCTTTTTTGCGCAGGTATTTCGTTTTGGTGTGTGTGTATTTCTTATTTTTGTATTCAGAGCGACGGTGTCGAGCAGCGGCGCCACGGAGAACGTCACTTGGCGCTGCACCACCGGGAGTCGAGCCGCCTCTCGCGAAGAGGTTTCGGTAAGAGCCTTTAGGCGCGATCGCTGGACGCGCTTGCCGCGAGTTGCATGCTAGGAAATTAGCGAAAAACGGAGACTGGGGCGGGGAGCTCCGGCGCGGAGACCGCTCGGGGCGCCCGCGCGGGTCCGCAGTCCGGAGGGAGATCGCGGTGTTTTTGCTGCGGCGAAATGCGATCCCGAGAGAAGCGCGGAGTGACATGGAAGCAATGGGAACGCGGCAGACATGAAAACTGGTTCATAGGGAGGAGTGCGTCGCCGGGGGCGCGTACGCGGGGGAGAGTCGCAGAGATCTGTGAGCAGCTGCGGAGAGTTGCGCTTTGCAGGGGTTATTAAACAGGCTGTTCTGCGTCTCTGACTCACGCTTTCTTCCGGCCTGCCTGCCCCTGCTTCAGACTCGGGCGCAGAGGAAGATCGCCGCCGCACGGAGTTGTCGACTGAGAGCGACGGAGCAGTCCACTCCCGCGGCTTCCCTCCCCGCGACGACGCGCGAAGTCTCAGAGAGGGCAGGGCGGGGAACGAGGACCTGGGGCAGGGCCGCAGTGAGAAAAAAGAGGACAAGGACAAGGCGCGGACGGGCTCGTCCTCCAGTCGCCGGAGCAAGACCTCCAAGAAGAAATCGGCTCAAGAGGTGAGACGCGGGTGGCGCGACTGTGCGCCTGGTTAATAGAACTCGAAATACGACGACTGATTATTCGTGCATTATCTCCGATAGTCTAGTATGTTGCCACGGGACTTTACACAATCAAGCGGGGACTTAGTCGAGGGTTGAGTCTCGCCTGAATGTACTCACAGGATCCACAGAGGCACATACACTCAGATATCAATACACATATGCGTGTCGGGATGCATACTAGCATGTCACTCCAACTGTGGATAGATGGATAGATCTAGACAAATAGGTAAATAGATACAGAAATAGACATATATGTATATGCATTTGTATTCATGCATATGGAGTGTGTTTGTGCGTGAGAGAGGTCTTTTTGTATGTGTGTGTGGAGTGCCGTTTACCGCTGTAGGCGCACGCGCTCGAGAACGGAAGTTTTAGCGCAGATTTTTTGCGTGCGGACAGCACGGCGGCCTACAGGCGCCGAGGGCGGGACGATGAAGGCAAGAAGGAGTTCGACGGCGAGAGCGTAGCCGGCGAAGAAGGGCTCCTTTCAGGTATTGTCGTCTCATCGCAGGAGGTTGAGTGCAACAGGACATATATATATATATATATATACATATCTAGCTGGAGGGAGAAGCATCTCAAGGGAGCTACAGTGTAGGGGTGGGCCGAGGGTGACGTTCTGCGATTCATTGTCGCGTCTTTTCTTTGAGCTGTGGTGCACGGGCGCTGCAGCAGGTAGACTAGAAGCTTTTTTACAGATACCCACGAATGCGAACCTGGTCGTTTGTTGTGCAGATGCCGATAGACAGGTAGACAGATGGGCGACGAGGCGCACTCCTACATGCAGCGGTTCGCGGCCGAGAGTGGCTGTCTCTGTTTCCAGTTAGCTGAGGGTGGGATGCGTGGATTTTTTTTTTTTTGCGTTTCAGGCGTGGACACGCCGTCCTTCGGTGCGCGGTCAGCCAGCCTTCTAGGCGGCCCGGCCGCGGTTTCACTTTGATGCAGCCAAGGAAAGGTGTCTTCCACCTTGCGTGTCACTCGTTTGCGGTGCGCCATTGTCTCGAGGTCGCTGGAAAGATCTGCGTTTTGTACATGTCTCCACGCGACGCCGGCGTGGGAGAGAGGCACGGAGGGGCGGGCGAGGTGGGGGGGAGCAGCGAGGGCGGCGATCAGCGGGCAAAAGAGAGTGCAGCAGATCTGCGTTTTCCCGTACAACAGGGAAAACACATGCGTTTCGGGATAGGGTTCGAGGAGGCGAAGGGACTCCAGGCTTCGTCTACGCCGCGAGCGTGCTGGAAAATATTTTTCACATGTCGAGGGAGCATAGACCAGCCAGTGTCTCGCGTTTCACGCCAGAAAAAAACTGCAGCAGCCGGTTAAAAAGTGCGGCGGGCAACGCAGACAGACCGAAAGGAGAGGGCAAGCGTGCAGAGTGCGCGCGCACACCGAGCGTATTTCCCCTCGGCTGCATTCGCAGCGTTGCGTGTGTTTACCGCTTCGCTCTCGCGAGGAGTTTGTGTGAACGTTTGGTTCGCTGAAAAAAGAACAGCGAAGAGACCTCGTGAGCGCGCGTACACGCGGCGCAGAATGTGTATTTTTCGCTGTCTTTTCTGCAGTCCAGGGTTCGTGCGAGTGTAAGGAAGCCCACTGTTGCGGCGGCGTTTTGTTTGTGCGATCGCCGTCGACGCAGCAGGCGTCGGTATTCTGCGTCAAAAGAAAAACGCCACTGCCAAGCACTCGACTACTACAGTTCGACGCACATTCTGGCGCGCTGCTGCGTACGAACTGCCTGGCGCACCGGAATTTGAAGGCGAGCGGCCGTGTTCATGGCCTTCGTTCACCACGGAATCGAACCCGTTGAACTGTTTGAGTCCATGTACACTAGCGCGTGGCGGCGCTTGCCATCGGCGTTAGGCGCAGCTCAAACTGAACGCAGACGACAACATGCCTAGACGACGCCGAAGTGGCGTGGGCGCGGCCGCATAGCTGCGAACAGAGCCCGACTTCCGCCGGTCAGAGTGGCGGTCACTCCCCTGACCACAAACAACAGTTTCCATCTCCGGAGAGGACCAAACAGAGAAACACATCTCGGAGATGCTAGCAACACGCCCTCTGTTCGCCTCCATCCGGCGACCGCTTCTGGTCAGTTTCGCCTGCCCCCACAAAGCCAAAACACTCGTGCAGCGTCTGCGCAGCATCGCTCCGGAAGAGGTCACACGCCGCGAGCCTGGGCAGCGGCCGTGCGCCAAAGGCATCTCGCAGCAGACCCTCCCACAATGTAGGCGACGACACCTGAACTCCCCAGTGTAGACGAATTTTTTCTGTATAAACGTCGTCAAAGCAAAAACAAGTCATGCTAGTTCAAAGCAACCCTCTAGCGCGCCGACTTTCGCAGCGTTTCGGATGTGTATCAACTCCCAGTCTTCCCCCGCGGGACGCTCGCAGTGTTTTCTACGAGCTTGAAGAGAAATGAGCCGCGATCAGACTCTGCGGTCGGGCCCTCGTTCTGGGATTGAGGTCGAGGAGGGATTCAATGATGGACTTCATTTGTTCGCTAAGCGGTTTTCTGCAGCGTAGCCAGTCGATGGGCACCGGGTGTGCCCTCTGCTGATCGCCGCTGGATTGAAAGCGCCTGTGCAAGTCGGCGAGGTGCTGAGATATGCGAAGCGAGTCGAAGTGACCCAGCCAATGGTGATAGAAAATGTTTCCGCAGAGCCACTGCAGCAGCAGCATTCCCACTGACCACGCGTCCTGCCCTCGGCTCGCGACGATAGTGTCCCCTGGAAGGCTCACCGCACAGAACGCAATCTCTGGCGCGACGGAGGGCTCACGCAAAAAGCTGGAACACTGCACTCGGGTTCCCACAGTCACGGCTCTATGGAAGCCACTCAGGAGAAGCTCCCCGTCTTCCGCGACAAGAATATTTTCGTCACGTAGATCCATATGAACAACACCTATCGTCGCCAGGCTCGAGGCGAGTTGTAAGATGCGTTTGACTACATACCCGTCCACACCTTCACGACGATCGGAGCGCTGAATATGATGCAGATCGCATCTCTCTAGAGGTAGTTGCATGACAAAGTTCAGTAGCGCGTTGCCGTGGTCATCTACCGTAAGATATTCCGCCATTCCAGGGATTCGCCCCATCATCGTCGGAACCGCGAAGCCCCAGACCGAGCGGATTTCTTCGTGGGTGGTCACGCGAGGGGCCAGCAACTCGGGAATCAGGAGTTGCTGCTGACGTACTTGCTCCAACGTCGTCGCAATTGACTGTTCCGTGGCGGGCGCCGCCACCCTGCCGCGAACAGGCACCACAAAGAACTTCAGCGCCACGCGTACGGTGCGTCTGTCCGTTAGCCACCGCCAGAAACGCGAATGAAGGTTGCGGATCCCACTCTGGGAACGTTCTGGCCTTGTCGTGTGAGGCACCGGCAACGCCCGGGTCACAACTGAGCGCGTTCCTGTAGCGATGACCGCCTCCCGAACGAATGACAAGAACACATCAGGGAGAGGATTTCCAAGGACGTGCGTAGCCTGGACATCAAACCGGGACCCTTCCGGGATAATGGAATCAAGTAACCTTCTGAAACGAGGGAAGACGAGGAGACTAACTTCACTTGGCGGTAGAGCGGCAGCCATTCGGCGTACACCCTGCTTCCCCCTATTGTCTACACGCGTCATAAGCACATCTACAGGGCCCGCGGGGAGTGCCATCGCCGCTCCGGCAGCTCCTTCAGCCAATTCGCGAAGCCCAACAAATGCAGCGGCGCTCTGAAAAGCTCCATGCCCCCTTAATGACGCGCTCGGTGTGCCTTCCAGTTGCAACTCAAAGCTAGAGAGGCGCTTCTTGCCACTGTAGGCAGTGCTGCCTTGCGCCTGCACGACGACGCCACACAGTGCCACCAACGCGAGGCGCCAGCTCTCGCTTTTCACCATGTTGAAAAAACTCGCAGAAGCCTGCTCGAACTGGCACCGACGTGGCGGAACAACTCTGTACCACAAAGCCAACTTGCACCTGTCGTCCGTCCTGTCGCATTAGCACATGAAACATCCAGCATCCAACGCGAGGGGATCAAAGCCACAGGTTCACTCAGCTGCCCCAGGGCCCTCAAACAGAGACTGGAAATGCGCCCGAGCAGATCTACAAGGTTGGGCAAGGACATCTGCGTTTGAAAAATGAGACCGAAATGCCCAAACAGCGAGGCACGTCGGGAGTCAATTGGCGGCCGGAGCTTGTGCGGTGGCGACACGGGACACGACTAGCCAGGCCTCACTCCCGTTGTCTGCAGGGACCATCACCGCGTAGTCAGCCAGGAGAGGGCGACTGTGCGCGCAGTCCTCCTTACAGGGACGCGGAGGCGTAACGAACGCTTGCATAGCAGGCCAAGCCGCTAGGGCTTGGGAGAGACACGAGGGGGAGCTCCGCCCGTCGGGCTGTAAAGAACTCTGTTTCGTCGGCCCCCGCGACGGCAATTCGAGCTCTCGACGCCACACCGGATCCGAGCCTCTGTGTCTGGTTCGTGTATAGATTTCGGAGTCAGGCAAAGCCTGACATGGAATGCGGCACCACAGGAAAGGTTACGATTGTGTCTTGCCGCGACGCGCGAAACGTACGCATGGCCTTTGAGCTCGGATCATGTTGCCACGCCGCACCGCAAACGCCGCTGTCAGTCCTGCGGAGAAACCCCCTCACCCGCCAAGAGGTCTACTCCCAAAACTCCACACAAAAGACTGAACTACCGGAGCACCGGACAGGATAACGACTCGAAAGGCTGACAGTCTTGCTCCCGCTAACTCCGTGAGGGCCTTCGGCAAAGAGAGTTACTGACGCCCGTTGTCGACTGCGTGCTACAGGCTGCGACATCGGCGATGCCAGCTGCCATCCTCCGTACAAAGCAGGCATTAAGAACATAAAGATCATAGCTAGGTGCATATCCTTGGTTTCAACGTTATGCCAAGAAGGATACCATACGCAGCGGGAAGCAGTTAAACATTGTCAGAACGGAGTCGGGAAGAGTCCCGCTGCCAGTTAGCCAGTCGAAATGATGACGCAGATCTCTGCAAGGCCACATTTGGGGAAAATACAAACGAATTTGCTATCTTGGTGGCAGTTTCTGATACGAATGTCTTTTTGCGTTGCGATCCATACCCTCAGTCCCTACAAACAGCCAGATTTTGCCAGATCAGGACCCGAAACCCTATTCAGACTCGCGCAAAGAACTGTGAGAATCGCTTTCAGTGTCGCCCGTCTGAGTCCACTCGTGCCTCGTACGCAGGCCGCTTTCAGCGGCCAGGCCCAGGACGCCGCTCTCAACTCCATGCGGGATTTGACGGCTCTGCAAATTAGAGATGCCACTATGCGCGTGAAGAATCAGACGGCTTGGGGCGAGGTGCACATTCTCTGGCCGTTTTTCGCGTGTTCCCTCCAGCTGAAGACGGACTCAGTGCCGGACAGCCATATCGTGACAGAGAGGTGGCTAAACTGCAATCGAACACCACCCGCGTCTTTCTCTGAGGCGGCGCGCGTCTCTTATCATATCACGGCGAAGTGCCGTTGAGGAAATGCGATGTCCGAAATGTTCAGTGACCTAAACATCGAGACTAGACGACCGACAGGTCTGCGGCGTGTTAGCGTCAGCAGAGTAGTCGAGGCAGTGTTGCTTCCGAGCCGCGTCTGCGGCAGACGTCCGCGATGACAAATGTCTTCTGTACGCGATGCCGCCCCAGGTCTCCGCAGACTGTTGCACGACAGCGTCTGAACCCTCACACCCGCACCAAACACGCCAAAAAAGCTCCTCTCTGCCCTCTCTTCGCGGCGCTAAACCTCCCGCCGCGGACAGCACCTTGCACGACGGCAGACGCCGCCCCCCCATGAAGGAGGCGAGCCGCCACCCGAGCTATGCGTTCGCACCTGTTGACTCAGACCTCACGCTCTTCACAAGACCAACCCCCAGCCATGAGGAGACAGACACTGCTGCCTAGCTGACTCGCGCACACGCGTTCCTGCTTCCCTCCCACGCGCCCCTTTACACTTCCCCCGACTTGGGGGCGTGCGCCCGCGTGCGCCGGTACTGGTCCAGTTGTTTCAGGTAGCGATTCAAGTCTTCTTGAGAAGACAAGCTGCGCGCCGCGTCGAGCGCCTCAAGCTGCCCTAGCGGCGTGTCTGACGCGCTGTGTCGCGCGGCCGCGGCGCCTCGGCGCTCCCCCGGGAGGCGAACAGCCTGGTGGAGGACATGGCTCGCTTGGCTCACGAAGGAGGACCCTCCTGCGAGACATTTCGCCCCGCTGTCGAGACTCCCGTCCCTGCGGCACGCTGCTTGTCGCTCGGCGTCTGCCCCAGGCGGGGGCTGCCGCACGCCCGCCACGCCCCCGCCCGGGAGCGCCTCGGTGGGCGACTGTTGCAGCGCGAGTTTTTGCCCGTGCTTCGCCAGCAGGGAGAGGTGTTTCCGCTCGAATTCCGCGGCTTTGCCAGTCGGCAGATAGCCAAAGCCCTCCATCCGCAGAAGAGCGTTGCTCAGGACTCGCAAACTGTATGCGGCGTCTCTCCCCCCTCCCCCGGCCCTTCTGTCCCCGCCCGTCGCGGCTGCGGCCCCTGTCTCCTCCCTCAGCACACGCGGAGACACTTCCACGGTTCGTTTCTGCTGGTAGCGACACCAGTGCAAAACGTCTTCCGCGCTCATCGCAATCGCCTCGGTGAACCCGTCCAGGAACGCGAGGTCGATGCCGCTGAAGCTGCAAGGCGCGTCCACCGGCGCGCAGAGACCCCCCCTCGCGTCCCCCCGCCCCTCCGGTCTCCCGCGTCCCGCCCCTCTGGGTCCGCCGACCGGGCTCGATAAGGCCCCGCCCGCGAGGGGCGGCACGCCGCCGCCGCTGGCCTCGCGCGCGGCGGCCTCCTCATCTGGGGCCATCGCGCGCACATCCTTCAGGAACGCGCGAAGCGCGTCCGCGAGCGACAGGAGCGCGCCGGGGGAGAGTCCGTTGACCGCGGGCGCCGGAGGCAGCGGCGCCGCGCTGAGGACCTCTACGCAGTCGAGGATGCTGCGGGCTTCGACGGCCCGCCAGATGTCGCGCTGCGACTGGGCGCTGATCGCCCCGCCAGCCGCACACCGCAGCCGCCGCGTCAAGTCTCGCAGCAGCCCGCGCTGACTCTCGAGCGCGCGCGAGACGCTGCAGGCCGCCGGCTGCGCGGCAGACGCCGCGAGCGCGCCCGGCGACGAGGAGACGGGCGCGGAGGCGGGACCCCTGTCTGAGGCCTCGCGGGAGGGGAAGTCCGCGGCAGCCGCGCGGAGAAGCGCGCAGATGAAGGCCGCGCTGTCGCAGAGATGACCCGCGAGCGTGAGAAAGGCAGCCGCCCGCAGCTCCGCGGCGGCGCGCTGCAGGCGGCGCAGGGCCCCGCGCACGTGTGCCTGCTCGGCCGCAGTCAGCCGCGAGGCGAGCCAGCCCGCGGCAGACGCAGAGCCGAGGGCACAGTCGAACTGGCGCGCGAGATCCTCGGTCAAATCCGCTGCGGAGTCGACGGCCGTCGCGCGCTCTGCCGCCCCCCAGAGGGCTCCGGGGCTCGTCTGCTTGGGCATCGGCTTGAGGATGCGCGAGAGCTGGACAGCCGGCGACGCCGCAGAGCCCGAGGCCCCGAAGACGGCGTCGTGCGCGGCCTCCAGTCCGGCCTTTGCCCGCTCGTCGTCCACGCCCGCCGCGGCGAAGCCGGCACTCGCAAAGACGCCCAGCGAGGCGCTGCGCTGGATCAACACCGCGTGCGGCGACGACGCGCGCAGAGCCTTCGCGGCCCTGCTTTGCGCGTCCTCGTCAAACAGGAACTGCACACGCGCCTCCTGCGCGACGAGAAGACCCCCGAGGTAAGGAGAACGCGCCTGCAGCAGCGCCGCGTCCGCAGCGTCCAGCAGCTTGCGGCGCGTCTGCATGTCGCCTGCCGCGTCTCGCCCCGCGGAAGGCTCCGCCCCCGCCGCGAGGAGCGACGCCGGCGAAGCTGTGGTGAGCAGCGACGCGAACGTCGGCGCGGGCAGTGCGACGCCAGCGGCAAGGGTCACGTAGAAGGCGGCTTGGTTGACGGCTGCACAGACCGAGGGAAACGTCATGAGCGGAAACGACGCGGAGAGCCTAAAAAAACGCGAGAGCTCCTTGGCCGCGAGCTTCGAGCTGAGGCTGACCACCGGGCTCTGCGAGCGGCCACCGTTGTCGACCGCAACATGCCCTGGCGACGCCGGAGAAGACGCGGGCAGCTCGTCGGTGTACAGACAGCTGGGCGCTCCAGGAAGCGGCGCGCCGACCGCCCACCCGCGGAAACAGTTTTGCTTTGGCAGCAGCGCGGACAAGGGGTCGCGCGAGGCCCCGCCTCGCCCCGCCGAAGGGCCGCCGCCCCCCTCGGGTAGTGCAGGGGCCTTCCGACCGCCCAAGGCGTCTCTGCTGGCGTCGCCCGGCGTCTCCTGCAGCGCGTACGGGAAGGGTGGCAGCGCGGGCGGGAAGGGCTGCAGGAAGAACGGCGGCAGGCTTTCGCTGTCGCACCCAGACGCGCCAGCGGCGGCAGCGGACGCCGCGCCGCCGAGATCCTCCTTTCTGCCGCCCCAGAGGCGCCAGGAGAGCGCCCGCTGCGCGTGTCGAAAGAGGGCGGCGCGCGGATGGCCGTACACCTCGAGGGGCGGCGCCGGCGGGGCGTGGAGGCCGAAGTGGAACAGGGCAAACGTACTGGGCACGGGCAGTCTCTGCCAGGTTTCCTCTTCAAGCAGATGCAGCAGCGAGCGGAGTTGCTCGCGCTGAAGCGCGTCCAGGAGTCTCGCCAGCTGCCGGTGGAGCTCCTCCACGACGACGCTGCGCGAGGGCAGAAGCGACCCCTCCGCGGCCTCGTCCTCAGGGCTCCTGCCCTGCCGCGAGTCCACCCCGCCGCCGCGGGCCTCCACCCAAGCCCGGAGGTGAGACGAGACGCGGGCGTTTTTCGGCGCGCGCGCCAAGACGTCGACTACAGTCTGAGCGAGGGCGTCCAGGGCCTCTTCCTGCCCCGCGTCGCGCACGCAGCAGAGCCGACAGCCACCAATCAGGTAAGCGTACACGCCGTGGATGAGCGAGACGATGTCGCCGACGTCGGGGCAAAAGTGGAGACTCGCCACCGGCACATGCGCCAGCGCCTCCACGAACTGCCGCTGCAACGCACCCCAAATCTGCCGCCGGCGCGCCCGCAGCGTGTAATACACGTGGAACAGCAGCGACACGAAGTGAAGCGACGCCGCGAGAGATGCCTCGCTTTCCGGGTCGCGCGCTCGACACGCGACGTCCGCCGCCACGTCCAGCGTCGAACGCATCTGCTCGCGCCCTCCGTCCTGAGCGGCAGGGGGCCCTGCGGGCGCCGGAGACACGCCCGCAGGCGCCTCGGAGGTTTCGGGGGCTGTCGAGGAGAAGCGGGAGCTCGGCGAGGTGATGGAGGCGGTGGAGGACGGCGCTACGCCGCAGCCGTTTTCTGTCCGTTTCTGGCGCGCGTGGATGAACTGCACCTGGTCTGCGATCTGCCGCTGATGCCACTCCATCAGGGCGGAAAGACCGAGAAGCAGGTCCATGTGCGCCTCGAGGATTTTCACCAGGCAGCTGAGGCTGTCCTGCGGCTTCACGCGCTTGGCTAGGCGCGCGAGGGAGACGAGCTCCGGCTCGCGGGCGGCGTCCCTGCGCGGCGTCGCCGCTGGCGAGTCGCGATCTTCGGAGCCGGAGGAAGAGAAGAAGGCCCGCTCCCGCAGAATCAGCGACGCCTCCCGGCGATGCACAGTCCGCTGGCGGCTCTCGCGGCCCTCCGGGGGTGCGCGGTCTCCCCGCAGTGACGAGAAGAGCGACGCAGGGAGGAAGGCGAGGAGGATCTGTCGGGAGACCTTCTCCGCGGACGAAACGAGGTGACTCGCGAGCATCTCCCCAACAGACATGGAGGGCGGAAGCAGCGAGGCCGCCGCGAGCGCGCTGCGGTACTGCGCCCATGGACACGCCGACGACGACGCGAAGCCCAGCGGAGAGGACAGCGCCGGCGCCGCGCTCGCAGGCATTGCCGGAGGCAGCGACTGTGAAGCGAGCTCGAGCGCCCCATCGATGGAGGCCCGAAGCGACGCCAGCGACTCGAGAAGCTGAGAACCAGAACACCGGAGCGCCACAACACCCGCAGACGATGGAAGTGATGAAACCGATACCAGCGTGGCTCTCCAAGCGAACCAAGCGGGCCTGAGCTGCAACAGCTCTCCCAGAAACTTCCTCCCTCGAGCGGTCACTGCCCCCTTCGGAGATGCGCCGAAACGAAGTCGACACGCAGAAAAGTCACCCCGACAAAAGAGAAGACATCCCGTCCCCACGGAAAGGGTTGTAGGATTGAAAAAGTAGCAGCCGGGAGCTACCCTCTCCCAGAAACGCATGGCCGGCTGCATCCGCTCGGCCTCCCCCTCCGTTTCATACCGATCTTCCTCACCTTCTTTTTGGCCTCGCGCACGCAGTGGATGACCAGGTCGTCTTGATCGCTTTCTAGTTGCTCGCGTCGCCTCCTCCCCTGCGCGTCCGCCGCGCCCTGCGTCTCCTCCTTCGCCTGCGGCTCCTGCGCATACTTCTTTTCCGCGAGGTTTCCGCCGCTGGCGACAACCGGGAGCGAGAGCGCCTCCATCAGCAGCGATGCGGAGAGAGGCAGGAGTCGCTGCGCCCTGCACTCCTCAAGGGCCATGTTGAGTGCCGCGACCTTTTGAATCTGCAGCAGCAGCCGAAGCCGCTCCTGCTGCTCCTCCTGCTTCTTTTGCTGCTGCACCACGCGCAGCGACGGCACCAGCAGCCGCTGTCTGTACCCGCGAAGCAGCTCGCGAGTCTCCGCCGCCTCGCTCTGCAGCGCCGCCACGTGCTCCTCCAGCTCTCTGCAAACAAGAAAGCAGAGGCGCGAGGCACCGAGCGAAAGTACTCCATGAGAAGGTTCTAGCAAGTCCCCGACCCTCCTCTGCGAGCCCGTCCCAGGCCTCTGCGTGAGACCTTTTGGCACAGGTGAGAACGACGGAGTCCGCAGGCGGTGAGCCTTCGCCCAGGCGCAGACAGCCCGGTCTCCCCGCCGAGACTGGAAATCAGCGCCCCACTAGTATTCACAGGCCGCGACTTCGCTCGAGCGAGAGTCAGCTGAGGCGTCATCCCAGCGCAACGCAGCCACAAGAAGGGCGCCGAGACAAACGCGGAAACAGAAGCCGCGCATCATCCAGCAAAAGGGGCAAATCACACACGAAACAAAGACCGACGCTCAACAGCACACACACAGAGAGGGAAGCGGAGAACTCACCTCACGGCTCGGCTATTCGAAACTAACTCGTCTTGCCGCCTTCTCACGCAGACCATCGTCTCTGCTTCCAGCTGAAAGCAAGAAACAAAAGACCTTGTATCAAAGATATATGCCCTGCTGCCAAAAGGAATCCGCCGCGCGGGCGCGACAACAGAAAGCGGAGGACAGCGCCTCCTGCGCCCCGGGTACATGGCCTCCGCCCCCCGCCCCTCCCCCCGCGTCCTTTGCACCCTTTGTTTTGCCTGCATTTGCCTCTCGCATGCGTTTCCTTCTTCTCATCGCCTGCCTTTGTCAGCCGCGGAGACTCCCTGAAGACTCCCGGGGACCTTACCTTCGCCTGCAGCCCTTCTAGTTCGTTGATGCGCGAGACAACCTGGCTGACTTGGAAGCCGGTCGCGAGAACGTTTTCGAGTTCCCACTGGACGCCTTCGTCGTGCGCCTTTTCACTCCGTCTTTTCCTCCTCGCCAAGCCCCTTTCTCTCTGTGTCTGCAGCTGCTCGCGCAGCTCCGCCTCGTCTTCTCTCCGCCCCTCCAGCGCTGCCTTCATGGCCTCAGTCTCCATCTTCTTGATCGTTTCCTCAGCCACCGAAGTCAAACGCCCGTCGGGGTCCGCCTCGCGGTCATCGTCCTGCGGATCGCGCGCCTTTCGCTCGCGCAGCTTCTCCAGCTGTACGTACACCCCAGCCAACCTGTGCTCCCCGGCGCGGCCATCCCCAGATTCAGGGCGCGGGCCGTCTTTCGCATATGACGTCCGCGAGTTTCCGCTGACAGAGGAGGCGGAGGAAGCAAGGACGTGCGACAGCGAGTCCTCCGACGCTGTTTTGCCGCAGGACGAATCCGAGGCTGCAGATGCAGCCTCCCGGCGATCGCCGAGCTGCCGCTCCAGCTGCTGTATGTACACCTGGGGAAGGAGCTCGACGACCGACTCGAACGCAGACGGCGCGCACGACGACGAAGAACCAGGTAGAGAAGAAGCCAGACAACACGAGGTAAGAAACGAATGAAGTGGAGAGGAGGATGAAGCTGAAGAGAGCCCCTCGGAAGGCAAAACAGACGCATATGGGAGGGACAACGCAGAGGGAAGAGACGACGGACTGTCAGGAGCCGTGTGCGATTGAGACGAGGTCACACAGGCCTGATAAATGTCGCTCTGCCCCGCGGGTGGCGACAACACACGGGCGCCGTCACCGCTTCGTCCGCCGAGAGTCTCTGAGACAAGTGGCTGCGAGACAAGAGACATTCCGTTGAGACTCACCTCCCCCCTGCCGGGCGCTGCGTGCTCTCCCAGGCCTGCGAACCCGCCCGCGCTGCCTTCGTCGCGGTCTCCATCGAGGATTCGTCGCTCAGCAGCAGACGAGGCCCCACTCGCCAACGCAGGCGACAAAGAAGGGTCGCTGCAGGCTGCGAATCTTCCGCTTGCCTGGGCAGTGTCTCGGAAGGCTGCCTCACACATTGGCGTCATGCCGCCTACCCCTTCCGCTGCCTTCCCCGCCCCGGGAAAGGACGAGGAGACTGTCTCTCTCTCTTCTTCCATAGCTGCTCTCTTCTCCCGCGGCTGGGCGACGCGGAAAAGGAGAGGAGCCATGCAAAGGGAGATGAAACGATGACGAGTTCGACAGCGGAGAGGGAGAGAGAGAGAGGTGATCTAGAGAGAATCTGAGGCGAAAAAGAGGCGAGAGACGAGAGTGGTCAACTTCGATCCCCCGGAAGCCAAAGCCCACCGGCAAAAGAGAGAACGAGGTAGAGAGAAACAACTTTCTTGGGCGGTAGGGGATGTCCCTGTGGTACGCTCAAACTAGGCCGCCGCGGGTGACAAAGACACAGAGGAAGCCGCGCGGAGTCTCCGTGCGCATGGAGTCGCAAACATGGGACACAAACGGCAGATAAAGGGGGTGAAACCATGAGAGTTACAAAAAGGAGCAGTAAGAGACAAGGGAATGGACAAACTCTTCAACATCCTCTTGCCTCCTTAACGTCGGCTGTCGAGACACCCCGCCGGCTGCAGGGCAGTTGATGCGCAGCGTTCATCGCTGCCGAGGTGCGTATGAAAACAACGAGCGACAGAGTGCAGAGAAACGCAAGCTTCACAAGGGCTTGTGCTCCCGAGAAGAGAAGACAAAACATTTGAAGGACAGGCGACAGTGGCTAAGGAGGCAAATGACAAGGATACGACAGGCGAGCGAACGGCGGCGGGCAGACGGTCACTTTCACGGAACCAGCTTGAGTCACTGAGGTCTGCGCTCGCTGTTGCTTCCCTGCCTCGCAGCAAAGACACGCAAAATTGCGTTTGTAACGAAAATACAGCATTCGGCGAGGACTTTCTTGCCCGTTTCCTTGCCAACTTGACTTTGCGCAAAGACTCAACGCGCACATCCAGCACCATCCAGAGTACGTACATCGCGCAGACGACCGCCGCGAGTATCGCCCGCCACAGCAGACCTTCTTTTCGCGGGGCGCGGAGGATTCGCGGCTCGACTCGCTTTCGAAGACGCAAGACAGCACACGGGAAATCCAGTCGCGCATGGCACAGTTTTTGCAGAGGAGTTTGAGCGGTACATCACCCCCTTCTTTTCTGCGCCGTGAACTCCGTGGAGAGGGGGGGAGAGAAAGCTAGGCTTGAACGCGGAGGGAGAAAAGGCGAGACTCGGGATGCCGAGCTCTCTCCCCCCTCGCGACGCCAGGAATCGAGCCTCAAGCCGCGTCGCGGAGGTCGCACTTTACGAACCCCCGTAGGTGTAGAATGCGTGTTCGCCGCAGCTCGCTTTGTTCGCCTTCCTGCTCATGAAGCGCCACGGCTTTCTCTGCGGCCATGCTTTACCCGTGTTAATGCGCTCGGGGCTGTTCCGGCATGCACGGGAACCACCGCAGTGGCAGGGCCTCATCATGAACTTCAAACCGATCGCCTCTCTGCAGCCGCACCCCGATGTCGCTGGCCGCGGGATGGCTGCATACTCGGGGGAAGCTCGAAAGATTCAAAATGCCTTCGGATGGTATGGCTCGTTAATGCGGACAACGCACGAAAAGGGGTGAGTATATGCGGGAACAGGAATCTGCTGGGATAGGGGCTGGATTCAGTTTAGGGTTTAGGGTCAAAAATCCGCCTTTACCAAGTGGAATGTGTTGCCGCGGTGATCACATACCTATGCAACACCGCGTGACAGTCCACTCTGGCGCACGCCCTTTCCGCGCATAACGTCTCTCCCGTTTAGACAATCAACCCCTGGACAAATGAGTCCCCTCAATCGGCCTATGCGTCAGGACTGGAAACCGGCAGGAGACGGGTTTTTGCAGCTGAGGCAGGAGGTTCGCAGAGATCTGCTGCGGTAGATCTCCCAGTCTTCACCAGCGCAGAGTGCGGTGACACCAAGGGCGTTCCAGCGAACATGCGAGATAGGATATCCGTCAGCGTGCCCCCCGGGCGCGGTGACGCGAACAACAAGGGGTGAGTGTGGATCTGAGACGCGCATAGGGCGCATGGAGGCATCCTTGTAAACACCAACGCTTGTCTGTGAGTCGCGAACACGAGAAACCAGTCGCTGCCGGAAAGCTGAACACACCGGCACGCGCAGGTGAGGCAGCCGAACGTAATTGCCGGCGGAAAGTTGATGCGCATATTCGGCCTCCTGTGTGTTCGCATTTTGTCTCGTCGCTACTAGGAAGGTATTGACGCAGATCTAGAAGGATTCTCCGCTGCTTACATGTTTGTTCTTGGGCCTGACCAGAGCCACTGCGGTCGTGATCGGTCACGAGAGGGGAAGACTGCATCTCAGTCGACCACGTGAATCGAGATATACGCAAACAGACAGTTTCCGCCGATCCTTGAGGCTACGCCACCACCCTGCGGAAAGCTGCGGTGCGCCGTCAAACTCGGATGTTGGCATCCTTTTTCGGAGTGCCTCGCTCCATCGATATATCGGGAGGACTTACGTCTCATGCACCTGTCATCGTGAGAAGCGGATGGCAGAGCCGCATCCGCGAATTTCGAGTCTACCCGCACTCTACCCGCTCTCCTCATACACGGATGCTTTTCGTCGAGCGACACCTCTGGGAATACACGAACTACGACGCCTTCGTAAGGAGCTCCTCGCATGCTTGCGTGGCTACTCGAGAGCGGCTCTGCGAACATACGCGAGCCTCCCCGTCCCCGCTTTGCTTGTTTAGCTGGTTTGTTTCAGTGAATTCAAAGAGTGAGGCGGCACGCAGACGGTTTCCGCGTCGCTCCCCCTGTGCCTCTGCAGCTGCGGTGCGGCCTCTTCGCGGTAAGCAGCCTTTAACATTCGCTGAACCCAGACGCGCCTTTTGGCGCAGGTTGTGTCACTCTGGACCCGCGCTTAGACACAGAGCTACTCCTGAGGCGGTGTAAGGACGGGGGGTGAGTTTACGACGGAGGTTTGCGCTTTTGAAAGGAAGCTGGGAAATGCAGAACTCGCACTTGTCTCGGTGGACGCAGAACGCGTACCGCTGTTAACTCATGCGCGAGATCCTCACACGAGACTGGCGAGGCGAGCAGGCTGGCCTGAGCGACGGAAACAAGAAACACCGCATCGACGGCTTTCTGCATTCACCCAGACTCCAGCGTCCCTTGGCGTGAAACGACGCTTGTTTTGGCCCTCTTCTCTCGCTATTCTAGCTTGGTCGACGCTGACACCGCAGGAGACGGCCCCCCTCCGTTGCCATGTGATTTCCGCCCTTCCCTTACTCTACCGAATGACCGCATTTTGGCTTTTCCTGTCGAAGGCAGGACGCGATAGCAAGCGAGAGCTCATCTGGCGCGCTTGATTTGAGAGAAACAACCTCGGTTTGCCAGTCAAATTTGCCCCGCCACGCTGGAGCCTGCGCAAAATCGCGTGTCTCCCGTTGCCAGTCTTCGCCCCGCAAAACTGGCGTTCGCTTTTCGAGTGGATGTACATAGCGCGGCAGAATCCAGCTGAAGGCCACGCATCTATCTGGTGCCAGCTTTTTCTCACCTTTTGAGCGGTGTGTCAGCCCCGCTTTCGTTCTCTTCTTGTTTTCGCGCTATCGTTGAGGCGTTGCTGCGATCTGTTGAGCTGTGGGAGCGTCCCGCCGCGTCGAACTGTACAGACTCCGCCAGTATCGCCATAGCGCCTTCGGATCGCCTCGTTTTCGCTTCTCCTTGTCTCCGTATTTCTTCTTCGCATTTCCTGTTAGTCGTGTTGTCTCCTTGCTGTCCAAGTTACTCTCGCCGTCTTATTTTTCTTGCTTCGTCAACTCCGGGATCGCTTTTGTCGCTGGTTTCTTCCCAGCTTTCGCGTTCGCCCCGGGTCGTCTTTTCACCTGTCCCGCAACGGGGCCGGACGAACGCGCGCGTTCAAAACCGAAACTGCATTTCTGCTCTGATTGCTGCCGCAGTGTTCTCTAACTCCGTCCCCTGCCTGCCTGTCGCGAAAGTCTTCGAATTCCTTCGTGTCGCGGCTGCCAAGCTGTTTCCTGTCGCAGCGGCCGAGAGCGACTCTGCTCACACTTTCAACTTTTCTTCCTCCTGTCTTCGCTTGCCTTTTCTGTCGCCGCCACGCGCTGCTTTCGTCTTCTTTCCTTCTCCGACGTTGCCTGAAGGCTTTCCGGGCCGTTGCCTCTTGTGTGCGCCCTCGAGTCTGTCTCGGTTTTCGGCTCCTGCTTTCCTAGTCTGAGGCTCTCTGCGCATTGCCGTCAATTCTCTCCTTTCCTTCTCTTTGCTCGTCTCCACGATGGCGTCGCGCGCGTGGGGAGTTGCCGCCGCGGCGGCCTCGTCTCGTTCCCTCGCCCGGCCGGTTCGCAAAGCGTGGGTGTCCCTTTCTGCCTCGTCTGCTGCTTCTCATCGTTTGGTGGCTTGCTCGCCTCTCTCACCTGCGTCTGCCTGCGCCTCTGCGCCATCGGCGTGCGCGTCATCTGTGCTGTCGCGCGGCGGGTTCGCCGCCTTCTCCTCGGCGTCGGACGGCGGGAAAGCCGACTCTGGGCGCCACAGCTCGTCCTACCGTTCCTCGCACTCGCGTTCATCGCATCAGCGGCGCGGCGCCTCGGTGTCGGGCTCTTCAAGCAGCTTCATCAAGTCGGTGCTTGCGCAAGTCAAGGAAGACATGGAGAAGAACAAGGAACTGCAGAAGGCGATGGAGGACTTGCGCGCCTCCTCGCTGTCGCAGAAGAGCGAGAAGCTGAGTACGCGTGTGCAGGAGGCGGCGTCGGCTGCGAGCGCCCTCGCCAGTCAAGTCGCCTCGCAGACACAGAGCTTGCTGGGAGACGCGAGCGAGAAGGCGACCCGGGTGAATCAGCTGCTCAAGGATAAGGCTTTTACGCCCGTGCAGAAGGCCACAGAGGAGAACGCGACGCTCCGCGGGATCGCACAGATAGTGGGGAAGGCTGGCGAGGGCCTGAAGGGGGCCTTTTCGAAGGTCGCGAGCGCCGCGGAGATCTTCCGCGACGACGTCGACGACGCAGAGAAGAAGGCAGCCAAGTGGCGACAGGACATGGCTGTGCAGAGATACAAGGAACAGGAGGAGCGGAAAAAGCGCGAGCAAGAGCAGATGGAGCGGAAGGAAAAGGGCGAGGCCGAGCCCACTGAGGCTGACGCGGAGAAGAAGAAAGGGGGCGACGAGCAGACCGCGTCGAGCCACGAAGAGCCGCGCGAAGACGCCCTCATTCTCTCGCAGAGAACCTCCTGGGACCGATTCTCCTCACGATTCAAGGACATGTCCTTCCTACAAAACTTCTTCGGTGAGCCACGTATACATATACGTACGTCATAAATGAATGCATGCATCTCACGGGCACACACACATACAGGTATTCGAGACACCTACAAGAGTGTCATGACGGCTACGATCTTATAAATACATCCATACATATATGTATATACATATGTATACAAAGAGGTTTAGTTTTTAGAGTTTAGGATATACATATGTATATATATAAATGTATGCGTGCCTTTTGTTCACGCGATCGCGCTTCGCCGGTGCGTTACCATTCCCTGCTTTCGCGTCTCACATGTTCCGCCGATGTGCCTAACCGGTAAAGCTTGCGATACACTTCCCGGCCTGGCGTTAGTTCATCTTTTTTCTTCACGTCTGCGGATTACGTTGTTTTGTTTTCCTTCGTTTTTTCTCAGAGAACCCGCTGATGGCGCAGCTCTTCGGCGAGACGGAGGTCGCCGCCTCGATTCGCGAGATGAAGATCATTGACCCGAAATTCAAGTAGGCGAGATTGAGGCCTCGCGTTTTCGGGACTTGTTGTTCTCTTTCTTTTCACACATCTGCGTATCTGCGCGTCGGTGACCTCTCCGTCGCCCGCGCTCCGGTTCTCCCAGCATGGCGCGTATCCTCGTTCTTCTCCTACCGCTTGCCGCGCGTCTGTCGGTCATGGCGTTCACTTCCCGCGCTCGCATTCCAGTTTCTTTTTGTGGTTTTGTCTGTTGCTTTCTCCAGACTCGGGGAGCTGCACAACCTTATGGAGCGTGTCATTGCGGCGCACATCGTCCAGGCCTTCCTTCTGGGGGATGAGGAGACGCTCGCCATCGTAAGCTTTCTTTCTCAAAAAAAATGCTTCCGACGTAATTGAAAGAGACAACGCAGACTCGTGGCCGTCAGCCTCGCCTTTGTGGGCTGCCAGTTTGAGGCAGCACACAACGTGAAATGGCATTATTAAGAATATGTGTTGAATTACGCAATTCTAAAGTTCACAACTGAAACTCCGTCTTCTTTATGCAATTTTGGTTTGAGTTGCAAAGAAGTTGGCAATGCCTAAAACATCCGCGGCTTGCTATCCTTCCGCCTCCGGATCTGCTGGCGCTTGTCTGTCCCGATGTCGACGCCCAGGCTTGCGAAGTGTGAGAAGGCTCCCTAGTAGCTTACATCCTTTTGCTACATCCTTTTCCAACATATACATATACATATATATTCATATACATATATATCTATAAATATGGGTATGTTGTGTGTCTGTACCCTATACTGCAGCTCCTGCGAGGGTCTATATGGATATGTACATTCATATATATGTATATATGTATGCATGCGTATGTAGTTTCCGTGGTGTCCTGTGCATTTGTGTCGAGGCGGTCGCGGATTCGCTTCAGGCCTGCGCGGCTGTGTCTGTCTCCGTTTTTCTTTTCAGCACTGCGCAGAGGGCGCCTTCGCGGCTCTCCGCGCGTCGATCGTCGAGAGGCGAGCGCAGCGCGTGCGCCTCGACAGCGAAATTCTTCATCTGGGCAACGTGGAACTTGTCGGTAAGCCCTGCGCAGAAGGCCTGCGCGAGAAACCTGATACAACAGCGAAAACATGATGCGAATGGCCGCGCAACATATACTTATATATATGTATATGTACGCATATGAATATTTATATATATATATATATATATATACCTGCACGTCATATATGTCTGTGCATGTCTACGCCGTTGTAACTGAGAGCGCAATTTCGCGGGTGCGAAGATACCTTTGTGTCTGTTTTTTTCCTTCCGTTCCCCGCTTGCGTCGCTTACAGATTTGCCTGGCACCTGTCTCGTTTTAGAAGGATTGGCCTCGGCGCTCTCGGGCGCCGCGCAGCTTGCCCACGTGCTGGCGCGCGTCTCTGTGGTGATGTGCGACTCCGCAGGCGCTCGACGCAGCCTGACGCCGCCGGTGTGCGCATCGCAGAAGATCTCAGAGGACGAGTGTCCGTGGTTCGTCTACACGTTCGCATGCCAGCAACTCAACTGCCTGCGGTCGGAAGTCGACGGCAAAATTGTGGAGGGTCGTGCAGACGACATCCGCAGAGTTCTTTACTCGGTTGCCATCGCCAAGCATCCTCGACCCGAAACCGAAGGCCTGCTGTACCCCTGGATGGTGAGGGCGACGCAGTCTCGAGAGATCTCAAACGCTTCTGGCTGTCGTCTAGTCGACAGCGTTCAACCTCATGCATTCACATACATGTATTTGCATCCGTATCTATGTTTGTTATATATATATATATATATATATATATATATATATATATATGATGGCGTATGCGCATGTGAGTGCGTCGAGTTGAGCTGGCGAAGTCTCCGCGCAGAGATCGAGTTCCTACCCCGGATGCGGAGTGCGCTCTCGGGGTATGAACAGTCGACAGACGACAAGTCTGGCCTCTGCGACGACAGTGAGATGCGCCTACATTCTTCCTCCTAGCCCCTCTACAAGTATATGTATGTATGGATGTATATTCGTATTCATTTTTGCATATTAGAGAGGTAGAGTGATTTGAGATGACGGCAGGTGCCAGAGCCTCAAGGGGAGGGTTCCCTTCAGAGGCCGTAACCTCCAAACGCTGACGCAAATATATGCCTGAATGTGTTTAAAAGCCAGTTTGAGGAAGCCTTTACTATTCTGTTTGCTTTCCTTCTGTTTCTGTTTCGCTTGCAGATTCGCGAAATCGCCATTATCGGCAGCGAGGCAGTTTGGTAGTTGGCGGACTACGATCTCGCACCCGAGGTAACAAAGAATCCATTTTCTCTCTTTAGCGCTTGACCTCTGGCTTTCCCTATCTTCAAGGAACATCTCTCTCTTCGGTATCCATTCATCCTCTCTCTCGTTGCACTTTATCTTTTTCCTTTTTTCCGCGGTTTGTTTCATCCCTCGCACTGACGTTAACTTTTTTCCGTCTCTGTTCACACGTGAACTGCATCTGGCGCACTTGGTCGCCCCAACCTCGTCGCAATTATTCCAGGTTTCCTCGGCTCGTCTCAGTTGCTTCTGCTTTTCTCTGCTCGTGAGTATGTTCACGGCCTCTCTTTTGGCTCTGCGCCGGGAGAGCGGAGGCGCTCATATGGCAGACCGTGCGTCAGCGCGTTGAGCGATGTCCTTAGAGGCTTTTTGGCAAAAACGAGGAATTACACGTTTCTGCCTGCCGCAGCATGCCTATCTATATATGCATCAACCTAGGAACATATATATATATATATATATATTATAGCGGGACCAGTAGACGCCGGCTCGCTGTGCGGGATTTGCTGGCGCGTGTGAGGCGGGGACTGCGCTTCAGTTTGCGGGTCGTTTTTCGCCGTCGACTGCGGCCGTTCAGGACGTGTCTCCTTTTCGTCGCCGCTCTTAGTTCTAGAACCCGTTCTCCACACACAGCTCAGGGCATGTGTGGCGTTGTCCTCGAGGTTCTGCTCTTAGTTCTCCTACTCGTATCTAATTCTTGCTGCGTATGTATGTATATATATGTATATATACATGTGATACGCATATATATTCTCCTTCCGGTCAATCGCGATTCGTCTCGCACTCTGCATCTACCGTTCCTTAATCGTCAGCGTCTTCTTCTTTTTCTCGTGTCCGAAGAGATCTTCCCTTTCCTCCTGCATCCTCTCGTCTCGTCTGGCTGCACTCCTTCGGAAGACTTTTTTACCAACTGCAACTTCTTGTACATGTGTAGAGCGAACATGCATCCACACGCGCGAAACCCGTTCGCCGCATGCATTGCGAGAACGGAGTCGTCAGCAGAAAAAACCATCTGCGCACTTTTTCTGCTTCTGCGTGGCGCAACTGATTTGCTCTTGAGAGGCGATCTGGCCGCGCATGCCGAGGAGAGTCACAGGGGGGCGTTTCAAACAAACGAATCAATAGAGGATACTCTGATCACCCGAGCGTGTCTAAAACGCGTGGCGTGATCGGAGCTGCTTCCCAAAAAATAAGCAAGACGCCGTCGACTCCGGGACAGCGAGTCGTCGCGAAACGAAAACGCGAGAGACTCATCAGCCACGGGATAAAGAAAGTCTCTCCTGTCTCTCTGTGAGTGTAACAATGTGTTCACATACAGCACACAAGGCAGGCCGCTGGCTTCCAGGCACTCGATAAATGTGCGATGCTTCTGTGTGGAGGAGTCATTCGAACTCGCTCTTCGCCTCTAGCTCGACGACTCGCTCGACCACCGCAGTACTCGAAAATAAGCCGATACCCCCGAGCGTGGCTCCTCTCACATAAAAACTGCAAACTCGAGCGGGGGGTCGCGCGAGCACCCCAGGGCGAAATAAACAGGCAGGGGATAGTAAAGGGGACCTACAGAGGTATTCGAAGGCCGCGGCTCGTCTAGAATTCGAGATTCGCATACCCCTGTCGAGTGTTAGGTCGCCACCTTAGGACTCGAGATGCAGTCAGCGAGCCGCGCGCCGTATCCCAGGCGTAGAAGGCACGCGAGTCACTCGTCGAGAGCGTCACCGTTCACATGCGTGAGTCTGTGAAACGTTCGAACCGAAGAGTCCGACCTGTTTCGGCCTGTTGCCTTACTTCCCGACGGCGTTCGAGGCCTGCAAAACAAGGATGAGGTCCCTCTCAGGGCGCACGTCACCCGTCCTTGCACGCGTCGCGTGCCTTGCGGTGTCAGTATGCCGTGCACAGCTTCGGAGTTCGCTGGACTTCCCGCCCCGCCGGGAGCAGAAAGAAGAAAAAAAGAAAATTGCGTCTGCGTGAGGTGTGTCTGTGCGTCGCCGCCACGGCCGTCGGTCTCGGCTCTGCCTTTGCGACAGCCGCGGAAGACGAAAACGTGGTACGAGATGGCACCCCGCGCGTCGCGCGCCTCTTTCGCGTGAACGGAGCTTGCTGTGAGTCTGTTTTGTACATGGCAATGCGCCAACAGGGGGAGAGTGCTGCTTGAGCTTGCAGACATGAGGGTTTCGAGAGAATTTTTCAACGCGGCTCCACGCCGCGCTTTGCGAGGAGGCCTTCCGAAACGGGTCGCGACCGCTGGAAAGTCGAAAATCTCCGGGCGCAGAAAAAACGAGAGAGCGTCTCCGCATGCATGCGGTTCTGACCTTGTGTGCGCTTGGCGCGCAGAGACGGACGACCACTTAGACGAGCGGTCTTTACGGAGGTAGAGAGGTTATGGCAAAGCGCTAACGAGGAGATGCCGAGGCGGCAACGAGCGAGCAGGCGAAAGCCGCGTAGGACACAGACGAAGAAGAATCATCCTCCACTTGCGAAGACTGAAGGCAAACGCATAAAACACGTCGCCCGTATCACGTGACTGAAAGCGCCAAAGAAGCACTCAGAGGCAACGCACGCGATTGAAGTGACGCGAATACACTTAAGATGGAAAGCTTAAAAAAGCGCGAAGATGAGGAACAGACACACGAGAGGCTGCACACGGGTAGAGTCGCCTCCGCACTAAACACACAGAGTCTTACGCGTCGCCGAGAAGAACAAACCTCAGAAGCGCTTTGAAGCAAGCGCCAGCGAAACCCCGCACCTGGCTGTAGCTAAGGAGCTTCGTCTTGAACGCCTCCTTCGGCCTTCCGCTCTCTTCCAGCAGCTGACGGCACCACGCAGCGAAAGCGATGAATATTTATATCGTGTCTCGCGAGTCTCCGGATCCGGCGACGCAGCTGGACGCCGAAGGGGAACGCCATACTCTCTTCGTCTCCCTCCTCCGTATTTTCCTCTCCCCGATTCACACAAGCACGAACTCGAATCTACTCAGATCCACATCGTTATCGTCACCCTCCCTTTTCTTTTCTCTGTTCGGGAGTCGTCTCGTTTTTTTCTTTCTTCGCACGTGGACTCCGCCGCGAGCCCGCGGGGGCTCCGCTGCGAGCTGCGCACCTCGAGTGTTTTCGAGAGCGCGAGGAGACACATGAGAGTAAATCTGCACTCGCTTGGCTGCATTGTTGAGCTAGTTTGCTTACGTGTAGGAAAACAGAAATCGGGTTGTGCCCGCAGATCGTGTTGCCCGTCTCTTCGTAGTATTTCTGAAACTCTGCACCCACAAAGAGACAAATACGAGCGGTTCCGCGCTCCTGCCGGCCTGTCATATTGACATACGAATAGAATACGAATAGCTTGCATGCACGTGTGCGGCTGCACACACACACACACGTCAACGCACGATACTTATAAAAAATGCCTATAACAACACATGTAATTATGGGTCTGCCCGAATGACCTCAGCAGAGCAACGATCTTTCCTGTGCGCTAGGCCGACACGTCCGCATTCGTGCTGCCGGTGCAGACGCCTCCCCGCACACCGACGCCATCGCACGCATGCATTGATGAAAGAAACAACATAAGTGAAATAACAAACGTGGCGCACTAATCGCTTCAAAGCAGCCTCTCACGCATACGCAGGAGCACACGCGCGTGCGGCGGTGAAGTCAAAACTTGTGTGTTGGTCGCAGATCGCGCGTTTAGGGGTAAACGACCCGCCCGTCTCAACCGTTTCGACTCTCCAGGGACGCCCCAGAGCCCGCGACTTCATTCGATAGAAGAAGAACCCAAACACACGTCGAGTGGCCGTGCAAGCTTGTCATGTGAGTTTTGCAGACCTGCGGCGTCTTGCCTCTCAACTAGCGCAGCTCCGGCGCGATCCAGCATCTGAAAAGAAACACACTCCACGCGCCTGCACAGATTCGCGTCGAGAGTCTCCTCCTCAACACGCTTCAGCTCCTCTCCGCGCGGGCGCATCGCTTTCGATCCCCCAATTGTCCAGCTGTGCCTCGCTGCAGACTCGCGGCGGCCTCTCAGCCGCTACACGCTCCGCCCTAAAATTTCTCTCCTGTCTCTCTCTCTCTCCTCTCACCTCGATGCGCTTGTAGATGGGGAGGTCGTCGGCGGCCGGCGGCAGGTACATGTAGCGAAACCTGCAAACGCAGAGAAGAGGCGCTGAGGACAGCCACAGGGTCACTAACGCACTGCGCGCCGCGCATCGGTAAACGACGACTCGAAGGCAAGCGCTTTTAAGGCATCGTAGGAGCCCGAACTCAGTTAGAGAGCAGGTCCTCTGAACGAGGCGCCCGCAACAAACTGCGAAGTGCAGCGCCGCTCTGCGGGCGACAAAAAAAAGAAATCAACACAGGAGGAAGAAGAGCGACGCGCTTACCGACGGCCCCAGTGGCAGAAGTCTGAGGAGAAGACGAACAGATTTCCCTATGAAAACGCAGAAAAGACGCGATCGGTGGCGATAGACGTGCGCCGCTGTTTCCTTCGTCTGTGCAACGAGAGCGAGCCTGAACTTCCCGCCTCTCTCCGGCGCAGAAGATAAACGGCACCGGCCTCGCAGAGCGGCGCACTGGAGCGAAGCAAAAACACACAAAACGGAGACAAAAGGCCGGACTGAGACACCAACCCCGCGGTCGGTGTCCATGTCGCCACGTACGACCTCGAGGAAGTAGGGCCGCAGCGCCGTCGCTGCAGAGCGCAAAAAAAAGAAAAGAATGACACGAAAAAATTGAGCGCGGCGGCAGCCACTGACGCCGCGATAAGGTTAACCAGCATCCCCACACAGATATAAGTCGGAAAAAAGACTTCGAAAGCACGTAACGAGCGCCACGAAGCATCACACTGAAGGCATATGCGCCGTGGAGACCGGCGGCGAAAGCGCGAAGAGAGGGCGACACGAACACACAGACAGCCACGACAGCAACGAGGCACGGAAGTAACGAGGTGATTCGCGTGAGAGAGATGAGAAAGCCGCGGCATCTGGAGGGCGCAAAAATGAGAGACACAAGAGGATCGTACCAAATGCGGAGTGATCGGCGCGCCGCAGGTCGCCCACGACGATCGGCACGAGTGTGAAGGCTTGCCTACGAGTGAGGAAAACAGATGTGAAAATCCATAAAATAGGGGAAGGCGGAGGAAAGCAAGACCCTCAGCACTCGCGAAAAAACCTGAGCCTCCGATAGAAGCCAACACGCAGTCACCGATGAAACAAGAGGCGTCGGGCGGACTTCACGCTAAGCGAAAAGACGAGAGGCGGGAGAGGAGGAGGCGTTTGTGCACACGCGCGTGCGGCGGGAGAGAGAGTGAGGAAACAGCAAGATGGAGGAGACCACGCAGAGACCGACACGGCATGCAGAGTTCAGAAAAACAAAAACTGCCGCAGAAACTTCAAAACCGAAGCCGGGCAAGACGGCGCGACAGGTGCTGCGCTGTTTGGTTTCATGGCGTCGCCCCGCAAGGCGAAAAGCCGGATGGATTCGAATGTCGAGGAGAAAGACGGCCTCTCACTCGCGGAGGACGTATTTCAAAAAGGGGAGTTGCATCTCAATCGAGTGTTCATTTTCGTCGTCTCGTAGCGGCAGCGTGCCAAAGATCTTCGCACTGCGCAGCGCCTCAAGGACTGAGACGCCCAGAAAACGAAAAAAAAAAACGGAATCGAAACGCAACGAGACACTGTCTACACTCAGAGCGGGCCACCACACGCAAATGCTGCTACATACATATACATACATTCACACATATATGCAGGTATATATATATATATATATACAGAGAAGAGACCAGAGTATAGCTAGGCAACTATACCTATATCGTTGCGTAGGCGCGTATACGCCAATACATAGTATATAAATAGGCATCCATATATATATATATATATATATATATATATATATATATATATATATATATATGTACACACACATACGCGTATGCAGAGGGTCACGAGTCGAAGCAGCGAGGCGCTCGCACCTAGAAAACATAGTCTTTTTTGGCTTGACTGCAGATGCGCGCAAGACGACCGCTTTTTTGACAAGTCGGTCGCGGTGTCTCCGCCCCTTGCCTGGAATGTCGAGCGGAATTTCGCCTAGAGGCGTGGCATAGGCCTTTACGGAGGGCTGCGGCAGCGCGCAGTTCGCCAAATAGACGTGGTGAGAAGGGCCTAGAACGAAGACGCGCCGGCTGAAGAGACACACGCACGCGCAGCCTAGGACCTCCAACGCAGCCAAGGCCGGAGACGCCGTCGCGCGCGACAGAGACGCAGAACGAAGGCAGCTAAGCCCTGGGTGCTGAAGAACAGAAGAGGCGGAAAAAGAGATCTGAAAAGGAGCGATTCTTACACCGTTGCGGGCGAGACCTGCCGCCACGCCGCCGCCGCGGTGGCCGCGCAGTACGCATAGCCCGCATGTCTGCAAAAAAAGGGAAAAAAGACAAGAAAAAAAGAAAAAATGGGAGTAAAGCGAGCACGAAAACCGACGCACTCCTTGCAGGCCGCGCTGCAACAATTCCACCCGCGAGCCGTGTCATGATGCGCGACAAGGAGAGAAGGGAGGGCAAGACATCGAGAGAAAGGGAGATGGAGGGTGCAATGGACAGCCCACCAGAGAAGACGCTGTGTAGATGCAGACGGGAGACCTACGGACAAATGAGAGCTACGGCGTTCTCCTCGGTTTTCTGCACTCTGGTCAGGCAGCTGCTGAACAGATCGCTCAGTTGCTTTGCTGCGAGAGAAGGATAAAAGCAGGAAACAAACGTCGGATCAAGTCAGCCTCACGGCAGAGGCTCGCGTCTTCCTCGAAGAGTGTCAATCTCAACACGTTCTTCTCTCCCTCTTCATACAGCCCGCCGCATCGCATGGAGAGGCTTACGGTCACTGCTGTACCAGCTGCCTGCGTGAGCCGCGCGCCGAATCATCTTCTTCTCAGTCGTCGCTCGCTGATTCTTTGCTCCCACTCTCTGCCTCCTCTCCTTCTCGCACTTGACTCGCCGCTGTGCGAGCCTCTCTGCTGTCTCCGCTCCTCGCTTGTCTCTCTTCGACGCCTTGCGCGCAGTTTCGTCTGCGCGCATCTCGTCCTCTCCGCTCGGAGTTGCGCAAGCGCCGCGCGCAGGCTAAGGCGAACGAGGCCCTCAGCAGCCCGAAGGACTTCCATCTAACCACTCGCGCGCGAGGATGCCGATGCAGACAGGCGGAGGCAGAGGAGAGAAGGGAGAAGAGGCGAGCGAGGGCGCGACGCGGGGGGCGTGCGGAGGGCGGAGAATGCAGGCGCAGAGACACGCCGAAGGAGAGGCACGCTGAGAGAACTTCCGCAGAGGAAATCGCCGATCGATGGAGGGCCCCAGGGCCGCGAAGAGCCTCCTCCGGAGAGACGCGAACCAGCAGATGAAGAGACAAATCAAATGCTTTCACGGCGTGGAGACCACGCAAAAGGAGATAGGAAAAGACAGGCAGAAAAGGTGACACGATGATACAGCAGGGCTGCCTGGAAGTGACGCAGAAACGAGTGCTGGGCACGCAAAGAAATGCAAAAGCCAGGGAGCCCGTGTGAGCGGAGAGAGAAGAGATCTTGAGCGACCGACCCAGCGCGCGGCAGGAAGAGAGAGCGACTGAAAACCAGACACGGCGGAGAAGACACGCTACGGAAGAAAAAAACCCGAAGCGGCGCCGCGTGTGTCGACAAAACGCAAAAGCGAGACTGCGAAAATTGTCACGCTGTCTGCGTGCAGAGAGACACAGATGAAAGCGGAAAGAGAGACAAAGCGCTGGAGCAAACCGACAACGAAACCCGGCGGCAAAAACCGAGTTGCGCGAGCGCAGCGAGTTGCGAGATCCACAGTCACGAGAAATTTGGGGAAAGGCTGCCGCGAGTCGGACAAGCGCTTTAATAACACCAGGAATCAGAGAGTTGAGAAAAAATCGTATGGCGAAGACCAGCGTGAGGTGAAAAAGAGACAAAAGCGCAGTCTACCAGCTCGCTGTCCAGCCGAGTGTGCGTTGCGAAAAGAGATCTCGCTGGCCTCAAAAACAGAAAGGAGAGAGCTCGACGAAGGAATGCAACCGACAAAGCGCCGCGGAGTTGGTGTTCTCTCTTGTTTATACGTAAAAACCGCACGCCACTTCGTTTTCCTCCCCTTCGCCGGACCGCGAACTTCCAAGATTGCACACCTGCGCCCGTGGCGGGCGAGTGTAGCTACACGCGAGCAGCTGGGCGACGAGCTTTCGGGGTTTTCTTCAGCCCAAGCACATTCCTCTAAAAACCGATATTCTAATGTTTGCGCTCGCGGCAACGGTCGCTGCTCATGTGTTCTCCGCCGAAACAGCGCGGCGAACCCGCGGCTAACGACGCAGCGACGCACCCCGGCGAGAAGACGCTTCGGTAAAAGCTTTCCTCAACCGAATCAGACAGAACGCGCACATCTCAGAGACTCGTGGAGCTCCGGAGCCAACAGCTGCCCTCTGTTCCGCATGTGTGTCTGCGTGAACTCCTGAGAAACTGAGAACTCGTGCGACAGAAGACCGAGTGGAAGAAGAGACGTGCGGTGTGTAGAGTGAGTTCCTGGAGACACCCGCTGCGCCGTCTCCCCTACAGAGGGCGCGGAGAACTGAGGCCTTAGGCATCGCTTGCACGCTGGCGGAGAGGAATCGAAGGATTGGATGCCGAACGAAAGAGCGCGTTTATCTGCATCGAACCTCTCGGCTAGCTATTTAACCGTGGACGTTTCACGGTTTGAGTCGCGTCCCTCTGGTGGCGGCGGTCGGGCTCAGGAGGGGGGCACAACCTGGTTCAGCGCATCATGTCCCTGGGAAATCTTCTTCAGCATTCTATGAACTATACCGCCAAAAAGGGGGACTCAGAAAGTCACCGGTTCCCGCATGCTTCGCAGGCTGCGGCGCTTCGTGTGTGTGTGTGTGTGGGGGGGGGGGGGGGGGAGGGGGGGGGGAGTCGCACTGGGACGCCCTTGCAGCCTCGTGCTAGCGAAACTCCGGGAAAATGCATCTCAAAAAAAGACGGTGACTATCCACCAGTGCGTGCGGTCATAGAAAGGCTGCAGACCTTCTCAGGAGGCCCTGCTTCTTTCAACTGGGGACTACAGCTGAGCCAGCAAGCATCAGACGTGGTCACTACATCCTGGTTTAAACCAAACTTGAAAGTGATTCCACAATCCCATCCTACTGCTGCCTCTCTATCTGTAGGTTGACTCCTCGCAAAGGCGAATGATGCTTCACAAGTTCGAAAGACAATATCAGGCACTCCTGCAACCGCAGTTCCCAGGTATGGAGACGATTCAGTTGAGAGGAGAATCCTACAACAGCGCTTAGGATAGAAGGATGCACGCACATGCCTGGTAGTAGCACGTGTAACAGAAGGTAACTTCTGAAACACCTTTGCAAGATATCAAATTTAGTAGGATGGGGTGGGAGGCGATCGGCGCTGGGCCATCTGAGAACTCATACTAGACCGCAGGGGGCGGCCAACAGTCGCGGCGCTATGGGAACTGTGCTCGCTCGTGTTCAGTTTCAGGCCGACACACGGTGTACATACACCCGAGGGACGACATCGCCTGCAGGCTTGCGCCTCTGTCTGTGGGGACTTGTGATATTTTGAGGATCGCGGAGAAGCAGAATATAGGCAGACAGCAAGGGGGCGCTTGCGGGAGACTTCAGTCCCCTAACATGCTCATGTCAAGGACCATTTACTCGCTCTCTTTGGCTTCCTGCCTCCCTGCTTTGCTGCATCTCCCTGATTCTTTCTTTCTGTCGGTATTCAATCTTTATATCGCTCTGTGTGGTCGCACTCAGTCTACAGAAGAGGTATCATCGGATAAGATCCCCCAAACACATCTTATAATTTTATCCCACGAAAGCGAAAAACCCAGCTGGGCTGCTGAGAGCTGCGTTCACAGCGCTTCTCGCAAGGTGTTTAAAATGAGATCTTCACATGAATCGAGAAGTGTCGATTCACATCGCAACTGGAGACCGCATGTCCCTTCGAGCTTGTGCGATGTGTACGCCGCATGCATGGGACATGCAACGCAAGAAATAATCGAATATGCAATCCCGCCGAGACCGGACAGAATAGCGAAGAGAGAGGAGGTTTTGAGGCATGGAAGGTTTATGACGGTCATGCGAAACAGAGAAAAACCCTTTTGTCCCTCCAAGAATTCATCTCGCACCAGGAATGGGCCTTCGGGGCCGGAGTTTCTGGTGTCTCTGCTTCTGTCGCGTGCTTCTGGCGCCGTCTCGCTTGTCCTCCGCGAGCTTTCCCTGTTCTCTGGATCCTTGAGCAATACTTTTCCATTCGCTCATGTTCGGATATCTGAGGCCGGTAGAGCTAAGCGAATATCGACGACTGAACGCCGCCGGTCTTCGCCGGCGACAAAAGCCAACGAGAGACACACGCGGTGAATTCTCGTAGCTTCCTCTTCTTTTTCGAGTCTAAACTTGAAGAAGACAAAAACCAACGTCACGTCTCCCCCCAAGCTCGGCGTCTGAGGTGTATGTACACCGCAACTTTTTTAAGCTCGAATGGCAGCCTCTGTCGGGTCGCTTGTCCTGTGTCGTTCTTAATGGAATACAGAGTTTCCGTCGACTTTGTGGCCTCGGCAAGTCGTCAACTGCTCGTGTCGCCTCTTTGCAGCTGTCTCCTGTTTAAGCTCTTCTCAGGAAGCTGGCAGCGTTGTCTTTGCGGCAGAGCCTTCACTGTCTGCTGGCAGCCTCAGCGCGCTTCGCATCGCAGGCCTTCGGGAGTCACGGCTACTTCTTCCGCCGAAATCATCTCTTCTCTGCTTGTGAGGCGTATACGATCCTCTTTCCCGCGTGTGGAAACGTTCAAATGTACGGATAACTATCTAATCTCTGCGCGTTCGTGCCGGTCTACAGAGCAGCTTGGGCACACCTGCCTCGACTCCTTTTGCCTTTGCGTCGTTTCAGCCGGGAGAGTCGAGCAGGATGTCGGTGCTGCTGCAGACGAGTGTGGGGGAGTTAGTGATTGATCTGTTCACCGAGGATGCACCATATTCTTCGTTCAACTTTCTTAAGCTCGCCAAGGCGAAGTTCTACAACAATGTCGCCTTCCATCGCGTGGAGAAAAACTTCCTCGCACACGCCGGCGCGCCCGTCACCGCCGACCCTCGCTGGAACGTCGCGGGCCTGAAGCGCCTCGAGGGGAAAACCGGCGAAGAAGAAGATCGCCACGGCTGCAGCATCTGGGGCGTACAGACACTCGTCGAGAGTGGAGCTGTGCGCCTTGCGCTGCCGCCGCGTGCGCAGGCGCCGCCCGCGCCTCCTGTGAAACTCGAGGGCGGAGGCCAGCCCGACGGCGCAGCTACCGGCGGCGCGCCGGTGAAGTCAGAACCCGGCGTCGAGCGAGAGGTATCCTCTGCGACTGCGGCCTCGCCTGGCGATGCCGCGGCGCCGGGGGCGTCGAGCTCGTCGGAGGGGACGAAGGCGAAGCCTGGCGCTGTGAAGCTCGAGGCTCAGCACACTGCCGCATCGTCGCTTGTTGGGCAGACGTCTTTCTTCAGCTCTCTGGACTTCCCGAGCCTCGCGTTTCCCCCGTTTCACTCCTGGCACGTCCTCGCCTCGGCAGCTCCCGGACCCGCGTTCAGGCCTCCGCGGAGTGCGCGCTTCTGCCCCGATGAAGGCGAGGGCGATCGGAAGATCAAGTCGCGGCGGCACGACGCGCTTGGAATCGTCGGCTGGGTGCCTGCCGAGGCCGCCGGCAGCCTGGACGGCGGCGCGAGACGGGACGCGGAAGCCGCCGGCAACACCAGCGTCTTCTACGTCACGCTCCGGGAGAAAATCGACTTTCTAGACGACCGCAACCTCACAGTCTTTGGCAAAGTCGCCGAAGGGCTCGACATCCTCGAGAAAATCAACCTCACCTTTGTGGACGAGGCCTGCGTCCCCCTAAGTGTATGTACCGCCCCGAGAAGGGAATCAACATGGGAACAAAAGACGGAGGTCTCTCCGTCTACTTGCAGGTCTCACGCCAACGCCAGCCCCCCGTTAAGCTCTGTCTGATTTGCTGAGTAGATTCAGAATCCATGCACCAGTACTATGCCTACGCGTAAGCGCGTTTTATACCCACACCGAGTTCGTTGAACTGCGCTCTGAGAGCGACACTACACCTATACATATACAACCCACATATATACATGTATATTTTTGTAGTTGTTCATGTTTCGGCTTCTGAATTTGCGTGCATAGTCCCGTGTGCTTCTCTGGACTCGCCAGAGAGATTTGGTCTTGGTTGTGGCTCTGTAGGATTTCTTCCTCGTGTTTTGCGCTCGCGTTTGAGGCGTCAAATCGAGACCTCGATGCCCTTTCCTCTTGCCCGTCTGACTCTTGGCTTAGCTGCATGCACGTCCCTCGGCTGTGTTTCTCTCTCCACAGCCGATCCGCATTCTGCACGCCTACGTGCTGGACGACCCCTTCGCAGATCCTCCTTTTCTGGTGGAGGCAAGTGCCACGCTCGCGTCGCCGCTGCCGCTTCTCGAGGAAGTCGCCAGCGACGATGAAGACCTCGACGAAGTCCTCGTGCTGGAGAAAATCGAAAAAAAGGAAGCAGACGCGCGGAAGGGTACGCACCGCGCGGCCGCGACGGCGAACACCTGGAGTGCCTCTCGGATGAGGGGAGAGGGGGGCGGCGGGCGGTGAGGGAGATTCCTCTGCGTCAAACAGAGAGACTCGAGAAGGCAAGGGGTACAGCAGCGCGCAGCAGGCCGCAGAGGCCGCAGAGTGAATGTGAAGACATTTCTCGAGTTGGTCTCTGGCGGGGGAATTTTATGCGATTGAGGGGAGTCTCCCTCTCAGCTTCTGCGCGTGTGCGGACGCGGCTGTGGATATGGCGCCGCGGACTCTCTGCGAACCGTCTCGGCGCGTGCGCGCCGGTCGACGCTCGCGCGCGGCTCTGCCTGTGTCCTGAGCTGTGCTGAGCTCTCTCGCGTCTGCGGTGCCTTTTGTTTTCTTCAGTGACCCTCGAGATCCTGGGCGATCTTCCAGACGCGGACGCAAAACCTCCTGAGAACGTCCTGTTCGTTGCGAAGCTGAACCCGGTGACGCAGGACGAGGACTTGCGGACGGTCTTCTCCAGGTACACGACGCGCGGAGGACGGCAAAGGGAGTCAAAACGCTTAAAAGTCTACGATAGGCAGCTTAGTCGTGGCTTTGAGGCGCGCTGCTCTCGGAAGTCGCCTCGCCTTCAGGCAGGTAGTGCGCGGCGCCGTTGAAGCCCAGCGGTATCTGCGGGGGAGAGAGAGATGAGAGAGGGCGTGCTTCGTTTCGTTTTCAGGTTCGGAGAGATCCTCGCGTGCGACATCATTCGCGACTGGAAGACCGGCCGAAGTCTTCAGTACGCGTTCATCACCTTCCAGGAGAGCAGCGCCTGCGAACTCGCCTACTTTAAGATGCAGAACGTCCTCATCGACGATCGCAGGTCTGTCTGCGCCCTGCCGGCTTCCAACGCGTCCCTCTGACCCTCCGTCGCCTCTTAAATAGGCATATGTATTTATAGGTGTATCGATTTGCATGCGTGGCGAGAGCTGTGCGATGCAGGCCTCTCTCGCAAACTAAGCGTTACATCCTCGAGCATCCACTGCAGCTTACCTCCTATATCTCTATTTATCTACTTATCTATATCTATTTATCTATCTATCTTTCTTTCTGTCTGCTTTTATGTAGTTCTCTAACTGTCTGTCTATGAATCTACCTATCTACACGGATGTGCATGTCTGCGCGCCTCGGTTCTCTTTCTGTGACCTGGCGCATGCACTGGAACAGTGCTCTATGAATTCCCTTTTTTTTTCGGCAAAGTGGTCTCAGCACCTCTTTGATTTGCTGAGGCTCTCCAGCCGCGAGGCAACCGCAGAACGAGAGGAGTCAAGCCGGGATGCCGCCGCATCCGCGCTTTCTTTCCGTTTGCATTTCAGAATTCACGTCGACTTCAGTCAGTCGGTTGCGAAGGAGTGGCGCAAGTATAAGCAGTTCGGCGCGCGCCAGTCAACTGAGGAAGGCCAGACGCGCGTCCCCGGGCAAGCCCTACCTTCCAAAACGGTGCCACCGTCGGGATTCGCCCCGCCGATGTCGGGCTTTTCCCCGCCAGCCGCCTCATCAGGCTTCTCTCGCGCGCCAGAAGAGCGCGGAGGGCGGCGGGCAGGCTGGGCGGATGATGAGGCCGCGCGCGAGCGCCAGGGCGATAAGCAGCGGGAGAGAGACCGCAGCTCACGCTACGAGGACCTGCGCCGCCGAGAGCGAGAAGACGAGCGAGAAAGAAAGTGGAGACGAATGCGCGACTACCACGAACGAGACAGACGAAGCCGCGAGAGAGACAGACGAGACCGCGAGCGGTTCGACTGGGACTGGCACGACCGCGGGCGCCGAGGGGGCTGCCGCACCCGGAGCCCGTACACCAGCGACAGCTCGGCCGGCGAGAAGAAAAAGAAGAAATCCGAAAAAAAGAAAAAGACAGCGAGGTACTGAGCGCGCATGCACCAGCCCAGCACAAGGCGCAAAACGAGCAGAACGATACAAAGAGCGAGCGCCGGAGACGCGGATACAGAGGGCGCTACAGTGCAGCCTCAGACGTGAACTGAACCAACGCGGCCTATGGGGTGAAGGAAACCTCTTTGCACTGTTCGCGGCGCTTGAACGCCCCTAGAAGGGGCTCCATCACGATCCGCTGGCATATATATATATATATATATATATATATATATATATATATATATATTTGTACGCATACGGTGAGATACTGCATAGTGCAAAATTCCATCTATATATTCGTATACATTTGTCTACATGCGCGGAGGAGGTGCTTTTGTAGTGCAGAAGATGTCTCAGAGACAGAGAAGAGTAGGAGGTGGGCTACCAGGCCTCTCTGGACTATGTTTCTAGTCCTCCACAGAACTCTCGTGCCCGCCTTGCGGGACGTCTCTTCTGAAGAACGCGCCTTGCCTGGACTCTGTTTCTTGTGATTTTTCCCCGTTTCACTCTCTTCAGTGTTGCTCATACAGTCTGTCTCTCGGCGCCCGGCGCCGCGCCCCCTCTGCTCCTGGATTTTTGTTTATAAAAAAAAAAGACTGAGTGCTACCTGACCTGTCTCTGGGCACTTTGTGCAAGGGAAACCCGCGATTCTGGTGAAGCGAACCGCCTTTTCTTTCCTTTCTGGGCGACGCGAAGTTTCGCAATAGCGGTCGGCACGCTGCCTCATTCGCTAAGCGGGCGCGGAGGCGCGTGCCTCGAAGAGCGCGAGTTTGAGGCGATCTCGATTCATCCCTCGCAAAGCAGCTCTGTCAGCAACCGAACAACTTCGTGCTTGAAGTTTATAGAAAGACGTACAGAGTTTGCTTTATACGGCAAAGGCATATTCATATTTCATACGAAGAGATAGATAAGCACGCACACAGTGGTCAGGAGAGAAGCGAAGACGTCTGAAAAAGAGGAGTCACAAGAGAAATAGTCCGACGAAGAAACGATTGTTTCAGAGGGAGTCGCGGTGCACGCGGCGAGGGAAAGTAGTCATGCGTGTGAATTATCGGTCTTTCTGAAGTGACTCTTTCCTCCGCATCCAGCCGGCAAACAACGGTGCTTGGGACGGTTTGTCTGCGTCCGCTCACGCGCCTCACGCGTCCTCGTCGTCAAACTCCTCTTCGCCGACGTTGAACCACTGCATCATGGCCTCCTCCGCCCCTTCCTCACTCCAGCCCTCGAGGTCTTCGTTCTCCGCGCTGAGGGCTTGCTCAGCCGCCGTCGCCTCGCTCGCCTGCGCCACCGGCGCAGCGCCGGCGGCGAGATCTGCAGCGGCGACAGAAACCGCAGAGGCCGCCGAGGAAGCCACCGGGGCGCCCTGCAGCTGCTGCGCTACCAGTGACATGCGCCGGCGCCGGTCAGGCAGCGAAAAGGCTCGCCGGCGGAGCGACGGCAGTCCTGCAGACGCCTGCCGCCACGGCAAAAAAGACGACGAAGAGTGAGAAGAAGAAGAGCGAGAAGAAGAGGAAGCGTCGGATGCAGGCTCTTCGCCCTCCGCGCTGCGCCGCGCGGCCGCTTCGGCCTGCGAGCGCATGCGCCTGCAGAGCCAGACAGGACACGAGACGACGAGTGAGGCCGTGCCGCCCCGAGAAGAAAATAGCGGAAAACGACAGACCGAAGGCGAAAACAGTGAGGAGCAAGCGGCCAGAAAGCAGGCCACTCCTGTGTCGCGAAATTCGTAAAGTCTGTGCGTTCGCAGCTCCTTTGGGTCTCACCTCAGCACGCTGCGGATGCGGAGTAAGTGGTTCGCCTGACTCTTCGCGATCTCATACTGAACACACAAGGAAAAAATCTTTCCAACTCTGGACGTGAGAATATCCCCTAGAGCGGAATAAGACTATGCACACGCTGCGTCATGGGAATGCGTACTCGTGAATATATATATATATATATATATATATATATATATATATATATATATATATATAGGCATAAATTCGTTACGAATATCTGGGGATTGAAAGCTCGCTGCACCTGCCTAGGTAGGAAAGAACACATTTGCAAATCTATTTACTGTACGCGTGCCTGTCCCGCCTTGCCGACGCAAGGCCCTGCCGTGATTCGCTTCGTTTTGCTCTGCCGCCCGTCCACGCCTTTCGCCACGTCCCATTCTCGTTTCGCTCGTCCTTCCTCGTCGCGTGTTTAATCTGGGTTCGCGTTTTTAATCTGGTTGGACGTTTTTAATCTGGTTGGACGTTTTTCCTTCGCATTTTTGGATGCGCACCTGCCAGTAGGCCTGCCCCGTGGTGAAGAGAGGCTGGACATCTCCAAGGCCCATGGCTGTGAGGCGCGCAGCGCTGCTGTTGGGGACGCCGTGCCCGACTCTGCCTTGAACTCCTCGGGCGACGGCCGCAGGATCCCGCGCCGCTGCGGCGACGACAGCCGCCGCCATGTTCAACTTTTGCTGCTTCTCGAGCTGCAGCCGGCGCGCGTAGAACGCCTTCTCAGCCTGAAATAGACAGAGACCGCCGGATGCGGAAATGCAACACAGGAAGAGAGGAGACTACATGCCTCAACGCGACCTAGAGAGGACCGAAACCGCTCTGCGGAGAGGCGAGCGAGCCGGATGAGACAAAACAGACCCACCTCCCGAAACGCCGTCTGCCTGTCGAGGCCGAGGTTCATGAGCCGCAGCTGGAGGGCGACGAACTGCATCACCGGGTGATCAGACCGGTAAGTGTCATTGCCTGCGCAAGCAAAACCGAAAGGGACACACGCCACACGCCTCGCATCCGGTGCCTCCCCTTGTGTGTCCACGATGCCCTTCTCTTTCTTCACATCCTCTCCCTCTTCTCTCTCACTCGCGCGTCGCACCCTTCTGCTTCTCCTCTCGCCGGTGCCCGAGTAGTCCCCTGGCTTCCCCCCACTCCCCGAGGCCATTCTGCGACGTCCGCTTCCCGCCTCCCTTCTCCTTGTCGGCTCGCGTCGAGTAACGCATCTCCGTTCTGTATTTCTCGACCTGCAGTCTTCGTCGCCCGCGTCTTCCGCTTCATCTCCCTTCCTCATCGCTCCTCTCCTCATCGTCTCGCCAGTGCTCCCTGGCTTCGGCTTCTTCGTTTCGTGACGTTTCCTCCTTTTCTTCGCGCGTCGCTACTTACCTTTACTCCAGTCGTTCCCGTCGACGTAGCAGTCCTGGAAGCGCATGTTAGGGTACTTCTTCAGCACCGCCTGGGTGAGTGAGAGATACTTGTTGCTGAAGACAGACAAGAGAAGCACACGAGTGGCGACCTCACTGCGGAGGACGCAGGACACGCTGTTGGGCTCCTTCGCACGCCGCTCCGCACGGCAGAAAGACGAACGCTTGCTTCTGCCCCGAGGCTTCCGCCGCATGGACCAACGCCGACGCATCTGCCTGCGCGCTCATCCCTTCCCGTCTCTGTGCTCCCAACACCCATCTCCACACCCGTCTCCCCCAACCCAAGCTCCCCCCCCCGCCTGACAGACTCCCTTCCAGGCTTGACGTTTTCTTACTGAACTTTCCGATCCACGAGCTTCAAGTTGTGCAGCTCCAGCGGCGGCGCCCGTTCCGCGCAAACGAGCCACAGCGGCTGCTCGACGAGTCCGTGCGAGACCAGCGTTCGCATGCGGTGGACGATGTCCAAGCGCGGGACGCGCCGGAAGTTGGTCCCCGTGTACTGAAGGAAATACAAGTTGAAAAAACCAAATACAAACAGCCTCGGCACCGCCCCTCTGAGGCGAGCAGTAGAAAGCACACGAAACAACGCTCACGTCAGACTGCAGCTGTGAAACAGGAACCGCCAGCAGAAAAGGGTCTGAGGACAGTCCAAAGGGGGAGCGGGGTGGGAAGGGTGGGAAGGGGGAGTGAAAGGCTCACCTCTGACGACGGGCTACCAACACAGGCGACGAAGAGAGCACACCAGCAAAGCAGAGATCGCAAGTCGTGCCCTGCTTTATACCCAAAAAAGAAATCGCGGGGTGGGAGCAAGCCCGCGAAAATCAGAAGGACTCACGTGGATCGCGCCCTTCCCCATTGTGTCGCGTTTTTCTCGCACACTGAGAACTGAACGTCGCGGCGCTCTAACTCCGGAGCTCCAAGATGCGGAGAGGCGAGACGGAAATAAGGTAATACCGCAGCCGTCTCTGTTGTCTTCTCCGGTTTGGAGACACTCTTTGCTCAAGAAGGCAAGGCCTGAGTGCGCAACGCTCAGGTATACATACACCTGAGCTGGCATACGCGTCCCGTCTGCAGGGTGCGCGGCAGACGGGCTCTAACGCATCCTGAGGCTGCTGCGAGTTTATTTGCGTCGCTTGGCTGCGGACTTCTGGACGCCCCGCGTGCCGCGCCTCCCGGCTCGCGCCTTTCCGTCTTTGAGCTGCCGCAGAGGATGCGAAAATGCGGGGCAGAACGGGGTGGTAGAAGAGAGGAAAACCGCTATTTGCCGGCGACGCAGATAGAAAGGAAAGGTGAGACTGCGCAGGCAAAGGCGGTGAACGCAGGAGGAAATCGCACCGTCAGGGGAGGCCAAGCGCCAGAGCGCGGAGCCCGCGCATAGGAGAGAGAGAATTTACTACGAAGGAGACGAGCGAAGCCCCGATGCCGTGAGGACAAAAAAGTAGCGACAGCGGGCAACAACGCGATAGAAAAGGCGCGAGGTTGCTCTGTCCCCTTCCCCGCTGAGAGACTAGAAGAAGACGCTCGCCAGCACGCAGAGAGACGACACTAGAGAAGATCCTCCTTTGCCAGGCACTACACGAAAGAAGACGGCGGGGACGAGAACGCGTTGGAAATATATTCTTTTGTGTTGAAAACGTGTGTACTGCGCGCTTCATACAGCAAACTGCGATTTTCGTGCTTTTTTCGTCCGCAAAAACGCGCGCAGCAGACGCGCCTTCGCTTGGCTCTGTGTCTCTCCTCGGTGCGCTCACCGAGCTCGGGACGTGCCTTCACAGCGATGCCGAGAAGACCCAAAAGAAAAAAAAACGACGCAGTAGAGTCCCACCTGCTCCGCGAAGGCTACAGGACGAAGCGTTCCGCTATCTTCTTGCGAGGATCTGGCCCGACAAGTCGCCTGTGACGGAACTGTCTCCGCGTGCGAAGCGGAAAGAAGCGAGGCAGAGGCTCCCTCACATGCGCATGCAGAGAAAGTCGCGGACACACAATAGCGGGTGCGTCGGGGTGTCGGTCAACATTTTTGTTTCATTCGCTTTTCTTTCGCAACCGGTTCATCTCTCCGCCTCGTGCTGGGGTGTGGTTGTGTACAGCTCGTACAACAGTGGATCCGGTGTTCAGTTTAACGCCACCCCGTCCTTTCCCTTCTCTCGTGCTTTCTAGCGCGTTTGTCGATCTGTTTTCGCGCTGTGAGTCCTCGTTTTTCCTCCTTCACCCTGATCAGGAAGGGAACTCGTCTGTTCCCTCGAGTTTATCCTGTTTTTGTCGACTTTATCTGGTGGCAGGCTGCCTCCGTGTGTAGCCGTTGTCTGTGCTCTCTCTTCTTTCTTCGTTCTTGTCGGCTCTCCAGTCTTCGTTTCTCGGCTGGTTCTGCTTCCTTGGCTCAGCACCCTCCTTTATTTCGTTTATTTTTGGCAATTTTTTTACATTCTCACCATGTTCGGTAGCAGCAGCAGCGGCAGCGAGTCAACTCTCTCCGCCGGCGGCCGCTCGGGCGGCGACGGCGCAGTCGAGGCGCAGCAGCTCGTGAAGCTCCTTCTCATTCAGGCCTTGAACCAGGTAAGTGGCAAAGAAGTCGAGAGAGGAATGACGGAAGCAGCTGTCCAGAATAAATCTGCTTTCCGCGGGGGAGCAAACGAGTTCTCTAGCAAGCTGAAGGGTTATCTTAGTGCAAGTCTGATTCTGAGTTTCGAGGAGGGCAACGAAACTTTGGCGAGCGAGAGAGTGCTTCCTGGTTGCTGCGAGTGTTGTGAGGCGAAGCGGATTGAAGGCAAAACATTTTTTTTTAAATTCGAGTCGTGACCCCACGGCATAGTGCGTCGGCCTGCCCACAAGGGCGTAAAACTTCTTTGTTCTCTTTTTTCTTCACAGCAAGTTCACAAGACGTGCTTCAAGAAGTGCTTTTCGTCGAACAAGTTCTACAGCGAACTTTCCAAGAGCGACCATGTCTGCCTCGCCAAATGCATGGATCGCATGTGCGTCACTATCCTCTGATGCCTCAAAGGCCCCTCTAGCTCCGGCGAACGTGCTTGTTTTTTCTCGTGAGAAACGGTGTCTCTCTCTGCGTGTGTGTTGTCTCTCTGGGGTAGATGGCTCCCTCGCACCCCTGTTGGATTAGATTTGTTCTTCGCCTTGTCTGTCTGGCGACACGCCGTTTCCGCTGCGTTGTTTCCTTTGTTCGCCAGAGAGAGGGCTTTGCCACGCCTGTTTTCTGTGATCGCTTCACTCCGCCCACCCGGCAGTGTCGCCCTTTTGCCTATCCGGTCGGCTGCGCTCTTGGATCCGCAACTCGTCCCTGATCAGCTCCTCTTCGCTGCGGCCCTGCTTGCTGCATGCTGGAATTTCCACAATTGTTGTCGTTTTTTCTCTTTTTTAGGTATGAAGCGAACGAGATCGTGCACCAGGCGACCGCGGAGATGCGCCAGAACTTCCCCTCTTCGAGCTCCGGTCTGTAAATGAAAAAAGTATGAAGCTTGACTTGAACGCAGCGGCCTGAGACGCGCGCGAGTAGGACGCTTTGCGAGGACGAAATCGAGTCGCTAACGTGCCGACGAAGAGAAGTTTGGAGGTCAAGCACGAGTGAAAGAGACCGCGGCGGAGGCAGAGGCGAGCGGCAAAGACACGGAGGTGCTTTCAATGAACACACTATGTCACAATAAAGTGTTTGCCTCGCGTCCGCGGAGTCACGAGTCTCCTTTCGATCTTCTTTCGTCGGGCCTGCTGCCCGTTGTCTCGAAAATCTCTGCAGAAAACTCTAAAGGCGAATACATATATATAGATAGGTGTAGACTGTGTGGAATCGTTCGGCGGCTCTTTGGAACCGCTTGCGCGAGAACAGCAATTTTACCCGTTTTTTGTCGCGGATCAGCTCGCAGCGCGGGAAACGAGGCGGAGGCCACCCCTCCTGGTCTCTAGCCTTTATTTTTTACGCGCCTCTCTACTGCTTTATCTTCATTTCCTTTTCTCGGCTCTCTGTTTCTTGCCTCGCGGGTCTTCGGCCGGCGCCGCTTGGCTGTTGCCTGGCTCCGAGCTCGGCTTTTTCTGCGCTTCGTTTTGCCTTCGCCTCCCTCCACTTCTCTCTGCCGCCTCGTGACGCCCGCCCTTCTCTGTCTGTCGCGCTCGTTGTCCTCGCTTGGCGGCTATGAGATGCAGACAGCCACGATCTGTATGATTGCAGCACACCGCCACCCCACAGGCCACTCAATGTTTCTACAGATCTTTAGCTACATGCCGACCTACAGGTGTATACTGTCAAACAAATTTAGGCAGGATATTTACAGAACTATCCACCATTTTATATCTGCATTTTGTAGAAATCAGGTGGGTATCAATCTCCTTTGGAGTGAGCGGACATGCAGAAGAGAGGCGACACTCCGACTCAGCAGAACGACAGAAAAATTCATCTCCTGTTCCCGCGAGAGACCCAAAGGGGACTGCGGGTTCGAGCATCCACCGCAAGTAGAGGGCGCAGCCCCTTTTGCGCAGAACGTGTGCGTCACGGGTGAAGGCCAAAGCTAGGCGCGAGGAGCGGTGGATCTCTGTTGGGGTGGCATAGATCGGCGCGTTGTCTCTCGTCGCGTCCCAGAGAAGAGGACACGAGACAGAGTCAGCAAAGCAGCGGCGCCGACCGCGAGCAGTTTCGAGAGGCGACGGCGCGCAACTGCAGAGAGGCAGAACGGTTCCTCGTCTTTCCTCCAAACTTTGTGCGTTGACAGAAAAGCAGGTCTTTTCAAGCAGTACCGGTTTTTTCCCTGTTTACTCGCGCGAAACGCGCGCGTGTGCGCCTGGAGTGAGACACGCGCGTGTAGAGTTTTAACCTCAACGCACCTTGGTCGCGCGCGGAAAGCGCGCCACGAGGCAGGCGACAAGAGGTCAATAAGTAGAAGCGGAACGCGTATGGATGCAGACATTCACCTGTGGGAAGGCACTCTCTGTAGAACGCAGCACGCCTCAAACAGACAGAAAGGACTCGAGCTCGTTCGCCAACGGCGATACTCCCGCGGAGCAACGCAGAGACATATACGAGGCAGTAGAACGCAAGTAATCCAATCGCGCCTCTCCAAATCTATGTAGATAGATGTAGATATTTATTTGCTATACACATATATGCATGTATAAAGGAATGCATGTAGATGTTGGGAGCGCCAGGCGCACATCTTTGAATGCCGGTCTAGACTTTCAGCTCAGCTGCCCTCGCAGCAGCCCGCACTTTGATCTCTGAGAAGCAGACCGTGTCTCTTCGTTTTCCCCTCATCCGGCATGTCGCTGGCGGCTGTCGCTGCTTCTGTCGCTCGGCCTCTTCCTGCCCTTGTCCTGCGCGGCGCCTGTTGCCACATTCCCAGCACTGTTCGATTTCCTCCACGCGCGCTTCTACCTGGCGCCGCACGGCCCGCGGGGTCGCGCCGCGGGCTCCGCGTACGCGGCAGGCGAGGGCGCCTGGCAAACGAGCAGCACCAGCGGCGCGTCGCTCGCCAGGACGCGGTAGGGCGTCAGCGGCGGCACACTAAGCGCGGCAAGCGGCCCAAACGGGAAGTCGGTCTCCGCGTCGCCCTGCGTGACTTGCAAGACGCCGGACCCCTGCAGCGCAAACATGAAGACAGCCGTGGAGAGATGCATCCGCCACGGCGGCGACGCGGCGGCGGCCGGCGCCGCGATCACCTGCACCGAGGACGACAGCGCCGCGGCCGAAAAGAGCGGCACTGAAGAGAACAATGCAGACGCCGACGGCACAGCGGAGGGCGCGCCAAGAGGTGCCTGCTCGGCTGCCGCAGACCGGGGGGAGACGCACGGGAAGGAGAACGACGGCGGCAGCGTCTCGCGCTTTCGCCCGTCCAGCTCGGTCGGCGCGTCGGATGCCAGCCCACCCGCCGCCTCCAAGCAAGAGGGCGCTGCGCCGTCGCGCGCGATAGGCGCGCTGTGAGACCGCGGCAGGTTGGTGTGCGCTCTCTCCACTCCTGCCGGGGGCGGAAGCGACGCAGGCAGACTCGCCGCAACTCCGTCGTCTTCCTTCGCGTCCGCCAGTTTCGGCGAGCCCTCCGCTGCGGCTTCGCTGCAGAGAAGGCGCGCAGAGCTTGCGGCTCCCTCGTTATGTCGGCATTCAGGATCCACCCCGACGCGGCTCGGACCCCTTCTCGCGTCGCCCGCGTCCCCCTCCGCACCGGTCCCGCCTCGCCTGTTCCCACGGCTGTGGCCGGCGCTGCCTCCGGCAAGAGGGTCGGCTGCAGGCGAGAGGAGGCGTGGAGCCTGCCAGCGCGAGAGCGCGAGGCTGGGTGGCATCTTGGCGCTCCACTCAGCTGCGCTCAGGACGAACATCCACCGCAGCGGCTGCGCCGCCGCCGCGGACTCGCCTTCTGGCGCGGCGTCGGGCCCCTGCGGCTGCGCAGGCGGGAACGCACGGGCGTCCCTTCTCCGTCCCTCCTGCGCCGTAGCTACGCTGGGAAGAAAAGACCGGCTCCTCGTCGCGCCGCGCTGCACGTCTGCCGCGGGTTGCCAGCTGCCTGCGCGGAAGCCGACGCGCTTCGCAGAAGAGCCGCAGGCGGAGGCGGCCGGCGCCAGCGCCGAAGACATGAACGAACAGGCATCCGAACCACGGCGCGAGCTTCCCGGCGGCGCGACGCCGAAGGCCTCGGGGTCGACAGGGCCCGCGGAGATGCCTTCTTCTTGGCGCCTTCTCACTGAAGCAGACTCCGCACGTACGGCCCCCTCGGACGGAAAGCACGCGAAGACATTGTCTGCGCCGTCCCACCGCAGGGCGCCGCCGCGCCGCGCCGAGGGCCTTTCTTCGCTAGCCCCTTCCGCTGCAGGGTCGCGGCAGGTTTGCGCGTCGCGCTGCGTCTGCGCCGCGAGGACAACGCAGCGCTCTCCGCGTGCACCCGACGCGGCGGCGGGGAATGCGAACCGCGCCGAATGCCTCTCCGCCTCCTCCGCAGACCCCGCCCCCCGCTGCGCAGCTGGAGACGCGAAGAGATCGGTGTCCGTGGGAGGAAAAGCCGCGCCGTCGCTCTCGAGGCTGCCGGCGTGCGCGGCCGCTGGCGAACACCGCGCCGCGGCCGCGGTGGAGCCGGGAAAAAGAGGAACTTCGCCTTCCCGCAAGGCGCGGCGCCCTCCGCTCTGCGCGCCGGCGGCCGCCTCCGAGGTCCCGCCCGACGCTGGGGCCCGGGGTGTACGTACACTGTCGAGCCTGCTCGGGCTGAAGGGAGGCGCGTCGGTCGCCGACGTGGAGGCGAAGGAGACGGGGGGCGAGGGCGGCAAGAAGTCTGCTTCAGGAAAGGCCGGAGCAGACGGCGACGGAAACAGGTCCCGCGGAGACGCAGTCGCCCGCAGAGGCTCCTCGTCGCCAGCGGGAAAGACCGGCGCAGAGATCGCCAAACAGCGCGAAACCGAGTCATCCGAAGAGGAAGCCGACGCCGAGAGTGGAGGCGCGGAGGGGAATCCCCCGACCTTCTCTGTGGCAAGGTGCGTCGCGTCGTCGCCCAGGGACGGCCCGCGGTCCCGCTCAGCGCACGGGGCGCCTTCGCCCTGCCTCGCAGCCTTCTGCTGCGCCGCCAGCAGCTCGCCTGGCTCCAGCTGGCGCCTGCCGCTGCCAGAGCGAGACCCGTCGTTCTCGGCCTCGGCTCGACTGGCTGCGTCCTCGCCGTTTTCCGCGGCGAAAACATGTTCGTCTCCTCCACTGGGGCTGTCGTTGCGTCCTCCTTCTCGGGTTAAGGCTCCGCCCTCTCTCCCGGGGGGCGAGGGGGAGTGTCCGCCTCGAGCCTCCGCGCCTCTGACTCCGACCGGCGCGTCTGCAGTGCATTCCACCCCTCCTCTGGGGCGTTCTTCCCTCGATTTACGCTCGGCCCCTGCTCGCCGCGACTCATCCGAGGCACTCGCCTCAGAAGGGGCCCGAGCCAGCGCGGCGGGGGTGTGCGGATTCTCCATAGCGGCAGCCACGCGCGCGAGAGGCAAAGCGGAAGCCCGACCTCAGGGGACGCGCCAGATGGCAGCAGAGGGCGGAGGCGCGAGGAGAGACAGAAGGGGCGAAAACGTGCCACAAAGCGACGGAAGATCGCGGGGCCACAGTCGCGAGCAGGATCAAGGAGAGGAAGATGAGGACAAGCAGACAGCGGGATAAGAAAACGGAAGCGTGGTTTCAACGATGATCGGGCTTTACCGCGCACGCGAACGGCCCTGAAGAAGACAAGGCGAGCAGCCACAGAGCGGGGGCCGAGGCTAAGTCTTCCACCAGCGAACGTGAGGCAGAGTCGCGGAGACGTATGCGCCGAGGAAACGCCGAAGGCGGAGACGAGAGAGTAGAGGCCCTTCCATCCGCACGAAGGGAATCCAGGGCACTGCGTGCCGCTTAGAGAAAGTGGGAAGGACGGGGAGAGAGACTACGAGGGACGGTGCATCCGTCGCGGAAGAAGAGGAAGGGCGGAGGAGCCCCGCTCATGTCTTTTGAGAGGCGTGAAGCGCAGATGGCGAATGCCCTCTATCCCTCCTCGTTGGTAGCAGGACACGACACATAAGTCAGAGTTGCTTTCCTAGGGGTAGACCATGCAACATTACAGGTGTCCCTTTTAGAAGCCAGGGGCACGTGGGATGTACGCAATTGCACATCGAAGTGTTTTATGCTGTAACGAATTTAAAAACGAGGATATTGCCAACTTGACTCTGAAAAAAAAACGAAACTCAACGTGGATGAGCCTCTCCAGTGTATGTGGAGCCTGACGGTCGAGATATGCGAGGCGGCGGAGACGATAAGCGAGGAAGGCACGCGGGTTCAGCAGAAATTCGCGCTTTGAGGAGATACCCAGAAACGAGGCTTCTTTCTGTTTTCCAGCAAAGGCTTTTTAAGCTGTCTTTGCTCGCTTCTCCGCGGATCCGACGCGCTCGCAAGACGCCGAGGGACTCAGCTCAGAAGGCTGGAAACCGTTCGCTTGCTGACAAATCTTTTCTCTCGCAGCGTAAAGCTCGACAAGCGCAGACGGGAGAGAAGCGGCCATATCGACTTGACCAAAACGTGTGAAGGACTTGCACCCAAGAAGAGACAAACATGTTGCGAAGAGCAGAGAAGAGTGTGAGCGGCGAAAAAACTGGAAGCGGCATGAGAAAGGAAGGAACAGAGCGAAGCGTCGCGTACGGCAAACGCAAGCCCGGAATGTCTTCTCGTTGTCTCCCTGACAACATGTGACCCTCTATGCGGAAACAGCAAACAGCGGCTAGTGTCGGGGTCGCGGCAGAGTGTACGTACACCGTAGAAGGCTTGCGCGAGGAGAAAAAAGAAAAAACAGCGACTCGAAGCAGACGAACGAAATCTCCTGAAGCTGACCAAGTGTCCTGCTCTGTTTTCTTCCTCTCTGTCTCCACAACCCCCAGGAACGGCTCCGCCGGCCCTCGTCCTAGCGTCGTCGCACGCTGTAGCGCATGTGACCTCGTCCTCTTTCTTCTTTTTCCGTAGGCGTTCTGTAGCAGCTTCTTTGCTATTCGTTGTTTTTCTGGGTCCTGGTGAACGGCTTTCCTTGTTTCCTTCTGCAATTCCCCTGCGCATGCTGGCTGCGTCGCCTGTCTCCTGTTCATGACAGTTCAGGGGGGTCTGATCGCCGGCGAATGCTTCGAGCTCCAGATTACCCGAATACTTTTCGTTGTAGACTCCCCTGACTCCTCCTCTTCTTCTTTTTAATCCCCTCTCGGGGCGTTTTGTTCCCGCTGGCCTTTGCGATCGCGCCGCCGCGTGGGAGTCCTCCTCGTCCGCCGCGTTACGCCTCGCCGGTCTGGGCGGCAGTTCTTCGTGTCGCCGATGTCGTTTCGTCGGCTTTCCTCTTCTCTCGCTGTTGCCCGCCGTTTTTGTGTGTCTGAGTTGGCGAGGTGTGTATTTTCAAAAGTAGAATGGAGTTTCCTGCGTTTCGGTCCGAGGAATGGATGAAGAGCGCCTTCGCGCCCGTTCCAGAGGCCTCTCTCGCGGCGGCCTCGGAGCGGCCCGCGTTAGGCCCCGGCGCAGCCCCGCAGGTGAGTCCCCGCGAGCAGGCGAAGGCTCCCCTGGCTCCCTCTGAGAGAGCAGCGGAGGCGCAGGCCGCGTCGGCCTCTGCGTTTCCGCCGCTGTTCCCTCCGGAGTTCTGCTTTCGCGGCTTCGACCCGATGCCCGCCTACCTCGCGTCCTTCCCCACTGCGGGGCTCTATCTGCAGCGCGTGAGGCAGGTGCGCTGGAGCATCAAGCGCGCGCTCTTTCGGCAGAGTTTGTTCAAAATTCAGAACGTCGAGGTGCTCGAGATGAAGCGCTGCAAGCGCCCACGGCGCCTGCTCTCCAGCGAGATTCTATACGACGCAGAAGCCGCGCGACGGCAGGCCTCTCCCGCGTCATCTCCCAAGTCTTCTGAGCCCTCCGCTGACGCCGTCTCTGGGGACACTGCCCTCGCGGCGCCCTCCCCCTCCTCAGGCGACCGGCTTCCGCTTGAGTCCTCCGCCGCCCCTGCGGACACCTCCGCCTCGAGTCTGCAGGCGTCGTCTTTCGCCGCGAGGCTGGCGCGGTGGCGGAGAGAAACCCGCGAGCGCCGGAACGACGAGGAAGTTCTGCGGGAAGAGCTGTGGAAGGTTGACCGCTGCGGGTCGATTCGCGACTACCGCGTCGTCGTCTCCCGCGACCGCGAAACGAGGGACTTCTTCAGCGTCTCGGTGCACCCCGTCGCCTGGAGCGACAAAGTCCGCCAGAGGTACTTCAACTTCTTCGATCAGACCGCAGCACAGGAGTGAACGCCGCCGCCAGATCGCGACCTGAAGCGTGGCAAGGCGCCGCCGAATACTCTTCGAGGGGCTCCACGAGCGCGCAGAGCGAGGGGCGGCGTGTGTTCTTTGCATCGGATTTGGTGTAGGCGCCTTTTCACCGCCATTTCACGCCAGTCGTGGCGCCTGAGCGGTGACAGGAGAGGAGAGCGCGACGCCGTGCCTCGCCGCACTTCTTCTCTTTAGCGCATTTGAACCGTGGGCGACGGCGGCAGGGTTGATGTCACGAAATTTGTGTCTGCTTCAGACTTCGAGACCTTCCCGTGATGCCATATGTGCGCGGGCGGCGGCGCGCGTGCATCGATTTTGAAAGTTCGTTTCCCACTCCCCTCGCGCGGCCTTCACCCGCCGGATGTGAGTGCCACGCTCGCGATGGAGGCCCTGGCGCGCCTCGCGCACAGCAACTCGCTGTCTGTAGTCCTCTGAGTAGTTTCCTTCCGCACGCGTCACACGCACTCAGTTGCCACAAAAATCTAGACAAGTTTGCTGCCCTGCGCAAGTGAGCGACTGCGAGGGGCGGGCGTGTCGGTCGTCTGCGTGAGCGCCCAGGCGCTCAGCTGCGGTCGGAGTCGAGACTTGCCTCTGTGTCGGGCTTCTCTCTCTCTGCCTTCCGCGCCATCTCGAGCCTAATTTTGTCTCACTCGCACTCCCGCTAGCGACTCGCGCAGGCCGACAGAAGGCGTGTCATGTTTCATTCTTCTTTCTGAAACATCTGGCGGTCATGGTGGCTGCGTCGCCGCGACCTTCTGCGAGGCAGCAGCAGGTCCCTCTCGGAGTCCACTGCGCCTGGCCTGGCGAACCAACTCGTCGCACACGAAGCAGCGGAGCGGGGCTTCGAAGCCCCGACCCGAAAACTCACCGACTAGGTTTAGGATACCTGTTTCGCTGTGAACACAGTGTCTGCAAGTCACGCAAAAGGCGAGAAAGGAGACGTCAGCGGCTTGTAGGGCGTTCAGTGCGCCTCTCGGGTCGAACTCGGAATGAAAGCCAACTGGAGGAAAAAAGCAGATGGCGACAGGCGGCAGATTCATACAGCCGCTCAATCTGAAAAGAGAAGCAAAACGCCCGCTGAACGTAGTCGCTGAGGGAATGAAACACTCTCGGCAGACGCGGAAATCGAGGAAACCGGGTCGTTTCTGCGTGCCGCCTTTAGGCGAGTTTCAGGGTCGCGTTGGAGGAGGGGCAACACCAGAATCCATCTACCGGGAGTGAAGCTCGAGATACAAACAGCGCGTCTTCGCAAAGGAGAGGACAGGAACCCGATGAAGTCGGCTCTTCTAAACACGACGCTCCTCTGAGCCGCGCAGCCTGCAGAGCGTGGTCAAGCGCCGGTTACACTAGGCGCGCTCTCGATTTCGCCGCAGCGCCAGCGAAGCACAAAAACAGCCAAAATTGACAAACGTGCTGAAGACAGTTCGATTCGTCTTTCGCACCCGTCCGTATGCGTGGGTCGGAAGTCTACTCCGGGTACCAACGCGCTCCTCGTTTCGAGTTTCAGTTGCTGACTCCCTTCGGAGGCTGATTCACCATAATTTCTCGCCCAAATACTCAGATAGCAGCACGAAGCGGTGCATTGGAGAAGCCTTAGACGAGGCGGGTGCTGCCGTCTACCACATTTGCATAGAAGCACTCTCGAAGCATGTGCGGTCACGCTGCCAGTGCGCGCGGGTGAGAGGCGGCAAGCAGAGCCTCGGAATCTGCCAGCGGGCTACATATCGCGAGCGAGTGTAAATTGATGCACCGGGCGCTTTCTGGTCGCACGCAGAGACTCTGCAGGAATGTCGCAGAGTCGTGACGGGCGGAAACAGAGCTCTTTTTCCCTCTCCGTGGTTCCCGCGCATTTGTTTGGCCGCAGCAGCAGGGCGACGGAGTGGCGCGCCCAAGGATCAGGACAGGTGCGTGTAGTCACGACGATTTTCTGTTTCTTACAACGCTTCTTTCCTTCTTCGTCCTGCGTGATCCTCCCCTCCTCGCTCGGCGCCCAGACCGAGGCGGAAAACAGGATGCGGGCGCGCGCCTTCGTTTCTGTTTGTCCGCTGCTGTTCTGTCGGGTGTTTCGGGCTTCCCGTCACTTTTTCTGCCTTCTGTAATTATCAATCTCCCAGCAGTTCCCTCCTCCTCTTGCAGGAATGCCCCTCTGCCAGCTGGCAAACAACTCCGTGATGTCGCGATTCCTGGCTACGCCGTGTGCACCGAACAACCTCTGTTGGCGGCACCACCAAGGGAATCTTGCCCTTTTGTTGTTCAGGTTCACCAAAGGCCTATGTCTCGTTTCCTTCCAGTTTGACGCCACCCACTGCACTAAACCTTCGATGGGAAAGACGAACGCAAAAGAAAGAGCAGAAGATCAGCAGAGAAAAGGTGCGATGACGTTCAATCGCGTCCGTGTGTTTCCTGTGGTGTACATACACCTCAGTGAGTGACGCCTCTGTGTCTGAGTTTCGTGTCTGACCTCAGAGCAGACTTGGCAACAAAAAATCGCTCTCCTGTCTGTTTTTTCTGCCTTTGTTCGCTTCTCTTGCTGGCGTCGCGCCCGTATTTCTCGTGAGTTCTCTGTGGGAAGAGGAGGGAGTGAGAGAGCGACAGAGTGAGCGGCTCTACGCAGGTGAGGAGAGAATGTCCCGTTGCGGCTAGGCGGAGGAGGCGCACGAGAGGGCGAAGTAGGTGGGGGCCACTCTCCTTCTCTCCCGTCGAATCATTTCTCGTCCTTTCTGCGCCGATTTCGCATCTTTCGCGGCCGTCTGCCTCTCGAACTCCGCGTTTTCTTTTCTGGGTCGTCGGTTGAAGGCGCCGGTCGGCTCCTTTTCGCCCTCTCGTGCGCGCTCCGCCTGCTTCCCTTGTCGCGCCGCCCGCGTGAGAGAGGTCAGCGCCTCTCTCGCGGAGGTCACGTCAAGTCGCTTCGTTTCTTCGCGCGCCAATCCCTCCCTTCCCAAGAGGCTGCAACACTGGGTTCCGCGGAGTTTCGTCCTTAGCTGTCTTCTTCCGAGGCCGATGCGCGTGGGTTCTCTTCGTCCCCCTCTTTCTCTGTTTCTTCTCTCTTTTTTTCGGTCTCCTTGTTTTCCAGCCGAAAACCAGGAAGGACGAGGCCAGCTCGCTCACGCGCGGAGTCTCGGCTTCTTCCTCTGGTCCCCTGCCCGCCCCGTTGCGCAGAAAAAACGGAACCTGTTGAAGAGACGACGCACTGCGAAACTGAGAGAGGTGCTTGAGCAAAGCGGAACCGGCCGTCAGTCTCCTCGCATGTTTAGCTCTGTTCTTCTGAGCGCGCCCGCCAACCGCGGACTCGGACGTATCCCCGCCGCAGTGGGCGTTCGCGTTGAGGCGTGCAGCGCGGTGCGTTGTGTATCTTCTTCTTAACGGGCGACCTGATTTCCATCTTTCCATTCCAGCGCTCGGCGTCAGCCCAGTGAACCCCTCTCGGCTTTCCGCGCGCGAAACGAGGTCCGGTCGGTGCCTGGGCGCCGGTCTCTCTGCGCTGCTGCCTCCACCTCGTCGCTGCCTATCCTCAGCAGATCGCGAGAAGAAGAGACGCCTGTGTGTAAGGCTCGTCCATCTTTCTCCCCAGTTGGAGACGGTGCGTTGATCCGCGGAGGAATCGGCGCGTAGACTCCGAGCACCCTCCTCCTTCCTCCCTCCTCCTTCCCACGGGCGCCGCGGCTCTACTCTCTCTCTTCCTCTCTCTACCAGGGTTGCGGATGTGCGTTGTGCTCAGACTCGCTGTGCCCCCCTGCGTGCTGAGAGCGAGGGGACGAGGATCGCCTCCGCGGCTCCGTGGGCTGTTTGTGACCCAGAGCGGAAGTGCGGCGTCCCTCCCCCGTTCGGAGTCCACCACGCCGCCCGTTTCGCTCTGTCTCCCTGTGACGCGGCGACGATCGGAGCTGTCCCGCGTCGCGTGCATGTATATGTGCATCAACGTAGATGTAGATAGATGCTGTTATGCGCAACTGGATCTTCACGTAGCGAGAGAGAGCCGCAGGAAGGGACGTCCGCTGCCCGCTCTGCGTCTGGTGTTCGCTGAGCCTGACGCTCACGCTCTCGGCGAAGCGCTCCCCGTCGCGCTTCGCGGTTTCGGCTTTGTTTCATTCTCTGAATCCGCCTTCCCGGATCCCGTTGGCAAAGATGTTTGGCGAGCTCGCTGTGGGGGGACGCGGCCAACTGGAGCTGGAGGACACAGACAGGAGCCGCGCTTTCCTGAAGGGCACTCGGCGCGCCTCCGTGGGACCCCCGTCCTCTCCTGTCGCGGCCCCCCACGATGCGTGCGCGAGTAGCTCATCCCTGAGTTCGCCGTCGTCTTCTCCCTCGCTCAAACCCGCTTGCTTGGAGGAGGGGACTCTGGCGGCAGCTCCCGCAGGCCTCGAGCTTGGAGAAACGACGCCTGCTCCGTCCCCGCCGTCCGCCGAGGCCCCAGGCGTGGGCTCCGCGGGCCGCGCGCGGAGCTGCCGCAGCGGCGGGCGAACCTCTCGCGTAAAGAAGGGAGGGTCGCGCGGGTCAGGCGCTTCCGGTTTATCACCTGCGCCTTCGGCCGCGTTCGTCTCCCCCAACGGCCTCTCCGTGGACGATGGCGCGTCGCCAGAGACGCTTCCTCCTGAGGCGTTCCCACCCCGGTCGGTGTCCCCGTCCTCGGTCTCGCTCCCTGTTCCCCCCCCGCGCCCACCTAACGGCGCCGCTGCGACCGCGGGCGCAGGGCCCCACGGGGACGCCGCAGGTTCTCCTGGCTCGACGCCGCAGGCCAGCGCTCAGGGCGCGGCGGCAGGCCCGCTGGACGGGCCTGTGGAGGCGGCAGGCTTCGCGGCCTTCGCCGCCTTTGTCTCGCCGACGCAGCAGGAGCTGCGTTCCCCCGGAAGAAGTCTTCAAATCTCTGTGAAGGAACAGGATTCAACTCTTGGCGCGCAGGCGGCGGCGTCTGATTCACATCGTCCCTTCTCGTCTTCGCCCTCGGATATGCGAGCACCGCGGTGGAGCGAGGAGGCTTGCGGCGTCGCTGAGACTGGACCCGCCCCAGGGAACGCAGAAGGAAGCGAGGGAGCGCAGCCGGCGAATGCGACGGGGACGGGGCTGCAGGCCGCGGTGGGAAGCGAGGAGGTCTGTTCGCTCTTTTCGACATTCGGCACGCCGCCGCGCGCACGAGAGAGAGAGGAGGAAGGGATGCCGCCAGAGACCGTCTCGCAGCGAGCCGCTGCGGACGTCGCGCCTCAGCGGTTGGAGGCGCTGCCGGGCGACGCGAGGTCTCCGCTATCCTCTTTTCCGACCTTTTCTCTAGGGCAGCAGACGCCCCCGGCGAGGACGCGAGGCGCTCGGGAGCTCGCACTGTTGAAGCAGAAAGAGGAGACATCGCTCTCGCCAGTGGGCTCGGCGTCTTCCAGCAATCCAAAGAAACCCAGCGACGGCGTGCAGTGGCGGGACTCGGCGCTCATCTCAGACCGCCACCTGATCGCGGCCACGCCGTCTCCAGCAGGCTCCATGCGCTCGCTCGCGTCTTCTCCGCTCTCGCCGCCCTTGGCTGCAGCAGACGTCAGGGATGAGAAGCGCGACACTCCGCTCCTTGCTTGCTCGCCGGCGTCCCCTTTGGCGGCGCATCCCGCGCAGGGGGCCGCGCGGAAGCCTGCAGGTATCGCCTCCACTTCGGAGGCGCCTGCCGGCTTGTCTCAAGCCCCGTCGGCGGCCGCGGTCGCGGCGACGGTTCCCGCTTCGCCGATCAAGCGAGAGGAGCCCGCTGCGCAGCAGCCGGCTGTTGCGGGGCTGCGGCGATCTCTGCGCAACCGACAGCCCACGCGGCCCGAAGCCGCGCCGGCACCTCCACCCGCAGGGCCCTCCGGCAGCAGCGTCAGCAGCCGCAGTACGAGCCCGCCGCGCGGCGGCGCTTCTCCGCCAGGCGTCGCGGCTGCCCCCGCGGCTGCAAAGGGCGCAGGGCCCGCGCCGCCTGCTGGATCCCCGAAGCAGCACGCCAAGGTCGCGGGCGGGGCGGCGGGCCCGGCCTCCGGAAGCGTCTCGCCGTTCGGGCTCGGCACAGCGAAGACCGGGGCAAATGCGAGTGCGCCTGCGCCCGCGCCGCCGCCAGCCTCGAGTCTCGTCGCGGGCGCCGCGGCCGGCGGCGCGTCGGGAGGTAAGAAGAAGGCCGGTCAGCCGCAGAACGCGGCGGCGAAGGGGAAGGCGGCGGGGGCGCCGCTGGTCATTTCTGAGTACTGGTCAGGGCTCACTTTCGACGAGATGGAGCGCGGCGAGGTCGCGTGGACGCACGCAGCTGCGGGGCTGCCGCTGCCCTCTTGCTCGCCTTTGAGGAGTGCTCCGGGGACGCTCCTCTCGAGCGGCGGAGGCGGCTCCGCGGCGGCTGGGCTCCGCGCAGGCGAGGACGACCGTGGATGCTCCGCTGGGACGCTGGACACGGGAGGCGGGAAGGAGAAGGCGGCGGGGACCGGCGCGGGGGTGCGAGCCGGCCAGGCGTGCGGACCCAGCCGACACGGAGCGGCGGCCTGGCTGGGTTCCAACTCCGACCCCGTCGCCGCCGTCTGCTGGGGCGGCGCTGGCGTGGACTCGCACGTGCTACCGCAGCAGGCGAGCGACCGCGAAGGGCGATCCGCCGGCGGCAGTAAAGGCAAGTCTGCGCAGCAGCCCCTCGCAGGCAGTGGCGCGGCGGGGGCTGCGGGTCGCGGAGACACTCTCGCATCCGCCCCAGGGTCGCAGACGAAGAAGCAAAAGGGAAGTCGCGCGGAGGGGCTGGAGCCCGCCCTCGCGAGGAGCAAGAGCAAAGGCTCTGGGTGTCTCCCCGGGGGCGCAGGGGGGGCGTGTGGTGGCGGAACCCATAGCCTCATGCCTGGAGCTCGAGGGGCGTGGGAGGACGGCGAGCGCGGCGCAGGCGGCGGGAGGCGCGACCGCGACGAGGGCGACAGCACCCGCTTCGATGTCTCATGGTTTCTTTGTGACGAGAGTCCGCGGCTGCCGGCCTTCCCCGAGGGAAGGCGAAAGCGACGCGAAAGAACGTGGGAGAGTCTCTGGCTGCGGCCCTGTTCGCCCGTCCGCGAGCTTAGCCCGGCGTCGTCCCCGAGCAACGACGGGCTCGGAGACAGAAGATACATCCCCCCTCGGCCGGCGGCGCGGCGCGAAGATGCGTCCTCGGCGAAGCGCCGCAGGGCGGGCGGCGAGGGTGGGTCGTGGGGGGACGTGGCGACGGATCGGCTGACCGAGGAAGACTCGGACGCAGAAGAGGACAGTCTCTCAGACGACGACCTGGAGGGGTTCCTGTCTGACGCGGACGCGGCGTCCTTCGCGTACAACGCGCGCCGCTGCGCCGATCGGAGCCTCACGCAGGTCCCGCGGTGCTGCTACTGTTTGCTGCCCCGGCGGCTGCCGCCGCGGCGCGGGAGGTCCTCGGACTTCGGAGGGGACGCCGCGGGCGCGAAGGGGCCCTTCCTCCTCCGGCTCTATTGTTCATGCACCACGCGGCCCTTCGGGGAGAATGTGCTGCAGGGGGCAGCGGGCCGGCCGGGGCTGCTGCTCCCCTCCGCCCGCGCCGCGGCGTCGCCGCTGTGCTACACCGTGCGCAAAGTCGCGCTCGACGGGGCTGCGCTCGAGGCGGCTGAGGAGGAGGAGGAGGGCGACGACGCGGACGCGTCTGCATGCGGGACGAGTGCGTCGTGCCTCGCGACGAGCCCCCCCAGCTCCAGTCGATCGCTCGCCAAGGCTAAAGCGCTGGCGCCCGGCGCCGGAGACTCCCTCGCTCCGTCCCCTGCGACCACGCAGGCGGGCTTCGCCTCCTCCTCCTCTTCGGAGGGGGAGAGCGGAGGCGGCAGTTTGGCCTCTTCACGCTTCTCGGCGTCTCTCTGCTCGGCCACTGGAGCCGCAAGGGGGGACGGCGAGCGACCACAGGCCGCGGGCCGCGCCGCGGAAGTGACCTACCGGTGGCGGGACCCCTGCACGCTGCAGACTTTCTCGTCGTCGCTGAGCCGACTCCAGGGGAGTCTGACAGCGACGGCCGCTGTCGCCGCGGCCGCCGCGCGCGCCGATCGGCCCGTCGCCTTCCTCCCGCGGCTGTACTGGGACGGGGAGGCCGCCTGCTACGTTGCTTCCTGTTTGCAGTGGGGCGAAGAGGAGGACGAGGCGGAGCGAGGCGCCGCCGCCCGCGCCGACGCGGCGGCGGAGGACGCGGGGCCGCTGGGCGAGCGGAGGGACGCCGAGACCGGCAAGCGGAGCAGACCCGAGAAGCCCGGCGCCGAGGAGAAGGAGGCGGCGCTCCCCGCGCCGCGCCGAAGACGCTGTCTGAAGCTGCTGCAGAAGAAATTTAGTGTGGCCTTTCTGGGCGACGCGAAGGCGCACTTCTACGCCGCCGAGTGGTTGCGCTGGCAGCACAGGCGGCAGCGTGATATCATGGAGGAAGAGCGAAATCGCGAAGAAAGAGATCGGCAGGCCCTCGCGCTGTCGCCCCTTCTCTCGGGGCTCGGGGGGCGCAAAGGCAGCGGGCAGGGCGGCGGGTCCGCAGGGGGCGGGGGCGGCGGCGCCAAGAAGACTTCCTGCCTCGCCACGGCGCAGATGGCGCTCGCCTCCGGCCGCGCTCTCACGCCGGAGGAGGAAGAAGAAGTACGCAGACAGCTCGAGAACAAGGAGCGACAGAAGAAGCAAAAGCTGCTTCGGCAGCAGTGGCGGCGCCAGCAGGCGCGCGAAGCCAAGCTCCAGCTCCAGAGACAGAAGGAGGAAGCTGCCGCGAGCGCCGCCGCAGCCGCCGCAGCCGCCGCAGCCGGAGGGGGCGCGGCGAGCGCGCCGCAGTCTCCGCAGAAGCATGGGGCCTTCCCCCAGCCGAGCCGCGCCGAGAAGAGCGGCCAGCCAGTCGCGGCCGCGTTCGGGTCCTCGCCTGCGAAACCCGCAGCTGGAGGAGAGGCGGTCGGAGGCTCAGGGGCTGGCGAGGGCGTGGGGACTCGCCGGAGCGCGGCGGCTGCGGCGGCCCCCCCCGCGGCGTGGGGCTCTGAGAAGGGCCCGAGCGCGGCGAAGAAAGGGGACGTCGTCGGAAGGGACAGCGCGGCGGCCGGAACGAGTGCAGCAGGGGGCGATGCTCCACCTTGCAAGGCCGCGATGCAGAGGCGAGCCGCCGCAGGCGGAGGCGTCCCTCGGAGCGGCGGCGTGCTGCCGGTTCTGCGTTCTGCCTCGCCTTCGTCTGCGCCCGCCCCGCAGCAGCTCTCGCCTTCTGTGGGGACCCCCGCGGCGACGGCGCGACCCGCCAGAACTGTCTCGGGCGCGCGGACGGCCGCCGCTCCGAAGAGGGGCGTCGCTGCCGGTATGCAGCCGTTTGCGCCGGAGGGGCTTCCGCAGCCAGCAGCAGCGGAGGCAGAGGCGGACAATTCTTTGGCGACGCGGGCGATGCCCGTCGAAGCAGAGCTGTCTCCCTCCCCGCGTGATGGAAACCGCGAGGCAAGGCAAGAGGGAGAGGAGGAGGCGGCGTGTCTGGGCTCCACGTCGCCGCAGGGGGTAGTCGAGCACCCGGCGGCGGCGGTCTCAGAAATGAAAGCCGCTGCCTATGAGGAGGGTGAGGCGGAAGCTGCGCGTTCGCCTGGCGGGGGAGGCAACTACGCTTTCGCTCCGTCGACGCCGCCCCCTGTGTCTGTCTCCGGGCTGCCGCCCAGCGAGGCCGTGCCAGAGAGCAAAGAGGGAGGGGGCGTCTTGGCGACGGTCTCGCCAGTCACCGGCGCCGAGAGCCAGGGGTCGCTGCTTCTCCCCCTCGACTCAGCCGCAGGCAGCGCTCGGCGCCTGCGAAGCGCGCGCCTCGCTGCAGCTGCCGCCAGCGGCGGAGTCGTGCCGCCGGGCGCCGCGCCTTGTGCCGCGACCGCGGCGGTCGCGGTCGCCGCGAGCCCGAAGCCCAGAGCCGCGGCGGCCCCCGCGGCTCCGACTGCGCGGCCCACTGGTGGGGCCAAGGCTGCAGGCGCGGAGACCGGAGGCGGGGCACGGGGAGCTGCGAGCGCTGCGGGGACGCCTGAGAGAGGCAAGCGGGCCAGCGCGCCAGAGAGAAAGCCTGGAAAGGGCGAGGACAGAGCCGCGGCGTGAGTGTCTGGGCGCTAGCCGCCGGGTGTGCACGCGGGGACTGTTGTAGCTCTAAAGCGCTTGCCTTCCGGGGCGCTTTGCTTTCGCGTGCGGCTTGTGTCTGAGGGATTTGTGCGTGTAGCCGGCTTCGCAAAGGCCCCGAAAAAGTGCGCATGCGCACTTTTCCGTCAAGAGAGAGAGAGAGAGACTCGAGAGGGGCGCGTTTTATCCGCGTTTCCCTTTTGTTCAAGCCGCCAGGGGAGCCCTGTGTACCGTTTTGTGTCTGCGGTGTCGATGCATGCGATGCCCGTTTGGTTTTTGAGCTTCGTCGTCTTCTGCCTGCTGCCCCTGGCGCGACACGCCCTGCCTATCGGTCTGTGGATTTTGCGATGTCTCAATGAAGCTTGCTCTCTAGGAAGGGTGCGCCTTCCCGCGCACCGCCTGTCTCCGTGTCTGCCCGCCCGTCCACTGTTTAGTCGTGGATTTGCGAAAGCGAGTGGTTCTTAACGTTTCACTGCGACCGTCCCAGTGGGACTGCGCCGTCGAATCTAGAATAATTTCTGTGCTGTGTTTCTAGCTCCGTTTCAAGGCCGCGCAGTCGGTGCGATTCACAGCTCGCGAGACGCTGGCGGCGGTGTACGTACACCACGTGCGGCGCCCAGTTCACCAGAGGAAATTTCTTCCGCGCAGAAGCATGCTTTTCTCTTTGCGCGCACGCCAACGGCAACGGTCTCCCTAGATTCGGAGCGCACTCTTTTCACACACGGGGCCGCCTCGCACGCAGTGCCAGGCTCCAGCTCTGCAGAGGATGGGCGATACCCTCGATCGCGGACGTAGCTTTCTGCGCCCGCCCTCTGTCTGGAAAACCCGAGGAAGTCGCTGCAAATGGGCTAGGCTCTTGCGCCATTCCCGCCTCGGTGAAGTACTTTCAAGCGACTAAGTTGTACTACACACAGAAGGGATCCACATATTTGCTTCTCCTCTGTGGATGCGTTGGCGGTAGTTGGCGGAGAGGAAACAAACGCTCCGCTCGGGATAGCCAAAGAGTAGACAGCAGCTCGCGTTCGCCTCAGGTTTCGTTTCCCTACGGCGATCTACTATCGCATGTCTTCATGCTTATTTCAGCGCATGCGGAGTCTGTGAGTGCGTAGGGTTTTCTCCGCTCTCGAGGGGTCGGTTCTCTACGCTCCCTCTGCGTCTCCCCTCGCTTTGGCTGGCTGCCTTCTCGCAGCTTTTCCCTTGTAGACGATTCTGTAGCGGCTCTGTCGCTCACGCGCACTCAGCCTCCAAAGCGTGCAGCTGCATGCGCTCCTGGCCCTGAGACGCTCGGCGACTGGAGTTCTCAGCAACGGCGTTAAGCGCTCCTTTGCTGTCTCATCTACGAACCTTCTACCGCAGCACACGCCGCCCGCCGCTGACTCCGCGTCTCCCCGGTACCGCTTCGTCAACGGGTGCGACAGCTCATCGTGGCATAAAGTTTCCGCTTCACTATGTGTGCGTTTAAGCATGAAATCGCGCGACCAGAGAGAAAGGCGGGCAGCTAGGCAGTCCGTCATGCGTCTTTTTCTCGCCTTCGTTACGAGGAAGCCAACCTCCGGGCAGGAAAAAGCGAGCGAGCCTAGCGCAACGCCAACGATTGAGGGTCGTGGGTTGGGGTTCAGTGGGGTCGCCCACGCGGATTATGCGGTGACTCGTGCGGCCTCCTCGATCCCCGCGGACAGACAGAAAGATTGATCATCGATGGCGTTTGGGATTTCAGGACTCCAGCTTCAGTGATGAACACAGCGACTAGCGAGTAGAAACAAACAACGCCCCGCCGCTCTGCCCGAAGGCAGCCGTCGAAGCTCTTAGCACGCCCCTACGCGAGGCAAGAGGCGCTGAATCTGTCTCTACGATATGAGACAGTTCATGTTGATCATAGGGGGGCGAGCTTCTCCGGCGCTCGCAGGTCTGCTTTGGACGACGCCCGCGGCGGAGAACGACCTTCAGGCATCCGAAGCCGCGCCGGCCGCGCTCGTCAGCCACCCACGCAGGGGACAGCCTGCTGGCGAGTCCTGCGTCTGGAAAATTCGAGACGACGCGGGAGGAGCTCGCGCGCAGGGGCCGCCGCCCCCTCATCGAGCGCTTAATACCTGCGCAGGCACACGCGCGTGCACAGACGCCAGCAACCCCTTCCAGCTCATCTCGACCTTCTCATACACGCATGCATATCCAAGCCCGAGTCAAATAACTGCATCTGGAGTGCTACATACCTCGAGACACATGAGTTACGAGAGACGCAAGAACGCGTAAGAAGCTGCTCACGTCCGCGAGTGGAGGCGAGCCGGGCGCCAGGCGCCGGCGTCGGCGGCGTGCCCCCAAGGAAGAAGACCTACCAGTAGTGGTCGCGGATGTCTTCCTCGACGTCGTGGTGCATTTTCTTCAACAAGCCGAAGGTTATGAGGCCGGGCCAGATCCAGGGCAGCGCGTAGCCGCTGCACTTAGCCCAGCATCTGAAAAAAACAGACAAGAAGCACTTCAATCCGCATGCAGGCAACCCCCGATATGCGAAGGGCACTCGTCACTCCCCCCGCTCCGCCGCTCGCGACCCTCTTTCTCTGTGTCTATCCGCCCTTCTTGCTCTACGCAAATCCCTTCGCGGCCTCTCATCTCGCCTCCGCGCCACCACTCACGTTCTCCTCCTTCTTCTCCCCTGTCTCCTGCGCGATCTTTCATCCAGTAAAACCCCGCTATACCTCTTGACCAGCCTCCCTGCGTCTTGCCTGCCACTGTCCTCCCAGCCTCCCTGCGTCTCGCCTGCCACTGTCCTCCCAGCCTCCCTGCCTCTCGCCTGCCACTGTCCTCCCAGCCGCTTCTGCTGTTTTCCCTGGAGACTCTTTCCTTTTTTTTTCGGTCCTCTGTCTCTCTCTGCGCCACGGCTCTCGCTGCATGCGGGCCTGGGAACTCCTGAGTGAAGCCTACCTTGCAGCGAAAGTGTGCCAGAAGGGGTATATGAACTTGAGCTGGTAGGGTGAGATCGTCTGCTGAATGTAGCCGCCGTGGGCAGTCAGGCGGTCCCTCCAGACCATCTCGAATTCGGGGGCGACCGGGTAGGAGCCGAGCATTTTGCGCTCGAACTTGGGAGCGCCCAGACGCGGAGCAGACAGGGACAGCAGGCCGGCGCGGGCGCGCGCGCCGAGGTGCTGGACGAAAATGCGAGAAGACGCCATTTTCTTGGAAAAAAATCCACGAAACCAAGCGAAAAAGCCCCTCTGAGCCACTCCAGGTAGGCCTCCCAGTGTACATACACCGCCCGTAACGGGGGAAGAACGCCGTCGGCGCAGAAAATGAGGAAAGCGAGCAGGGGACGTGATACACGTGCCCGAAGGAGCCAGGCACTTCTTTTTGCCGCAGGGCTTTCGGAGACAGACGTGAAAAAGGGACGATAAAAAGATATGCGCAAACTGCCCGCCCGCAGAAAACCAATCGGTCTCCCTTCCACCGAGACTTCGCGGCCGCGAAAAGTCTCTCAAGAGCCGCGCGCAGGGATACATCGCGCGGACGCTACAACGTCTCTCGCCCCCCTTGCACCAGAAAGGCGTTGCTCCGCAAAACATTTGCATATCAAAGCAGAAAATGCCGATTCTATGAGGCGATAGAAGCTCAGTTTTGAGAAGACAATCACACAGGCGGCCTCTAGCGAACACGCAGTCTCTGTTGACGCCGCTGACGCTTTGAGCGGCGTTTCACCCGTTTTTTGAGCGGATTCGAAAAAATCCGTGTGTGCATGCGCGGACGTGTTTCCGAGCTTCAGGTTGAAAATCGTGAAACAACACAAGGGCAGTTCGCGGCAACGAAGCCTTAAACTGAATTCCCCTGTAGAGACACTGTCGCACAGAGGCTGCTATCCACTTTCGTTCGAAACACGATAAGACGATCAGAGGCCTTCAAAAGGCGCAACGACCAGCATCGGTGCTGTGCGCCATTCTGGGTGTATAGTTGCTTTTTAAAACAGTCCTTGGACAGCGTTCTGCCTCCAGAAACCCGCTGTCTCTTCAGACGGGCGCTTTTCTTTTTTTCGCTTCCGTCAGAGTCGCCGTCTCGTAGGTGTTCCAGTCCAGCGCAGAAGTGTGCTTCTCTCGCCCCATCGTCTCCCTCTCCTGAGGACAACAACCTCGCTCGGGGCTTCGGTTGTGCGCAGTCTTTGTTTTCATCCAGTAAAGCCGCGCCGTTTTGCTGCCTGTCCGCGCAGCTTCCCGAAACCCTCCCCTCGCCCTACTCTCTGTCGCTCGTTTTTTCTGCTCAACATGGCGCCTTCGACCGACGGGGCCGTGTCCAACGTTCAGCCCTGGAGGAACGCCACCAGAGGATTTGGTACGTAGAGTCCACGGAGGTTTTTTTTCATCCATCTGTCAGTGCTCTTCCTGCGAGTCGGTTTGTCCCTCGCACATCCGCCGTTGTCGGTTTTCCGTCTGCGAGACGTGCCAGGGCCTGTCCTCTGTTCGTCTGTCGTTCGCGCGCCTTCTTCGCCTTCGAGGTGACTTGCGCGTGGATGCTGCAGTCCGTTTCATCCTGGCACCTCTTGCGTCGCTCCCTCTTGTCGTGCTTCCTCTTCTACTGTCCGTGTATTGCTTCCACTGTTGCGTCTTTCGCTCGCTCGTTTCCTCATTATTCTTCTCTTTCCTGCCTCTCCTCTTCACGCTTTTAATTTTCCATCCCTTGGCAGACCCTCTCTGCGCCGCTTTCTGCTGTGCTTTCCTTCCGCCTTCTCGCTGTCTCGTCGAGGCTCGACAGCAGCGTGGAGTGCAGTGAAGCACTCCAGTCGCGTCGATGTGCACTCACCGGCAGATGCTTTTCGCGGTTTAGCTTTGTGTGCATCACCCGCGCGACCGTGGCGGGGAGGGCACGGTGCCTTTGCGGTGCTACAACAGCTCTGCATGTTTAGGGGCGGTCGTTTTCGTCGGAGAGATGCACACGCGCTCAGTCGAGGCGTAGCTGAGAGCACAGCGCAGTCCTCCTGCTCGAGAAAGTGGCGCATTTCTGATACGCTAGCGTGTGTGGATGGAATGCTGCGTGCAGGCTCCAGGTTCGCCGCGACGGCCTCGTGGCTTACGCTCTCGACGGTGACTGTTGCCTTCTTGATTACGCCGCGCAAGAAGGAGTGGTGAGGCAGAGAGCCAAGCTTCCTCGTGATAAGGGCCTTGGGGCGTTTAGGGTTGAGGCCGCAGGACCAAACTCTGGACTTCACAAGAAGGATTTTTTTCACCGCCCAGAGGCAGGGGCTCGCCACACGGATCGAACCAGGAGTCGTCTCCGCGTACGTGCAGTGACGGGATAGACGGCCTGGTCTTCGAGAAAATAGGCGGTTCGTTACAGGATTTTAGCTTGAGGCCGTCGTGCGCAGCGGGCATGCGTGGAGAGTGTCGTGTGTCTTGCGTCTCCATCGTCGCCTTTGCTCGAGCGAGACGCGCTGTAGGGGGCTCCGCGTCACGAGAGACTAACGATCCTCGCGCTTCTGGCTTGCGCACGTGAGACGGATCCTTGTTTGATTTTTCGCCTGTGTGTCGTCTCAGGGTGGACATCTGCCTGGACTACTGCTACTCGAAGCGCGCGCTTAGCGCGCGCACGATCTACGACGGCCTCTTCGCGTTCTTGAAAAAGATGCCCAAATAAAAAGACAAAGACGCCGACTCTCTATACCGCTCCCCGATTCGCGCGTCATGCAGACATGCCCCATTGCTTGGCTCAAGCGCCGTGTTCAGCGCGCACAGGCACAGCCCATCACATATATACATATATACATATATATATATATATATATGTTTGGCTTGGGGCACGTATATGTATGTATACATGTATCCACGTAGGCGTGTGTGGCAGTGTGTGTGTCTGCGCACTCAGGCGGAGCGTGTGTGGGTGAGTGGAACTGAGCCACTTTTCGCATGCGTGCGTACAAGTCATTTTCCTTTCCTGAGCCTCCAGCGGCGCAGAGGCCGTCACTGCGGGTGGGGACCAAGCGCCAGCTGCTCGTTCCGCACGGCAGCCAAATTTATCGCTTTCCTGTTCTTCGCCTTGTGTACGGCGCAGCATGCAGTTTTTTTCGCGGCAAAAACAACTCGCCTCTACGCGCCGAGAGGCTGGTACGCACTGCGCCTCCCACGCTCGCTGGTGACCAGTCTCAGCGTAAAGACTGTTTCTGCGTCGCCAGACTCCGAGCCCGAGGGCCGCTTTCGAGGCAATTTCGACGGCAGCTCCGCATACAACGCTTCTGAGACAACGAAAATCATGGAATTTGAGCGCAGAGCGTCCCTCAAAAGGCATCTCGAGACGCACATGACGCATGAACAGAGGACAGAATACGCAGTACGCGTGCGAGGGCGAGCAGTTGCTCAGCCGCGCGCGGGAGAGGCGCTGGCGAGGCCGCAGTCGAGTAGAAGGAGCCACGTACAGTCTACAGGAAGCAGAGGGTGCTCTAGGCCACACTTCTCGCCGTTCGCATGATCTCAGAGTACCAGACGCCATGTGATCTATGTAGTATAACGGGAGATTAGACACCTCCCAGGATCGCCCTCGAAACTGAAGACGAGACCAAGCTGTAAAGGCGGCTAGTCTATCATGAGAGGCGCTTTTTCACCGAACCCTTTTTCTCTTGCGGGTCATTAGGAGCAATCCCGCGCCTCAAACAACAGCCCCCGCCTAGTCGGCCACTTGCGATTTGGGTGCGCGCAAGTATTAGACGCTCGTTGCTAGTCTCCATGGCGTCTCTCACGTCCGCCCAACCTGAGAGGTGCGCGGAGAAAAGGCGCCGAATTTTTGTATCCCATCGTGTGGAGGCAGGCATTCACTGCTTCTGACGGCACATGCGCCTCATGGCTGCAAAAGCTCTCGATGTCCCCTTGTTCCAACTCCCTCCAGATGTGCTCACCCTTGAAGAAAACGTCAAAAGTGAAATTCCTATGCGGGGCCTCGAGTATGCGAGGGTGGACGTGCTGCGTGTGCGACCGAGCGGTGCCCAGGTTGGTGGATTGCGAGGTGGCATGCGGCTCGCTTGGACGGGGCAAAAAGGCGTCAACTCGGACTGTGCCGTTTTTCAGAATGGATGGCGCTGCCTCAGCATTAGCGGCGCCGGGGGCGCAGCGGAAGCCGTAGAGATGTGGTAATGGGCACTGCCTCACACATCCCGCCAGGGTTTCACCCACCGAGTCTTTGCCAGTCGGGGTAGCCTCCGCGCGGGACGAATGACCCGCCATCAAGCGGGTGGAGAGTGCCAGGGCATCATACTCGCAGGCCGCGGGGTTCCCATGGCAGAAACGAGGGGGGGGGGGGGTTGGGGGGAAGCACGAGGACTGCAAATGAGAATGGCATCGCGCGAGAGTGAAGCCCATGTAACGGATCTTTCTGGATCTAGTTAGCCAAAAACACTCCGAAAAACAGAAAGCGGCCCGACGCGCTCAACAGTGGACGCAGAAATTCCTCGTATATGCGCATCCCGCGCGCATGCAGACCTCGAGAAAACCGCCGCACGCTCTGGGGGGCGAAGAAGACAGCGTGTGCAAACTCCCCCCGCGACGCGTGTGGTTTTTCTCCCTCTGTCCGCCGGGCGGCTCTTTGCGTTCCCGAGTGGTTATGCGTCCAATTCTGGCTTCCAAATCTTTTTTTGCTGCATCTACATCGGGCTGACTTCACGAGTCTCACGCTGCTTTCTGCGGTGTACATCTACCTGCGCGCCGCTGCAGTGTACGTACACGACAACTTCTCGTACGCAGTCTGTTCACCCGTTGACGCTTCGTCGGCGAGTTTCTCGTTTCGCTCCTTTCTTTACAGTCACTACGGACGCATCTCCTGTCTTTGCGATCGCGTTGAACCGCTGAAAACGGCGAGCTGGTCAACAGTTTCGATGGACGGTTCGGTTTCGCTGCGTGCTGTCTCAGAACAACCTTTTCGCCTAGGTGGTCCTCGAAAGAGAGCATTTCATTCACGATTCAATTTCGTGACGTCATTCAGTTTCACTTGTGTCCATAGTCCCATTACTTCGATATCCTGTCACTCCCCTTCGGTGTGGCGTCATGCATCTGCTAGGGATTCACCTCGGTCTCAGATACTGGGCTTCTAGCTGGGCAGCACAAAAGAGTGCGCCTGCACTTTGGCGCACGGGTTCCTGCACATCCGAAAAGAAACAAGACACTTCATTTCATCAGTTGGCCTCACAATGTGACGGAAGCGGGGGGGACATGGAGTTCCCTATCATATGACTTTTCCGGCCTCGTCGTTCTTCACGCTTTCCTCCTCCGTCCTCTCTCGCCTCCCTCGTCTCTCTCGCTTCTTCTCGGGGCCCAGCTGCGCTTTCCTTTCTATGAAGACTCACACGCTCGTGTGGTGAACACTCTGCTGTATCGGCACACCGGAGAGCGGCAGGTTTCCCTGTTTTTTGCACTTGCACAACGGAATCAGGTTATCGCGTGTGTTTCGCCCGTCACGCTGGACGGCGCGGTAGCTCTCGCTATCTTCTTCCGTCTCAGGTCCTGTTCTTGCGACAGCGCGGCTGCGTTGAATGTTGCCGGATGTAACGACCGTCTCCCCCGCGTTGATTCATAAAACGAGTCTCGGTGAGAGGGCGCAAGCGCCGCCCTAGCGCTGCGAGCGGCGGCTGGCTCTTCCAAGGCAGGAATGAAAATTGTTTTTTTTTTCTACTGCCGCCTCAGGGGTTCTCGGCGCTCGCTACTGGTCTGCCTGGCTCCGGGATGCAAGGCTTTTTTGAATTTGCGAGCCCCTTTCGAATCCGCAAGTCTTATTAACGAATAGTTTTTTTGAGTCCGGCAGACTCGTTCGTCGAGCCCGGTACGCCATGATGCTCCTCAACGACTTCGCCTACCTCATGGCGGTGCCTGCGCCGAGCGTCGCAGGCCCCGTGGACGCCTTTCCGCCCGCGGACAGAGACGCGGAAGAGCGCCTTCACAGGCGCCGCCCGCGCAGATGCTTCCCACTCGCGCATCCGGATTCCCCCGCGCTGCTCAGGGGGCATGCCTCGTCTGTTCCGTCGTCGCCTCTGACTCCTGCCGGCTGCAAAGCCTGCAGCCTGGTCTCGCCCGCTGCCCGCGCGGTCGCGCCCCGTTTGTCCTCGGCGGGCCCCAGCCCCGTCGCCGCCAAGGCCCGCAGGCCTGAGAGAGAGATCCTCAGAGCGAGTCGCGCGGGCCAGCCGCGCTCCTCATCACACGTGAGACTGACGCGGTGTGAGCAGGCAAGAACTAAGACGCCTCTGAGCAGAGAGCGTCAAGCTGCTGCGGCGGCCGCCGCCGAGGAGAAGAGGCGCCTCGAGGTGAGACATGCACCACATAAATATATATATTCAGATGTAATTTCGTATATCAGCATTTGTAGCCAAGCTCGGTGCATCGATCCTACAGCGGCACGGTCGCGAGTTCAGCAGGTCCTAATCGAAACTGCGTTCGCGGCGCTTCACTTCTGCATCGACTGAATGCGGATACGCACGTCTCCGTTCAGTCATACGCCTGTGAATACATGCATCTATGCAGTTGGTTTCCCGGGAGACAACGCGCATATATATGCATATATAATTACGCGTTTAAACACGCTTTAGTTCACAACAGACTTCTGCGGCGCACCGGTAGCTTTCTTTCTCTCTACAAGCGCCGTTGCTGACGCGCTTTCGCGGAGGGTGGGCAACCGAGGCGGCGTGGCGCTCGCCGTGGTCAGGTGCTCGAGTCTGTTTCCTCATCTGAGCCTGTTTCGTTTCGTCTGTGGAGGCGTTATGAGAGTGGTTTTACGGTTCCTGTCTCGCGTGCGCGTTGGTTTTCAGCTGTACAGACAGCGCTTGAAACGCGCCGAGGCGAAGGCGGCCGCGCTGCAAGCTGAAGCTGCGCGGAAATCCGAACAAGAGGAGCTGCAAAAGGAACGAGAAAGGGAGCAGCGCGAAGCGATGGAGCACAAGCGGCGGCTGTTGGCGGCGCAGCGGTTCCGCGAGTTTGAAGAACAGCTCGAAAGGGAGAAAGTGAGTGGCCCCCCGTCAGACTGCTTTTCTCGGTTCCTCGCCACGCCTCGCAGCGTCTCTTCCCTCGCGACGTGCTCGGCCTCTGTTCTGCGCCGGCATTCTTTTCGTTGAACTCGCTGTCCTCTGTCTCCTCGTCGCGCCCGTTCCGCCGCGCGAGGCAGCTGATGCGCTTTTTCGCTTCTCCGCGGGTCCGCCTGCGCGGCGGGCATGCCTTTTCAGGACAGCCAGCCGCGTGCGCCCAAGTCGTGGGTCGGGCTCCGTTTTTTTTTTTAGCAGCGACCCACGTGGATTATCCGGTCTCCGCGCGTGTTCCTTCAGATGCAGCGGCGGGCACAGCAGGAAGTCGTACAGGCAGCGCGGGCGGTCGCGGCGATGCGAAGGCTGGAGGAGGCCCGCGAGGCGAAGGAGCAACTCGACAAAGTGAAGCAGCGGCGCCGCGAGCTCGTGAAGCAGATGGAGCGAGAGCGGGCGAAGGCGGTAAGCTGCACACACCTGCCTCGAGGTGCCCGCAGCATCCAGGCGGCAGAGTTGACTTGAGCGCCGGAGGTGGCCTCAGAAGCGATTCAGGGCAGAAAAATGGAGATGGAGGGGGTCGCCGCGCCGCAACCAGGCATCGTGTTCGCCTCCGCTGTGTTCTGTCGCTTATTTTCTTTCGCGCTGCCGGCGACTCTTTTTCTCATGTTTGCAAGTCGCTCGTGTCTGTGCGGGTGTGCAGCAGGTGCGCGCGGCGGAGCTTCAGCAGGAAGAAAAGCGCCTGTTTGCCGCGGGGATCCGCGAGCGGAGGCGCGACGAGGAGCTGTTGACGCAGGCGTCGTATGGGTGCGCGGCGTCGCAGCTGAGCGGCCGGGCCTCTTCGAAAGCAGAGGACGGGCGCCCTCCGGCCCCGCGCTTCCTCAGCAGCAGCACGCTGCGAAGACTCCAGACGCGACAGAGCGACTTTGGTTCCTCCTTCCTCCACCGTCAGGCCTGGTACGAGACGCTCGCGAGGAAGCAAGACACAAAAACAGCGCAACCACCCCCCCCCCCTTCCCCCTGTTGGAAGAGAGGAGAGGGGACAGGGTATCATGGCTAAATTGCGTACCAGTTTAGGGAGGGAGGCGCAGCCACAGAACGCCGCCTTGCCCGCCACGCGGACAAGAGAGAGAGGCAGAAACGCGGAGAAGGATTGAAAGCGGCAGTCAGTAGAGCGGGGCGTCGTCACAGTCGCGGGAGAGCCGCCGGAGTTGCCGTTGAGAAGGGGGACTCGGTCGGCGCTGTGTCTCTCGCAGCTATTTCGCCTAGCCGCCTTTCCTCTTTGCATCTCTGGCTCGCTAGCAACTTGCGCCCTACGTGCGTTGTTCTGTCTGTCTGCAGCGCGGGCACTCTCGCCGCGGCGCTGGGACAAGCGGCACAACCGGACGCAGGGCCTCGCCGTCTCGACACCCGGCGCGCCGCGCGCTCGTCTGCAACTCGCTCCTTCCACGCAAACGCAGGCTGCAGCGACCGGCCGCAAAGAAGCGTGTCCCCGGACGTCGAGGATGTCGCCATGCGAGGCGACCCCAGCGGGCTGCTGTTCACAGGCAGGGCGAGCCGTTCCGACACGGAGGGGAGGCTTGGATTCTCACACGCGTCGCAGCCCGGGCGGGCCTCTGCGTTTCCATCAGGTGTCTGTCCACCCCGGTTCACGGTCTTGAGGACGGAACGGACCGCGCGCGGGCGCGGTGTACGTACACCGCGGAGTTCGCCACAGCGAGGACGGGACGCGCGCGCGCGGGTCGCCGCCACTGAGGAGACGCGCGGCTTTCCCTCGTCGCCTTCCTTCGACTGCTTCGACGCGCCGTTCTTCTCTCCGTGCCTAGACGCAGCGGAATGGCGCGCGGGCGCTTCGGTGCTGCATACCCCCCGTGTCTCTCCATGCCTCTCTCAGCCCAGCTACCGATCACGTTCCGCGCGCAGAGGCACCGGACGAGTCGAGGCTTGGGAAAACGGTGTTGCAGTCGGATTTTGGAACGAGGAGGAGGAAGAATTTTTTTGGTCAGGGCATGCGGACGACTCAGACATGAGATTCGCAAGCGACGCGGCGGCCGAGGCGCTCCCCGGAGGCCTGTCGCCCCGCGAGTTCGCGTGGTGCGTGGAGAGGCCTTTGGCGGTTTCTTCCTCACCCTCGCCGTGTCGCGTGGTGCGTTCTGTCTCTCAGTCTCCGCCCGGTGAGGCAGCTCCCGGGTCGGGTGCGGGATATGAAGGCGAGGGGCGGCAGTACGCGTCCTTCTCGCTGCCGCTCCAATTTCATCTGCCGTTTACGTCTCTGCGAGCCGCCAACTCGGCGTTCGTCGTCGGAGACGCCGCATGGAACGAGGGGCCCGGCTGCAGCAGTCCACAGGCCCTCACGCTCACTCCGTTTGCTTCGCCGTTCTCGCCCTCTCTCCCTGCCTCTGGGCGCCACGCCGGCGCCTGCTGCGAAGACGGGGACTCCGAGCCGGAGCGCGGCGCGCCCGAAGTCGAAACCGACGGAGGACAGAGTGTGCGTGTTTTCGCTTGCTCGCATTCGTCAGCGTGCGTGTGCGAGGGCGTGGCGACGGGCAGGTGGGCCGTGGAAGCAGACTGGGGTCGCCGCTGGACGCGAGAGGGTCAGTCTGGCGAGCTTGTCATCGAGGAGGCGCGATGCGATGTCTCAGCGCACGACTTCCCTTCTGAGAGGTGCGGGGGTTCCTTCCACGAGTTTTCCTTTGCCAAGCTGCCGACTGAGCGCTGCTGCGGCCCGGCGTCGTGCGCCGCCTGCTCGCCTCCAGCCCCAGCGCCCTCGCCGCCGTTTTCGCCGGCCTGTCACGCCGGCGAGTTCGCGCGCTCGCTTCCTGCTCCTTGCGAAGAGGCAGAGGAAACGCCCGCGGCTGACGCATGCGGTAGCGCCGTGGCTGCCGCGCGGCTCAGCGGGTCGGACAGCTTGCCGGAGGCGGGCGAGCGAGAGGCGGAGGACGGGGAGAAGGGGCGCGCGTCAGACGCGAAGCCCCGGCGCGGGCGTGTGTGCTTTGACCTCACAAAGACCAGGGAGAAGTCGTTCTTCCTAAGGCGACCGAGCGCGGATGACGACGCCGCGGAGATCAGCCAGGGCGAGCGCCCCCGCCGACAGCCACTCTCGCCGTTCTCTGCGTCCTCGCCGTCCTCCTGGGCATCGTCTCCGTGCGTCGGGCAATCTCCATGCTCGTCTCCAGTCTCCACGACGAACCTCACGGATACGCCGTGTTTCGGCCGGGGCGGAAGGCGGAGACCGGCTTTTGGCGCCCGAGGCGGAATTGACGCGGGCGAAGGCCCCCGCGGTGGCGACGAGGGCGAGCCGGCGCGCTGGGCGCGCGGATACGAGGCGCCTGCGCTGGCCGCGCGGCCGCGCGGCGGCTGCAGAGCCTCGGCTTCTCGAGCGCAGGCGTTGGGGGGCCCCCAGGTGACGGACGCGCTGCATGGCAGGCCTCCGTGGCAGTCGACCTCAGATCCGCTGGGCACGCCGTTGTCGCGCTACGCATGCGACGGCCGCGGGCAGCGCTCCCCGGCCGAGGGGGAAGGTAACCGCAGGCCGCCCTCGGGGCGCAGCGACGTGGGCGGCGAGGAGACGCGTGGAGAGACGCGCGAGGAGACCCTGAGTCGCAGGCGGAATGAGAGGCGTGGCAGCGCGTCAGGAAAGAAGATTCGCGACTTTGCTGCGGAGGTCTACTTCCAGACGCAGCGAGAGGCTCTCGCCGTTGTTGACGCTTGCGCGGGCGCGCGGGAAGGGTGGGGGGGGAGGCGGGCGACGAGCCTCAAACGCGGCGGTCGCAGCGGGAAAGCTTGCGCAGCGCGGAGAGATCGGGAGACGCCTGGCCTCGCAGAGGAGGAAACAGTCCCCTCGCAGAGCAGGTGGGGGAGACACACAGCGAAGTAGCGGACGCCGACAAGCCCTCTGCAGCCGAGTGTCAGGCCGAGACTCTCGACAGACTCCGCGAGGCTGCAGACGAAGACGCGGACTTTGCGGCCGCGAATGACGCAGGCCCGTCGCTCGTTTGTTCGCCCTTCGGCGGCTCATGCGCCAGCGAGAGAGATCAAGCCGGCGAGCGAGTCGGCCGCGAGGACGCGGGAGAGAAAGGAGACATTCCCCCCGCGCGCGGGGGCTTGGCTCAGCACTCCCGGCGCCGGCTGGTTCTGGGCCGCCCGCCGCCTCTTCTGCTGTCGTCTTCGCTTCTGTCATCTTCGCTTCTGTCGTCGTCGGTCCTCTCCTCCTCAACCGCCAGCAGCTGCTCGCTCACTTCGTCGCCTGTGCGCCCCTGCTGGGCGGCGCCGGCCGGAGACGCCTGTGAGCGGGCGGATGCGCTTCCTCGCGCGAGCGGGCAGGTGGCAGCCTCCGCGGCAGCGGCGCTCTCTGGCGCAGTCCAGGCGGCAAAAAGCGCCGGGGGCGAGTCGCCCTCGAACATGGCCCGCGCGTGGAGTGACGCGTTTGGCGCGTCTGCCTCATCTTTTTCTCCGTTGTTGCCTTCCGGTGTCTCTCCAAGCTTCTCGCCGTCTCTCTCTCCGCTCTTGGCGGCTTTCTCTTCGTCTGCGACCTCTTCCTGCTCGCCGCCGTCCGCCTCGTTCGTCCTCACGCAGACCGGCGCCATGAGCGGCAGCGGCTTGGGGGCCTGCGATGCGGTCACGACGCCTGCGCAGAAACGCGCGGAGGAGCCCTGCGAGTCGGGCGGGGAGAGGCAGCCCCCTGCGCTGCGGCTCGCCGCGCGTAGGCCGTCGACGTCTTCCACAGGCAGCGTGCCGAGGACGCACGAGCGCGCCGGCGGTGCGGCAGACGACGGGCTGCTGAAGGGGCGAGAGGCGGGCGAGCCCGACGACGACGGCCCCCAGGGAGGTGAAGAAGATGGAGACGAAGAAGACGGCTGCGAAAGGCGAGACGTGGAGCAGAGAGGCGAGCGCGGCGCAGCGTCGGACGCCGAATGGCAAGCCAAGTTGGAAGATTTCGAATGTCGACCCTGAAGGCGCGCGCCCGACAGCCCGAGTGCAGCACAAGAATGCAGCAGGGGGAGAGGACAAGCAAAAGAGGAGGCGCTGCGAGAGGACAGCGCCTTGAATGAGGGATGGGGATGGAAGGGAGAGAGGGCGACGCAGGGAGACACGGCACCGCAAGAGAGGTCTGAATTGTAACGGGCGCATGCGGAGAAAAAGGTGGGGTGGAGGGCCCTTCAGAAACAGCCGCTGCTGTCTGCGTCGGTGATGGCGCGTCAGTTCCGAACTCCAGATCTTGACGCGCACTTTGCATTGTGGCAAGCGGTCAGCCATTCTGACGCAACGCCTGTTTCGCGCGCCTGAAGTCGGCATCTTCGCACAGGGCTCGCCGCTATCGCCCGAGACGCGCCTGCATGTCTCTGCCTCTTGACGGTCCGTATATATACAGGCAGACAGGTAGAGATAGATAGGTAGATAGACAGAAGTAGACGGAGATGGATAGATAGATAGACAGATAGATATAGGTAGATAGGCAAATAGATAGATAGATAGATAGATAGATAGATAGATAGATAGATAGATAGATAGATAGATAGATAGATAGATAGATAGATAGATAGATAGATAGATAGATAGATAGATAGATATAGATAGATAGATAGATAGATAGATAGATATGAGTGAACGCACTGTCCACCTGCCTTTTAGAATCTTAACTCTTTAGAACTCGTCCACTCCCCATGCGTTCGGGACGGTGTCCCCTCTCGTCTCTCTGTCGCGCATCTTGGAGGTATATCGAGCCCATTGGGCCGCGCCGGCGCATTGCGTCTGCCGCGCCGAGACTGTCGATTCGTTTTGACTTCCCATTAGCTTCCTGCGCGTCGGGTCTCCGCCGGTGTATCGAATACGCAGTTGCTTGTATTCGCATCGGGCTCGTACGTGCTGGCGGCGGCGTGTCGCTCGACGTGGGGAAACGAATCGCTGCACAACACGAGATATGCGCCCGAGTGTCCCCGGCGCAAGGGCGGACGCACGCCCACGAGACCAGACGTCTCTAGCACGTGCCGCTCCACGCCAGCCTCCGGAGGCGTTTTCCGTTTCCACATAGTGTAGATATTAAATGGTGAATTTCTCGTTTCCACAAAGTGAAGGTACAAAATGCTGAATGGTACAATCTGCAAAGATTGTCAGCGCGAATACGTGGTGCTGCTCTAAGCCGAGGCTGTCCGTCGTCCCGGCGGGACGTCTTAGGTCGAGACCGAAGAAACCTTTGTGGAAAAGCCAGGAGCGTGTCTTTTGTATGCGCGATGGCGCGAGTGTCGCATGCATCCTAGCACGCCCTGGCTCTCGTCACACTCAGACACTCGGTACCGAACTGCGGCGCTACAGTGCAGTTGCGTGCCTGCGCGCTACAAAGAGTGTTCCTCAATGTTGCTCTCCTTCTTTGGCTCGAGTCAAAGAGCAGGAAATCTGTGTTCCAGACGGAGCACGCGAGGTAGCCTCGCTATGCACGTGCCAGCAAGCGCGACGCAGTAGGCAACAAATGACGGGGTGTCTTAGCTCCCCCCACAAGCACGTCGGACGAGATTTTAAATTCTCGAATGACCGCTGCTGTTGCCAGGAGGGCCAGACGCAGGCCCTACCCACTTCACTTAAAGACGCGTATGCGTTCTCTCTGGTGAGCGACACGAGTGGGAGTGAACGGGCCGCAGAGCTTGACAAATTGCGGCTTCAAGGCACACGCAGGTGTGGTGGAGAAACGAAACAAGAGCCCCCGAACCGAGAAGATCGAACTTTTCACGGTGCGCATGGAAAAAGAAGTGCTGCTGAACACTCACAGCGCGAAGACCTAGCTTCCACGTCCTACCTTGTTCTCTCTTTCATGGCTTCGGATCTCTCGCCCTTTTCAGCCACAGGCCTAGTCCTTCAACCCTTCCTTTCAACGCGGACCGCCAGGAGCAACAGGACGAATTCATACCGGTGCATGCAAGTAACCTGGTACATACGAATGCATCTCGTGCCCGTGCCCTTCTGTTGCGCTTTTGTCACCAATCGGAATACTCAAGGTCTCCCCAGACCGTCCCAGGTCTGTCCCTAGTAAGCTTCGTTAGATGCCGTGTCTTGAATGTGCCGCTTCGCCAGTGGGTTTTCCATTACAATACCTTACCTCCCGCGAAAACGAGGCATTTTGCGGAAGAACTTATTCGGATGCAGGGGCGGTCGACTTGTGGCAGTGTACCTGTCGGAAGCACCCGAGCCTTCGTGAAAGTGCCGTTTTTTCAGCGGCGGCTGTGAACTTGATTAGCGTGTCGCCAGCCGTTGAGGCGCCGTTGAGGGCACTGCCGATGGCGAGGGTGGGTGAGCAGTGATCAGCGGTGGCATCGCCACTCGCTCCCTGACAGACGATGCAGCCGATGCAGAGAGGTCAGAAGAGGGAGAGGTGATGAGCGAAGTCGGAGGCATCTGCGCCTGCGAAGCGGCAGCTTCCGCCGTGCCAACACGGGCTGGCTGCGTCGCGGTGTCGCCACAACCGGCTCGGCCGGTCGCGTCTTCTTCGCTGGAGGCGCCGTCTACCCGTCGTCGTCTTCACTCGCATCTGATGACTGAGCGACTGTCTTAACGGCTGCTGCCCTCGTGTGCTTGAAGACTTTTCTTGCTGCGCTTGCTCCTGTGCCCTATGTTGCTTGGTTCGGGGTTCACATGAAGGAGGGGGAAACGACTGAACCATTCTCCATGCGACTGCCCCCGCATGCGAGCGCGAAGCACTCGTGGTTAAGTGTAGAGCAATCAGTGACGACAGCCGCAGCGGTCGAAGTTTACTCGATACACGCCCCTTCGAGGTGCCCTCGCCAAGTTCTTCGAGCGCCGCTGACGCGCACGGGGTGCTGCCAGCTGCCGCACCGCTCTCTGTGTCGCGGCCGGGCTGACCCTCTGGAGGGAAGGAGGGCAGCGCAGCAGAATATTAACAGGACTCGATTTGCTCATTGCCGGCTCGGCGAGAATTTAATGCGGCAGGCTCAGGAGAGTGTCATGATTGGTGAGTGGTTTGCGGCGGTCGGCCCCCCACGCGCAGACGAGCCGTCGTCCACGTGCCAGAGAGGCCTGGTGTGCTCGCATCTTTTACCGTCCTCTTGGGGGCAGAGACGACTTAACCGCTACCATCGCCGGCAGGTCCAGGTGCGCCGGCCTCGAGCGGCTCCTGTGCCAATACAGCCGCGAACTCTGCTTCCATGCTTGCGGCCTGCTGCTGTAGCCGTTGTGCCTGTGCGACGGCACCAAGTGCGGTGAGGATGAAGTTCTCCCTGGCTCTCACTGGCCACGCGCGAAGTGAGCGAGCAGCCGGACTCGGGTTGCTGTGGCGTGTCATGTTGCCCGCCAGGTACATGGTCTCATAGACGCTTCGCCCCTGGCCCCACCTCTTCAGCAATCGCTCAGCCTCACGCCTCAGCCGGATTATGGTAAGGGCCGCAAATGTGGTTGTACGCAGGATAGGCTGTTCGCCTGGCGGGTGTGTTGGTGAAGACAAAGTACAGCGCTGGGGCAGTGAGGGCGGCAGCCGGAACGCACGCCAGATGGGTATCACCGCGCTCTACAACCCGCCTGCCCAACACGGCTAGCATGAGGTGCGCCGAAACATACCAGGCTCGCCACCAATTGAGGCCTGCCTGCCTGAATCGAGTTTCTGCGATCTGCTAGATGGGGGGGGGGGGGGGGGGGGGCAGGGGGGTCGCAGGTGTTCAGTGTCAGTTCGTGGCAACGCTCTGCAGGTGGGGACACGAATGAGTGTCTTAAGCGAAAGCTGCTGGGTGGCATATACTGCGCCTGAAAACGTGGCTGACGACTCACACTCGGGGCCTGTCCCCGCTTGACTCTCGGATCCGCGAGCTTCTGCTGAAGTGGAAAGTCGCACGCCTGCGGCAGCCATTCTCTGGTCAGGCTGGCGGCCTCAGCCTCCACGAAAGTAGCATTCTGAATCTGCTGCGGGGCACGTGAGAAGCGCCGGCGCTGGGCCTCCCTTATCCAACGGACTAGTTCCGGCACAGAAGGGTTCCTTTTGCTCTCGCAGACCATATGATCTGCAACTTGGTGAAGCAAGTACACGCGCCGCGCGGCCCACGTCTCTTCTTAGCCTGGAGGCCTCTTCCCTCAAGCGCCGCATCTCCAACTCTGCGTATGTTATGTGCTTGTATCCGGGCAGCTCGACAGTTGCATCCAGAAGTGTCCCGCCCAGTGACAGGAGAGGCGAAGGCTATGGTGCGGCTGAGGAACTCTGTCCAGAAGCGGACGGGATCGTCGAAACTGCGTCTCCGCTCGCTGCTTCCGTTGCGGGCAGAGCTGCGCGACGGACTGAGGACGCATGCACCGAAGGGGGAGATATAATGGGGCGCGACCGCATCTTCGCCTCGTGATCACTGGCCACGAACTTCTGCGCTCTCTGCAGACATCACACATCGTAACTAGCCCATCGTCGGAAATGCATTCGAATGCTGCCCGGGAGAAGCACCAGATAGCTCGAATACGCGCTCTCAGCAATCGTTTGGCTCAGCAAGGTCAGAGCATCCACGCATGTGATATCGCTAAGGGTGAATGCGAGGCAAACTGCAGTCAATATGGTATACGCCGAGGAAGGGGCATGTAATCGTACTTGGAAAAGCTTCTTCTGTTCTCGAAACAGGGCCAATCGCTCCTGCAACCGGAAAAACGATTGTTCCAGCTTCGAGCGCCTGCTCGGGTCGTGTGGCCGTTTCCTTCAGGTACGCAGCCCTTCGCATTCGCTCCATGTGTTTCGACTGGTATTGTCTCTTAGGTTGCCCCTTCCATTCCCTTATTTGAGCCACACACACATGTTTCTCTGGCGATTGGTTGATGCGATGGGCAACAGTCTTTTCGGCAAACTCTTGCATGTTTGACCAGCGACTTCTAACTGCGTCAATACCCGCAGAAGCCGTAACACCAGCTCTTGTACTGGGGCCTGCAGGACCTGTACGGGATATTCCAAATGGCCGCCCAGGGGTGCGGCATTCCTATACCGTGAAGCTCCTCTAGAGACTTTGCACGAGTGAGGAGCTCCTCGTACTGCAGGACAACTTCGAACCCTGACTCTGACTACTGCCGCGGGGTAATCGTGTCTGACCTTGGCGGCATGGTGCGTGAGCATACCCAACTGGGCATGTTCGCTGCGCAGTCCCTTTGCTGCCATAAAATAGCTGCCCACAGTACACGCTGGCCTGAACTGCCATCGAGTGTGCATCCGTTCTGTGTTGTTGAATTATCATCTCACCTTGAAATGTATCGGTACCGCTCGACTCTGATTCAGCAGCTTCTTGACGGGGACCACTCGAGCTCTCTCCATCTGATTCAGGTAGCGGCTCCGGCACGCCGGCTTTTCGGAGCCGCTCTTGTAGACGCGCCATTTCGTGTCTCAGTCTCCTCGCTCCCTCCCACCGTTTCCGTGCCCGCGAGGAGTACTTGCCGCTGGCTTTGCGGCGCCATCCCACGAGTTGTGATTCAGTACGCGGTATCCCCCCCTGCGCAGTAGTTTTGCAGCGACGGTGTGCTATATGAACTTCTCTCGACTGCGCCATTTCCCCGATCACCTTTCAGCCTCCTGTTTCAGCTTCTGAGCTACAAGCCCCCCGCAGCTTAGCTGGACCGGACCGGGCAAGGAAGCAAAGCGGCAAAGTGCCTGCAGATTCAACTTTCCAGTAGTCGTGGATGCAGTTCCCCTCGGATTCCGCGGTCCAAACCCACATGCACGAGAGGGAACAGGAGGTCGCGGGGCAGTGAAAGTCTCAGTGTAGCGGCCACATAGCAATGCACGTGGCACACCTCGCCTGCACGTAGTGCTTCACACGTTGCTTTGTGGCTAGCAGGGCATTCTGGAACTCGCGCTTCGGTAATGGTGCAGAGTACTCTAACCGGTGCATCGTGCATGTTGGATGCTACAAGTCCTCAGCAATATGCGGGTATCCCATGGAACGGCGGAACGGTAGTCCTTCGAGGACTAGGACAGCTGAATCCACAACTCGTATGGATGTGCTGAACAGCCCACCGTGACAAAGCAGCCCGACAAAAGCACCAGACCAATCTGATTGATAAGTTGCGTTTTACGAGCCCGAACCGGCAAATGCTGCCTTGCCACTTCCCTGTGGCCCGCTTATATTTTGATTCTCCCCTCACCTGCCTTTCCTCTTTCGCGTGAACTGCCTTGTGCCTGGGTTTCTGCACTGCCTCACCCCTCTCCAGAACGCCCCTCATCGCTGCTGCTGTCCCTCGGTGTCTCACCAGGGGGCACATTCGCAGCCCACACGGGCAGAAAAACAGCCCTCTTACATAAATCAGGAAGGGTGGCTGGGCATGCTTCGAGTGGATCGCATCCTGGCGAAACCCAGGTGGAGCTCAAGGGGAAATGAGTAGTTGCCAGAAAAAGCAGCTGAGGCCCGCGATTGCCGTCCCCAGCGCACGGCGCCGGGCGACCATTTGGCTAGGCCAAGTGCCCGATGCGGGTACGCAACTTTATGAACGATATACTCAAATATGCGCGAGACAGAATGCGAAATCGCGCGGTTTGTCACCGTGGTAGACCGGCTCGCGGCAGCTGGGCACTTTCAGTCGATGGCGGACAGACTGCTGTTGCGTGAACTAGGCAAATCCGAGTGAGTCCTTTCGAACCTGATGTGGCGGTATATTCGACCAGCAGCTGCTCGTGATTCGATGGGAACGAGCCGGTGCGCTCCGGACGGTACACGGATGCCAGTGACAGTGGACGTCACTTGCATGCCATGGAAGAATCTCCCGCCCGCCGCTTCTCCTGAAGGAGGGTGCCGTTGCCGTTCTTCTGGATGGCGTCCTGACGATTCTGGCGTCGACACGCAGCTACCTCACATCCGGCTCTCTCAGGAGAGGGTCACGGCAAGCACCTCGTGTATTGAAACCCTTCCTACCCTTCCACGAAGCAAAAACATAATTCGCATCCCCCTTTACCTAACACCGGTCACATATGACAATGGAGTCTCGCTTTCCAAAGATCACCGGAACTGGGACGTCCAGGCGTTGCTGCGTGTTCCCTGGCGCCATATCTTGTGGGACGGGCTCCGTCTTGTGGACGAATCGTAGCGCATGCTCTCGTTGAGCCACCAGGGCTCCTTCTCGCTGTAGGAAACAGTGTTTGAATAGTGACCTGGAAGACAACGAGTGGTAGAAGCTTGTCGTTTATGAGACTGTCTGTATCAGCGGAAGCTCGTCCTAATTGCACATCACTGAATCAAAAGGTGAGCCAGGGAGCGCCAGCTCACCCGCTCTTTCGGCGGGGTATTGTTGCAGGTACTTGGTGAAATCCTTGCATTACTCGACTGCATTTCTTCCACAGCCCCTGCTAGGCGAAAAAATGAGGAGAAAGCCGCACGAAAGGGAGTGATACAGCAGCGAAGCATCAGCGTCTTGCCTCACAGCCTCCGTTTTTGTGAGTTCAAACACAACATTTTTCCTATCGCTACGCGAGCGTACAACTGCCATTGTGAGCTTCCGGACCATGACTGGCATACGCGGAGTGAAGAAATGTTTAAGCGTGCGCAGCAGGGTGCCTCTACAGTGGGAAGCACATCCACACAATGCGTTTCTCACATTCTCTCTGCCATGATGGAAGTGAATGCAGAAGTCTCAGCTGCGACCGAGCTTCCTCAGGAGAAACTCGTGTACCGAGCGGCGTGAAGACACAAGAACTGTGTAGAAGCATGAGATCGACGTGACTACGGGTTGGTTATCAACGTAGAGGGGCAGTTGTGTGCTCGCACTAGCACCACACAGTTGAACGACCCCGTAGACTGGGAGTGAGCGTGGCCTCTGCCGGCTGGATAATTGACTGACGCAACTTGGTTAGTGGCGGACCTGGGAAAAGTGGCCTCTTCCCGTAGCGAGGGACTACTGCGTGGCACGTGTTGCCGCCACTGTTTTTGTAATTGAGCGCGTTCTGCGCACAGCGCCTGAGAAGGGCCCCCCCTGACTACGATGGCTGCGCAGTCAGTAGAGGCAGGGCCGCAAAAAGCGGCGATCGACACCGCGTGAGCCACACGGAATTCGTCTGCGCGTAACGAATGCAATAGCAGCGTGGCAGATCGTCATGCTGACAGCAGACAGGACAATGACGCCGGCTGGGCTGGTCCTCCGTGAAGTGCCTTCGTCGTGCACCGCAACTGCTGGCGGCGCTCCGGCTTCTGCAAGGTTGAAGTGATGCTGGTGTGACATGGAAATGGACGAACTATCTTCCACAAACTTTTCGTGAACTGCTGCTCCTTGGAGTGCGTGGTCGCAACACCGCGGCAGCCGTGCGCGAGTCCTCACACGTTATGCGAGGAGCTGCCAGAGCTTGAGTGCACATTGGCTCAACTTCTTGTGAAACAAAGGATCCTCGTTCAGTGGGGTCCCATGTACCGAATCACCAGAATTGGAGTCAAGCAGAGCACACACCCAGAACCCTTGGGCGTCATTTACGTGCTCTACGTGTTCCCGTTTTGTGTCCCTCTCTCGTGGATTAACTTCTCCAACGCGCATCACCAAATTCATTGTCCACGGCAAGCGAGTCCGTCAAGTCTTACAGGCATATGCAGAGATTCCCCTCTCCACAAAGACTCGCGTGCGGATGAAGGGACGCCGACACGGACTCATGGCATCGAACAGCATGTTCTATAACTCGTTGGTCCCACGCCCCATAACAGTTTTGAGGTTATAAGCGACCGACGGGTCTTGGCGCGAGGCCTCCTCGAAAGCCCGTTTGCTCCCTACCACCACGGAAACGAGGCGTCTCTTCTCCGAAGCGTCCTTGCCTGCTTCGTCTCCGGACGCCAAGGCGGAAGACGCGATTCTCTCCCTCTCGAGCTCATACTCTTCCAGTTCTCGCTTTCGAGCAACTTCGCCTTCGCCTCCATTTTCCAGCTGCTGTCCCAGTCTGTCGGCAAAGCTGCTGATGGCGTCCACCGTCGTTTCTAGAACCTAAGCCAGGAAGCGGGCGCACGCAGTAAACGAGATATAGATACACAGGAAAGCTGCGAGGCGTTAAGCGCGGGACTGGAGTACCGTCTGCCAGCCACTGCCTCTCCCAGTCGCCCTCGTCCCACGTCCTGCTCTCACCTGTTTTCTGTGTCTGCGTCGATCTTCTTTCGTCCTCCCTGCGACGGTCTGCCACAACGCTGTGTAGCCCTTCTGGTCATTCGGGAGGGGCTGGTCAAGATCTCGGATGACCCCCAAGACTGCCCGATCCAAGCCGCGCTCGTCGACGTCTTTCGCGAACTGACGCAAGCCCTCCGCTGCCCCTCTGTATCTCTCCAGTGTTGCTGCCAACTGCGGGTCGCGGTACGAGGCAAAGAGGAAAGTGCCACTGGAGTCCGAGCGGAAGCTGCTACCGTACGCGCCCCCAACCACGCGAACGTTATCCCATAGATACCCCGTGGACAGCGCACGCGTCGCAACGGAATATTCGCCGCGGAACGGCTCGCCAGTGTCGAAAAGACGCCCTCCCAGGCACACGTAGTTGACCTGCAGCGCAATGAGACAACACACTGAGGCAGCAAAGCAAGCTGTGCGGACAGCCACACGCCCACTATCTTTTGCCGCGGAGCTGCATGCTCATGTCCATCAGCGAACAGGTAAGCCACTTCCGCTCATCCCCGACTCGATTCTTCCCGCAGACTGGTTCGATGCCCTTTTCCCCCCTCTCTTCCCCTACCGCTGGCGCCCCCGAAACACAATGAGCAAACGGGAACGACACACGAGAAAAGGAGACATCCACGAAAGACCCCTTGCCTTTGTTCCTTACTTGAGTGGGCACGACGAATCCTTCTCCGAGCTTTCCTTCCTCCACCACGTTGAGCAGACTGTTTCTTTCTTTCATTTCCAAGGCCCACGTGCATGGTTTCACAGGGTGTTTCCCATCCAGCACAGGCGCAAAGACACCGTTATCAGGCCCAGACAGCCTGACGCTGCTGAGCGCAGCGTGCAGAGCCTCCCCGCCCGGTTGCTCCATCGAGGTCGCTGCCTCAAGTGTCGCTTCGTCCGCAGTCAAGTTCACAAGGATCTGCTCCGTTTTTGCACGACGCAGCTTCTCTCGGATGCCGCGCAGCTTCGCCTCAATGGGAGCCCAGTCGGTCTCTGCCTGAAGAGGGAACGCGCGAGCCCACCGTACACGGTCAAACGGCAATGCCGGAACCGACAAACTGCGGGGGCAGTCGAAGCAACGAAAGCCGCGGAGGCGACCGCGATGCTTTGGGTCTGCTGGCATGCATACGCATATGCGCACGCGCGTGCTGAATATGTCTGCCCAACAGCAGGGGCCTCGAGCGTCCGCCCCCAACGCGCGAGGGTAAGACTGGAGAGACAGAGCGCACGGGAACACGAGGCACAAATCTTCACATGCAACCTGCACGCCCCTTTGCGACGTGCGTGAACAGGTCCATGCGCAATCGAGAATCTGTCCCAGTAGCCGCGCGCACGTGACCATATAGGCCTGTGCGCGCGGAGAGGCACACAGGTGCAGTCTTCCAGCAGCGAGGAGCCTCAGTTGCATGCGTGAACGCGATGCTGGGGAGAGACAAGACGCACCTGCGCCCTCAGCTCCTTGACAAACTGAAGGTACGAGTACCCTGCCCTTTGCTCCGCAACGTAGCCTGCTGCTGTCAATGTCGCGCCGATCCGCAGAGAGCCTATCAAGTGACCGGAATGTAGGAACATGCTCTCAGTAGCCGCCACCATCTCCTTCAAAATCTCTTTTCCTCGCCGAGCATTTCCCAAGTTGCAGTCAGTCAAGACTTCGGCCATCGTAGCAAACAGCTCGGGAATGCGCGTCCTAACCGCCTGAGAAACACATCACGAACGCCGCGCGCGCCGAAACGCCCTCGAAACTCCACACACAGACCCGTCAACCCGAGGCGTCGGCGGCTTGCACGTCTCCCCACTAAATCGACAACTACATACTGAAATACACATATACATTTATACAAATATGTATACTATATCTTGGCAGAAGCGCATGGAGAAGCAAACGCACGCACGGACGCGCTGAGACAAAGAAACCTCCAACACCCCCTTAAACCCTACACCCTAGCTCCGCGGTTTTCGGTTTGGTCTCTTCGTCTCCTCCGCGTACCTTCCCTTTCACAACGAAGTACCCGACAGCGTCGTACGGATCTGCAATGCGGTCTCCGCGCGCTCCAATCGTTCGAATGTCCGAGAGTGAGGCGATTCCTCCGGTGTATCTGCCGATGTGGTGCACGAGAGCCGTTTCGCTCTTGGTCGAGGTGCCTGAGGAGAGGCAAGAGGGTCCACGAGTCAGCCACGAAAGCCAGATGGATACATGAGAGGTGAAACCCCTCACAGCAGGCCTGTTGAGAAGCGCTAGTCAACATGCAAGTGCCACAGGAGGGAGTCAATCTACGCCTCCGCAGCGACGACGACTACAGATGCACAGCGCTCTACGCAAGAGAGAACAGAGTTCCAGACGGCATGTCGTTCACCATGCTACGGATGCGGACAGTAGTACACATGCTTGCGCGGAGCGCCGACCTTCGCTTGCGCGGAACTCTTCTTCACATGGTTGATAGCCGCACAAAGGGGCTAAGACAGACGATGCCAGTCATCTTTCGAGCGCAAATATAGATGCACTCATAAAATATATATGGCGGTTCTCGGTTCGCACCTGCCTCTGTGAGAAATCGCGCAAAGAGTGAAAGATATCTCAACTCATCAAGAGTCAAGTCGTGGAGTGGAAAAGCCCAGTCCGCGTAGAGGATGCCTGCGGTGGGGAGCGGATGAAGCAGGAGGGAGGCGCGGCCGCCGAGGTATGGACGAATGATGGTCGGGATCTCCGCGTCCTCCTGGAGGCACAGACATAATCCCGGCGTGCGTTTTTCCTCGGAGCGCGGGAAAAGAGACAAATAAACAGTCTTCCCTGCGTATTACTCACCCTGACACGAGGGCTCGACACAAGCCAGTGTACCCCGAAAAGGGATAAAAAAACGGCATCTGCTGCTCGTACCTTGTCAACATCTTTGCGCGTAAGCGTCGGGAGAGTTGCCACTGCCTCTGGAGGGTCTTCTGCCATCTGAAGGTGGAACAGATACAGGGGACGCGCTGCATCGGGAACCCAACAGCGCTGCTTAAGTCTCCAGCCAGTGCACCAGATCGGTCTACATGACCGTCCCACGCGTATTCACAGCGCCGGGGTCGCCGCGGAGAGCGCAGGCGACGAAACTGCAATGCGTGGCTTCAGCTGCCGCAGCTCAAAGCGTCTCTTCACCTGTTTCGCCTTCAGGTCTTTTGTCTGCCGCTTGAGGTCTTCAATTTCATCCTTCGACATAGTCGCCCGAATCCTCTGAATCTCCTCCTCCTCTTGTTGCTCCCGCCGCGTCTCCTCGTCTGGATCTGCCTTCATGTGGACCGTCGCGCGGTGCGAGTTGCTCACAAAGTGTCTGACTCGTACACACATTGAGACGATTGCTTGTATTGCACTTTGTGTTACCTTTGTAGGTTGCATTCCAGTTGTATTACACATCTTCCCTTCATATTTAAACGGCTCTGGCAGGCGAAACGGAAGAAAAAAACGAAAAATGTGATCAAGGAACACAATTTTGGTTAAGGGCGCAGACCGCTAGCCGGTGGAACACGCATGACCACGAGGGAAATGAATATGCAGGCAGGTTGCCCGCACAGAAGAGACAGGCCGCGATGACACAGATCTAAAGGCACGCTAAGAGAAAGACGACACGAGACGGGGACGAGGATGGTGGGGGGGGGATACGGTTTAGAGGAGGCGGGGGCGGCGCACAATAGAAAAGCACCGATGGACTCTGCGCGACGCACAAGAAAACCTGCTGCTCACCGGTATAGCAACCTCTCGAAGACGGGTTCTCCGGCCTTCAGTTGCTTCTTCAACTCTTCCAACGGCGCCTCGAAGCGCAGCGAGCCCAGAGGATCCTGCACGCGTGGAGACCGTCGCACGAAACAGAACCAGCGGGCGCCAGGATGCAGGACGCGAGGCGCATATCCCTTGCCACGACCGAGGCACGCTGCGCCTGCGCCGGGTCGGAGCCCCGCACCTTGGGGCGCCGCTTTAGCAGCCCAGAGCCCCGTCGCCCCGCGCTCAAGAGATAACTAGGCCGAGGCTGCTGCCTGCTTCCGAACGCCCTCTCTTTTCCTCGACTGGCCTCATTGCTTTCCCTTCGCCCTGTGCTTCGAGGGTTGTCGCTGTCCGTAGGCGCGACTAAGCTCCTCTAAACCCCCGAAGCACGCGATGCTGCAGGCTGCCGCCAGTCCGCGCGATCTATCTCCCGAGACCTAGGCGCTCGCAGGCGCTTCGGCTGCGGCATCGAAGCCGCGGGCATTGCCCCCGAGCGTCTCTCACTCGGTCTTGCGTCCAGTCGCTCATCATTTGCAGGATGACCGCCAGGCCCCGCGGGAAGGTGCCGGTGTTGAACTCGCGGAGCTGGAACTCGACGCTATTGACGGACGCCTCCACAGCGTCCTCTTTGAAGCCCTCTGCGGCGTGCTTCTGCAGACACTCCAAAATAATTTTCTCAACTCGCTCAGCTATCGGCTCAGACTCCTGCGCGTCCCGAGCCTCGCCTGGAGCCTTCTGGGGAATGCCTGAAACAACAGCGACGCAACCAGGAGACGGCCGAACTTGACAGACACGACAGAGAAGGGCAACCGATCGGCACTTGGTTACACGACAGTCGATGCCAAGGCAGGACCCAGCTGCCGCCACTTACTCACCAGGAATGCCAACGCTGGTGTCGCCGCCGCGGTGCGCATACAAACATACACTGTATGCTTGGTCGGCACGCCCCGGTGGCGACTGAGAAACGTAAAATGCGTTCTACATCCTAATGCGCTAAGAGGCAGACAGATGCTGGATCGGTAGTGTACGCAGCGGGTCTGCTGAAGGCGAGTCCTGCGGCAGGCGCGGTGGCAGCTCACGCGGAGGCCGGCGTTTGACACCCCATCCTCTACGATCCGCGTTGGGCGTGGCTACCACGCTAGACACGCATCTACGGGGTAACGCCAGGAATTCAATACACACGGCGGCGCCCCGCAGTGCCTAGTGGCGAGGAAGTTCTCGCGCGCTTGTTTCCTTCACTGGAGCGCACGAATACAAACGCGAGAAAAAGTGAAGACCAGGAAAACTCTAACCCCCAAATAACCTCGGACGCCCCTCCCATCCCCCCCCCCCCCCCCCCCCCCCCCCCCTCTCAGCCCCAGTACAACGGCGCCCCCATCGATATTTTCTTTGCAGAGTAAGTACCCGTGCCTGTGTATCATTCGGCGCCTACGTGGAGTTCTTACCTTTGAGTCCTGCAGAGAAGACCACGTGCTTTAGGTCGTCGTCGATGCCGCCGACAACTTCTTTTCCGAGGTTGCTCTCCATCAGGGCGCGGTAGAGGGGGCCCGCGCTGGTGCCCACCAGCAGGTGGCTCAGGACGCCGAGCGCGAGTCGCTCGGTCGTGGAGAGTGTGGCGAAGTTCGCCGGGTCAAGCACCCAGCTCACGCTGACGATGTCTTCGAGCTGTTCCTTTGGCGCTGGATACGTCTGCTGCACGCGCACTGGCCCTGGCAAGCGAAAGTAGGCGAGACCGACGGAGTCCGTCGGAACCGCGTGAGAGAAGAGCGAAGGCGACGCGACGATACCACAGAACAGTTTTACTACTCCACGTGTGCACAACGCCACGCCCCGCCGCAAATCCCGCCCGCGAACCGCCGAGTCCCGAATTCCAAGAAGTGGTGCCCGCCGCGACGGCCGCCGGCCCCACGTGTCCTGCGCCACCCCGCTGCGCCCGGTTCACTCGACCTGAGTCGGCACACACGGCCGTCAAAAGAACTGCATCCGCGCGGCAGGTGCCTTGCGCGTGCATCCAAGGCGCCCATGCCCAAATACACACGCACACGCCCACGCATATACATACATGTGCATATAGTTATATATATAAATAAATATATTGGCATAGACGCATGTCCGTAATGTGGGTGGCACAAGCATGCAGGAGTCGTGTGCATCGCGAGGCCCACCTGGGAGCGGGGGTTGCGTAGGAATGGCGGTGGAGGCTTCGATGCTTGGGTCGCGGTTTTTCGTCTCGTCGAGGTCTCGAAGATTCTCGTCCACGAAGTCCAGTCGGCGCATCACATCGTCCGACCTGTGCACGACACGACCGGATCCAAGTTCTATTCTGCCCTTCACGACCGTCGTGCACTGGAACAAAGAAGTTACCACATCCTCCGTTCCACGCACGGGCAGCGAGGCGCACGCGACGTCAGAGGACGACGTGCACGACGGGAAGTGCCGAAAGCGAGCCACGCAGCGAACATAGGCGCTCAAAAATCGCAGGCGAGAAAGGTTTCTATACGCAAGAGTGTGTGCCGTAGATGCAGATCGCAAAAAACGGATACCCGCGCATCTGTGGAGTCGCCCGCGCTTCCAGAGAAAGCGACACGACAGTGCGCAGCGTCCTGGTCTGACACGGGACGCGTGCATCTCATGCGAACCAGTTGAAAACCCCCCTCCTTCTTTCCCCCCCCCCCTCCCCCCCTCCGCCTGCGAATGCCCCACAAACGGATTTCTCGTGAATGCGCAGACAAGGGACTCCGGCTCTCCCATTGCGCAGTGAGAAAGCAGGCCAGGGGCTGAACTCGCACAGCGGAATGACGAAGACGCAAGGTGGCAGAAAGGGAATGGTTGGTAGCATTCACATGCACGACTCGACTGGCGGCTCCCTTGGTTCTCTCGGGGGCCGCGTCTCTGCGAGTTCATCTTTGCAAACCGCGACAAAGGCCGCGCGCGGGATCTGACAAGAAGAGCTGCGTGAACGAGCAACGAGCCGCAGGAGACCAAAAAGATCGCGGCGACAGATGAAGGGCCTGTCCAGAATCGCGCTGCGAGGCCTACGAGACTTCGGTGCTTACCCCCAGAAGAAGATCTTTGCGTTGGACGGGTGGTACAGCCGGTGGTAAAACGCGGTAAACTGGCTGAAGGTGAGCGTTTTGATCTGCTCGGGGTTCCCCCCACTGTCGCAGCGGTACGTCGCGATGTCAGGGAAGAGGGCTTCCATGCGCGTTCTTTCCAGACGCTCGAGCGGCGAGGAATAGACTCCCTTCATCTCATTCAGAACGACGCCTTGATACTTGAGATCGGTTTTCGACTGCGCCGCCGTGTCGGCAAATTCCTCGCCCTCGTCTCCACGCAGGCGGATCTGGTCAGCCGTTTCAGCCTGCGGGGTCTTCCCGCTCGTCGCTTCTGTCGCCTCGAGGCGCCAGCCCTCCTGAGACAGAACCGTGGGGTCGTGCACCGCCCGCGGCTGGAACACCGCATCAATGTAGACGCCCGCGAGGTTGTAAAAGTCCTTGTCGTTGACAGACGACACGGGGTAGCAGGTGCGGTCAGGATATGTGAACGCGTTCAAAAAGGAGTACAAGCTGCCTTTGATAAGGTCCGCAAAGGGCTCTTTGAGCGGATACTTCTTGCTTCCACACAGCACGCTGTGCTCCAGGATGTGCGGCACGCCTGTCGAGTCCGAGACGGGCGTTCGCAGGCAGATGCAGAACACCTTCTCCTTCTCTTTCTCAGGGACGCGAATGCTCATGACGCGTGCCCCAGTCTGTCGGTGGATGTACTGCGTGGCCTCGAGCTGCAGCTCCGGCACGACCTCTTGAGACAAGACGTCGAACGCCGGGTGAGAGACTGGCGGCTTCGACGCGAAAAGAGACTTGCCGCTCGTGGACGCGGCGCCAGTGGGCTCGCTCGCGATCCCAGAAGGCGCCGCAGCAGGCGAGCCGGGCGGCGTAATTGCAGCGGCAGGCATGACAGAAAACGGGCGCACAGGCCACGCGTGTGGGTAGGAGGACGAGAAGACCGGCCGGCAGGAGTCGGGCTGCAGCGGCGAAGAGAAGAGATACTGGGAGGCAAATCCTGGCTCGCAAGTCGAAAAGGCGGAACTCGACGCCACCGCGCGCGACCGCGCGCCGTTCCGCTCAGAGGCGAACCCGCCGTTGCTCACCACGAAGGAAGCGATCTGCGCCTGCGGCGAGGGTATCGCCAGCGAGACAGCAGACGCGGGGGCAGACGGCACGCAGAGAGACGCCAAGAGCGGCGCCAAAGACGGCGCGTGGCTGGCGACCGCGGCGACCACCGTGATTGCAGCCGCCGCGTGCAGCGGAGACGAAGAAAACAGCGAAGAGATGGTGCCGACCCGGCGCTCCAGAAAGCTCTTGAGGCAGACTCCGCGGGCCGCGGGAAGCGCGAGCCGAGCGCCAGGTGGTGAGGAAGAGGGAGAAGACAAGAGCGGGGAGCTCGCGCCGGAGATCGTCATCGTGACGAGGAGGCGAGCAGGAGAACGAAGACGACAGGATTCCTGGCAACCAGACACAACTCAAAGCAGGAACGCAATCCATAAAGCCATTCAAACACGCTCCACAACATGTCGAGTCCGAACCCCTGCGTCTTTGCATGCATGGGTACATACAGACAGCAACGGGCATCTACAGCAGGGAGTTGAGGCTGTGTCTCACTCCCCGCCGCCCCCCAGCCCCCTCGGCGCTGGTATCCTCGTGTAAGATGACGCGGCAGGTTCTACCAGCTGCGGGCGACGTGGCGCAGCCCTCTGAGACTTTCTGCCTAGCTAAGAGTGTTCCCGTCCCCGCTAAAAACAGCCAAACACGATGGCAAGGGGCTCCCACATCAGCGCCACACTCCCCTCCACTTTTCCGAAGTCCCCCTTCAGGATTCAGGGTTAGGGCAAAGAGCTCTACTGGAGTGGGGCGCGGCTGCGAACACAACCCGAAGGCTAGCAGGTGGACGAGTCCCGGTACTGCCCAGGTATCTACGCAGGGCGAGTGCCCTCGAGGTCGAATCGAGTTCAGAGGCGAAACTGGCGAGACTAAAAAGCGGAGAAGCGGGTCAGCCCACAAAATGTGCATTCGCTGCGCGAGAAGAACGGCACGGAACGTCAAACAGCCAAAGGAATGTGCGGGTCACGCGGATACGGGCGAAGGGCCTCAGAGCCTACCTACGCGGTGGCAGCGGAGCCATAGGCTCTTGCCGCGAGAAAGTCGGGGCGAGAGACGGAACAATTGTAACCCGTGGACTAGGAGAAGCTCCTGAAGCGAAAAAACTGAAAAAAATCCAAGCAGAGAGCCAGACGAAGAAGTGTCTTCCAGAGAGGAACCGCAGCGCGGAATGCGGGGACGGGTCTCAGAAAAAACCCGGTGTCCTGTTTCTCCGCTCGATTCAACCGAAACTCCTCGAATGTCAGCAGTTGACTCGGTCCACTGTATCTGCGAAAGGAGAAAGGTGAAAGTGTCACTGTAGCGTGGAAAGAAGCTGCGGCGCCTCCGCGGCGACACACGAGCATCGACCCTGCCCGTCGGGGTCACACGGCGGCCTCTTGCATGCAAGGGCGTTGCCGTCCAGAGTGACGGGAGAAGTCACCGGACGACCAGAGTAGGCAGCAGCGAAAACCACCAGCAGCACAGAACACGGCCGTTGCATGAAGTGCGGGGCTGGGTATCTTTCGCTGAGCCCCACGAAAACACTCTGCGCTCAGCTGCGGGCCGGCAACGGTATACACTGTTGCCGTGCGTTGCGGTGCGCTCGGGGAAAAGCCAGGCACCGTGCGCGGTGCCTCTTGCTGAAGTGAAGCCACTGCATGGTACAGGAACCATATTTTCACCAGTAAAGACGCAGGGGTGCGTGTCGTTCTCTCGAAGAGCTCGCAGGGATTTCAGTCGGTCAGTGCCCTGCCTGCGCTGTGCGTGGCATTCAAAGGGAGATTGGTGCTGTGACCCGTGTTCGCACTTCATAACCGAAGCCCGTGTCCGCACATACCACGGCGTGACGCACCTTGGAGTGAAACACGCATCGCTTTCGAGCCCTCGTAAATATCGTTAGGATGTCATTAAGTCCTTCCGCGCCCGCTTTCTACTGGAAAGCTGCGCAGCGGTCTCTTACAAGTGTATGTGGCAGCACCGAGTTGTCGGCTTCGATACCTCACGGAAGATGCAGAAGGTAGTGCACACTTCATCACAGTATCTGACGCGCAGCGCGAGCAGACAATACCCGTCTCGGCGGTAGCTTTCCAATCAGGGCGGCCTGATGCACCTAGTACCGGTTCCCTGTAGCCGTACGAGGTCGTTAAACAGAGCAAACTGTGGAATTTTGTCTTCACCACGTGGAACGTATTGTGAGCTTCGATGACATGAAATTTCGGGTTTCTTCGTGTGTAGCCGGATCGTGGCTGTGTGCTCTTCGGCAACCCGATCCATATAATTGAACCGCAATGCAGAATGTGAACCGACATAACGGATCACCATAGCGGCGCGCGTTGTAGCAAGTTCCCTAGCAATATAACGATGTATCCTGTACCAGCGTCGGGGCACCATGCCTCCAACGCTCCTCCTTCCGTGGATTCCGATCGCCTCGGTGAAAATCGAGCTCGTGAGAGAGCGCGACGTTTGTTTTTGAAATGGACAACCAGAAAACGTCCCGCCGTCCGTTTGCTGATGCGTTAACAACTTGGCTCAGCGTAGCTGAACAAAAACATAGTTCTGCCGCGACGTGTACGCCACGAACTCCGCCAAAGGAGTTGGTTTTCCCTCCAGCCAAGTAGCTAACATGACAGATAGACAGCTGTTCTATGCGGAACCATGGCAGCATGCTCATTTCCGGTTCTCGGCTAGCCCCTACTCGTTATCACCCGCAGCGTGCTTGGCAACTCGATACCGCACAAATTGAGGGAACTTGACGTCAAAGTGGATTGCACGCACGTCGCAGCGTGACCCCCCACTGCCGGTGAGCGCACAACTGACCCCTTGAATACCCAGACTTGAAGCCCGTTGCGGGCGTGCCGCAGCCGACAGAGACAGCACCTCCCTGTGGTCGGCCTACTCCCACAGAGACAAAAAATGACAGAGACACTCGCAGAGCCAAGCGAACAACAGCACGCGCGCAAGCGGGTCATCCATGAGCCATCCCAGCCAGTCGAATGCCATGGAAGAAACATGGACAAGCACCGAGAAAAATGCGTCAAGGAGAGAGGCTCAATATGCAACCCAGCAGTGCCTCTAGAACTGCTCAAGGAGCCACGCGCACACGTCATCCGGAGCCGACTCCGGAGTGTGTTTCCTTCCACTTCTGCAGCGAGCTGCCGCCCCTGGCCGAATACCTCAGTGCGACTGCGTCGCATTTTCGGCTGCGGCAAGAGGTGAGCCACACTGGCAAACGCAGCACAAGAGCATTCGCTCTTCAAACGTCTCCCCAGGATGCTCTGCGTCCTCCTCCCTGTCTAGCCACGCCATCCTTGCCAACCGTCTGTGCGGTATGCGCGCGCGGCCGGCGACTCGGGTTTAGGGCTGTACCTACGAACCGCCACGCGATTTCACATGCCACGTAGGGGGGATTGCCTTGACAGCTGTACGTGCTTTTTATGTGCTGGCCCACCAATCGTACACGGCGTCCTTCCGGGTTTCTTGGCTCCATCGCCGAATGGTTTTCATCAAGGTCTGCAGCGCTTCAACGACCTCGCCGTAATGCTCTTCCGGCACCGTATCCAGTTTGCCGGTACACTCCTGAAGCGTCTGCCGGGCTGAGTCCAGCGCTTCCCCCCGCTTCTCCAGATTGTAGAAAAGAAAATTTGCCCAGCTGATGAGGGTCTCGATCCTCAGCATGTCGCAAGTCCCCACGCTCGCTGAAGACGAATATAGACACCGAAGCAGACAAGCTGCACACTCATCCACGTTGTCAGCTTCTCGCATGATTTCAAAGCAGGGAGGGACTACGCAAATACAGACCGCGCCGTGTGTGTGATGCGTTGTTTCCGGAGTCGCGGCCGTGCCCTCAGACGTCATCCACGGCGCATTTGTCAAGTAGTCATACGGTCCTGTCTTGCGAACCATGGTCACTCCGTGCTGTGCAAACTTCGCACATTCAACCGGCGGACGACGGTTGTGCGCGTTTAGTGTCCCCGCGCGAGTGCAGTCACTCGATTACGCGATTATCGACTTACGGTCTGTCTTCGCGATGTCGATTGCGCGCTTATAGTTCGCCTTCGCCAACTGAAGGCATTGATACTGCGGCATGGAGTCCGTGAACTGGGTGACCTGCCGAAATGCTGTCGCGATACACTTGTGTGAGAATAGCCGGGTGTCTGTCGACCACGGGAGGGCCATAATCAGGTGGGTAACGGCCCACACGATGCTGTAGCAATGCCGCACAATTTCGTCCTTCAGGCGGGCCCTGCGCAACCACACGCAATCAGAGAATGGTGTATCCTGCATAAAGTTATGCATGCCACCGTCATTCATGTTGGGCGGGGCACAGAATGTCCACGATGCAGCTTGGTCCGCAGTTGAGCACGCGAGGCATTCGTGCGCGGCCTTCTCGCTGAAAGTGCACTTACTTGTAGGCCGAGAGTTCCGTCATCTGAAATGCCCGGTTACCGTGTGAAGAGCTTGCCCGAACCTCGAGGGCCTTCTCGAGCGCCAGCACGTGCTTCCAAGAATTTTTGCTTCTTTGGAGTCGCCGATTAAAGGCCCGTTGAACACACCGTCGCTCCTCCGGCGCCAGCTCCTCGTCTGAAATACAAGGCGTGCGTGAGCACAAAGTCACACCACAGGCGTCACTGGGGTGCGGCCATCTCACAAGCTCTCATCACTTGGGTTCGCATATGCAGTTAGTGGGTAAGTGGATACTCGCTGACTCTCGCGGTCACAAGGCGGTCTCACAGAAGAGCCGTATCAGCGGAACCCTGGAATCTGCCACAGTTGCTCGCACATATTAGGAGTTGGGCTCTGTAGCGTCTGAGATCCCGAGCCTGTTGACGGCTCTCTGCGGCCTCACGTCGAGTTGCTTTGCAGACCAGCAGCTGGATGATGTAGACGTCTGCTTCATCAAACCGACGGCAGGCCTCCGCCATCAGCGCGAGGAAAAGTAAAGTCAGCACTTCGGTGGGGCGTTCACCTCGCGCGGAAGGAAACAGCCGCCGCCACCTGTCTGTGTCTGCAACCGCACAATCCACGCCGCACTCATCCACATACATTTTTGTAATCACCTCACAGCTACGATCAGTTCATGTACGATGCAGCAGATCCTACCACCGTGTGAGTTGCTGTTTTCTGGAGGGGATTAGACACTATGACCCACAATGGCATTATCAGAATCCGCTGCGGATGTGCAAGACACGCTCGCCTGGCTCCGCTTCCCACAGGCTTCTGTTGAAACGTGTGTGATGACTAATCGTGGCACAGGTCTCTGGCTGTCCAACCAAGTCAGAGCGGCATTGAAACCAGGCCGCGGGGCCACGGTGGAGCGCAGGCTCCTGTATGCGTGCCTGGCCGTTCACACAGGAAGATGCTCCAACACAGTCACGTACCTGAGTGAGGGATATGGCATGACGAGACAAGCACGTAGTTGAAACAGGAGGAAACCAGATCTCTCAAGCACGTACCTGTGATGCGCCTCTGGGCGTCGCGAGGAATACTGAAGATGCCCATGGCCAACGTGGTTTCTGCTAGAACGGGGTCTTTCTCTCGCAGGCTAGCCGATGCAAGCGTCGCGTTCATGGTCGCGCGGACAAGTTTGCGGAACGCGAGGACATCATCCAGCCGAAACCCCGTGGCTGCGGCGACTTTTTCTTTCTCGCGGCGCTCTTCGGAGGACACTCTAGGCGTCGAGTGGTCCTCCCGACGGTCGCGTTGGCGGTGACTTTGACTTTCTGTCCCGACTCCCTTCATCATCCTCAAAGCCATCTCGTGAATCTCTTTTTTTGCCAACGTGTTGAAGCGTCTGCCTGGAGGGGCCATCGAAGTCTGCCCTGCAGCCAGTCTGGGCGATAAAGTGACGGCTGTCAGCAGCATTTCAGCTGGCCCAGCAATAGCCGACGGGATAGACCGCAGGATCTCCTCCATGGTTGACAAGAAGCTTCACGAGCAGAAGAGACACGCTCCGTTGAAGAAGAATCTAGCCCTCGAACGCCCGCCGCACGTCGCTCCTGAGCGGGTGACACCACGGACAGCTCTCCTCGCGCTTTTCGGAGTCGGATTCCCGCTTTGGATGGCGAAATCGGAGCTTTGTTTCTAAATCAAAAATCTCCTGTGTACGGGCAGTACCTACGGATGAAGCTTGCGGCTCCGGCAGCGTCGCACCCTTCCAGATTCTGTAGTTTCCTGAACCGTCGATTTCCGCGACTATCTTAAAAGCACTCCACTGTCAACGTGCCACACGCCTTGGTCTAGACGGACCCAAATAGCCGTTCACGTGAAACCGCCCCCTGATCCTATACTAGGACAACCTGTAGACGAAAAAACTTCCAGCGTCACAAGTATCCAGCAGGCGAAAGCGGCCGATGAGGTCCCGCTGTACGCTCATTCGGAGGAAAGGCAAGCTCCAATCCAACTGAATACGAAGCACGCAGTCTCTTGAAAGAGGAGCTCCTTGAAATATACAGGGCGAAAACGCGTCAGGTTGCCGAGGAAGGTCCGCAGGCTCTCACCGCCGGGGATTGCTTCGCGGCCTCCACGGGGGCCGAGTTCGCATAGCGGGGACGGAGACTGCAGCCAGTTCCACAGCGCAGGAGAAACCCTGACTTGCCTCGACGTCTCCAAACAGTCGCGAAGGAACGCGTATACTCAGGAGGATAGAGAGAGGATGCGCCTGAAGCTGGCGCTGCTACAAGCATGCAGCGGCCCAAGGACCGACCCAGCTGACGTGCGGCTTTATCCGATGAAGACCTACAGCGCGCGGCACGGAAATGAGCCGTTGAAGTGAGATCTACTCAACGGATGAGTCCCGACAACCTGAGGAAACACAGGCGGTGAAGTACAACAATAATAAGGGCAGATAGCAAGTGAAAACGGCGAACAACGTGAACAAAAGGGTGGTTTGGAAAGGGCCGTGCACGACGTCGTTTTCAAACCACCATCCGAACATCCACGTCGCGTGAGAGGACACATTTATCCGCGCATCCTGGGCTCGGGGAATAAAATTGGCAAGGCAAGAAATGTGAAAAGTTTTGAGAGGGTGCAGTAGTTCGCAGACAGTCACCACATTTTGGCTCGGAGTTCTTCGCATTGCTGCTGCCGTAGACGGCTTGGCACATCGCTGCGCAAGTCAAACGCCAGGCGCGGAAAATGTGGAGCCTCTGCTCTCACGCAAAGTGCGGCTTCTGGGTGCTCCCTGGCACCGTAAAAACGGAAACAAAGATAGGTATTCTGCGCTGACTTTTTCCCTTGAAAAATTGCCGCAGCAAGACGACCGTATCTTCCCCTTTAAGACACCGCTAGCAGGCATTGCCCCGGTGCGTGCACTGCATCGACATGCTAGTCCAGAGTATACCACAAGAATGAGCGCGCGAGAAGGCGCACTACAATCCAGCGCTCCAAACGTGTGGACTCAATCATCTACAGAGAGCAATGAATCACTGAAACGAGTGCCGTTGTAATCTGAAGCCAATTATCTCCATAACGTGGGTATCGTGTGAGCAAGCCCTTCGCTAGAAGTACGGAAAGATGCATGCGCAACGAGCGGCAACTGGAACTTGAGAACGCACGCGGAACAGCAAGTCTTCCAGCAAGAGGTTTTAAAAGTGATACACACCGACACTGAAGGGGGCACAGTTTTGATAGAAGAGGAAAGGATGCGATGTTCTGATCCTCTTCTGGGCCGCTGTTGCACATCAACTGTATGTAGAGAGCAGCGAGCACCGCGGCTGGTAGCAGTCGCATTGAGTGCGGGCACATAGCCACGGATGGAGGACGAAACTCTGTCAGCCTTGATGTCTTTGAGCGGGAGCGTGATACAGGCTCAAGTGAGTGAAAACGCACTAATTGCTCGCATATGTACCATTTCATGTTGTTAAGTATTTAAAGTCCACGCTGCTAATCACGATTCTACACGCAAGAGGGACAGGTGAACAACCACAGCTGCGGCATTGTACTAAAAATTGACATATGTGGATGAGCAAGAACGGACTTAAGCCCCGGTGTCGAGACGGATAGCGTTTACAAAAGGGAAGCGGACAATCTGGAGCACTTCCCGCGTTACTAGAGGGTGGCACTATGCAGGGTTTGCTAACATACATGCAGCATTCCTCTGATAGCGCTGCACGCGACCTAGAGTCCAGGGTAGCCGGAAGGTACGGTTCCGCGAACTCGATGTGGTAATCGACTTTCTTTCAAGTGAGGCCTGACTCACCTACAGTTGAAGCAAGAGCTCAACCCCCCCCCCCCCCCCCCCGCCCCACAAGGTCCTTTGGGACTCAACTGCCTCCGGTATTACTGAGTGCGTCTTTCATTCGGTTTTGGAATGCGTCTCAACCTTGTGAAAAGTTCACTTATCTCGCTTAGCTGAACAATGGGAGCTACGGAGGCCCCCCGTCCTCGCGAATCCGTCAGCGCTCGACCGCACGCGTTCGGTAACCGGACGTAGACGCAAGCAGAAAATTGTCTGAGAACTGGGAAGACTTCGCCCTCGAGCGTGGTCTGGGGCTCGCTGACGGGGACCAGCGAGGAAAGGCTCAACTGTAGGGCGTCTTACCCGCCACGCTACAAAACCACACACACAATAGCATACTGCTTGAAGTCGAGTGCTACAATTATCGCAGTCGTGTGCCGGCGAATTCGAAAAACTCTGACATCAGCATGTGGCTAGTCCTTTGAAATGTTCCCTATGGTCAGCTGAGTCCGCTGCACCTAATGTTTGGGCAGCTTCTGAAGGTGCAATCCATGCGTACGCGACGGGCAGGCACCCCTCGTACCTACAGCTGATAAATCTTCTTTTCCATGGCGATCGGCACGTACCACATTAGCGCAAACAGCTGTGTCCTGTACAGGGTATTCTTGAAGCATCAGGCCAGAAAACGCTTTTGACACTCGTCTGCGACTGGCAAGCCCCTCCCCTGGCAGTCATCGATTTCACAGACCACGGGTAGACACGAAGATGTGGTTTGCTGGACAGCGGACAAAACTGTACCTATTGACCAATGCCACGTCCCGTTGTCAGCGTGCGTATGCGATGCATTCGGCCATAGAAAAAGCTGCGTTTGAGCCGCCTGTACCCCCGCCCATTCGGAGACACAAGGTTGTCCGGTTGTGTATCAGCTTTGAACCGGTCGCACTGCTGCGGAAGAACAGATCGACGACTTTGAAAGAGAAGCACGAAATCTGCGAAGAGCCGTAACGCTGGCGTATTGACCAGTGGCTCCTTTGCACAATCTACATGGTAACTCATGAAACTGAACGGGTTAGCACATCACTCACGCATGCCTACACATCCAGCGTATCTCTGCTACGGGACATAGCGAAGAGAATACATCTTGAGTGGTAGTCTTAGTGTTTGCTTGAGAGTGGCGTTTCCCCATCGCTCCACTGTTTGTGTAGGTTGTATGTGATGTGCCTACTGTCAAGCGATTGGACGAGCACTAGAGGCATAGTTGTGACCGGAGGCTCACGGGTACTGGGTGTGAAAAAGAGGTGTCAGATGAGATCTTTATTATCATGGCGAGACGTATCCGTGGTGTAAATACATTATTCACAGGAGCGTATACAGCAATGAACTAATGGAAAGGTCACTTATTTCTGGGAAACACTGATGTCTACCTTTCAACAGCAAAACCTGAATTTCGTGGAGGTTGTGATTACCACCCCCGTGGCTGTTATCCCAGCGCAGGTCGTTGCATGTCTCGGCGAAAACGCTTTTTTCTCTCCTTCTTCCGGAGGCATCGGCGAGGTGTATTTCTGCTCTGTTTTCTCCGGGGACACAGTTCTCAGTATTTCGTGGAGGAAGCTGATCGTAGACTACCAGCCCATGCCTATTGTCTGTCTTCTTCCTGCATTGTTTTCGGGCGTTGCTCCTTTCGACGACGCCCCTGTGATCGACACCAGCTGGACGTTGTGTCTCTCATTTTACCTTTCACAGGCTTTGCCGCCACACGTTTTCGCTAAGCTGTAGAAAACAGTCTGAACTGAAGGATGGAGACTTGAGAGGTGCATGCTGTGTCTGAGTGTGCCAGATACGGTCATCCAACACCTGTGTTTTCACCGCCAAGGGCGCAGCCTCCTTTCCGGGACCGTTGGGGCGACCGATTGTCTCTTAAATACCGACTTGCTTGTGTTTTATATTGTATCCTTCACCATGCCACCGTCAGTTCAGGGCCAACCGCAGGCTTCCCCGGCCGGGTCGCCGGCTCCGGCGACAGAGAACGGCGGGACGAGCGCGGGACCTGAATCAGCTGCGAACTGCGTCGCCGCCCTGCTGAAAGAGGGGCAAGATTTGGTGGGTGTAGACACACCTAGGGCCATCGCTATCATTGAGGAGGCGAACCGGTTGGCATATCAGGTGGCAGTGAAGGCGCCGGATACAGAGAAACGGCAACTGCCTTTTCCGCCCGTGGAGGAGGCGATGCGGCTGCAGGAACAGGGTATCACGCTACTCGCATCTCTGTACGCTCAGCAGGGAGCGTGTGAGTCTCTTCAGCAGCTGCTGCGTTCGTCGCTGCCGTTTTTCGCTCTCCTTGCTAAAGCGCGAACTGCGAAGCTGGTGAGAATCTTGGTCGATGCGGTCGCAGACCTCCCCGGCGCAGAACACGCACTGGTCGAGCTGTGCAAAGAAGTCATTCCCTGGTGCCAGGGAGAGAAACGGACTTTCCTGCGACACAGAGTCGAAGTGCGCTTGGCGCAAGTGTATGTACAGCTGGGCATGCTCCAGCAGGCTCAGCCAATCATTCAGCAGTTGCTCCAAGAGGTGAAGAAGTTGGACGACAAACTGTTGCTGGTGGAGATCCACTTGATTGAGTCCAAGCTTCACTTCAAAGTCAAAAACTACCCAAAGGCGCGGGCAGCCCTGACAGCCTCCAGAACGAACGCGAATGCGATTCACTGCCCACCCTTGCTCCAGGCAGACATTGACTTGCAGGTAAATGTGCGCCCTTTTGGGAGTTTACAGCACCAAGCTTTGCTCTCCATCTGGTACAGGTGCACTGACGCGCACATGAACGGAGATACGGATACTGCTTTATGGCTAGCAACGCATCGTCAGGACCCGCGAACCCTCCCGTGGCTGTTTGTCCCTATTTCGCCATCTGTGCAAGTTTGGCGGGGCACGCTCTCTCTCTGCATGTAGGCCGGCATTCTCGCTGCTCAAGACCGAGACTACAAAACAGCCTTTTCGTACTTCTTTGAAGCCTTTGACGCCTTCAGCGCTCAGGACGCGGCGCACCACTCTCACCGGGCTTCCACGACGGGGGCAGCGGCTGCGGCTGCAGTGAAATGCAACACAACGCCTGCTGGTCAGTCACGCGGACCTCGAAACCCGTCCTCTGCTGAGAGCTTCTACTGGAGAGAGCCACAGTGGCAGTTAAATCGATGTGTCGTGATGGAGCGTCTCGGTGAATCCGTTATCCTGGCGGATGCGGTCAGGGCGCCGCGCGCCGGTGCTCAGGCGCGTGGAGTTCGCTGGGGGAGGAGCTGTGACGCGCCGAGTCTCAGCGCAGGTGCAGGCTATGTTTACAGCTTTTGTGCTGAAGGCTGGGCTGCGGTGGACAGGCTTCTACGAGACCAGCTCATCGGCCTGTGTATGTGTGTGTTCGTCTGCTTGTCTAAGGAGAGAATGGAATTTTGCTGCACTACGCGTCTTTGCAACTGCTGTCGGTTGCATCTGGATTCACAGACTGTAGTGGGCGGCCTAGAGCATGCAGGCGTGTGTTCCTGGCTCACGCTCTGTGGAGCATGTGACCCATGTGCATGTGGCCGTTCAGGCCCTTCGCGAGCGCTTCAGGCTCTGAAGTATATGCTTCTGTCGAAGATTTTGCAAGGCAAAGACGACGAGGTCAGCGCGCTGCTCACGGGGAAGCAAGGCTTGAGGTATTACTCGATGGACACGTCGACGACGTGCAAACAGCAGCAGATGGGCGCGGTCGCGGACGCGGCTGCGGAGGCCGCGGCGGCGGCCGGGGGCCAGTTGGGAGGGGGCGCTGCAGCGGCTGGATCGGCAGCGCTGGCTGCTGCCGCCGCGGCGCCTCCGGCGTCTGGGACGCGCCGCGACTTGGAAGCCATGCGGCAGCTGGCGCTGTGCCACAAGCAGCGTTCGCTGAAGAAGTTTGAGGAGGTGCTTGAAGAGTTTTCGAAGGAGCTGAAGGGAGACGACGTGCTGATGCACCATATCGACGAGCTCTACGAGAACTTGCTAGAAAAGAATCTGCTCAAGCTGCTGCAGCCTTTCTCCAGAGTCGAGATGGCGCATGTGGCTAAGCTGATTGGCCTGCCGCTTGCCAAGGTCGAGGAAAAACTCAGCGAGATGATTCTGGATGGCAAGCTGCACGGGACCCTCGACCAGGGCATCGGCGTCTTGCTGCTGTTTGAAGAACAGGAACTCCCGCAAATGCACGTCGACGCGCTCGCGACCATCAAAAACATGGCGCAGGTGGTGGATACGTTGTATGAAAAGAGTCTCCAGGCTCTGTAGGGGATGGGGTCAGCCTCAGTGATCGCCTGAAACAGGCTGGCACGCCTACTGTGTTAGGGGTCGAAACGCCACGTAACGGGAGTCTAAACACCGAAAGCTGCTTCTTTTGTCCAACGGGCTCGTGGGCCTGAGCAGCCCCTCGCACGGCCGCATCAATCGGCTTCGCGAAAGGCGGAGTCGACTCCTGACGCTGTCGCCAAAGTGCATCTAAAAACTTGGTACCGGGATTTCCACCGCTCGACCCGTGCCCTGCTTCAAAAGACTTTTCCTGTTCGGTGTCCCGCCTCGCCTACCCTTACAGGAAGCGCAGTGCTTCTCAATAGAGTCTAGGTGCCTTCCAGCTTAATGAGTTGGCGTGAGTAGGCCGACGCGGAGGCGGCCTTGTATCTTCGCCCCGAAATGGGGACAGCGGCGCATGCAACCACTTCTGGCGACAAACGAACTGACAGGAGTATCTACGCTCACCTCAGACGCAGCAACACAAATGCCCCCTTCAGCTGCCGTCTCTTCAGTCTTGAAGGCGGCAATAAATTGGAGTGTCGCAGCAAATAAACCCCCCACAAGTAGGGTTCCGAGTTCGGTGGTAGCGAATCGCTGTCAGCGCCTCTGAGTAACCGGTGATACGTGGGGAATGGACTGCTGCGGTTTTTCAGCTGAGTATGAGCTATTTATCGTCCTCGAGTCCACTAAGTACCGAGGGATTCCAACCGCTCAATAACAAACGCGACAAAGTGCTTGGCGTAATTCGATGCGTTTAAGCTGACATTCTAAAGCTTGACACGTGTGCCCTCCATCTAAATACGGACTGTGTCGAGCTGCGCTATCGTGGCAGACAGTTCCCGCGTGTGTCCGGTATTTCAGCAAAGTGTCCCCGTGTCGCCACTACTTAAACATGACGCGGAAGTTTCTGATGTGTACTGGTGTGCCCGATTGGTAATTCGATGCCCAAAAGCTTTTATAAGGGTATTTGGATCGAGTGACGTTGACTCCAGACGCCTATCCCAACAGACATCACACAATGGCTACCTTAGCGCGCTCTCTTCTCACAGACAGCAGAGCGCCGGACGCGATCTCAAGTTGAAATACTACGCGTTTGCCAGCCCGCTGCGTCTAACCTGGCTCTCTCTCAAGGGGGATGCAGAGCGCGGAGCTTCGTTTTCTCCCCAAACAGTCATGTGCCTGTCGCTAGGTCAGCCGTATGCCATAAACGTCAGATCTTTGCAGATGACGTGATGAACCAAGAGCCCTGGATCTGCATTTTTTGCTCGCCGATCGACTCGTCGGCGTCGCGCTTTCGGTTGTTGCAATCAAGACCACGAGAAGAGGCCCTTTTTCTTCTCTTCGATAGGCTCTTCATCACTTTCTTCTTGGTGAACAGGCATCACCTCACGAACTTTCTCTTTGAGAACCTTGGAGAAACTGAACGTCGGGAACGTCGATGCAGGCACATTCAGAGGCTCCCCTGTACGAGGATTTCTGGCCGTGCGTTCACCGCGCCTCCGAAGACCGAAAGTTCCGAACTTGGAGATTGCAACTTTATTGCCCTGCTCGAGACTATTTGAGATATGCCGCAGCAGAGTGTTAACGGTTCGCTCCACGTCCTTCTGAGGCACCTGCAGCTCTGCTGCGACGGATGCGACAAGATCTTTGCGAGTAACGACGGCGTTGGCGGATGTACTCACCGCCTGAGTAGAGCGCAAGACAACCTCAGCACAACGATAAATTCCAGGGCCGCAGTATTGGACATGCATGTCGTTTATCTAAAACTCCTAAAAATAGAATTATCTTTGAATATGGAGATCCAGATGTCCCCACGGTTAGACCCTGAGCACCTTTACATCCCTTAGATCATGTTTATCAAGCAGTCAGGCACTCTACCTGGAATCGAAAATTGGCTGCGGGGTTACAGTGAAGCAGGAAAGGCATTCGGTACCTTGGTCGGTCGTTCTAGTTATTCAAAAACCGACCATGTACCCGGAGAGGCGGGCACCACCCTGCATTATTTCCATGAGGCCAGCCACCCACTGCGTATTACGATGCCTAGAAAAAACTAAAAAGGGAATTCACGGCCTACCTACAACTGCTCTCCATAGGCGCGGCTGTTTCGAGTCACAGACCCAAGCGGTCTTCACACCTCTGCTCACCTCCTCGTCTTCGGATGTTGCACCGGCAGCAGGCGAAGCAGCAATCGAACTAGCAGTTTGTGGGACAACTTCGCTGTGCATTCCGGTCTCCGTCATCGAAGCGCCAGGCAGCGCGACTGAGAAGGAAGAAGCTGCATGGCGTAGACCAGGCCGGACAGGCGCCGACAGGTGGGAGGAGGCCACCGCGGACTTGGAGCCGGGCTTACAGCTTCCAGAAGCGAAACATGGAGCGGCAGAAATTGCAGACACGCTTGCCCCCGTCTGCACCTTGAAGCAGAAAACTGGCAAGAGCAGCTGCTCGCCAAAGACGACCAGAAGGAGCAACCGGTAAGAGAGTGACATGATGCCTCGGATGACGGAGACACGTTGCGTAGACACACAAACGTCGCCGCTGTCCGTGTTCTATCCGTACACCTTGCTGAGTCCTGGCAAAAGACAGAAGACGCGGAAAAATATCAGAAGAAACACAAGACACGGGCAAATTTTAAAAGAGAAGAAAGCCAGTAAACAATCGAGCTTTTTCTGAAGACGGGAAAAGCGTGAATACGACGCGTGTCTCGGGGGACTAGGTGTGCACTGGAGTAGTGGAAAGTGGCCCTGCTGGCGAGGGGTGTCACAAACCAAGAGTCTCAGTTGTATCTGTCTTATGCCTTGATCAACACAGGAGGCCAGAGGACGAAATTTCCTCTATTTCAACGAAAAGTAAGAAAGCTCGATGGTGTCTCGGAGGGCTACCAAGACATGCTCACGACAACCGATCGTCAGCAATGGGCGATATGGTCCAACGCATCGCATCCGCCACAGCCCCGCCTCGAGGCGACGTCACGTGGCATGTGCTGTAGTAGACATGCGGCTTGTAATAGGAAATAGTCGTCCGGCGTGAAGACAAGCATTCTCACACAAGACAGCAAGTGATACGGAGAATATCGTGCATCGCATTCTGTCGTGGGACTGCACCGTACTTCCCTTCATTGCCTCGGTTGTTCACAAATTGTCGAGGCGGCTGAGGGGAAGGCTGTGAAAACTTAGTTAAGTTGCGGGAGGCGAGTGAATGCGCCCGATTCACCGATTCTCAACGGTACGAGATGGCACGTCTCTCGAGGAGGGGGGTAGCTTTTAACTCCGAACATGACACGGCTTTGAGAAAATGGTGATGCTAACACGGCAAACGATCCCCTCTGGCGCGACCTTGTTTTCGGTGTACCTTCTCCGAGAATGGAGGAACGTTCAACTTGCCACCTTTGCTGTGTGCCAACGAAATGCTGAACAGACACATACTCTCTCACCTTCAGACACGCGGCTGAGGTGGGAACAGGCAGAGTGACTAACTAAATATGAGAGGTGAAGCATCGCCGAGAGGCCCTCTCTTTCCATCGATGCCTTGTAGTTGGCGTGGCGGGCAGGCGATCGCAAGGCGCTGGCAAGCTCCGCAAGAGTTGCCTACCTCCAAACACGAAAGCACGCCTCGGAGGAAATAAGTCCTTCCTGACCCTTTATTTTTGTTGGCCGCCGCAATTGCAAGGATATAACTGCAGAATGGGCAAGTTGCTACGAGTATCTACCGTTGTAGAGGAGTTTGACACAGGCTTTCGGTTGCACCGTCAACCCCCCTCGTAGCGTTTGGCGAAGGCTTCGTGCGCAAATGAAACCGGCGGCGCCGTATCGCTGCTGATTCAGATTTAACCGGGACACTGAACTCAAAACTTAGCCAAGCTCTCTCTTGAGCATTTCGGAACGGCGCATACGCTGTCCTCGAGACAGGTTCTTTTTTAGTAACTTCGATGCTATTTACACTATTTTACCATCCGTCCGCAAACAATCGCGGGTCTTCGCAACGTGCGCCTTGCGGGAATGTGCTGGGTCACTTTTGCCTAGACTAGTGAAAGGCCAGCTTCGAGGAACAAACACGAAAAACCGAAACTCCGTGAATCCTCAAGGGCGAAAGAGAAAGGGACTCTCTTTGCAGCATGTGCACCCATTCACTGAGCCATACAATTCAGGTACGATTCTGCAGTCCTACAAGGCCACGCATGCTACAATGAAGGAAGCAAAAAGGGTTTAGGGTTAGCGAGACCATTCGCGCGCGTGGCACGGGTCCGCTGACCGGAGACATGCACAGAAGAGCGATCAACGCCACCACAACTTTACATGTTCAGGAAACTAAACAGCACCGATCTTGCTCCGAGTTTGACTGTCGCCATCCCGAGGCCCGCGCAGACATGCGCACGAGCTCCTGGTCGGTTCAGTCCAGCGCAGGAATCTGAGCTGCAGCCGCAAGGATGTGGCGAACGCATAGAACACGCCGCGGCCTGTCATTGTCTCCTGCAAATGCGGACGAACTCGTGGGATCCGGGAGGTTGCTGACATCAGCGCCAAGGGGCGAAGCGCCCTGCAAATCCCTGGCAGCATATTCAGCGGCCTCAGCCGCACAGGCGAGAGTCATCAGCTCTGCACGCAGATCCAAAGAGAAAGAGCCAACACCACTCACGCAGCTCTAGAAGCAGCCAAAAACACACGAGACAGTCTCCCAAAAGGGCATCTGCCGCTTGCTTTGATGTGTGACACAGCCACCGCGGCACGAGAAAACAGAGGCTTTGCTGATTCGTTTCCGCAGGCAAGCCCCGACTCGGCTGCGTTCATACGGGAACGCTGCCACCGGCAGCACCTTCGGAGCGTGCGCTGTCTGCTGGCCGCTACACCCTGCACATATCCCACAAAATTCCTCGACATCTTCATATATAAATAAAGATACACACATACGTATATGTTTAAGGTTAGAGAGAGGACTCACATATCAACTCCAACACGGAGATGCATCGGCATTCTTGAAACAAAGACGCAGTGTTAACTAACTTTGCCTGTGTGGATATGTGCGCGCGCAGACACATTTGGCGTTCATCCATGCTAGTTGCGCGCGCTTACCAGCGACGTGAACTTTGACAGCAGCCGCGAGCACGACAAGAAGCTCCTCGAGCTGTGGAGCAGGCGAGATGACGTCGGCTTCTCGCCACTGTTTCCATCCCCCTGCGCCCTCAGCGCCGGCGCCGTTGTACGTAGCCCACGCCCCTGACGGGCTCGCGGGTGCCATGCCTCCTATCCCGCCCGTCATGGCAGCCTCCGCGAGGACGCTCTGGTGAAAGAGGGGTCGATAGCCTCTGCTTTTCGCAGCTGCGGCAGAGATCTCTGGATGCTGCCGAATCACCTGCTGTATCTGCTGATGACACCACTGCAGGGAGTCGTCTTTGGCGGCCGCTGCAGCCGCTGCTGCCGCGGCCGAAGGCGCGGCTCCAACCTGCGAGCCTTTAGCTCGATCTAGCTGACTCGAGAGGTCGTCTCCTCCAGCCCCGCTGCGCGCTCCGGGGACGACTCCTCGTGCGCCTCCCTCCCTGCCCGCTCCACCTTCCGCGCAGTTCTTCGTCCAGTTTGCGAGCCCACTGCAGCCTTTCAGAACGATCGCGCTTCGCGCTTGAGACTTCAGAGCGCCCGGTGCATGAGACGCCACGGAGCCAGACCCCGCCGCGCCGCCTGCTGAACCAAACAGACTTGCCGCGCCTGAAGCGAATCCACCTCCAGCGGGACTCAGTCCCCCAGGCGTTTGACCGAGTCTTTCCGCACCGCCGTAATAAAGGTCGATGTTGATCGGGGTTCGACAGCCGCGAATCATCGGCTTCGCGTGCAGAGAAGACGCCTCCTCTGGGCTCCGGCTTTTCTTTCCATCCGCGTCATCACTGCCTGGTCGCCCGCGCTTTTTGGACTGTCCAGTGGGCTGTGAGGAACACGACCCCTCGAGGTACCGAAGCAGCGGATTCCGTCGAATGCGCGCGCGCCGCGCATGCAGCAGACGCGCCAGATGCTCAGGAGGCAGAGGCGACCCCCCGACCCTCTGGCCGCTAGACACGAGGGCAGGCAACATATTGGGGCCTGCAAGGGACGGGCTCTGCTGGCGGGGCGCCGCATCTGCTCGCGCACTTGCAGCCGCCCTGGACGGCGACAAGGAACCCACACCTGGGAGAAAGCTAGACGCCGCTGCGGCTGCTGCAGCGCGTTGGCGAGGCGACATACCGGCACCTGCGGCTGACGCGAGATCTCCGGAGGCGTTTGAGTCCTGGCTGCTGGCGTGGCTGCTCACACTGCGGGGGGACGACTCGGCGTGCGCGGCTCCGCGGAGTGGGGATCGATACGACGAGTTGGCTGTGACAGGAGGCGCAGGCGCCCCACCCGCCGTGTCGCGAGCAGGTGCGGAGGGACGCGGAGGCTGCAGCGCCGCGGAAGCCATGCCGTGAACTACAGTTGGGACCGCGAAACCCTGGTCAACGCTCTGGAGGTCACTGCCTTGTGGAGTGGCGCCAGCAGAGCGTGACGCGGCCGCAGGCATTTGAGGCCATTGGGCCTCGCCAGCCGAGCCCGCGCTCCAGGACGACGGAGGCCGAGCCTGAGACCGGCTGCGACCCCCCGCCACAGAAAAGAGCGAAGCGGAGCCATCTAAACCGTCTGACGCCGACGTCGAGGAAGCGCTGCCGACAAGAGGGACAGAGGGGGCCGCCTCGTAGGGCGGACGCGCATACGGCTGCTGGGCAAGAGGCTGAGAAACGTGCCCGACTTGCTGGGAGCCGGCATCGCCGTGCTCGCTGGCCTGCGCAGCCATGGGAAGCCGAGCTGAACGACAGGACACAGGGGACGCAGGGTGAGTGAAAGCTCGGCGCGGAAGCAAAGATCATATGAACACCCACAATGTCACGGAAGGCGATCCTGTGTACCTCAAAGAACTCAAGAAAACTAATTCGATCTTCTCAACGACTGGTAGTCAATCGAGGAACCTAGACCGGGTCTGACGAGCCGTCCACGCGTGTCGCATCGCCCTCAGTACTGCATCGCCTTCACACGGAAGACACGTATCGCGACAAGACCTCCCACGGCAATAGACGCTGCACACGAAGGAGGTCAAGGAAGCCAAGCGCAAAGCACAAATGCCGACGTGCAGTGCTAGAAACAGGTACATCAACCCGCCCATGGTGTTTCTCAGGTGTGCTGCCGGAGGGCCTCCGCCTGAGCTGGACGTCCCTGTCTCCCTCGCCGCACCTCTAGAGGTCTCTACTCCGTCGTCTCTCGATTTGTCATCTCTGTCTGGCCTCTCCTCTCTGCCGAGAGAACCTCCTGCGTTCGGGTACGGCTGCTGGTGCGGTAGAAGCGGATGGGGCTGCGTGTGCGTCTGCGGCACGGCTTGGGAGGGGTGCTGCGCGTGAGCCGGAACGCTGGGTACGCCGCTCTGCGGACTCATTCGTCCATGGTCGTAGGACGCCGGGCTGCCAACGATGATCTCGTGAGGCCGCGGAGGCGACGCCTGAGAGGGAATCGGGTAGGCAGCGCCCCGCGACGCATGATGCGGAATCGGTGATGTGTGCGGGAGACTCGAAAACTCCTGAGCCGCGTGGTACGCCTGCCGCACTCCTTTCGCGCCCTGGTGTGACCTCTCAGAGGCCCCTCTACGGACCTCATAGTGACCCCGCGCGGGGTGCGCCGGAACAGCCACCGGCGCCCTTCCCGGATAGGCCGTCCCCGCGGCGGAGGCCCCCGAATAGTGCGAGAAGGGAGACGGAGCGGGCGTCTTAGAATGCGAGTCTGAGGCATGAGGAAGGCCTCCAGCGTTCTGCGACGAGTAGGAAGCAAGAGCCTCTCCAGGCGGATACACGTTCGACGGGCTCTGGCCAAGCTGCTGTACGGGGGGGGTGTGGTGAGGAGGCATCCCCTGAGAGGGACGCGGGCCTTGATGCTGGTGATTTGGGGGATACATGGCTGTCGCTGCAGTCCGCGAAAACATAGATCAATCGCTCGCTGCCAACGAGCCGTCAGCCGAGTCACACCGTCGTCAGCGGCCGTGAGGTACGGAACGCGAGACGAGAGACCTCCAACCTCGCTTCAAAGAAGGGCTTCGGCAGGACTGGCATCCAGTTAGCTAAAAGGAAGCGGCACCTTCTGGTCTAGTGAAGGCCATCCATATGACCTTCACTACGCCCCGCATGAACCTCCGAGCGTCTCCCGCTGCCGCCGCAAAGAACGCTTAGGGGAGCGCGAGTCTCAGCGAGGAGCAAACCGGAAGGCTTTACCACCGATGAAAGCTTCCGTGAATGGGGGGAAAAACGATTTCCATTAGACAACGCAAGCACGAGAATCGGTGCTTCCTAACGAAATCGGGGGCTCTCTTGCTTCGATGGTTTGAGGTGTCCGGCATGCCGCGTGACGCACACTAAACGAGCCTCTGCATCCTCGAATTGCATGCAATATTTGTTGGATATTTCTCACAAGGGCATGAAAAAGACAAGAAGGCTGGCTGCAATGGCACTGGTATCAGGTGCAAACTCGCAGCGAATGACGTGCGACTCTCGCGCAGACACTACCAAGTTCAGCTGGGGCGTTGTGCAGGAAAGCACACCGTCGAGAGCCCCGCTTCTATCGGCTCTTGAAAATCTCCCTACCGAGATTTGCGAACGAAGGGCTCCCCTCTTTTTAGTCCCGGAGGGAGAAGGTCGCAAACTCGTGTCGCTGTCCTGCCGACCCATTCCACTGCATGCGGGGGCTGGCTTGCACATGTCCGCGAGCACTGCTTGAGTGACCGCATCTACCGCAGTCTATCAGTCACAGCCCGCTTCTTGTCCTTACTCTGATCCAAAACTTAGTCCGCAAGGCCCTCACACAGTCACACTTCTGAATGAGATCTACATTGGACCGGATGCTGTGTGCGGCTACAGGCGTGAGCTTGCTGTAGTGGTGTGTGTGCCCGCCATGGGCGGACGACGGCGGCCCCCGAATCGCCTTGGCAATCCAAAGCGGAACTCGTACAACCTTGACTCACACAGACGAGCTTTCAGTGCTGGACCGAATATATGCGGTTGCGCGATTCTCGTGTGATTATCTGAATGGACGCGTTTAGTGCTTGCGTGCACCACACCAGATGCTGCCCTTTCGAGTGGGGCCTCTGAAACCCGCCGCCGTGGCCTTCGGGAAATGTAGCGTGAGCGAGGATCATAGGACTTATATATATCGTCTGTCACGAAAGCGCTACCTGACTTCACGTGGGCTCCCGAGCGTTAAATTTGTCTCGGCCTCTGTGGGCGCGACTCGCTTCTACAAAGCCGGTGCCCCGCCCCCCTACCCCCCCCCCCCCCCTATCCAGCGCGGCCTAGCAGGCGCCCCTGGATTCACAGCTGAATATGTGTGCGCGCAGCCAGGTGGTAAACGGTGTGCCCGGATGGCGCTGGCAGATTTCACATTGTTTCGCCACCATCCCGCTCCCCACCAAGAGGCATGCTCTGGACCGCATTCAAGCGACGCATGCGTTGAGGCTGAGCCCGGCCGTTCGCATCTTGAGAAGTATGTGCCGGCTTCTCGCTACTCGACGATAAGCCTCCTCTCAGTCACTCTCTCACCCACACGCTGCGTCGTGTTCCAGGCTGCAGGGCGACCGGAAACTTTTGGGGAATGCTTGTCCACTTGGTAATAACTGCGGTTTGCTACAACTGACATGGCATCGCCGTGAGTGAGCAAGGCGAATCAGGAAGCAGAGCGTCCCTGCGTAGGAGACGAGCACTCTGACTTATTCTTCGATTACGCTTTTTAACGGATGACTCGTTGCACACTCCAAAGCAGCGATGCCGCTATAGATTTGCCCCGGCCTTATGTGATAGGAGACGGGACAGTTGGAGCGACACGATGAGAAATCAGGGGCGATGCCATCAGGATACACCAGGAGGACTAGAGACCACCTGGAAACTGTAGAGTAACGTAGTAGCCTGAGCCACAAACCACAGCTGGCTGCCCAGATGAAATCGCTTGCTTGTAGTAGACCATTCCCTTGTTTACATGCACTCCCCCGCGGCTAGCCGATCCTCCTAACAAGCACACCCCGGCGCTTGACAGCCATCACACTGGCCTGAAGATGCTGGTAGCGTTTCCCCATAAGCGAGAAGAGATGAGGTTCTTCGATCTTCGCTCTGTTGAACGCCTATACACCCCACAGCGCAGACACAGCCCCGCAGTGCAAACACTACCTGAAAGCAGCTTAGACGATCACAGCTTTACGAAGCTCCCCGCGACAAAGCTCCCCGCAACACCCGGAAACGCAAGTTGTACCAAACAGAGAAAACAAGTCTATTCCAGGTGCGATTCAAGCTCCACGCGTTTGTACTCTCAACACGACGGAGAGTCGTCTCATGCCCAGACCCATCCCCTGCGTAAATATGCCCGCTTTATCCATCGAGCAATAGTGTTGATGGGGGCGCAATGTTGTGGACCGACCACGTGCACCGCTACGGCTAACGCATCCCAGAAGCGAAAACCTCATAGCGGTGACTCACTTGAGTTACATTTGCAATGTCCTCCTCGTGCATGTCTCCTAGCCGCTCTTTTAGGTAGTCGACGAAGACCTTGAAAAAGGCTTCCTCACGGAAATCGACGTAGGCGATCGACCGAAGCATCCCTGTGAGCTCCTTCATGCTGAAGCTGTAGAAAACAATGGTACGACGAATGCACGATACTTGCAAAAGACACATCTGCAAAAGATGTACGACATGCGTGCGGGCGTCTCCAACCCACAAGCACGGAAATATTTTCTTAATTCACTACAGCGGCAGAGAACCTCGCCCCCGGCCGACGCCGCTTCCCGCGCAGCTCCTGCAGAAATGCTGTGCTGCAGAACCTGCATCGACCCACTAAGGCGCTCAGCAGCTGTGGCTCGGCTAACTCGTCTGAGCTGTGGAATGCATAAGGCTCATTTCCCAGTCTCGTTCGTCCCGCTCAAAAGGCGAAGGCCCCCTCTGCGTTTCACTTTTCTCACAGTCCCTGGCTCCCGGGTCACGCACGCAGCGTGCTTCCCCCCCCCGCCCGCATCTCGCGTGTTTTGTGTCACTGACAGACGAAGGCGACTCACCGCATACCTGCTCACTCAACCCTAATCCACACTGCCAGCTTCAAAATCACGTCGAGTGCAACTCAGCCCAGAAAGTTGAGAGTCGCTGCTTCCCAGCTCCTTCTCCCAACTGTGAACCCCAACGCGGACGCTCACCAGTGCACACGCTTGCATAGATGCTTGCAGACCGCCAACAGCAAGGGCCGCGTGTCTGCGGAGTGCTCAGGCCGGGCAGCGTGGAGCCAGGCAAGGGGGCGGTATGTGTTACACCACTCCTTCCACCGTTTTCTTTTGCAGTGCGGCTGAGCGACCTTCGTCGCGCTCCACTTCACCAGAGACTTGAAAAACAGGAGGCAGTGCGCCGGAGACGCCACTTCGCACAGCAAGGCATCCACAAACCTGCAGCGAGCGCAAGAGAGCGAAACACACATGGAAGGGCGGGGCAAGGGGGGGACAAGGGGCGGCGTTGGAGGCTATTGGTTAAAGAGCTGGTGGGGGGGCCGCAGTGGGAAACGGAAAGCAGCGAATAAACCCCTGCACGTCGCGGAGGCATTGCACGCAGACCATACTACGTATGAAGAGAAGGGAAACTGGCGCGCGATGCCACCTGGGGGAGAGCAAGAATGACTTTAGCAAAGCTGACGCAGAACCCGCTACGCGACGCCGGTCACGACTCTGAGACGAACTCCGCGTCGACGAGAAACTCTTCCTCCGCCAGGATGACGGCGGCTACACTGCCGCTGCTACGCTGCCGCTCATCCGGATTCAACAGATCTTAGTCGCTGCAGCAGGCGTGCCAAAGAGACCACTATAGTGTGTCGTGCGCCTGCGAGGAGAAACTGTTTCTGCGTTCGCCTCCCATGATGGTCGGCTAAGGAGAAGAACGAATGGAGACGACGACGCGGAGGCGCGCTCCACCCTCCCTCCCGGTGCTCACCGCTCTGTGAGACGGCGGACGCAGTCATCAGGGTCCTCCTGAGTTTGGCGTCGTGTCTCGGCAAAGAAAACCATCAGGCTGGTACACTGCGAACAGGCAACAGAGACAGCAGACCGAGACATCTTTAGACTATGGGTGCGCCGAATCATCAGCAGCTAGAGACCCCCCACCTCACGTCACGGCTGTATGAAACGCCTCTCGACTTCATTATGTCTGTTCCGCCCCTCCTCTCTCTAAGAGAAACGCTCTGGACGTCTTGCCGCCGCCCTCTCGCGGCTCTCCTGCTCGTCATCGCCGACCGGGCGAGGGACGACATGCACTGTCTCGAATTTGCCGCTTCTCCTCCACGCATCGACCGCCTTCAACCCCAGCGGCGTGTGCTGAAAGCCCCGGTCCGCCGTCTTTCTTTCTCACCTGCTGCGGGTCGAGGGTATCTACGATGCCGCTTTCGATTGCTCTCTGCTGAACCACGTCGGCGACCTGGCTGAAGAACCGCGAGTGGTGGTGAAAGCCAAGCTGAACAAAGGAAACAGCCACACAGAAAGGAAAAGGCAGACAATCCCGACTTCAAAAGCTCGAGAAAGGAAGGGCACGCGTGGGCAGAGCCGCTCACAACACGACGGCAGGGGAGCTCTCGCTTTCCATCCCAAGCTGAAAGCTCGAAAAACATCACCAAGCCGCGAGGAAGCACACTATGCTGAGACGGTAAGAGAGCAGCGACTCTGTGACCAAGACGATTAGGCTGCGAGGCAAGGGGGGAGGCGAAGCAACACGGAGACAAGGCGCCCGCGTCTATTCCGGTGTCTCTGTCTCTGCCTGGTGCTTGGCAGCGCCTCGAGCAGCCTTCTAGCCGGACTCGGGCAGTTTCCGAGGCTGTCCTGCCGTTTCGAACAGGGTGCACCTAGAAAAAAGACTCGAGAATATCTCTAGGCACACGCGAGGACAGCTGAGGCAGGCGACGACGAACAGAGACCGAGACTTCAGGTCGCGCGATGACCAGCAAGACAGGCTAGAGTGTCTGTACCGCGCCACGAAGCCCGCACAGAGGCTGCCTTACAAAGAGCATAGAGTCGGCGATGACAGCCATCTGCCCGACAGTGAAGTCTTTGATTCCGGAGGAGGGGGGTTGCTCCGAGCGCAGGAACGTCTCTTTCTCTTCGTCTGCTGCGCTGGCGTTCGCGCCTTGGCGGATCTCAGGGGCGGCGGCGTTCGCGTCTGAGGAACCGCCGACTGAGACCGCGTGGGCTGAGAGCTTTGCACCGCGCAGGCCTTTTCGCTTCAGCTCAGAAAAGGCCTCTCGGGTCACGAGTGGCATGACGGGATCAGACAGGAGTGTGCCGCTCGGCGCGAAGTCCTGCTGGAAGCCCATGCCCATCGTGTAGCCCTGAAGCGAGTACTCAATCCACCTCCACTCGCCCACACCCTTCTCGAGAGCAGCTGAAGGCGACGACGGAGACGTCTCCACCTTCTTCCTCTTCGCGGGGTTGATCTGCTGCTGGAGGCGCGAGAGGCGGACGCGCCTTTGCCGCTGCTTCGAGGTCTGGAGCTCATCGGCGGACAACTCGCGACGCCCCAGGGCCAGCAGCCGCTGGCGCGCTGAGTTCTGTTGGACGATTTCTTCCGCGAGATGCCGAAAAAACGTAAAGTGCCGCAGCTCCAGCTGCCGATACGCCACGGCTAGCTGCGTCTTCTCGAACGGTGTCAGCAGGCCGAGGTGCAGGTAGCAGTGAAGCCGTCTGAGCGCAGCGCTCACGTTGCAGGGACACTCGAGTATTGAAGACGATCATACCCCAGTGAAGGGGAGCACAAGCTTATATATATATATATATATATATATATATATATATATATATATATATATATATATATATATATATATATATATATATATATATATATATATATATATGTGTAGAAGCGCACGCTTTTCACTAAGAGTCGAACTAGGAGACACATTAAAATAGACACAAGGACACCCCAGTGGAATAAAAAAGAAACACAGGATTATCAGCAAGCGTGAAATCAAGGAACCTTCTCTCCAGGCGAGCGCTCTCCGGCACGTTTCCTGGGCGCCTCAGGATCGCACTTTCCTCATTCTCGGCAGGCTGTCTTACCGTGACAGCTCTCTGACGAAGTCGCGCTCCACCGCCTTCTTCATTGCGAGAGTCTCGAGAAGCTGCATCGCCGGCGCCGGCTCGATATTCGCAGTCAAGTCGCCTTCCCAGAGGAAAACGAAAGCTTCCGCCAGCCGCGCCACCACGGTCTGGTCGGTGCTCGGACTCGAGGCCAGCACATGAAGGAGTCTGCGAACACGCCACACCCACGAGAGAGCGAAAAAGTAGAAGCGAGCAAATTGCAGACTGCCATAGAACCAATCATCGCATCTAATTGCGAGTTGAAAGGGCAGAGGGCAGCATTCGTGCCGCGATCGCCGCGATGGACTCTCCGCGTTTCAGCCGACGACTCTCAAAAAGAGTCTCACCCAACACAGACGCCCGCCCCCCCCGGTAGAGACGAACACCCGCCAAACGAAACAAACAAAAGCGTCCCCACCTGTCCGCGTGGAGGCTGCTTCAAAAGGCTGTGAGCGGCACCGTAGACAAGGGCTTGAGATGAGAGACCCTCCCGCCACCAGCCGTCTCCCGCGAACACGCCGGGCGACAAACCCTAACCCCTAGACCGGCCTCCAGTCTCTCTCGCTCACCGCGCAGCCTGCGGCGCCTCCAGGAGAGGCATCTGGCGCCTGGAGTAGTTCATGAGTTGTTCAATGCCCCAGGTCCACTCGTGGCGGACAAGGTTCGCGGCTTCGCAGAGCTTCACGAGGACGTCTTCGAATTTGTTTTCCTTCGTGTCTCTCGCGCCCGCGCCGCCTTCATTCCGCTGCGCCTCGGCGCCGTCCGCTTGTTTCCCTGCCTCGCTCGACACCATCGCGCGGCCCGCGGCGGCACTGGTGCCTTCGCGCTGTCGCAGCTCGTCAAGCAGAGGGTCGAGCGACGCAAAGAGAGCTCTCCAGGCTTCAGAAAGCACCACGTTGCGCGAAGAAAGCAACCGCGAGATCTGGAGTCCCAGGTCCACAGACAGCTGCACGCCGCCCTTTCGGCCGCGCTCGGTCTTCCGCTCGGCACGCTCCTCCGCCTCCCGCCCGGACGCAGACGAAGCGTCGGCGGATTCACAGAGCAGCCGCCGCGTGTATAGACTCCACAGGTCTTCAGTCGCCGGCGCGAAGGGGGGCATGAGCACGTGCGCGAGCCGCACAGAGACTGAGCGGAGCTCCACGCTCTTCGGCGAGACCCCGCGATGCGAGGCAGGCAGCGCCGACAGAGCCTGGAGCGGCTGAAACACTGGGATGACGTATGGAAACGCCTGCCGCATCGCGCGCGAAAGAATCGGCGGCTGCCCCCGCGCAGCAGCTGGCGACGCGGAGGCCTGTTCAGACGCCTCGCCGCTCGGCGATTCACCCTCCGCCGCCGCCGATGAGGCCCCGTGATCCGCGCCGGCCGTCGAAAAGGCGCGAACCTGTCCCTGCGCCGCGCCTGCGAGGCACTCAGAGGGCGCGTTCAGACGCCCCCTGAGGCATGCCGTTGCGGAGTCGAAGAATGCCAAGGGCCTGCCTTGACTCCTCGCGCCCCCCCTCGACAGCTCCGAGCCCGCTACGCACCGCTGCGGTCGTCCTCTGCAGGCGCCCAGAGACGACGCGCTGTCACGCGCCGCAGGACACATCTCTGGGAGCTCGGGGGAGCAGGACGAGGGGCTACAGGGGCACAACTCGCTCGGCGGCGCCCGAGTGGAGCAGGCCTGCGTTAAACCTGCTTTCCCGCCGCGAGGGATTCTGTTCCTGACGGGCGCGAGGGATGGTCGCCTGCGCCAGGGTGAGCCGGACAACGCCAGCCCGTCAGCAGAAGCAGAGGCGCGTGGCGCCAGCGCGACTGCGTTCGGCGCGGGCTGGGAGAGCGAGGGAGAGGAGACCGGCGATGCCGAAAGGCTGCGACGGCCGCGAGGCGACCGCCGCAAGTGGAGAGAGGGAGCCGCCGTGGAGAGTCTGGAGCCCCGAGGCAAGCGAAGCGGTTCGCCAGGTGAAGCATGCGCCGACGCGGAAGACGACGCGAAAAACCCGCGCCAGCCCCTGGCTGGCGACCGGATGTGCATCGCGAGCGGGTGCATGCTAAAAATGCCGACGGGCGGCGCGGCGAAGTCGCCTCACGCAGCAGCAGAAAAGACGAAAGAGAAGAGGACGAAGCAGGGGAGACCTCAGATGACTGCACAGCTCCGCTTGGCGCCAGAGCGAGGAGGGCTTGCCCCAAGCTGAGGAAAACGGGAGAAAGAACAGGCGCGCCGCGAAGGGGCGCCCGCGCGAAGAGACACCGAAGAAAGTGACGAGGGAGCTACGCGAGGATGAGACACCAATGGACAACGACTTGACGCCAAGAGAGAAACAGTAAGAAGCAATACCGGGAAATATACCGAGAGAAGAAAGGACTCTGCGAAGAAAGCCGCAGAGGAAAAAAGAAAACAAGCACACGGATCATTTTCAGCGGTCTGCATGCAGCTCAAGACAACAGTCGCTCTTCTGAGTTTCCCGTCCTCCCGTCATTGCTCAGAAGACGTGTGTTACGCTTGAATTAGTCTTTTCTTTCTTCGTCATCACTTACGGAATTTGTGGACGAAAATGGAGGTCCCTCCTCAGGCCTACTCGAGCGCCGGAGTCCCTCCGACAGTCGCGCGCAGCGTGCCTTGGGCTCCACAGGCATCGCCGCTCCGGGACTGATTCACACACACGTAACAAGCTAGAGACAGGGCACAGCAGTTGCAGAGACAATGTCTGAGACAGCAGTATAAGATAACATGGATGAGAGAGAGGGGACTGGATGGCTGGCCGCTTAGGGATCGCCTGCTTCTTGGCATGGGCAGCGACGCGTTCGTTGTCCCAGATCAGATACAATCGCTCCTGCACCATACTCAACTGCATTCGACGCACACGTGTCGGTGGGGGACTTCTCTACTAGAGGGTCTCTGCAAAGGCTCTCTCAAGCAAGGAACATTGTGGCAGCTGTGAGCGCTTCGAAACGCATGAGAGGAGCTCCGGAGGCGAGGTGATAAGAGAAAACCGTCTCCGCCGTCTGCCGGCGCTTGCTCTCTGCCAGCGGGCTCCCGACAGCAGAATGAGAGCGCCACTAAGGGTCCCAAGGACGAAAAGACTACCCAAGCAGTCGTGGAGGGAAGGGACGAGATGACCGCTGTGCGTAAAAGCAGAGGCATACGAGCGATCGCCAGGAAGTGGGTGCGCGCCAGTGGTCGGAAGCTTCATGCGCCCCAAAGAAAAACCGCAGGGCGAACAAGCGACAGGAACAAAGGCCTTGAAGAGGCGAGAGGGGAAGAAAAGAAGCATGGGAATGGAAAGAGGAACGGCCAAGTGAAGCGAGTAGCAGTGGCGGATAGCAACACGGAAATAAAGGAGAGACGGCGGGCAACGGAGCCTGTTGAGTCCGTCAGAGGCGATAGGGGTGTGTCGTTCCTCGGCCGTGTGCGCGGGTACAGAGGATTCTTCTACCCCCCCACCACCGGCCAGGTCGTTCTTTTTGTACCGTTTATTCAGCTCCGCGTAAATCGCGGGTCCCGCTGTGCCTATAGGCACATGCTGTCATATCGCACGACGCTACGGCACAGCCTAAAACACCCAGATTCAGCCTCCGCCAGGCCAGTCGCGTCCACGCAGGCAGCGACGCGTTTACAATAATAGGGTTGTTTTCGAGGAGAACGCGTTTCTAGCCAGCGATATAAGAGTTAAAAAGATACAATGGTGATTACCGGGGCTGCTGCGAAAAGTGTGGGAACCCCACTCGCGTGAATATTCATGCTTGATTCCATCTGCCGCTTTTGTGTATCTCGTGGTTTCAGCCTCCGTAGAGGCATGGTTCCTACCCGCGCCCGGGATCTCATCGTCGTTTGTTCTCTCTACGCGTTAGAGCGTCTTCAAACTCTGAAGGCTGCTCAGTTCTTACGAGACGTGAGCCACACATAAAAGCACCGACCAGCGTTCCGCCAACGCTGACGAAGAGAAACCAACTAAACAGATATTTTCAGTCTGTTTTGCCGCAGCCACTGCAGTGAGTTCCTTCCTCGCATGGTGCTGCACCTGAAGAACCTCACTTCAGTTCCTGTGCCTCGATGAGTGTCCGGTACCAGCGGAGCTTTCAAGCGTCCCTGGGCTAGCGTTCATGCATGTTTCCCCCTAACTCCTTTGAAAAGAGCGTTTTGGGTACTTCCGGCGGGCAGGCCTGGAGAGCGGCGGCAGACCGAAAGGGGCGAGCCGCGCCCCATACTGAGAAAAATCCTGAGGTAGATGAGGGAGCGATGCCAAGTTACACAGAGTACCGCGAGACTCACGGGCCGCGGAGAAAAGTCCAGAAAACAGCATGGAGAGAACGAGAGAAGAGAAGGAAACGAGCAAATTTACCAGTTCAAAAGAGAAGCGATGAACATGCTTACACCAACGAGGCGCGCCAGCATGCGAGGCGACGTGCATCGTCCCGGGTGGCTCCGCGGCGAAAGATCTCTTTTCTCACACTTGTGGATTCCTTTGGCAGACGGGGGAGTGGCAGAAACATAAGAAGGAGACAACGAATTCCTCTTGCTGTCTCTTTCTGAAGTCGAACCAAAGACTTCGAGGCGCTCACCAGCGCGCGGTGACTGGCAGGAAGGTCGTCGGCCTCTGAGGTAGGGCGGGAAGCACCTTCACCGACCGTTTCTGCAGAGGACATTCAGCCAGGAACAAAACCAAGCGACATTTCGACTCCTGATGGCAAGCTAAGGTCTCGACGTACGCGTCGCGCAGCACCTCCCACGCACTGCGCCACGTACAAGCTGAACGCCCAGAGGCGGGTCGCGTGCCTGTCGCGCCTGTCACATTCTGCGACGGATGCCACAGCCCTAGCCCGCCAAGCACGTCCCCCGCCCTTCTCGCTTCTCCCTGAGGCGCTGACGAAAAGAGAGTCTCTTCCCGGCGGAACCCGCAAATCGACAAATGAGCTCGCTGCGGTGCCGGCTGGAAACCCCACGATCGGCGTCGCAAGAAGCGCGGAGATCGCCTACCGTGAAAAACAACTGGATGGTGTAGACCTTTTTCTCGGCGTCCCAGTTGCTGTAGAACTTGCCCTCACTTCGGTCGACCTCCATGTTTGGAATCTTGAAGGCTGCAGACAGCGCATATGCCGCTCAAACCGTGAAAACACGCGCCCGTCCTGCGCAAAGACCGATGAGTCGCCTCAAAAAAAACGAGAGTCCCACGCGCAGCAGGGCGCTAAGACCACCTCGCAGAAGATCGGCCGGTTCGGCCGCCGCGACATCAGCGAAAAGCGAATGTGTAGGAAGCAACATTCTGTTAGATAACCGTTTTCTTTTGAACGAGGTTGGATTTACTCTGTTTGGATGATTTTTTTGATAGCTATCTGCCCTGGAATACAACACAGAGAAATGGTCGTTTGCCAGTTTGGAAACTCGGTTTGCTCGCGGAGCAAGAGGAATGGAGCGCTCATTCCTTACCAATTGTCTCGTAAGGGTCAGCGGCGAAGAGAAGGAACTGATACTTCGTGTCTGGCGGACTCTCCACGCGCTGCTCAAACGACGACATGAATCTGATGAAACCAAAAGGACAGCGCGAACGCGAACAACAAACCAATCGATGGAAAAAGAAATACACGAAGAAAACCCTACACCACTGACAAAAGAGCGAAGGCAAAAGCACCATGCAGAGGGGCGTACATATTATAGACATACAGACATACATACAAACGTATATATACATATATATATATATATATATGTATGCATGTATGTATGATGCATACTCGTGCATGCGGTACCGAACATGCAATGGCTCGCTTCGACTTGAAACAAAGATCTGAGGTCGCTTCAAAGAAGGCATCTCATGAGAAAGCAAACCAACACGGCGCCGCAAGCCAGAACCCGTTATCCCCCCGCCCTCCAGGGGCCTGCTTCCGGGGCGCGTGAGCGCTACGTGATAGCTGCAGCACCCGTCGTGGGGAGTTGTTTACCTGTGGTATGGCTTGGCGCCTTCGTTGATTTCTGGGTAATCAATTTCGAAGAGCAGCGCCTTCTGCAGGGTGTCAGGGTCGCGCAGCTTCGACACGCGGTAACCTGGGCGGCCGATCTTCACCGAGCGCCCCGTGCGCGTCGGCGCGACCTGCGGAGAGGCGACTCGAGAGAGGCCAAAAACCAGATTCAGTCAGCTGCAGAGGGCGCCATGGTAGAAAACGAGGCGATCATAGGAGCCGACAATCGGTCGGAGACACCACCGAGAAGAAAGCAGAGATTCGAACGTCCACGCATTGAAGAGCTCAGGCACAGACCCACAACGGGAAAAGAGGAGTCCTCGCACGGCCAAGTAAGCGGCGCACGGGAGAGAAAACAGAGTTTAGGCGATATGGAAAAACGCGCAGACGCGCGCGCTTCGTGGGAATACGCGAGAAAAACAGGCAGGTGGCGACGAGGGAAACAGACGCACCTTCGCGGGAGCCGGAGCGACCGCGCTTTCCGCCCTCTCTTTCTCCTTTCGCCTCGCCAAGTTGGTCTGATGCTTCCGACCCTGCGTATGCGCCAGATAGCTGCCTTCGTTCACGTGGATTGTCAAGCAGAGTCGGCATTCGAAGTGACCTGCAGAATGGAAATCACCGAGAGACACGGAGAGAACGCGCGTTTATGCAGAGGCCTCCCGAAGCGCCCGCGGACGACACATCCGCTCGAGCGCCCCCGCCGCCCAGTGCCTCTCACGCGCCTGCAGAACCTCGCAGCATTTTTTCCTCTCAAAAAGTGAGAAGCCCACGTGCCTGTCGCCCATGAGTTTCCAAAGCACGTGTGCTTGTGCGTAGAGGTAACAGGAGAGATTCTCGACGGAAAGAAAGGCTGTCAGCGGGGACGCCGGAAATGATCTTCGCAGGCGCCCGCCTACTCCAGCCAAAATAAAAAACCGCGAGAACCGAACGAGATAAGCTCGAGGCCGCTCCCGTATCCACACAGCCCCTCTGAAGGTTCGCCTCAGTCACCGCGGACATGCCACAGGACAAAAAGCCGACGGCGCAAGAAAAAGGACAAGTCTCCGTCTCGCAGAGGCTGTGGATTTGAAGTGAGAGCCAACTTTCGGAGGAAACGAGGACGCTGAACCGCGTGGAACTCCCGATTCCGCTGGATCAGAGAACGACGCTCTCCGTGCCGACAGCCGGCGTTCAGGGGCACAGGCTATGGAAGAACCGCGATCTTTTCTGCGCCTTTCGTAGCATAGCGACATACCGATGTGATTTTTCATGAAATACGGATCCTTGTTCAGATCTATCGTCTCCAACGCCAACCTCCGCAGCCGTTCCTTCCGCTCCAGGTTCCACTCTTGAGATGTGGCTGGCGCGCCACTGCCGGTTTTGTGACCGACACGGTTCTGGTAGTCGATTGCCGACATCTTGGCAACCTGAAATTTTCACGGGTCTCGAAAAAGACAGAGGCGAAGAGAAACACGGGAGACTGCAGGAAAAGAGGCCGGCAGCTTCTCCGCAAGGAGAAAACAAACCGACACGCCTCCGCACCGGCACTGAGCCGCCGGAAGACGAAGCGGAAACAGCGTGTAAAGAATGGTGCTGAACGACCCTCCGTTTCAAGCGCGTGAGAAACCGCCCTTCATGCACCGAAAAAGCGAAAAAATGTGAAGAGACTCGAGCGGAAAAGGTATGGTGACCCGAATCGAATGCAGCAAAGCAGCGGCTTTGCCATCCGAGTGCATGCCAGACCACGAACCTGCAAAGGGCATGCGCAACAAGCACAGAAAGAGACCTCCTCAGACAGAAGACGCCTCGAAATGGGAGTCTCTGACTTATTTCGCGTGGTTCTGGGAGAAAAGCTAGTGCGTGGAAGCATCGTCGCCTCTGGAACGCGAGGCAGAGAAATTCGACGGACGGATGCATGCGACGCCTATGTCACGGTGGAGGCGTCGCGCGAACGACCGGTACCGCCTGTTTGTCTTTCTGTTTGTATGCACAACGTGCCGATTTATACAACGCCGCCAAGCCCTCCGGAGAAGTGGTAGCCGATCGATGCTTATAATATCACTTACCATGTATTGCAGGGACGTCTGCGCAGCGAATACTGAACCAGTCCGTCGTTGCATTTAGAGCAAATCCTGCGTATGCACCGACACGAAATGGAGAGGCAGGTCGGGTCAGACTTGGAAGCCTCAAGAGAGGGAGTTGAGAGGAAGTGGACGCAGGAGGAAAGCATGAATCCGCTGTTTTCTCGGGAGTAGACCAAACATACAGCGTTGTAAGTGGAGCCGCTCAACGAGGTCGTTGCCGAGTCACCGCTGAATTCTACTCAACTTCAGCTTGAAGAGCCAACGCTTCGGATCCCTCATTGCGTGACGAAGCAGAATTCTCGATGCCCCAACACCCCATATGGTAGCTAGTGACTTTCGAAGAGACACATGCACGTTTGTGTGTTGCTTATCGGCAAACCCCGGCAAGAAAATGCCTTACAGACGGGTCACGGGAAGTAACGGAACAGCGGCAGACGGTTTTGGCAGCAGCAGCGTCGAATCGAAAAGAGACGGTTTCCTACCACTCCGCGTTGTAGGCATAGCCACGCGGATAATAAAGCTAGAGACGCAGACGTCCCTTCGTTGGAGAAATTCCAACACGCATGCAATTGTGGAAGACCGTCGACAGTCGCGTGACGCTTCAACAAAGTCTACACGCACAGCTGATATGAAACAATGCGTTTCTAACCTTTTGCTCTCGCATTCTACGTAGTCTTACCGCGTGACACGCAGAAACCGACTGCGGCTACGCAGCGCAGAACGAAAACTGCCTAAAGATGATTCGGACACAGGCCAGCGAGTAGCTCACCAGAATGCCGGCGCTCAGCAACTCGATTTCGTATCAGGTTTCCGGCAGGAGAAGTGGCGATACTCTAATACATTATACAAATAGATATATATTATAATCTTCATTAGGCATATGATGTGATATTCATTATGTTATGGTTTTGTTTCAAGCGTCGGCGTTCGTCCTGCCTAACGTCAAAAGACGTTTTCCTTGCCACATGTGGCTATGGAGGAACAACAAATTCGAGGCTAACCCGCCTCCGTCGATCTTCAGCCGTGACAAGTATGCGCGCCCGCTGGTCACGCCCTCTAGTGTGTTCATCAACAGGGGGCAGAATTCCTTCGACTTCCTGGAATCAGCGGAGTAGATTGTCACTGTCGATGTAGTTCTGCGTTCTTGACAAAGGCTGACTACCCTAGAGGCTGTCGGCGAAGCGCCCCGCTATCACGCACCAAAGGTATTGGAAAAGAAAAACGACAGCCCTTAGCGCGAGAGAGGAGGTCTCTGAATCTCCCGAAGGCCGCCCTGAGCCAGTACAGGGACATCGCCTGAAAAGGACCCCGAGTCGAACAGATCGACGGCGCGTGCCTTTTTCCAGCACGAGAAGGAATGCGGAAAACGAAACGCCACAAGACGCAGCGCAGCGACCGACTCGTACCACGCTCGGTCTCCACGTAGGCTTGCTGAAGGCGCTGGGAGACGACGGCCTCGCTGGAGTGGATGCTCGCGTGGGCAGTTCGCTCCTTCTCAATCGCGTCCTGCCGCTTCATTCTGCCGCCCGCTACCTCGCGGTAAACCCTGGGACAGCAGGGGGCGTTTCGCGGAGAGGCTGAGTGACCCCAAACTCTCGACTGCGAGATGCATCCTACCGGTCAAGGCAGTCGCTTTCGCATGTGAAGTGGCCGTGGCGCGAGAGAGAGCTAGAGCCACCGCTTGGCTCCGCCGCTTGCGAAAGCAGAAACTGAAAACACATCAGACAAGCCTCTCAGACGCCGCAGGACGCTCGTCACTTCCCCGTTTCGCGGACCCTGCCAAAAAAAAGCGACAGAATCTACGAATCACTCAGCCGGTGCGCCGTCGCCTCTAGACGGACGGCGAAGCGCTGAGACAAGCACGCGAATTCACACAGAGATGCCGCAGGGCGCCCTCTCACGTCATACTATCGTTAGTTCGAATCCACGCGCCGCATCCCACTTCTACACGTCCGCGCCCGACGCATGAGTCCATAACTCGCACAGACTCTCTCGCCGGCTTCTCGCATATGCGTGCAGATACAGGTACACCCACAGATAGATGGATGGGAAGACAGAGATAGAGAGAATATAAGTAGATTGGTAAATAGATAGATACATAGGTTGATCGATACACAGATGAATAAATAGCTAGGTATGTACACACGACTGCGTATGGTCAGGCGGTTGCGCGGTGTCACCCTCTCAGACCTACACAGCAACTTCGTGGAGGCGCGGTCTGAGCGACCTCCACGCTGTGAAGCCACGCATGCACCACGTGATTTCTCCTCCCGCCGTCTCCACTTCGCTCCCGCCGTTTTATTCAGCCTCACCTTTTCGTGCGTACGCGTGGCCAAGTCGACAGCCTCAGTCATGGAAGACAGGAGCAGCGTCATCTGATTCACGAGGGCCTCGCGAGCAGCTTCCTCGCCTCCTTCTCTACGGTTCGCGGCGTCTGTGAGGAAGGCCAGGTCGCGCAGAATGGCGGGCACGTCTGCTCCAGCGGCAGCTCCCGGGTTCAGTGCAGAACTGGCAGAATCTGCCGGGACGTCTGCGGCATCACTGAAGGCGCCTGCCCTGTCCTTCTCTCTATCCTGTAAGCAGACAGACGACGGCGTCAAACGCTTGTCCGCAGAGTCTGCAGATCCCAGTGACGGGCACGAAGGCGGTGACGCGCAAGAGATCGAGTCAGCCGAAAACAACGCGCTCTGGGGCGACGGCGAAAGACCAAACGAAGCAGGGAGAGACTTCGCGACGCACATGCGACGACAGAAGGCCATGATAGACCGCAAAAGAGGTTCGTCTCGAGGGCGCGTGCCTGCGAAGCGACAGCGGAAGCGGCGACGGGAGATCTGCAAAGGCGAAAACTTGCCGCCACCGACGCGACTCTCGCAGACCATGAATGAGACGCCAACAGCGAGAGAGAATCCACGATGGGATGCACAGCAAGCGGCCCGCGACGGGCAGGACGCAGGCCCTAAACTGAGAGAAAGAAGTGACCGAGAAGTGGGGGTCCCACACAAGACAAAGAGTCCAGCGAGGCACGACCAAAAGGAGCCAGCACCACCTGCGCGACGTCGCACTCCCAGCCCCTGCCGTTCAGTCCCCGTGTCGGGCGCGCGGACACCAGACGACATATGTATGCGTGTGAAGACATTCACCTGCGCACGTGTATGAACACATTTCCAGCGTGCTAGCAGCGGCACACTCGAAGAGTTTTTTGCCAGCACAAACGTCTCCGAGTCCTGTGTTTGAGACTCCCCCCCCCCCCCCCCCCCCCCGCCCCGGCCCCCCCTGGCGCACGCGGGAAGCCGTGGCGTTGTTCGTCTCGTCTCACCTGCGCGCACTTCCGCCACGTAGTCTCTCAGCTCCATCACGCGCCGCAGAAGGTCCTCGAGGGCCTGCTTCTGGCGCGCGATTTGCAGTCGGTCTGAACGCCGCGAGAGACACGCCCGACGCAAGACGTCAGCGGTCGCCACGCTCTCGCCGCCGCCAATGCAACTTGCACACGCCCTAAATCTGCCCTCACGTGAAGGAATCCATCGCCACCACCTGGGAAAGCCTTTCTCGCCACTGCGTCTACGCGCCGCGTCTAGACCTGTCCTCGTGCGTGTTGACCAGATGGCCATCGCCGCACACACACAGGCGTGGGTAGTGACGATCTGAGGCGCCAGAGGGAGGCGGAGTGACCTGGAGACCCTGCGTCACGCGCCCAGCCGATCTCAGAGAGGCTAGTGAAGACTCCCTTGCAATCAGCGCTTCCAGAGAGCGGTGCCGCAGCCGCGGCGCACGGAGGCCATGCGGGGTTCTCACCACTGTCGGGTTGAGGTCACTGCGTAAAAAGCGAAAGGGATGCGGCATATGCGTCAAGAACCACTGCCCAGCTGCGCACGAACTCAGGAATCGCCTGAGGCGACGCCTCGAAGCACTCCGACAGACTCGCGAGCGCGTGGGAGTCCCTGTCCCAGCAAGCTGACGGCGAGAAGCGCCCACCCACCCCCGCCACTGCCCCCCCCGCCGGACACGAGGTCCACGTACAACGGTATTCAGCCGACTCCGCACTCGCACTCGCCGCCTGGTTCATCACGTAGTCCAGCGTAATTCTTTCCATCTCGTCCTGAACGGAAGCGATGAGACAGCCGCGCCGCAGTACGTGAGTCTCTGCCCGGGAGACAGTCTCTCCTTGAGACGGCAAGGGTGAAGAATCAGCTTCGAGCTCCACAGACATGCGAAGTGCGAGAGGCAGAGCTGTACGCCGCCCGAGACATCCACCGTCGCGTCAGGTGTCCTCAGAGCCACGTCACGACACTACGCATGAAGCAAGCACACATGGGCAGCTACACGCGTGCGCCACACGTGGGGAAGCGCGTGTTTTCCGCAGGTCTCACAGTGTGGCTCGCTTGCATGAGCCTGCTCGTACCATGGTGATATCCAGTCGCAGCTTGCGGAAGCCGCGGAGCGCCGCTGCCACACGCTCGGCAGTCTCCGGCGTGCCCTCAGCTGTATTTCCGTCGCACACTTCCGCCAGGGTGTCGTGTCCATCGACCGCGTACGCGGCGAGAAAGTCTTCAGTTGGCTGCGCCGGTGCGACCTCCTGGGGCTTCGCCAGGGCTGTGGGGTCGAAGAGCAGCAGCGCCACGTCTCCGCCAGACAGAGGCGCCACCTGGGCGCGAAGCATTCGAATAATACGACAAAGAAAGACACAACGAAACACCTGTGCGCAACGCCGCAGACTGCCTACGGCGGCGGCGGGGGGGGGGGGGGGGGGGGGGGTTCTCCACCGCGTCGACCCCGGCGCTCTCTCGACTGGCCAGCGTGAAGCCCAGTCGAATCGGCACGCGGGGGGGGGGGGGGGGGGAGGCTGCGATCTCCGAGTGCGCGTGGCGGCTTGGCGCCGTGCGGAAGCTCTTGCGGTGCCTGCCTAAGACCCGTTCTGTGGCTGGTGTTTTATGCAGCGCCCCTCCGCCGTCGACCCCGCGACGACGGCCGCTTGCCGAGCTTGCAAATTCCGAACAGCGAGAGAGGCCGCGCGCCACAGCGGCCTCCGCGACAACCGCCGAAATGGAAATGAGCTACAACAGGGAAGTATCGACGCACGCGCAGGGCTAGGGGCTTACCTGCTGGCGGAGACTGGCGTGAAGGGGCGTCGGGCTCCGCACATCGGTGCATACCACATAGAGCGCCACGAGAGACAGGCCGCTGTGGGTGGCGAGGAACTGCTGCATTCGGTCCCTGCAGAACTCCAGGTCGAGCGCAGGCGCCGCGCCGGCGGGCTCGCCTGGCGAAGCGCCCGGCGCGCCACAGTCAGCCCCCCCCTGCAAGGCTCCTACGGGCCTTCGCCGACCCTCACCGCGCGACCCGCGAGGCGCCGGCAGCGGAAAGGACGTGCGCAGATGCGTCAGGCTGGGCGAAGGACTATCGCCTGGAGAGCGAAAGGCACAAAAGCAGGGTGACGACGCTGTGGGCGCGAGAAAAAAGACGACACGCTGACGGTAGGATCGCGCGCGACCGCGCACTCCAAGTGACTTCTTCCGTCTCTGCATCCTCTTCGAGTCTCTGCGCAGCCCTGCCCAGCAGAGTCCACAGTCCCTGCAGAGGATATCCCGTCAGGCCTACCGAGAACTGCTCCGCAAAGAAGGGTCGGCGTCTCGACTTCGGGGCGCGTCTCGAGGTCGCAGTCGACCGCCGTAGGCGCTTCTTGCATCAGCGCCTCTGCTACATCGACCGCCTGGGCGGCCTCAGGGCCTGCTGAACAGGCTCGCGGCGGCGAAGACCGATGCTTGCTGCACCGCTGCGCCTTCGAGACAAAGTGCTGCGTGCAGTGCTGCGATATTTCGAAGAGAACTAGCGGATGGAGGCGGCTGAGCAGAAGGCGCACGCAAGAGAGACACTTGTAGCGTTGACCCAACGGCAGTGCAGACAGACCGTAAGCGTCAGAGTGAACTCAACGCGAGACGGCAGCCATCCCCCTCACGGCGGAACTGGAAAGGGGCATCGCGCTCCGTGAAAAGACTTGCACACGCTGGATGGAAGGACGAGGTGGGTGCGCATGCACAGGCAGAGGAGAGCGCAGCACGTTGGTCGGGGAGAGGACAGCACTGGAAACAGACAAGAGAAACACGAGGCACGAACAAGAGAGAATGGAGGGAGGGGGAGGGGGGAAGGCGTACCGTTGAGCAACGATGAGACAAGAAAGAAGAAGCTGGGCATCACTGCGGGTGAAGAACAACGAAGAGCCACGGGGGACAGGGAAGCGCACGCGACCTCGCGTGAAACTCCCCTCTAGATAGACAGAAAACCCGTGTCGCTGTGAGACACCCCTCGTGCTGCAAAACGCGCAAAAAAACCTGATGACTGAAGGCGGAGGAAGTTCCATCTTTGCCACTCCATCGCGCAGCGTACTTACATCTCAAGTTCGCTAGCGTAAGAAGCGTCCATTGTGACCGTCTCGGCGGATGAAGTATTCTATTCGGCTGATGCTGCTCAATCCTGCCGCTTGCCGCATCCGGCCTCTCCCCCATGTCAAGTAAGGTACGGAAAGAACTATGGAAGAAAATCTCAAAAAGAAGTCGTCTCGCGCTTTCGTGCTTCAACCCCTGAGGTACACCAGCCGCGTCCTCGCGAGGTGTCTGTCACCTTAAACAGCGAAGAGAAGAATTTTAGAGCCTGCCACGTCACGGGCCCCGAAAGACAAATTTACGTGCGACAGACGGAATCAGTACGCGCTGAAACCTCGAGCACCACGCAGAACTCTCACGCTTGCGTCACCAGATGATGAAGATCATTGCAGAGAGCACCCCGGTTCACCCAACACAAACCTGCCGCCGCAGAGTTCGGCATAGAAGAGGGAAGGGCGGCAATCTGCAGAAAACTTATTCTCAGTGCCTGTCAACCCTGCAGTCTGTTGTTGTTCGTTTTCCAAGATCTGTTGGTGTGATCGCGAGGGTCGCGGCTTCATCCGCTCCTGAGCTACGCTGGAGGCAGCGGAGAGTCAGGAGGCGACAGGAAGAGTTGACGGATTTGGAAGTAGAGCCCGCAGTGAAAAATGACTGGAACGCAACTCCAGGCTGGCTTGACGAGTTCTCCAAACAGAGCGTGTTTCAGGCGTATACTCGACGCCTTGTCTTGTAGAGCTGAACCGAAGCGGGCACTCAGCAGACCGACGGCAGCAGCCCCTCCCGTGAATCAGAAAGCAGCCGGTGCCACCACGCGTGGTGGTGAATGCACTGCGAAAGATGAGGAAAGTCAGTCTGGCTCTCGATCTTGGGAGTTCAGCCTCGAGCGATGCATTTCAAGTCGTGGTGTGTCCGAGTCAGTGTTGCGGTGTCTGTGCGCATTGCTTGCCCAGCAGCAACCCAAACAGCAAGAAAAGGTGGATTTGAAGAGAATTCATCGTTCTGCGAAAGAGCGGCCGTATTCTGTCCGCATGCATCTCCGTTCTCTTCGGTAAGAGGTCAAAAGGCACGCGGTTTCGCACAGACAAGAACCGCATGCGCTGTGTCTCGAGGTCGCGAATAGCCTGACAAGGTGCCTTCGAATGTCGTATCTCTCACATTTGTTTCTTGCGCCGAGACCGTTTTGCCAGTATTCCGTTTCTGCACACTCCGGTTCACACGCCTTCGGATGCCAAGCAATCGGGTGCCGTGTTTGCTCATCATCGCAGACCGCGCCGGACGCGAGTCGAGAATTTTTTCCTCCCGCCTCGAGGATTTTTTAGCGAATTCAGGGAGAGCTGCGTAGAGAACCCTCAGTCTCGTGATCGCGTTCTGGCCGTCTCGGAAATGCAGTCCACACACACCATAAAGTGATTTAATCGGTAGCTCTCCGCCGCCTGTAGAGTTGCTCTCCGCAACGCAGCCCCGCGTACCGCGCGGCGACGCTGTCTTGCCTGTCGTTTTTCCCTGCGTCAGTTCGCGCCATCTTATTTGAAGGGCATTTCCCCCGCAGATGTGCGCGTCTTGCAGTCAAGTGCTGACAGCAGCCCTCTTTCTCAGCCCCGGGGCGCGCCGCGCCAGGAACGCAGTCGCGCGTGACTCGTTGCCTGCCTGCGGCGAAGGAGCGAGGCCTGCCGCTGCGACCAAAGCAGATGCGAGGTATTATTTCCTTCAAGAGGCGTTTGTCTGTCGCGTATTCTTTTTCTGTCGTCTGATAGTCGCCTCAGATCGCCTGTGTTTGAGCTCACCGCCCCGGTGAACGATCTGCTGACGCGCCGTGTTGTGCGGCCGACTGAGGGGGGCACCCAAGTCCCGGTTGACTTTTTGAGAGAGGGCAGCGGAGCTTTCACTTGATAGAGCGAAATCGCGGACGCAGCCTCGAGCCGCAGACGCAGCCTCGAGCAGCAGACGCAGCCTCGAGCCGCAGACGCTTCCTTTGCAGGAAAATCTGCTCCCCGGCTTCCATCGCGGAGACCTTCTGTGCTGCTTCGTCGAGCGCATCGTAATTTCTGCGAGGTGGGCGGGGGAAACCACACGTCTGGAGCCTCCCCGGGCAGCCGATTCACGTTTTGGTGTTCGCTTGCGACATGAGAGGGAGGAAAAATGCAGTGAATGAGCATGCAGATGCTGACTCAAGTCGCGGCCGAGTCGTGTGTCGGTGTCGCGACTGGTGAGGCAGAAAGACGGGCAACGAAGATACGTGCGCATGTGCGCGGCAGCCATACACATCTATCTATCTATCTATCTATCTATCTATCTATCTATCTATCTATCTATCTATCTATCTATCTATCTATCTATCTATCTATCTATCTATATTTATAAATATCTGCAGAGCCAGAAGACGGGTGGTGAAGAGACATGCGCACGTGCGCAGCCACAAATCTCTCTCTATATATGTATATATGTCTATATTTGTCTCTCTCTGAATATCAGTGAGAGATATGAGAGTGACGTTGTGTTGCTTGTGGCGCAGGGGTACGAAGGCGTAGGTGGCGTGGACGAGGCGAGCGTGGAGGACGAGGGAGGCGAGTAGACGCGGTCGCGCTCCGAGAGGAACCTGGGCGACTTTTTCGGCGCTCTCAGGCGGCTCGCCGGGCGCGCCCTTCTGCGTGCAGACATCATCGGATGGGTGGCAGAAAAGTAGAGAGAAGGTACTTGACTGTACGGTGTGAAGGCGCGGGAGACGCGAGAACTACGGCGCTACCTCCTTCGCAGCATGGTGCTGCCGTCGCGCTCGCAGGCTCATGATTCGTCATCCTCGTCTCCTGCCTTCGCCGCTCTATCATCGCTTGCGTCTCCGTTCGGATTCCTGCTCGGAAGCGTCGCCGGAACTGAGGAAAGCCGTGCCGTCCAGAATGAAGCCGCGAGTCGTTCACGGCAAGCGAGTCACAGCGGCCCAGCACGCCGACCAGCACGTGAACGGGGGGTAGCAAACGCCCAGTCTGCAGCTGCCTCCTCGTCGTGGCCTTGCTCGTCTTCGCCTTCGCCCTTCTCCCTGCCTAGGCCGGTTTCGGCGGGGCTTGCGGAGATGCAAGAGCGATTTGCAGAGGACGCAGGACGAGTCACTCCAGACGCGGCGCCTGTCTCTTCTCCCTGCCCAGCCGCAGACGCAGGGAGTGCGTCGAGTCTCTCCCGCACCCGTGTCTTACGGCTCGACGACGAGAGGTTGCCCTCTGGCCTGCGGGCGTCCTCTTCCCTTCCCGGCGCCTTCGAGTTATCGCATGCGCCCTGCGGTCCGAGCTCCCTGGGCTCGACGCGGGCGTCGCCTTCGGCTTCTCGCGCTTCGCCTTTTCTTTCGTCAGAAGATGAGGCTGGCGGCAGCGCGCCGGCGGAGGGACAACTGCTGGGTCGTCTTCGTCCAGCGGGCGCGCTGTCGGTGCGGGAGCGTGCGTTGGAGCCGGCGAAGATGACTCCGCCGACTTTCCGACTCGCAGACAGTCTGCCTTTTCCCCTGTCCCCGTACGCCTCTGCTGTGCGCCTCCTTTCCTCGCGGGCGTCTCTGAGGCATCCTCCGACCCGAGCCGAGACTGGAGACCGGGGGCGCTTCGCCCGGGGGCAGGAGGCCCGCGCGGCCAATTCGCGCCGCTCCATGAAGGGCCTGCCGGCGCCGGTCGAGAAGGCTCTCGACGGAGTCTGGTCTCTCGAGGATCAGCTTGTTCAGGAGATCTGCAGGCGGGCGGCGGAGGCGGCCCGCGTGTGGAGCGTCGTGTCTCCGTGCGTGGGCTGCGTGTGTCTGTATCTCGTCGTCTCACCTCTGCTCACATTCTGCAACAAGCTTCTGTACCAGCCGTCGATTGCGGCGTCGCCCATCACCTGTACAGTGTTTCAGCAGATTCTCATCGTCGCCGCGTTCCTGACGGCGCGGTGGATGTACCGCCGCGTCCTCAGCAGCCGCGCCCAGACGCAGAGCAGGTTGGCCTCGAAGGCGGCAACGCCAGACGCGTCTCCGCGCAGTTTGCGCCTTGCGGCATGCGCGCGTACCGCGCTGCCGGGGTCCCCTCAGTCCGGCAGAGAAGAGGGAGGCGCCGCGAGCTACGGAGAAACCCGTCACGAAGCGCAGGAGAAAAGCAGGCAGGAATGGCCTCCGGTGGAGCCTTGCGGGGAACCGGCGGGTTGGAATGGAAAACTGGATGAACGAGACGAGCGAGGCGCCCACCCGGAAATTACTCGAACGTATCCCGACAGCGAAAAACGGCAGTCAGGCGCGGGGGAGCGGAGGCGCGGGGGGGCTGGCGATCTGGGGCAGAGGGAAACGCCGACGTCTGGTCGTTCGCTTTCTCGCTCGCCTTGGCGGGTGCTGCCGGGTTTGCGTCGATCTGCTGTCTCGGCGCACCTGCACGCGAGAAGAGAGCAGCTTCTGAGCTACCTCTCTGGAGTCCCCGCATTTTCGCAGGAAGTGTTGGAGATGTGCGGGCCCGTCGTCCTTCCCTACGCGCTTATGCTGACGTGCTCCAACCTGTGTCTGTACACCTCAGCGCTGTCCGGATACCACGTCGCGCGGTGTTCGTCCATTCCTGTGCAGCTTTTCCTGGAGCTTCTGGGCGTGGATCTCTATCTCGAAGTTGTTGCACAACGGCAGTCTGCCGCAGGCGAACGCGCGTCGCCCAGCCTCCGCAGAGGCGGGCGCCCATCTCAGGCAGGCGGCACCGCCGCCCGCGAGGTGGCGATGGAGCGGGAGGAAATGGCGCGCGGAACTGACGCAGCGAGTGAGGCGGCAGGCCCGCATCTCTCGGCTGCGGAAGAGGCTCGCCGGTGCGCAGTTCTGCGGAGTCCGGCGAGGGGTCCTGGCGACGAGATCCCAACAGAGACCTCTCAGGGCGCGTCGGGGGGCGAGCGAGCCCTTCCGCCCGCGTGTGCGCCTGTCTCACGCGAACTGGTAGGTGGCGGTGAGGCCGCCCGCCATCCAGTTGAAGGCGCATTCACAGCGGCAAAGACAGGAGGGGGCTCCCCTCCCTTGGAGAAGGGATTCAGCGGTATCTGCGTGCGGCCGTCTGCTGTGAAGGCGTTCGGTTGCTCCCTGCTTCTGGGTTTCCGTCCCTTCCTTTCGTGGGCGTCGCTGCAGCACGTGTCCTCGCTTCAGCGGATTCAGACGCGCTTGCAGGCCCTTGGGGTCTCACGGCAGCGGCTCGCTGCGTGCCTGTGCGTCTCGGTCGGTGTCTTTTGGCTGGCAATTGACAGCCAGAAACTGTCGCTGGATGGCGCGTTAACGGGCTTCGGCGCTTCGTTTTTCGGCGCGCTTTACATGCAGCTGAGCAGCCACGTCCTCGAGGCGCAACGGGCGCGGGCAAAACAGCGCTGCAGTGAAGACACACGCGAAGATGACGCCTGTCTCCAAAGTGGGCTCAACGCAAGAGGAGGACTCTGCGGAGATGCGTCGCCGCAGAGGAGCGCATGCCGCCAGGGTTCGAACGATTGGCCTGCTGGGGGGCGAGACCCACCGCGGTCGGATGGCGAGGGAGAATCACAGGAGACACGGAGACGATCCGCCGGAGACGGCGAAATACTGCGCTGCCTCGAGAAGACGGCTGAGCCCAGAGGCCCCGCGTCTTCCAGCAACGGACGAACCGAGGCGCTGCCTGTTCAGCCTTCAAGGAGTGGGAACGATTCTAGTGAGGAGGCATCTCGACGAGAGAGCAACCTGGAGGCGGACATGGCGTTGCATGTCGCTGCGGCGGCCGCTGTTCTGTTGATTCCTCTGGTGGTTTTTGAGCATGCTGCCTTCTCACCGCAGGCGTCTTCCAGCGATTTTCCCTCTCAGGCCTCCTTTTGGATGATGCGCTGGACGTGGACGCGGCCGGTCATGTGCGCCGGGCTCCTGCTGGCCTCCGGACTTCTTGCCGCCCTGCTCCCCGTGACATCTTATTTCTGTTTCCGCCACCTTTCTCCGCTCTCCTGCTGTATTGTCGGGTTCTTCAAAAGCTCGATTCAGATTCTCTGCTCCCCGCTCCTCATCGGGGAAGGCTCGCCTTCCCTCTCCGCCAGGCTTTCCGCCGGACTGTGTCTCCTCGGGTGTGCCGTCTATGCGTTTGATTCATACTGCTCGGCGTTTAGAGCGCAGGGGCTGAGAGAAGAACATGCAGAGATGCAGGGGCACGACGAAACGCACAGAGGGGAAAAAGCGGGCGTCCGGCTTCCTGGGAAGTGACTCGTTCGTGCACCAAGCGCGGAAGACGCGACGGCGTTTTCGCGTGCGACCTCCGCGACGCGGGCGCACAAGAGAAGTGGGATACGGCATATGCCCGTATGAAAAGGCGGGAATTCTTTTGAAGTATACCGGAGGGCGGAGGGACTCCTACGTGTTTCGTCCTCTGGTTCCCATGTGTCGCAGAGTGGGCCTTTCCCAGACATACTATCCTCGTACATCGCGCAAGGCTTGTCAGCTTTTGTTGTATCAGCTAGGGAGGCGGTAAAAACCCATTTGAGTGTGGCCGTCCACTCGGCACATACCCGTATACAGCAAGCTGGCTAAGACGCTCGCTGCGAAAAAATCGAAAAAGAACGGGCCGTTCGTTTGTTTCTTCGGACTCGCGGATCTCAGAGACTGCTGCGCCGTGCCTGCCACATGGTAGAGGTCAGCCTGATGTTTGTGGGATGCAACGTTTTTGGGTCAAGGTGTGTGACCGTGTCTTATCTGTTCAGGGATACACTCTCGAACACGAAATGCCCACTGTGCTGGAGTGTTTCCGTGCGAGTTTTAGTTGAGGGAGGGGGGGAATGGGGAGTTTTTCCACGAGCAGTGTAGATGCATGGCCCTTTCGGGCGACACTAACCTAGTTTTCCGTAGCTCGGTTCTGGCTCACCGCCTCGAGCCTGCGTCTGCCGGCCGACGCAGTTCACTCCATCGTGTAGAACTAGAACCCGCTCAGATAGCTGTTTGATCTTCCGTTGCTCGGACTGAGATGTCTACGAAGGGTCTCGGCTTCCTGCTGCGCGGGCGCCTTCAGCGGATGCCGCCGGGGTCGTGCAACTGTCATTGCAGGGCTGTCTCTCAGGGGACTCTCTACGGGAACGACGCCGACCCCTGTGTGGCGCAAACAAACTAGGCTTACGAACCAGGCGCGGGAGGCGAACCGCCTTGCGGGTGTAGAAACCAAAGAGACTGGGGTTGCCCATGCGGGGGGGGAACCCCTGCACAGCGCACGCCGCTCCGCGCCTAGCGCCATTCAGCTCGAGCCTCCGCTCTCCGCCGCCGCCGCACATGCATCGGCCGGGAGTGGTTTCAAATAGACAGTTAGCATTTATTGAGGAAATTTCGTCTTCGTCACAGACGGAGGGTTAGGAGGAGGGCAAACGTACGGGGAAGGAGCTTCATCTGCGGGCTGAGAGGCGCAGACTTGTCTTCCGCGAACATGCACATCGAGAACCGAATCGCGATGTGCGCCGGGATCGCCGGTACCGCCTCTGCGCGTGACTGGGAAACCCCGAGCATGAACGCTCCGTAGCAAAACACAGCTCTAGCTGCGGCAGAAAGTCCTGCCAGTGCACAGTTTTGTAGCGAAATAGCGACTTACACCTGAATCGGTTACTTCCTCTCCACAGACGCTGCGCCAAGCATGCGCGCGCGGGCTTTCCGTTGTTTTTTCTGTCCGACCCAGGCTAAAACGGCATGCACGGGGTCATGCTCGCCGGTAAAACCGTAGCATTTCTTGTCAACGCGTGGAAGTCGACCGCGCAGATCTGCAAAAGGTTGTACTTCCTCCTTCCTCTGTAGTAGAGAACCCAATGGCGTTAGTGGGCTAGCATCGAGGGGCGGGTGGTTCCGAACGACAACTTTGGTTCACGGTCGCGGCGGCTCCCGCTGTTTGCCGGTGTGTCTTCTCTCGTTGTTCCGCTTAACTCGCGGCCGTTTTCCACAGTATTCGTCCTGTCGCCTCCACGAGGGGGGTCATTTGTCCCTGTTGCGAGTGCCTCTGTCGTGAAAGTCTGCTCACCCGCGCCACGCGCTCTCGCATTGCTGCATCTTGCGGTCGTCCGCCGCGTTTTTTGCCATTCCTGCGCGGCGCTCGCGAGCTCCGCACACGTGTGTATCTGTCTCTCACCGCTTCGCCTCTCCCCTTGCTGGCGTTTCGCCTCCAGGCGTCTCTGTCTCCTCCGCCCCCTTCTTCGCTCGTTCAGTCCTTGTTACGCTCCGCTGCCTCGCCCAAGATGCGATATCTGTCGCCGCCCGACTCCCCTTCTTCGGGGATTGACAGTGACCCGAGCGTCGCACCCCCTCCGGCGGCTCCTGCTGAGCTGTCTGAAGCGCAGAGTCACTACACGCGCCAGCGCTCTGACTGGCAGGCCCGGCTCGGCGTGGCTCCACATGCTGCAGCTCCAGTCGCCCCAGCATGTTCGAGCTTCGTGGCTGGAGGCGCGCTTCACTCGATGAGCACGCAGAACAAAGCTGTGTTACTGCCTCCGTCTCTGTCCAGCGCTGCCGCCGCGAGCGCCGCCCTCGCCTCCGCGGCGTCGCCGCCTCCTGTCGCGCCGGGTCCCGCGGCATCGTTGCCCCCCGTCGGGGTTCTCCAGACCCTCACGGGGCGGCCTGGCGCAGCGACCGCCGTCACGAGCTCCAGTGCGGCGGCGCTGGTCGCGAAGGCTTTCGGCAAAGGTGGAGGGAATGCCAAGTTCGCGGCAGCGGCCGCCGCTGCGGAGAAGGCAGCTCAGGCTGTCGCCGCAGGGAGGTCGGGCGCAGGCTTCGCTCCAGACGCGCAGGTGGCGGGGGAGCCTGTGCAGAGGTTTTCTCACATCAAGGTGATGAAGGAGGGGACGTGCCTGGAGGTTTTTTGCCTGCCGGTCATGTTCAAAAAGATTGCTCCGCGCGATCGGCTGATTCTCGGTAGAGGCGAGCAAGCCGACGTCCACACAGAACACCCTAGCTGCTCGCGGCTTCACGCGGAGCTGCGAAGGGTGGAGGGGGCCGCCGGGTCGCGGTGTACGTACAGCCTGCGAGATCTCGGCAGTGGCCATGGGACACTTTTGAACGGCGGGAAAATCGCCGCTGGCAAGGAGACAGAGCTCGAAGACGAAGACGAGATCCAGTTTGGCTTCTCGCAGCGGCTGTACATCTTCTTCTCGGGCAGGGACTCTCTGGAAGACACCTCTGAACCGCCTCCGGCAGCTCAGAGTGCCTGTCTTCCGCCGCGACTCAGCGGCGATGTCGAGGGGCCCCGCGGGGCTCTTCCGCATCGAGAAATCGAGAACGACTCTCGCGGCGGCCCGCGCCAGGCCCCGCCTCGTGTGCCGCCTCCGCCGCCTCCTCCAGGAGGCCCTCACTTTCCTTTGCATGCAAACGGGAATTTTTCCCCACGCGGCAAGTCTGGCTGGCGGAGAGGCGAGTCGGGCTGGCGAGAGAGCGGCTGGGGGCCCAGAGGGAGCGAAGACGCGGGGGGCGGTCAAGGCATATCGTGGGCGAGCGACAACGGGACTCAGCAGGATGGTCCTTTCTCGTCGCACGGGGGCGTAGATACCGGCATGCACGGAGGCTGGCAGCAGCCCTCAGCCCATCCCCAGTGGCGGAACAGCGCAGGACAGCCGTACTACGACGGCGGAGGCGCGCAGCTCCGCCACGGCGGTAGCCCTTTCCCGAGCGCGCACTGGGGGGAGGAAGGACGCTGGAGCGGAGAGGGGCAGGGCGCTGGCGACGCGTACGGCGCGCTGCAGTCGTGTGCGATGCAAGAAAGTGCAGCGGCGGGCGGGGGTGAGAGAGGCGCTCGCTCCGGATGCTCCGGACGGGAAGAGGCGGCGCCTGACCTTCACAACTGGACGGCGGCAGCTTCTGCTTCGAATTGGTCGTCTTTCTCTCCCGCCGCTTCGGCAATGAGCCAGTACAACGCCGGTGGGTCGAATGCGTTTTCCTCAACCCCGTCTCCGTATTATGCTGCAGCAGACGGTGGCGCACCCGCGCACGGCGACGGATTTTTGCCGTTCTACGGAGAGCAGAGAGGAGGGAACGAGGCCTCATGCGCGGGAGGAGGAGGCAGCTGCAGCTCGCCAGAGAAGAGCGCTCGGCCGTTCCAGGAGAGAGGGCCAGACAAGCAGGCGAGGAAAAAACTGTGGCAGAACTCTAAATCAGACAAGGAGGAGTCCAGCTCTCGCGTGAGCGCAGAACAGGACCTCTTGGAGCACAAGGAGAAACTGATACGAGAGCACAGGGAACGGCTTCTCCAAGACAGAGAGATGATGCTCTCGCAGAAGGAGAGACTTCTGGGGAAGAGCGAACAGAAACCAGCAGAAACCCCCGCGACCGCAGTTTCTGCCAGTCCTGCGCCCGCGAAACGGTCTCGCGAAGGCTCCGAGCTCTCAGATATAGCGGAAAACCGCGTCGAGACGGAAGCATGTGTAGTGGAAGCTGGAGGAAAGGGCCAAGAAGAGGGAACTAGCCAGGCAAAGAAGATGAAGCTCGACTCTGCAGCGCCGACCGCCGTCGCATCTCAGCAGGGAGTGCCCGCCCAACAGTCGAGGAGACCGGGGAGCGACGAAAAGCCCACTGCCGCACAGGCGTACTGCTCGCATATCCTGTTGAAGTTCAGGCGGGGGAAGGAAGACGGAGTGTGGAAAGGCGCTGCTTCGAGCGCCCCCGGGAAAGACCGACAGGCACTCGTAGGGAGGGGGGGCCTGCCGGTCACGCGCACACGCTCGGATGCCATCAGCAGCCTCGAAAGTGTGAAGCAGATAGTCGCAGAGGACACGAGTCAGTTTGGGGAGTTCGCAGCCGAGCTGTCGGACTGTCCTTCGAGTCGAATGCGAGGGCTCCTCGGCTGGGTCTCCAGGGACACGCGTGGAGGGGCATGCGGGAGCGCGGACGGCGAGAGCGGCGATGACAAGCGCTGGTCGCTCCCCGCCGAAGTGGTTCAGGCTGCGCTGCAAATGAAAGTCGGCGCTGTCAGTGCTGTGATCGAGAGTGAACACGGCGCCCACCTCTTATACAGGGTCAAGTGACAGCGCGGGGCCAATAGACGTCGAACTGCGAAGGCAGCCGCCCCCTGTGTCGTAGGTGAGACGCTACGTCCTTATGCACCACGACAGTTTCTCTGCAGGGGAGGTGCGGGGCAGACGAGGCCCGTCTTTTTAAAGGGGCTGTCTCCATGACAACAGGACAACGACGCAACTGGTGTCTTGGAGACACAACGCCCTCTTCTCTTTTACGACAAAACATACGCAGCGCTACCACGGCGAATACTGGCGGAGCATATGGTCGTGGAGACGGCAAAAGCGAAGCGGATATCGTGCAAGCCGGCGGGCAGCTCCAGTGGCCCTTGGCAGTGGCGAAAGGAACGAGTCACGACTGTGTGCGGCAGTTGTACCCTGCCTGCAAAGCAAACCGATTCGGGGTCGCTTCCGATGTGTGTTAGGCCGTGTATATCTGATCTGGACTTTTTGGACTCTTTGCTCGCTGTGACTCGTTGTGGCGAAGATCTCGTTTGTCCACGTTTTATTCCACTGGCGTCTTTCGGAGGGTGGTTGTGATCAGCCATGCGGTAATGCAAGCCGACTGGAACTACTCACTTGGCGGATTATGATATCCCCGGCACTTCGTTCTCGACAGGGTGATGGCTTTTAATGGAGGGCGCGAGTCCTCTCGCCACATTAACCGTGGAGATTGGTTTGCTCGCCGCTCGGGTGGTAGACGAAGCAGGAGAATCGTTCCTAGCGACCGTGTCTCAAGCGCAGAACAGCGACACTGAACAGAAGAGCGAAACTGACAACGGCATGCCGCCCATATCTCCCCGACGTCCTTACGATGTTCTCGATTCCGGTGCGACATGTCGCAGATGCATATTCCTGAGTACTTGTAAGTTGTCTTCACTTTACAGTGAAGATCACGTGACACCGCCAGACACCTTCGCTGGATTCGGCACACCTGTTCCGCTTCTGCCTTCACAAGGTACGGGCCTCTCCCGTGAACTTGTAGGTGTCGTTCGTGCAGTAGCACCCAGGAAAAAAACTGTTTGTGCGTACGCCTGTGCCGACAGACGCCTCCTTTTCAACTCTGGCTAGAGACTGCAAACTCGTAGGGTTACTCACAGACGCGCTGTGCATGTTTATTCATACAGTCCCTCGCAGATCTCTTGGAGTCCTAGTGAGTGCCGTTTTCTGGAAACAGCTTTCACTCCCCGTTGTCGTCAGTACAGTGGACGTTCTGGTTGCCCATGCGCACTATGCATCACGGGAGGCAATAGGCGACCACAGACTGCCAGTATCGCATGGTCGTCAGCTGTTGTCACGGTGTAACGCGTACCACCGAGTCTCACAGTAGATGATCACAGAGCGGGGACACGTTTTAGCGCAGCATGCTATGTTTACACTGCGTGATAGGTCACAGAAGCCCAGTGCAACCCCAGCGAATTCCACCGCCGCTCCGGTCGTCCTATGATGGCAATAATGTCAAACGGCCTTGCACCAAATATCTTGTGATGCGGCTTAGCGGCGGCGGGCAGAACTCAAGCATCGTCATCCACTGTAGTGTCCAACGTCGGTTGCACGCGTAGCAAATTAGACACCAAAACCGTTTTCATCAGAGAGGTTGCTTTCAGAAGCCACAAGGTTGACAGCATCCCTACGGGTATTCGATTATTAGGGTGTTCTGGCGAGCCCGGTGCAGTAAACAAGCTGCGGCCTCCCAATTCAGCAAGCTGATGCACACCATATGCGGCTTGTCGAGATACCCGTCGGATGGAAAGCCTGTCTGTGCTACTTTAGACTGGCGAAGCGCAGCCGCGCGAGCCTCGGACTGGCCTAGAGACATTCAATTGTTTCGGTCTCAATCTGAAGCCCACAAACATTTCCAATAGTGCACACCACCGCCCACATATTAATAATGCGATCTGTCACTGTGGTGTGTCTCCCACCGCACGCAAGGATGAATCTAAAGATGGTGCTATTTGCTAGGAACTGGTTCCGGAGCTTGTCAACGTTGCAGCCAGACGCGAATGCCATGAGCAGTGATCCATTCGCGGTAGGCGTCTGATAGTGTGGCAGCTTTCCACTGCGCTGTTGGCGTGCGGCGGCCGCCGCGTCGTGTAACTTGGTGCCGTGGACTTCGTGTGTGTCTCAAGCGCTCTTGTGTCTTACAGCCAAGCATCGAGAACGTCGAGCGCCGGCCTCTGTCTTCACATGGCGTTCAGGTGTGAAGGGCTTCGTGGCTTGCCAGCGGGACCTCCTTCGCCGGCCGGTTCTGCCTTGCCTGCAAGACGCGTCCAGCATAGTAGAGCTCTTCAGGGCTAGCTCACTTTGCCGTTCATATAATCAGTCAAGCATTCCTGGGAATCATCGTTGTTCTAGGATAAGCTGGTCTCTCCTATGCGAAATTTTCAGGTTGGACGAGGCTTGTCGTTCTGCCCAAGGACTACATTTGAATCATTCTTGACACCTGAGGCGTGGCACTTTCCATCGACATGGAGGAGGCTGTGGCCCGCAGCTGCAACAGCGAGCGACGAGGAAACAAACGAAGGCGGACTCGCCCATTCTGCAGAAGCGGGGCAGGAACCCCGCAACAGACGAAAGGAAGCATAGTTTGAGCACGTGGTGGACGTCTCCATGGTTCGTCTTTGAGTATCTGCTCGCGGAAAGAAAAGACGAAGCGTGGCAGCCGCAGAGAGGGCGAAGCTCCGGGAGTAAAACAAACAGCGTTTCCATTATAGGAAAGGGAAAAAAAGTGAAATGCAGTTCAAAATGGTGGACAATGCCAACCCTCCAGACTGGCTGAGGGAGCGTCACGGAAAGCCTGCACGTCTGCCAGACGGCGTGCGCCCAGATGCATCCTCGCAAGGAACCAAGTCAAGCCTCGGTACGGCAGCGAGAGGATCCAGAGTTCAGTACAAGACGGCGCTTGCCCCAGGAAACCTGGCTACATTTGGTAAACATACCCAAGTTCGATCATACGTACACTGGACTGCAGCTGTGCTAGCGAGCAATCCGGACGGTCTACGGAGGGAATCTAAGCCTTCCCAGGATTACAAGCAGCGGAGGCAGGCATTCGAATCCAGAGCAACAGTGATGGTTTCGCGCCAAAGGACAGCGGGCAGCTATCGGGAACCCAACGAGCAGGTCGCCCAACAGGCAGAGAGGGCCCTGCGCGTCCAGGCTGACAGGAGCCAGCTGTCCCGCACAGATGCTGTTGATGGCAAAGAACCAAAGAAAAGCGCACAAAGGGAGACATGTGCGCCGCTAACTGACAACGTGAAGAAAAGGGTGGAGCCGTCGCAGCAGCATCTCGAGGAAGAACATATGCGCCGAGGGCCAGAGGAAGCCTCGAGACAAGAGTTAGAGGCGCGCCATACAAGGGAGTATCTTCTGAACATGGTACGAGATGGGGAACAAGTCAGATCGACGCTGGAAAGTTATTTAGCGAAGCGGGCCGAGCAGATGGTGAGTGCCGCTCGCAAAGCAGCGGAGAGGAAGAAACAGAAAGAGAGAGAGGCAGCAGAACGGGAGGGGCTGGCCCAAGCGGAGAAGGAGAGTCGCCTACGGGAGGCCATTGAGAGAGGATTTGACAGAGACGAGAAAAAAAGCGTCCAACAGCTTATTCTTGAGGTGGAAGACATGCTGGCGAAGCGAAAGCGAAAAGAACTCTTGGAGAAGGAAGATGCGGAGAGAAGAGCGTTGGAGACGATGAATGAATTGATGAGGCAGTGGGCGTATCAGGCGACTGAGACAGTGCACAGGAAGGGAGCAGAGGCGTGCCTCCGAAGACATGAGGAATGCAACCGAGGTCAAGCAAGCCAGCTTCCTGCAGACAGAATGGCAAACGCAGATAGAACGTTGCCGGGAGCGAATGCCCCTACACCTCGCCAGGAAGACAGAAGCGAAATTGGTCGAAAGAGTTGGCCAGGCAGCCCTGCCGGTCAATCTTCGAGCCTCTCCTGTTCCAGGGTGGCAGAACCGGACACGCTTTCCTCCCCCGGATATCCTTCCTCTCTTTCATCGTACGACTTTACCTCCGAGAAAACCGAGCAGCATGATGGGAATGAGGAAGAATGGGTGACAACCTGCAGCGAGACAGAGAAAGAACGTCTGCGCGTGAAGCCCTTGGTAAGTGGACATTAAGCAGGCATTGCACGGTCATTCTGCCACCGTGGTTCGACGACACTGCAGCGTCGGATGATACATAACTGCTAGCACAACACTGAGTGGTGTGCTCGCGGTCAGCTTGGTGCCTGCTGTAGAATTGCGACTAGCTCTCTGGCTGCCGACGGCTGCAGAGATCCCATGCTTGCCCTCCTGTGTCCTTGGCCGGCCCCCCCAACGGTGTGCCCCATTATTCCTACCCCAGTTCTCTTCCCCTGTGTGTCTTCTGTGCCTCGCAGAGTAACGAAGGACGCAAGCCCAAATGCAACTCACGCATCAGCTCACGGCTGCTAGGATTGCTCGTTTCTTGTTGCTATGATTATCTTAGGAGACGAAAAGGAGAGAGAGCTCCATGCCGGAATACCAGGGTGGTCCTCGTCCGTGGTGAGATGAAAGCTGCCAAAGACGAGCCCCGAGTCGGCGGCACCCTCGCCTCCGTGAAGACAGTTCACTCCAAGCGACAGCAGGACAGAACTTCAGTGAGGTCCACTCACGCGGTAGGAAATCGTAGCCCGACCACGCCAACGCATGGCAACCGTCGGACGTGCACGGTCGGAGAGGATCGCGTGCTCAGATATTTCACTTCCTCCCCCCATGCAATAAAGTCGCACGTATATGCAAAGCAAACATTCCCTCGGACAAGCGAGACCGCTGTAAAAGGTTGCTTGATGACGCCCACGAGTCGGTGTCATGCTGTACTCAGAGCGGATAGTGCAGAACTCGTAATCAAAGAGTTTCTTAACTCTGTCCAACCAACAGGGCAGCAGCAAGCTCAGAACAGAGCATACGCAAAGGTAGAGGAGGTGGCAGGAAGGCGCAGTATCGATGAATCAGAAATCCAGAAAATAATCAACAGATTCTTAAGTAGGCTCGCCGGGACTGCCCCTCAGGCAAAGGAGGCGAGACACTCTTACGAGGCGGACACCTACGAGACGACCGATACTTTTCTGTCGCGGATCACTGGACCTAGTCATCCCCTACGCGGTGGTCGCGGTGAAGTCCCTTGTCGAGGAGCCGAAGATACTAACAGACAGCAAGGACAAACGCGGCCTACATTCAACACAACAAGAACAGAAAGCCACCGCGTACCACTGATTACAATGGTGGACGACGGTTTCAAAGCAGAGGTGGAGGCTCTCCGAGCACTCTTAAGAGTTCCTCTGCAGCCGGCAGCGGAGTTTTTGAGGGGGCCCTATAAGACGGGCCCCGAGCCTCACCACTTTCTCCAGGTGCCTGTATCCAGTGGATCTTCTTCTTACGCCCCGCGCCGACAGAAGATCGGCGACAACCCCGTGGGTCACCGATGGTGCCGAGCGCTTGCTGGCCTACCGCATGCCCTGGATCAGGGGACCCCACATCCGCTTGACTTGAAGCTTAACCCCAACTCCTGCAAAGGCACAACAATTCTTGGAGACAAAGTAGCGGACGCTTGCTGGATGACATGGAGCCGTCGCATGCGCGTGCACGACCCGCGCACCCCCTCGCCTCCTGGCATCATGAGGCCGGTTCGAGCTCAGCCGGCCGCCCAGGTAACAACCAGCGCTAGCTGGTGTTCGTGACCGTCGCGTTCGATTCGCATCCCCGTGCAGTCTCGACGCCTCGTGCGTCGTTGCTTGCCATATGTCTGCCTTCCTGCAGTTCGCAGATGCTAGTATTATACGAAGTTCGCCTGCAACACCCACGAACCATTAGCCAGACGCCGATCATTGCCCCACTGCGTCTGACTTCATCCGATCTCTCGTGTATCTGACGAATGCATCGCGTATAAGTGAGGAAAGCAGACGAGACTTGCTTTAACTGCTTTTTATTCTTCGGCACGCTTTTGAGACGCGTCCGCGTCCTGTGCACCGATATCAGCACTCCAGAAAACATTCACAGCGGCGTAAGTATCAGGGGTTTGAGGACGATGCACCAAGCCGGCACAGATCTAGAAGTCATTAGGAGTCTTCTTCGCGCGCTGCGTACGAGTATTAGATTAATGGACCTGAGAAAAGGGAGTCAGCGAGGACCGACCTGTTTCCACACCTATCTACAACGCTAGACGGCACACAGTATTGCAGACCCCGTAGGGTTATGTTGATTGGTCGACACTGGTGGCTGGTAGCAGTACATGTACCGAAGCCCGGCTGTGGACATGATGGCACTTTGACGTCGACTGCACCAAGATTACTACTGGGCGACAGGGGACGGCGAATAGAGACACACACCAACCGGCAAGGGCACATGTGTTGCCTAGACTTCTCCACTGACATGTTGCCTTCACGGGAACTCCCGCGCAGCCATTCCTCTGTAATGTGCACGTCCGAACGGCTGCACACCAACTCATGGGCTACGCCATCAGTCAGGAGGTTAGCCCGCGAAGACTCGGTGTCGCGAGCGTGCGGCTCCGTAACTGGCCGCGCCTGTTGCCCCAACGGGCCACGATTTGCCACACGATTCCCGCGGTGCCTCGGCTTAAATGGTTTGTGAAATTCATTGAACATGGCGCTGAGTTCATGCCTCTCCTAATTGTTTGCCTATTGCCTTTGTGAGTTTACTTTCCAGTGCAGACGCAGGGCGGCCAACTAAAGGGAACGCCGCGGCAGGGGCGCGTGAATCCGCAGTGTCTGCTGCGCGCTGACAGCACACGGAACCCGCGAGCATGGAACCACGACAAGTCATTACCCGACGGCCACGACTGACCCAACTACGCATTTACACGAGTAGTCGCCTCTTCAGGCAGCTGTCGTTTTTCAGTTGCTCCTCTCAACTACGCATTTACACGAGTAGTTGCCTCTTCAGGCAGCTGTCGTTTTTCAGTTCCTCCCCTCAATCCTCGTATCTGCGCTGAGCTGCGTCTAAGCCTCTACGTTATTTTTGGTGCTAGTGGAAACACGTCTGCGGCCCTCTTGGCACGTGGTGCTGTGCCCCTTTGTTCCGCGGGCGCGACCTCCATGCTGGGGGATGAATTGGGGCGTCTAGACTAGCAGGCGGTTCGGTTTTCTTCTGCTTAGGGGCGGAACGCCCCATGCCACACTCCTGGGCAAGAGAGTTTCTGCGTCCATGACTTTATAAACGTAGCAGTAACTTGTGCTCAATCGTTTGCAAGCAGTCTATTTTGCGTGAATTGAAGCTCCGGATCCTGTGGCATCCAGCCAGGGGCTGGGAGCATGCGAACACAGACGAAACCGACCACCGCAGCTTGGTAGCTCCACGAGTGTATCTTGGAGTTTTCCGAACCCTTTTCAACAATAACAGCTCTGCGTTGCACAAGTGTAATTTAGCCGCTTAGCCGTCGTTCGCCGCCGCAGCCGGCTATCTAGACGCTTCGGACGGGTTTGCGAATGTGTAGCAGTGTGGATCGCGTAGCGCTGTACTGAGGAAGCTGACCAGCGCTTTGAGTCCAGCCTGCCTCTGAGGGGCCTCAGGAGACAGCTGCAACAGCTTCTAATGGAAACGCGAGGCGAAGTTGCGCGAGCAATTGGAGTCACTGCGCCGTTTGTTTGCTGATCCAGATGCCAGATACAAATATGGCGTACGAGTCGGCAAGACTCGGAGAGCGGAGGGCATCCACATAATGGCCTTCACAGACACTGCAGCGTTGTAAGATCCACAAAGAAACCGCCAGGATACGCCGAGGAGAAGCAGGTGGTTGCCGTTGTGTTCGAGCGCAACACATGCAATTCGGGCAAATTTGCGACGCGTTTTCGTGTCGCATGCGGCCTCAATTTTACACGATCCGCGGACTGGATTGTTGTTCGCCTCTGCTCGTCTTTTGTATCAATATATCTTCTTTCCCGCTTCACGGCGGAGCACTTCCCAGTCCAACAATATAAAACAAGGAGTATCGTAACGGTTTTCATACACGCTCACGCAGGGCTGAAGCGCCACGGCAGTGCCTTTTTATAGCCGCGCGACAGGCGCCGGCCTACGCACGCCACCTGGTCGCCTTTCATCTCCGGTGCAACGTTTCTTCGCTGTAGGCGTTTCTTCTGCGTGAACATCTGTGTGAGATTGGCATGCGTGCCTTTGGCAGGCCGTGTCGCGGACGCGGCTGAGTCCCGCCTCGAGGGGCGACGCCTGGGTCGCATGCAAGCTTCGTCCGACGTCGCAGTAGTCGCGGCCCGTGGACCTAGCGAGCAGGAGTATCTCCGCGGGGCTTCAGCCTGAGGGGTTCTGCTCACGTGTTCGTGCCAGTGTGGCGCTCCAGGAGCCTCGAAGCTATGTAATTCACATTCTCATTCTCGTGCCCTCAACTGATGCCAAGATGGCGCAGCCGCCCCGTCTGCCAGCCGCCTCCTGGCCTCCTCAAGGCAGGCGCCTCGGGTCTCGCGACTCCAAAGTCCACTTTCGGCTGCCCGTGTCTGGTCTCCCTTCGAGACTTCATGTGGAAGAAGCACAAGACCAGCGGATGAGCTTCGGAGTGCCTAGCCAATCTGCCCCGTGTCCTGCGCCGCCGCGCCTCCTCAGGCGTCACAAAGTCGGCTCGTCTACACTTCTCCACCCTTCTTCTTCCGCAGAGTTCCGGCCGTGCGCTTTGTTAGATGGCCAGGGGACGCAGTGCCTTTCTCGCGTGATGTGGCGCGCGCCTTCCCCGCTCCTTTCTTGGTCTGCGTCGCCCTGGCGGCCATTCAACTCTTCTCTGTCCTCCTCTTTATCTTCAAGGTCGGACCCACTGCGATTTCCCCGCGTTGTGAGCTCTCAGCTTCGTGCCTTCTATTCGATCTCGGACTCTCCAGAGCCAGTCAAGACTGCTCTCCAAAATGGGGGGTCTCCTTGCGTTGACCGCGGCAGAGAATCCAGTATTTGCCCAGAGTTTGGCCGCGGTGTTTCATCTCTCCGTCTGGCGGTTTGTGGCTTCTGTCGAGAGAAATCGCTGTCTCTCCAGCGGCGGACGGATCTCTCTCGCGTCCTGCGTCTCAGCTCTGCTCCTTTGTCTCCCTCCTCCGCGTTGTTTCTTGAGTCACTGCCTCTGCGACTCTCAACTCAGAGTTGCGATGCTGTCGCTGTAGACGTGCCTCCGTCTGTCTTTCCCCCCCTTTTCTCGACTTGCGCTGGCGCCTCGAGTCGTCTTCATCGCTCTGGCGCCCATTGGGTGTGTTCTTCCTGCGCAGCTTCTTCTTTTCCGCTGTTTGCACTCCACCTGTCCCTTCCTCGTCACCTGCCCTACCGCTCCGCGTCTGCTGCTGCGACTTCCCACGGAATTGCGACTGGGTCAGACCCGCTGTCTTCTGAAGCCCTGAACGAGATCCGTGCGGACAGGAGCCTGGAGAACTTTGCGTTTGCCTGTCATTCCTTTGATGTCCTCGCCAGCCGTCTGCGGAAACTCGGTCGCTGGCTGCTGGGCTCCGTTTTGCTGTGGCTGCCTGTCGGCATCTCAGTTGTCGTCGACGCGCCGTTGTTTGTGTCTTGCCCGGAGGACGTTCTCCCGGTTCGCCTCGCTTTGGCGCCGCGGGAGCTGTCAGCCGACCAAGAGGAGCGTGAATTTTCCTGGAAATCGCAGAACGAACCATCGAATCCGCTGGGCGGGAGGGGAGAGGGGGTGGAGCCGCGAGGCGATCGCGGACACGGAGGAGACGCCGCTGCGTCTGTGATGCAGAGGGAGGCGAGCTCCGTGATGAGCGTGGAGACAGGCCGCGAGGGCCGGTGTGGTGGCGTGGTGATGCCGTCCGCCGACTATGCAGAGACACAGAGAAAAGATGGCAGACAGGAAAAAGAAGGCGCGACGACGCACCGCGAAGCTTCGGGACGTGACTCACAGCCGTCGGCGGAAGCGCCTGCGCGGGGCGCTTCCCCAGACGTGAAGAAAGAAGAGCGCTCAGGAGCACACGATGAGCACAGAGAGGAGAGTGACGGCGGCGCTCTTTTGCTAGCGTCACCTTGGGCAATGCAGGCCTTTTCGAGGGGCGATGTTGTCTATTACCAGCACCCAATGGACTCGGGTCGTAAGCTCTTTCTTCGAGTCGTTGCAGTCGCGAATGACGTGATCCGGGTGCCTGCGTCGTTGGTCGTGTCCATCCACCCCACACTGAGGAAGCAGCTGCTCATGTTTGGCGAGCCGCGCGTGGTCGGTGCCTCGGGGCTGCCACTCAGTTTCTTTCAGTCTGCATCTGTTCTTCTCCAGCTGGTTGACAACTGCAACCAAGAGACTATGACTGCAGCGCACCGGGGCGCAGATGGCAGCGTTGGGCGCCCCCAACGGGTTGCAGTCACTCAGGAAGGCATCGTTGACTACGCGGAAGATGAACGCCTTGACTACGGTCCCGGCGTCTTCATTGAACTCACCATTCCCGTGGGGAGCTGCTGGCTCGAGGCCGAGAGAGTTGAGCATCCGGGCCCGGAGGCGTCGAAGGGCGGGTGCGGCGGTCGGGGTCTCGATTGCTCCCAAGAAAGGCAGGGGAAGCGCGATAACGATATATCGCCCGCGACAGAGACGGGGGGGTTCGCTCCAGGCCAGGGAGCGTTGTTTTTCTCGGCTGGATCGCCTTCTGTGAAACCAAATGCTGGGATGCCTCCCATATTCGAGGACAGCTACACATTCGGACTTGCCCCAATAAGCCTCATTCAGGGCGTTGTGTACGCGGTCCTTCCTCACACACACTCAGCTAGCGAGGCGCGCCTGCTTCTATGTCGGGCGTTCTTAGCGTCTCTCGGAGCCGAGGTCCGAGAGTCGCGCCTGCTCTGCACGTGTCTGGCCGTTGGGGACAGGGTTAAGAATTTCCTGGTAGAGCTGAAGGGTTGCTTACTGGACGGAGGAGTGAGATTGGTGGGTGAAGAGCCAAGGGAAGCTCGCCGAGAGACTGAGTGGCGGCGACCGCACCTCGAGACAAGAGGCAGATGGTCGGTTGAGGACAGAGAGCGAGGCGAAGGGGCGAGTCCGGGTCGCGCCGGTGAGCGCCACATGTGCAGCAGTCGCAGCAGGAGGGAGGCAGACGCGCATGCATGCGACATTTCAGCAGGGGGGCGGCGCGCACGAGATGCGAGCTGCAATCTTCCTCGAACAGAACACGGTGGCGACGACGACTCAGAATCTAGCGCCTCAGCGGGCTCCAGCCACCCCGGAATCGTCCGGTGCGACAGCATTCCTGCAAGGACCGCAGCGCCTGTCTGTCAGCGTGCGACACAAGACTACATTGATAATTCCAGGATAGTTAAGGAGAGAAGGACGAAAGAGGAGACGCATGGTGTGGCAGCGGCAGATGAGACGCGCGCCGAAGCGCTACGCAAGCAGGACGCAACTGACTTCTATTATGACTCATCCAGAGGAAACAAGGGGAGCGACAACGCAGAATCGCTGACCGCGCGTCTTGTTGTCTTAGTAGAGCAAGACGCTACAGGCGGAGACCGCGTGCAGAGAACTGCAGGCGATCGACATGACGTGCCCTGTGCGGACGAGATCGCCATGGAGCGTCCACAGGAACAGCGGGAGGGCGACGCGCCAGAGGCAAATGCGAGAAGCGGACACCGCGGGCGAAGCGAGGCTGAGAGCCAGCCTCGCGGAGGCGTGCCAAGTGAGGTCATTGTGCCAGACGAAGCGTTGCTGTATCGTTTGATAAACCGAGCCACACAGTGGCTGGTCCTGCATGCGGACATCCGCGGCATCGCGCTTCCCCTGGAACACCGCGTCACACCCAAGGGCACGATCGTCGTCGGCTGCGGGGGGCAGGGCACCAGCGAAAGATAATCATCCGCCACGTGGAAGGAGAGGAGAAGAGAACCCACAAGACATTGGATAGAGAGCGCGCTTTCATTCGGCATTAGGGGAAGCGTACGAAGCGTGGGTGCGGATCGCGTGGTAAAGTAGTGGACAGGCGCGGAGACGAGGGCAGGAGGCGAACGGCAGGAGGACAGGAGACGCGAAGACAGGCGGCAGATGCGAAGAAGGGCTGGAGAGGGGTCGGAGCGCCCGAGAGAATAAAGAGTTGGCGAGCAGCGGTAATGAAGGGAGTCTTTGTAGGGAGGAGACTCACGTGCAGGAGGGGAGTGTGAAGAAGGGCAGCAAACGAGGAGGTACGAGGCGCCCGTGCTTCGGGAAAGGAATCCGTGAGGCGGAGTGGGTGTTACGCGTCTTTGGTAGTAGTAACTATCAAGCGTGCTCTCTGTCTGACGTCTGGCAGTGAAGTTACTGCTCTGGTTTCTTACGTGAATGGGGCGCTGAAACGCGTTTTTTGCTTTGGTGTGGACCGCTGTTCCACACGGGGACTAGTCCTTTTCTCAGTGTAAGGTTCCGCTATCGATAAGATGGACGTGGCGCCGGTGAATCTTCGTCAAATGCCGCACAGATAGAACGAAGCGCTTCGTGGTGTACACCGGCCAGATGGATATGGATGCCTCAGCCACCACGCAAATGCCTCAGAAAAAGAGATGTTATCCACTGCCCCCACGCCCACGTGGGCTCTCCGCGGTGTATCTGAAGTAATAACGCGAATATGTTTCTTTTTACCGGACTTTATATCACCTTTGTAGGTTGCATTCTAATTGTAGTACACCTCTTCTGTTTACATTCGTAGTAAGTAGTGGTAGTTCTAGCAACCCTGGAGCTATGGATTCCGCACTTAAAGTAGCCTTATATCCACATATGGCAGTGACAGATGATATGGCGCAAGCAGATGTATACGTCACACGTCGTAGAGTGCGTGAAGGACATATTTGCAACGGCAGAGCAACGCATGCCTTCATAATGTATACAAGTATACATACGAGCACGAGGCGTACACACACTCCGCCAACGGAAAAGAATTCCGATACATCCGTCTTTACACGTGTGGTTATATATATGTGTACAATTATCACAACTGTGGGTGGTGGGAACGCGCCCCACCTGAGTCTTGATTGCATTGCTCTTTCAAGTGCGGCAGACATCGCGTCTGGGCACATCTGGCAGGTGCTGCACGCGAGAAATTGTCTCCGGCTTTCGCGTTCACCGTAGTGGTGGTCAGCACCGGCATAGGGGCGTGCCTCCGCCATGGAGGGCGGGGGCGAAGACTTTCTGTCTTCACCGCAACTTTAACACTGTAAAACTTACACAAACACGAAGGCCTTTCAACGAGAACATGGGTGCTCTGTAGCATCGCGCGTGCACATCTCTTCAGCGGTATGGCGGGAGACGATTTTTCCACCACACAACGCATCACGTGCATTGTTCTCCAAACATGCGCATATCCATGACCGAGACAGAAATGAGCCTCGGAAACTCGAGGCTGGCAACGTCCTTCCCAGAAACTCACGACTGCCGATCAGGGCGGCAAAACGCAACAGCCCTTGGAACGATACGCGTCCAGTGATATGTCAGCACAGCCCTGAAGTCCTAGAAACTTGCTCCACGCCGGAGCTTGCCAAAGCCTGACTTCACGCGCTTTTCATGTTGCGGTGTCCACCACGAATTCCTCCGGCCCTCGTCGCTGTACCCGTTTCTTCCTTGCGTTTCCGTTGCCGTTTGTATCTGTCGGTTCTCCCCCTCCTTCCACGCGTCTGCGTTTCTCTGATTCCGACTCCTTACTGTCACCCACTGCCTGTTCAATAGTCGTTCGCAAGCGGAGCCTCAGTACTTGAGTGGCGCCCATGCGGCGCCTCCGTCTGCAACAAGCGTAACGGCAAAAAAAGGCGCTGTAGGCGGCTCTTCCGACGAGATGGATCGTACTTGAATGAAGACACTGTGTGTGTGTGCTTTCTGGCGTTCGTTAGCTATATCAAGGAAAGGTGGTGTGCGATGCCACGGTGAGCCTCAATGCATTAGCACTAGTTTCTTCGCTTGTATTCCCTGTGATTGAAACTTGTTTGTCTCCCCAAATGTAGCGAAGACGGAGCAAAGACACACTCCCGAATTCAGGCCGATCTCACTTACCCAGGCGTAACGGGCGATGCTGCGATCTTCCTCGAACTCTTCGTAGATGTAGCATCTGCCTGTAGCCTCGTCCTCGTAACGACAGAGTTCCTTTCGAGTCCGCCACAGAGGCTGTCTCGCCTGCTCTCCCTCTCCTCCCGAAGACCTGGCGCCCCTCTCCGCTGTTCCTCGGGCATTCCCATCGTCTTGCCGTATAGCTGCTGCATTAGGTCGCCAACCGCAATCCATGCTTTCTTCTGTCTGGCCTCTGTAACCGTTGTCGTTGTTTCTGTGAAAAAAGTAGCCGCACGTGCAGTTGTCTATATCTTCCTCTGGTGCCTGCGGCTCTACGTTTGTCCCATTGTGCACTCTGGCATCGCCTGGAGGCTCCGTATCGTAGTGAAACGGGAAAAGCGAGCTCAGACGTCGACAATATGAGCGAGCTGTGTCGCGATCTTCACACGCCTGGTCACGCCCCCTGTCAGCGTCACTGCTTTCGTCGGGGCGCGGTTCCAGTTCAGTGGGGTCCACTGAGGTGTTCACTGCCTGGGTCGGATCCTCTCGTGGTTCGGTATGCGATGGACCTGGTGATTCGGATCGATCTCTAGAGGTCGCTCCCCACATGCAAGTAGGCCCACCGACCAAAGACGAAAGAAGACTATCGTCCTTATCACTTCCCTCTGCCGGGATGCCATCAGGCAGCCGGCGTCTTCTGTGGCGTAAAGGTGGCGGGATAGGGAATTCGGTTCCGCCAGGGCCTGATGTAACTCCGCAAGGCTGTGCACACCACGCAAGGAAAGTCAGTAAGCCCAAACACGACGGGCCTCCCTGCGATTCGCTTCCAGAGCTATTCGTGGCGTGCACAGGTTCCGAAGCTCTGTCGTGGTGACTGACTGTAGGTGATTCTCTTGTTTGAGGTTTCTGCCGTTGGTGCGAACCAGAGAATGTGGGCTCCGCTGGGCAGTGGTAGCCGCGACTCACGAGCTCACGAGAACCAGGTGCACTGTAGGCTCGACCTGGCTGAAACGCTGTGGGCGAGACAGCGTTCAGCCCCGAGACGGTGGGCACTTCGGTATTATCCCCCCAACTCACAACAGCAGCCGCTGCGACCAGAACTTGGCCGCGAGAACCTGGCCCCCCGTGCGGAAAAAGCAACCGCGACCGTTCAGTCCGTTCAGATAGCAGAATCTCTCTATCACTGGACCCAGTATCTGACAGAGACCGAGAGCAGTTCGCGCTTCTGTTACCGCGTCCGCCACCGCCTCTTCGGCGTCCCTTCCCACCGCAGCACGACATTAGAAGCCCGCCCCCCGTGGTGATAGCCTTGTCACACCACGATTGAGACGCATTGCGCCTCCCGTTTGGGATTTCATCTCTGTTTTGTCTTTCGACGACCGGGACCTGTCGACGCCTTGGTCTTTCCTGCCGTGTGTCTGCAGTGATTCCTGTATCTCTATCGCCTTCTTCCACGTTTAGACTTCCATTGGCAGAAGGCGGGCGCGTTGACTCTGAAACCACATCTGACTCTCCAAAGCAGGGATGTGCACGATCTACAGCGAACTTTCCTTTTGTAGAATCAGACATGTTTTGAGCAGTGCGCTCTGCTTCTTCTGCTGTCAAAGCCTCTGCATGCTCCGGTCTGAGGGGCATCCCCGGAAACGGCAAGGGCATGCCTCCCTGTGTTCTCCTTCGGGCCATAGCCTCAGCATCGACGTGAAACATAGAACCTCCCTGGCCACTCTGCAACAACACCACAGACTGTAGATCTCTTGGTGTCTGCCAGGTAGGCTCCTCTGCGTGATTCGATCCTGCCTGGAAGGACTGACATACTTCAGTCTGCTTCTGAAACGCCCCACGTTGGCTACGTGGAAAGTCAACTGACGCCTGGCTTTCTACCAAAGCCTTTCTGACGGCTGTCCCCGCTGCTGCTGCCACTGCGGCTGCCCCGGCAGCAAGGACAACAGCTGTGGGGTTGTCACCGACCTCCTGTTCTCCCGAGTGTCCGCCTGCTCCATTTGCTAAAAATGCAACAGAAGGCGGCCTCCGCAGATCCAGTTCCCCAACCCCCGCGCCGTTCTGCAGTGCCGAAGCATAGGGGGCAGGAGAGGATTCCCCGTCGTTAACTAGAATAGGCCTGGTGGAAGAAGGGAATGAAGGAGGAAGACGGCCCTCAACGACAGCAGCGGACTGAATACGGATATCGCTCGGAAGCGCCGGTTCAGAAGAACTTGTAGCCATTCTGGGCATGCGCAGTAATCAGGCTCAGCAGGCAGTCGCTGCTAGTGGCGGCCCCTGGCACGTAAAACTGAAGGGCTAAACGCAGCGAGCAAGGGTCACAGGTGGCAGCAAATGGACATGAGGTGCAGCCTAGAAAACACGCAAAGCACAGCGGTGATTGTTTGAATACATGTAAACCTCATAGATTCAATCTACGGTGCGTAATTGACCCCGTTGATGCTGAAAAAAACGGAGGCACCTCATCGATGCTGTTGGCAACCGACGAGACGACAGCGGAGTATAGATTCAAACAACAACAAAGTACGGGTGCGTTTCCACCTTGGCAGTCTGCGCGTCGCACCAGTTCGGAAGTCTCCAGTATCCTCATGTACTGATAAGATTGCTGGCCTGAACGCTCCTGCTGTACAACACGGAGACAGGAGGAGCGCCGCGAAGCTACTGGGAGCACAGCCTCGTTGGATCGCATGAACTCGTCTTGTACCCGAGGAAAGAGTGAACAAAAAATAGCGTTTCGTCGACCTAACGAGGCAAAACGGCGTCAGAACTAGATTTCAAGTCGAAAACGTGACCTTGGGAAACGGCCGAGCGGATGCTAACCGGTGCGATGAGCAGGCAAAGTCACTTGTCTGAACACAGGTGTATGCAGCGAGCGCTGGCTCATACAAGAGTTGCCACATTGACACATCCACGTTTCATTGCCAACCAGTCGGCTAGCTAGCCCGTGGACATGTCGTGTCCGCTTCTACAGACGGAGGCAGTAGGTAGTTCACCGTATCGGAGGGGCACTAGTGACCACATGGTGTGTTTACCGCACTGAACAGACAGATTCGGAGCTGGCGACCGGGTAAGATGTCTCGCTCTGCTGCCTGATACGAGCTCAATTTCGTAGTTGGTTGCCCAACGCCGCACCCTAGACAATTTCGTTCAGACAACCAGCCGACTAGAACGCCGAAGGCTCGTTTTCTCCTCCGTCTGGGATCGGAGAATTCTCTGTACTCGGAGCAAACAGCCGCTAGAAGGCGCAGGCAAGCATGCACTTTGGTGCTCGCCATCGCGTATTCCTTTCGCCTCACGAGCGCTGGTCAAATAGCTAACTGCGTGTGCAACTCCATTGATACCAGACGACAACAAAAAAAGCTGTTCCCGCGTGCTGGAGAAGTACATTTGAAAAGTACTCTTTCACCTTTCTGGGCAAGTGAAGATTGTGACTGTTTTTTGTGTAAAATGATGATTATGCTCCCTTTTTGTGGTAGCCCCAAAACGGTCTCAATGTACTGCAGAGTACTGACATTTTACTCGGTTTCACTTGGCTTTCAAACAGGAATTCTGCCTCCGAAGCAATTCGTGCGGACTTGCAGCGGCCTCTACCACAGCTTGAGCCCATCAATGATAAACACGAATTCGGACAAGGTTTTGATAGGACATCACAGTTCGCTTGCGGAGCAAATCGTGTGGTTGGATCGCAGACCCCTCGCACCATAGCTACGCCTCGGATAGTTGAGTATTCAAATGCACGCACTCTCCTCTGTGTGCAGGCGCGGATTCTGTGGATCCCATGCACTGCTTGTGCAAGAGCGGGTTGATACGCGTGAGTTCCGGAACTCCATTTGTGATGTGAACTTCACAGTTTGAGCCCCGGTACGATCCGTACTGCGACAGGAGTGATCGCCGATACGCCATATTCATTCATCCCTGCCATATGTACGTTGGTTGCCACCATGTCGCTGAGCGTATTCTCAATCGCTAGCATATCTCAGTGATAGCTGATGTGGATGCTATTGTAGACGACACTGTGTACGCCGTTGATGCATATATCCCGCTTTCTACAAAGGGAAGCCGTAGAATTGTGAAGTCCACTGCTACTTTTCTAAATTGGGGGGTGGGGGTGGGGGTGGGGAGGAAAGATGGTTTTGGCAGTCGAAGCTGTCGCTTGTTTCGGGGGGCATTGACACACACATGCACTGAAGAGGACATTGCACTCGCGAAGAGTGTTTGGTGGTGCTGCTGACAAAACAACGCCTGAGGACCTACGCCCACACGCTAATGCTGGATCTAAACCAAGTGCCCGTTGTCTGCACCATTTCCTGAAGCCATAGAAATTCCGGCGTGGGCGTAAGTCCTCATCCATTGTTTCGTTAGCAGCGCCACCAAACACTCTTCGCTATCTGCTCCAAAACCATCCTTCACCTTCCAAAAATGCTACATGATAGATAAATGGCAATATCCTGCAAGCGAAAGAAAGCAACGAAAGTCCACTAGATACGCTTTCGACTGGAAATCTGCCACGCAAGAGTGACCGCTCGGAGACTCCGAAGCCGAAACGACGTGACTAGGAGCAGTCCTGTTACAACACGGGGGGGCGAGTTCAACCAGCGTACCACCGGCACGTCTGGGGAACGCAGAAACTGATTCAGCAGAGACTGAATTCCCGAAAACAAAGGAAACGGGTTCTCGACAGCGCCCCCTGCATGTGGAATGCTGTCGCCTCCGCTGTCTAGCGTCTTCGAGCATTGGTGGCTGCAAAAAATCTTCAAGCACAGAATCCGTGGAAGTGGCTCATGGAAGGCAACGCCACCTTGAAAGGAAGACGTAAACTTACACGCTTAGTGGCCCCCCAGCACAGATGCACATGTCACCTTCCCTTCGTCTCGCTCTCTCTGGTTCTGTTATCATTCTAGCGTCTGGAGTCCGCAGAGAGAGCGAGGGAGAAGCAAGTCTTGGAATCCTGGTAGAACATCCTCGGCTCGAGAGGGAAAATAGAGCGTCTTTACATGCAGAGCTAGAGTCTCGGTCTTCTCCACAATTCGCCGGATAGCCGACAGACTGAATGCATTGGCGACGCGTTTTGCCGCACTTGCGTCCCTTCTACCTTGTCTTTCTTCCCGTTCCCCCCCGCTGCTAAGCGCGTAGCCTGTTTCGCAGCCGTCGTCCTCTTCGTCCACCCGAGCCCGCGGATTGCTTTCCGACTTTCTAGCGTCGTTCGCGTTTCCTCTCTTTCTGCACATGGCGTGCGAAGACGGCGTGGAACCACACTCTTTTCGTCTTCTCTTTTCTGAACCTGATGACGCGTGCACTAAAGGACACGCGCTGGGGGCGCCGGTGACACAAGCAAGATGGCGCTTTCTCAGCTGGCGAGAAACCGCAGGAGCCCGGGCGACGGGTGAGCGGTGGTGCAGGTGACAGGCAGAAGACAAGAACTGGGGGCGGGTTGAGAAAGTCGAAAGGAAAGACGAAGAGAAAGGCGCGAATGCGAGGGATGGAGACGGAGAAGAGCTGGAAGAAGAGGGACTCAAGGAAGCAGACTGAAGAATTCCATCCCGAGTCCAGGACTGAAGCAGGAAGGAGACGTCGGCTAGATCCAAGATAGCCAGTGCATCTCTCACCTACACGCAAGACGCAGGAGACACCGAAATGCCTCGGGGCCGTGTCGATCCTCTTCAGCGCTAACTACCAGTGAGAATGCGGCCCTCCGTGCTTTTCGGAAACTGGATCTGAACACCCACACGGCTGGCGACGTGCAGTCCGACAGGTTTTGTTTTAGCAGGCCTAACGCGCTCCGCTTACCTCTCTCGCGGAGCTGCCCGGTTTTCCTCCGAGCAGACTCCAGCACCTCAGCGCGAGGACTTGAAGAAGCGATTCATGCACGCGCCCGTCGAGACGCAGCCACGCTGCGACTGGCGCGACATCATTCTGTAGTACGTATAGCTGCCCAATATGGCCGCCCAGGCGACCTGACGCCGATTCCGAAACGCGTCCGGAAGAAGGCGAGCTACGTGCATTTCGCATAATTCTCGCTCCCGGTTCAGTTTCCCTGTTCATGGCGCTGTTGACGGCATCTTCTACACGTGACGATGTCGCCTCTCCGCGTCTCCTGCCCGCTGCCTGCCCGTCTCTTCGCTGTTGGTCAAAGAACAGACGTGCGAAGAACTCCTGCGCCACCTGCATCACACAAGAGCGACGAGGTACATGTCTGCTGCCTTGGCTGTCGCCAGAAGCGAATGCGTCAACATACGCTGGCGGCGAGCCTGCAAACCTCCCCTGTTTCTCGGCGTCCCCGAGAACAGTCCTCTGTTTCCGCATTTCAAAGGCATCAAAACCCGAGTCACCCCACACGCGCAGAATGAGCGGCGAGACCCCTGCCAGCGCGCACCGCGCAGCAGCGGGTTCGTGCGCCGGCAGAAACGGCCGCCGTTGGGACGCGCAGGTCGACGCAGCGCCACAGCCAGACGGCCTCTCTTCCGAATGGCGGTTGGAGGGCGATAGAGCGGAAGAGGCGACACACGGCGAGGGGGAGGAAGGGGGGCTGCAGGCCGCGCTCTGCCGGCTAGCGACACCTCCACATTCGGATCCGCAGCCGGGCTGCTCCGGCTCTCCTGCTGTTAGCGGTTCGCCGTCGTCTCCGCCGTCTGCCTCTTCGTGCTTCAACTTTGCGATGTGGTCTTTGACGACTTCTTGCCGACGGACACAGTACCGCCGGGAGGCCGCTTGGGCCTCGACAAGGTGCCAGTCTTGGGCGCCAGACACGACAACGAGAAATCGAAGCGACTGCAGGAGAGACACGATGAGAAGGAAAGCTTGTCCCACAGCTGCGCTCAGAAGGTCCTCCTCCTCTGTCGTGTTTGACTCGGCCTCGCCTCCGTGTCCAGATGCCTCCTCGTCCTCCTCAGTTTGGTCAGCGCCGGCCGTATGGGTCGGCAGGGACTCTGTCGGTTTTGGCCTCTTCGGCTGTCCCCCCTTCCGTTTTGCCTCTTCCTCTCTTCGTCTGTCTCTTCGCTTCGGCCGTGCTTCGTGTTTCAGGCCCTCTGCCGCTATGCGTAGACTCTCGACAAGCTCGCTAAGCGAAAGCGAGACCTGCGGCTCCTGTCTGCAAGCGTCGGGAGCCTTTTCTACGCAAACGTCGCCGCCGGATGCGGCGCACGGAGACTCAGACGAAGCGCGGGGCCGAGGCGAAAGAGCGGACGATCGCTCTTTCAGGTAGTCTCTCCTCTTCGTCTCATCCAACAGTAGCTGAAGAGCGGTGCACGCAGGAAGACCGTCGGCTTTGGCCAAGGTCACACATGAAAGGAGGAAGGTGGCGAGCTTCAGAAGAGGGAGGAAGACAGAGAGAGAACGAGGCGACAACCGAGCCGACTCCAAGCAGCAGCAGCAACAGAGAGACGAGACAGAAGTTCCAGAGAAGAGGGGAAGCGGCGAGCCAGTACCGGAGGAGGAAAGCTGTGAGTCTGGGTCCGCAGCGTTTACGCCGCGTCTATTTTTCCCACGTGTCTCCTCAAGCGCAGTCTCTTGTTCGCGACGCCTGGACACGACTGCGGGTTTGCGGCTTGGCGCCTCTCGCGGTTCGTCAAAGATTCTTCCGTGCTTCCCTCCCTGCGTGGAGGCCTCTGCGTCGGCTTCGCCTTCGAGTGCAGCAAGAAGAAGGTGACATCCGGAGGACGGCAGAGGGTTCGGGAGAATGGGGAGGAGAGCGTCGCGCGTCAAGACCGAGACAGCGAATGCATGGAGCGACCTCACCCCGCAGGGGATGCACACGCCAGCTTTCTTCCCGCCGTCGTTGTCTTCTGTCGCGCGCGCAGTCGCCTCGTCTAGCGAGGCGCGTGATGAAGAGGACGTCTCTGCGTGTGCCTGCCCCCCATTGCCGCTGCACCCGCCCTCTGTGCGCGTGGTCACGGCGTCCCGCGACAGCAGAAGTCCTGCTTCCCAAATGCCACTCTCAGAGACGCCGGGCAAGGAGAAGGATGACTCGCAGATGACGCGGAGCCGAGCTGCGCCGAGACGCTGCGGAGAAAAGCAGCATTCGGCGTTCTCTTGTCCGCTCCTCTTTCCTTCCTCCTCATCAGTTGCTGCCTCCGGCCTCCACGCCCCCCGTCGCCTCTCGTGAGGACACGCCTCTCCTGTCTCAGGCATTTCCCATGCGCCTTCTCGGTTCTGTATCCGTTTGCTGTCCTGCTCATCTTCTCTCTCAGTTTTGGCGTCACCGTCACTGCACTCCGCGCCCCTCGGGCCTGCGGCGACGTCCTTGCAGCGCGTTCCTCCGGTCCCGGCCTCCTCCAAGGCACCCGCGGAGTGCCTGGCGACGAGTTGATCTTGCGCAGACAAAGGCAGCTCGAACAGGTGCCGCGCATAGACAGGACTTGCATGCAGCGGCAAGGTCGTGGACGCCTCCCGCCACCACCCCCATTTGTTGTCTTCCCCGAACTCGGGGAGCGTGACAGGGAAGCCACCGCTGCCAGCCTGAGGCACGGAAGTCCCAGCCGCTGCGGAAGGTCCTTTCTCGTCTTCCTGCGGTGGACTCGGCGACGCGTCGGGACTGCCTGCGTTTCCGCGATCCTGCGCGAGATACGGCGCACGCGAGTCTGTAGAGCTCAGGGCGAGAACGTGGTGCGCCCACGCTGCGAACGCCGCTTTCCCGTCTGAGAAGTCGGGCGGGAAGATCGCGGGATCAACAGCGTCTTGCTCGCCAGCTGCCCCCAAAAATCCATCCACTAAGTGATAGCCTGCTGGAGGGAGGACACCGCGCCTACACGTCGCGGCGGAGGAGCACTCCGACGAAGGAAGCGAGCCAGTCGTGCAGGGAAGAGCCGCCGCACTTTTCGCGTGCCGCTTGTCATGCAGCGCTGCACTCTCCTTTGTCTGTAGTCCGCACTCGCTTCTACCGGAGAAATCCTCGTCAGCTTCTCCCTCAAGCTCTGTGGCCCAGCAACTGGAACCTCTCAGGCCCCGCGGCTTCGCTGCCGACGACGCGCGGCTGTGGGCGGCGCCCGTAGCGGAGATAGCATCCTGCACAGGCGCAGCGTGAAGTCGCGAGAAGCCTTGATCGATGGCCTGCATGCAGAGGCCTGAAAGCTGAGGAACTCCGGGGGTCAGCCGAATGAGGTGCGTCGTCACACCTCCTTCGACGATACGCGCGTCCAACGAAGCCCTGTCGCTCTGATCGCGGTCGCCTTCTCTGTCTTTTTCGTCTTCGTCTTCTCCGTCGTCCTCGTCGCCGTCCCCCGACAAGAAGGACGTGGAAAACAGGGAAGGGTCGTGCTGAGAAGGGACTGAAGCGTCTGCGGGACAGGACAGAGCCGTACTTGAAGACGCCGAGTCAGTGCCCTCCAGCAGAAGCCGAAGGAGACTCGCGTCCAGATCTTCCTGCGACCACAATTGACACACGAGATAGTAGCGAGAGCGCATTCAGGTGGCAGTTATGGATCAACCCGGCGATACGCACACACAGATGGAGGCGAGGGAGGTACAGAAACAGTTTCGGGTCAGCGACCATGGAACACACGAGGGAACAGAAAAGAATGCTTAAACGAGAGGGCAGCATACGAGCGAACCGCGTGGGGAGGGAATTGGTAAGCCGAGCAGCGAACCCCCGACCAAGGAATAGCGTGGGGGTCAGAGAAGGTGCACAAAGAGCCAAGGAAACTCCAATCGCGAGTGTTGCGTTTTCTTCCCACGCGCAGCATAAACATCTGATGCGGGAGCGCCTGCAAATAGAAGGGAGCAAATGTCGCTCGTGAAAATCCCTACATCGTCAAGAATCTGATCGGCGTCCGCCGCCTCCTCGTCCGCTGCCTCGTCTCCTGCGGTCTGCGAAGGCCACATATCACACAAGCGGCACACTCCGACACCTCAACCCATAGAGCAAAGTTTCCAGCGACAGCTGCCGCCGGTGACGAGTCTCGTCGCACTAGCCCGTGTGGCCTGTCAAGCGTACGCCGGTCTGAGCGATTCCTGCACGTTACCGGCATCTAACGAAGCACGTTGAGACGCCCGGGCAGCAAGAAAGTCCACGCCTTCACTTCAGCACCCCGGTTAGATACCCGCGTTCACGACGCTTGGAAGTCAGAGACCGTCGGGACATCAACGTATCTAGTGACTGCCCTGAGTTACTCAATCTTGGTGAAGTGTGCGACTGTACAGCCTAGACGCGCAGGGGTCCCTAGGGGTGGCAGCATGTAGCGCATCAACTGGAAACAGCGATTCCAAGCCCTCGCGGGACTCTCCGACCGAGGCGAGAAAGACGGGATGCGCGATGAGACACACGTGCCAAGGCCGTTTTCGTGCTCAAACTAGGAAAACGCCATACTGCGCACCTCCGCATCTCCTTTGGCTTCTCTCTGCTGGTCTCCGTCGGCCTCGCCGCAGCTGCGTCCCGCGTTCGCCTCCGTCAACGAGGCGGGCTGCGGCTCCGCTGCACACATCTTCTCTTGGACGCTTGCGTCAAACCTGCAAGCTGCAGCTTCGTCTTCCACGCAGCACTGGTCTGTACCCTTTTCTAGCCAGGTGCCCTTTTGCGTCCGCGGTCGTTTGGCTCCTCGCGGGACGGGGTGTCCGTATACCCTCGCATAGTAGTCTTCCACCGGATCCCGCTTTCCCCTGCCGTCCTCCGTCTTCTCGTGCTCCAGTCCCGCACTGCCCGAGCGCCCTTCTTGAAACAAAGAAGACGGCACTCCTCCCACTTCTCCCCAGGCCGGGAGAAGCAAGATGTCCTCTTGCGCCATGCGCTCCAACAGAATTAGCGCAGAAGCCGGCGAGACGCCCAGAGAAACGCTGCTGATTTCCTTCCAAGATATTCCAGCAGACGAAGAGGAACTTTGAGCCGTCGCTTGCCTCGCGCCCTTCTCGCCAGCATGGAGAGCAACCGCATCGCCGCGACGAGTCTCATCGTCTTCGCGTCTTAGGAGGCTAAGACCGTGTGCATCGTGTGCCGCCACCTCGGCGTCGTCTCTCGCGGTTCTCTGTGGTCCGGCACGCGGCAGGGGCACTTGATCACCAGCAGTCAAAAAAGCGTGTGACCTCGATCCGGAATTAGGGTCCCCGCGGTCTCTCCCTTCTCGTTCGTCGCTCTCACCGTTTTCCAGGATCGCGCGGAGGCAAGCAGAGAGCGACCGCAGACTGCGCAGCTTGCCGAAGAGGGCTACGCGCGCGCCGCTGGGAACAAACCCGGAGTCACAGCGCATCACACGAATACTGCCAGCCTCCTACCGTCCACGAGCACGGATGTGTCTGGGTGCTGTAAATCCAGAGTGGACGCTGCATGCACGAAAGCGAAGATTTATCGACTCCAGCTCTGGGAGCCGCGTCGATTCCCCTATTGACTTACGCGCTGAGCGAGAAGCTCCTCCTGCATTTCGCAGCAAGAAGCGCATGCAACGGTGACTTGCGCGTTCCCCCGTCCCTCCTGTCGCTCCGGTCTCCGTTGCCCGCTTTGTCGTCCTCCTCGGAGCCATCCTCCCCGCCGTCTGTTGGCCCCGACCTTCTCTCGCGCTCGCGTCTTGAACTCCGCGACGGAGGTGCGGACTGATTTCTGGGAGGCAGGAGGTGGTGCGGCAGCGGCTGCTTCACTTGTGTGACCCAGCCGCGGAGGCTCCACAGACGCCACACAGCCTTCCACTCCCGCTCACGCAGTTCCTGAGCAGCCTCGAAGGCTGCGTAAGGGCGGTAGTGACTCAGGGGCGTGAACAAGATCATCTTCAGCACATTTCGCGCCAACACCACGCGCGGGCAGTTGAGCGGCCGACAGGCCTGAAAAAACGCACGCGGGAGGCAAGCGCAGGGGACGCGTGCAGGCAGACGGCACACCGAGCCCGGCAGCCGAGCCGCGGCTGCTGCAGTCGAAGTTGAGCGTAACCCATGGAGCCCTGAAGCAGCTCAGGTCGCCAAGACGCCAACGGCTGTCTCTCTCCCTGCTTCAGTCTGTGTGGATCCACTCGTCTGAATCGTTCGCATTCCTCACCAACGATAAAGGGCGACTCCGGACGCCCGCTGAAACTCCCCAGGAGGAGGGCGGCGAAGGCGAGCGGAAAAGCAAATTCCCAGGTTCCTCCTCTTGCCATCGCCCGCCCTGAAGGGGCGAACTTGTGCCAAGCGCAGAGCGCTGAGTCTCTCGAAACAGAGACGCATCCGCAGCAGCGACAGGTGTGCGGGGCGACGCGCCTCCATCTTGCTCCATCGCCAGCGCGCGGCTGTCGAGGAGAGAAGGGACGCGGCACGCGTTGACGTGGCTTCGAAGGTCGAAACCCGCTAAACGCCTGGACAGAGAAATGAAGAGAAATTGGAGTGCAGCGAAGAAATTAAACGCTACACGCATGCGCAAGCCGGTGTTCTGGGACATACAGAAGCGTGACACACATCCATCATCGACAGCCACACATCTACGCTCCACAACACAGCCTCATGTCCGGCAGGTCGACACGAAGACACCAGAGCTGCAGACTGCACAGCGCCGCACACCTGGCGACGTAGTTCTCAGACCAAACGTCCGGCTCAAAAAGCAAGGAGGACGAGCGCCGGCGGAAACACCCAGGTGCGCAAGGCGTGATATGCAGCGGGGGAGTTGCACGGCCTTATGCCAGAGTGGAAGGTCCCCGCAGCCCAAAAAGCCGACAGAGGCAGGAACCACACACCCCTCAAAGAGTACTGCGACTGTGGAAGAACTGGCTACAGATGGCATCGCGTGGATGTCCTGCTTCAAGTGCCTCCAGGTAGAAGCGGGAGACGCCAAATGAAAGAACAGAGACAACGAGGAAGAACGGGAAATAACGACTCACCGGCAGTTGTTGAATGCTCGGTGGTTTACGGGGCGTCGCAGCATCAAGAATGAGAAAATGTGCATGCACGCTTCAGGCTCCAGCGAGGAGCTACACAGCGCGCAAAGGATCTGCGCGAGGAAGAGCCGGCAAAAAGATCGCAAGGCACATGCGTGAGACCAGAAAACCGCATTCATTAAAACACGTCAGTGCCTCCTAGGTGCGCGTCATACGCGATCTGTGCCCCCGCAACCCCTGGAGGGACTGAGGATGGGTTCAGCGCAGCCCGCGAAGCGAAGGAAAATCACGGGAGAGGCAGGGAGGCGATACGAGCGTCCACAGAAACAAACCCAGAGGCACAGGAAAGAAGCGAACCGCTACAAAAGGGAATGGAGGGGGGACCCCGCAAGAGTTCGGGTGCCAGAGATGAAGCTGAAGAAACACGGCGCACGTAAGACACAGAGGACGCTACGGAAGCAAGCAGCACGACCGGCTCGGTATCGTCCCCTGAGTCACTTGTACTATATCAAATAGAAATGTTCATGATGCACATATAAATATGAAGACTTCGGGTTTCTCTACCGCACCCGCGCCTTCAAAATCGCGTACTGATCCCCCGTTCGTTTGCGTGATCACTCGGCTTGCTGGATAGTTACGATTTCAGAGGCACGCAGGCAATGCTCACCTTCCAGACTGGATGCGAGGCGGCAGGCAGTGTTCTCCCGTCGACTCCAAAAGCGCCACTGATGCTGGCGTCTTCGCCCTTCGCTACTCCGCTGCCAAAAAAAGACGCTGGAGACGGAGAGGCAACCGACGCCGAGGCCAACCCGGGCAAAGAAGCAGCTGCTGCCGGCGCGCATGGGTGTGCCTCTCTTTCGTCGCCGCAGTCGACTTCGAACCCGCCGCGCACCAGGGCGAGGCGCTGCGCTGCGACGAAGAGTCGCTCCGCCACGACGCTCGCGGCGACAAACACAAATTCGTCCTCTGAAGAAACCAACGAAATGCCACGACAAAGGGTCACATCAGCAGCACGCGCTCTATACTACACAAGGAAGGGAGATACGATATAAAACACGACCGGCAACGTTCCGGCTGAGCCTGAGATCCGCCTCCTGGCCGCCGCGGCTAAGCCACTTTCGCAGCCATCTCCAGAAAAGAGAACTGTACCTTTCCGCATCGTCCGTAAGAACCGCTGAATGGCCGCGGAGAGAAGGCCTGCTGTCGTCGCACTTGCGGCGGAAGTGCCCTGCGACACGGTGAGAAATCACCAAAGTGTCGCATGAGATCGCTGCCGCTCGCAGGAACATGTCCAGTCCGGTGGCTGAGCTGGCGTGTGGAACTGTGGGTCCGCCAGTATCACACTGAGCCAGAGTTCTGGCGATACAGATTCAGACCCGCAGACATGTGCGACTCAGTACATATACACACGTATTGTTATGTATAATACATACAGATACGCTCACAAGGCATCCATCTGCAACCAACTAGTTAGGGCGTATATTCTACAGACGACTTCATATCTGAAGGAGAGCAATCCGCACAAACCCTATGTCGTGACAACGTTGGGACTTCGCAAAGCAAGCGTGCCCTGCGCGCGTAGCCGAACCTCTCAACATCGCAGGAGCGCGAATTAAACAGGCACGTTGGAGGCTGTAGAGTGCCTATTGTGGATCTAGACGTGTTTGTGACGCAGCTGGAACTCAGATATTTCGTATGAGTAGACGCAGACAGGAGGCACGCACCCTGCGGGGCCTATCGCGAGACCAGAGAGACGCCGAATCGTGCAGTTCGCCTTCCCCAGTACGCTGCTGGACCCCCGACGACAGGTCCTCGCCGTCATCCTCATCCTGCTTCGAGCGAAATCCTTCTCTGTCAAGAGACCGCATACCGCCAAAAAGCCCTGCCGGACGCAGCAGCGTGCCTGCACGCAGACCGCATGCCGGAGGAAAGCAGGAGAACCAATCCAAAGATATGCTCACTTTGATTGGACACTTGCTGCATGCCTCCGAGTGTGAGCACGCGCCTCTTAAGACCTGCTTTCATCCCCGCGAGGTACTGAAGACTCACTGTATTGAGATACCGCATTCATGTATACATACGTAACTGTGCACACAGCCGGTGCTGGGCACACAAGACCGGAAAAAGGAGAGACTGCAGCCAGGGGAAAAGAGGGAAGGGGGACACAGGGCGGTGTAGAACTGACGCGCCAGGTAGACACAAACCGAAGGAACAACCCGCGGTCAAGCAACAACAGCGTAGTGAGGGAGACAATATCACGTGGTACAGGAAGAAGCGAGCGACAGCTAAAACTCCATGGTGAGAAATATCTCATGTGACGTAAATGAACAAGCCGGAAGCCATGTGAGAAGAGAACTCACCCGAGTCGTCTCCTCTGCATTGCTTTCGCCTGCGACGAAACGCAAGCGCCAGCTGCCTCTGTTCCTGAGCCTGCTGTACCTTTTGTTTCCGTCTGCATGAACACGCATCAACAAAAACAGCGTGCCGTGTATGGCCTCTTTCCCTGATCGCATGCGTCTTCACTCCAGTCTCCAATAACATGCATGCATATCTGAACAGCATCTACACGTTTTCTGGGGGCGTCTGTTTCTGCTCTCGATGTGCACTCGCGCGCTCGCCACCACCTCACGTCCGACGTGCTTACTTCTCTTTTTCCCACGGCAGAACATATGCATCGGAGTCCGCCGGCAGGTCAGTTTTGTGTATTTTCTCGTAATGCTGCTTCAAAGCCCTGATCAGGCTGTAGAGGCAGCCGCACAGGTGACACCGGAAGCGCACGTCTCTGGTTCGGTGGAGTAAAACGAGGCGCTTGCCGACAAGCAGATTCCTTTCGTGTTCTCTTGCTCGCTCCTCGTCGACTCTCCTGTGCCTCTCGGCTCTCGCCTCGTCCCCGCTTCCGTCGCCGCCGTCGCCTTGACCGAAGCTGTAGGTGCCAGTCCTTCGCCGCTTCGCGCGGTCTCGTCCCCCGCCTTCGGTTCCTCCATCGACGTCGGAGTCTTCCTGATCGTCCTCGTCCTCCGCCCGCCGGCTCGAGGCGACAAAGTCTGGCAGGTGGAAAGCGAGGCTCTGGAATCCGCAGCCAATGCCGCCTCGCGTCTCAAAGAGACGCATCAGAAACCGCAAGACCACCTAAGCAACACAAGGTCGCACAGAGATGATAGCAATTGCGTTTCCGCACAATTCCGAGGGACAATCCTGCACGCGAGGATGCAGACACGCGGGAATGCGGCGAGAGCGCCACCGGCGCCAGGATACCCAGGCACCAAAGGACACGAGCGCACTTATATCCAAAAGTCGAGGGCAGCTGCCTGCGGAGGTGAGACCCAGCACAATGCCGCACAGACTCCAAAAAGAAGACGACCGTGGCGTCCGCGAGAAAAGCCAAAAATCTGAAACGTTAGCATGGTGCCTAATCATTGATGAACACAGTACCATCCCGGCCTTGCTCAAGGAGTTCAAGTCTGCCCGCTAGTGCCAACAAACGCAACGAGAAATACACCAAGAGCCGCTGTGGTGCGACAGCTGGCAAACACACCATCTGTCGCGCACTCAGAGGACTACGTACGGATATAGGCACGCGGACAAGCCGATAGGAACGCGGATGGATGCTGCAGCACGCACAGCGTCATTCGCATAAAGATGCTCTGGAACAGGCTGCAGCACATGCGTAAAAAACGACTGCAGGCTCTGTGGGTGTTTACGGCGATAATGAAAGCGTGGCTTACATCCGTCGGGATTCGCAGCCTGGTGGCGAGATTCTGAACTTCGGGACTGTGATGTGAGAAAACGAGGCGGCCTAACTCTTCACCCCCGGCTTCGCTGTAGCGCTCCAGGATGGTTCCTGCAAATGCGTCGAGCTCCGCCTGCAGATCGGAAGGCAGTCACAACTAAAATAATGGAGGAGAAAAATCGAGCAGTCGAGATGAGTGTGGGACGCGGGGAAACCAGAGAAGCGCTGCTGATAGATGGTGAACGAATGCTGGTCACCAGAAATCCGTGTACATGTGAGGCGGCGTTAGACTGCCAACGGTCCACAGCCCGCTGACACGTAGTAATTCCTTCAGTTCTGCACGCTGCCAAAACGGGGAAGCACGAATATGAGACACGCTCACCATCGCCTGTGTTCAGTGCTCACGCAATACATCCCTTACTACAGCTGGCGCTAGGCTTGTCTATGTTCCCCCCGTATCCTTCCATCTCTCTGTGAATATGCAACCGTGGTGACACACATCAAAAGTAGCACACGCATATCTCCCGCGGCACCGCACTCCGGTAGAGGGCAGGGGGGGGAGATGCTCAAGCTCTGCTACGTCACACTTTGGAAGACTCAACGACACGTACTCGCAGATACGGCGTGAGGAGAATTTGTCCCTTCCAGTTCCGCTTGCTGAACGCCTCCGCTACGGGGAAGTTGGCGGGTAGAGGAACCTGAAGAACGCAGGAAGGAGAAGAGGACGGCATAAAGGGCCTGCGGAGCCAACTGGTTGTCTGCGGCGTCTCCGCGCGGCATCTCCTGCTCCAGTGACACACGTCATATCCAATTCAGCTGCAGTGTTCAGGCTGAAGCGTCGCCGACGCCGTCGATCTCGCCGTCGCGCTTGCTTCACCATTGGTGTTTTTCAAGCGCAAAGGCTTCCGTCGAGCCTTCTTACCTTCGGCCTGCAGAGTCTCATAATACAGCCCTTCTCCCCGTCGTCCTCGCCCTTTGCAGCGGCAGTCCCTTCTAGCGCCTCTGTGTCGTCATCTGCGTTGTGTCCGTTCGCCCCGCCTGTGCATGCCTTCTCTTCGCTGCAACTTCCGCCCGCGCCTTTGCGTGGGCGGCTGTCACCAGACGCGGCCGTAGGCAGGGCGGAGAGGGACGAAGAAGGCAGCGGCGCGTTGAAGTGAATCCAGCGCGCGACTTCGCTCTGCAGCTCGCCCCAGAAACTCTCGAAGGCCCCCGGCGAGAGAAGGTGGAAGGTCCCGCGCGACGGAGAAGGGTACGAGACACCGGCCGCATCCGGCGGATCCTTCTGAGAAGAGACGCAGAAGCCAGGTGATGCAGACAGAGCGGCGCGGCTGCAGCGAGTAGAGGGATGCAGTAGTCGCCGGACTGGATGCAGCGCGCTCTAAAGTGCACACATGGCATCTGCCAGTTCGCCGGTTCTGCCACCAGCACAGAGGAACCCATGGCCTGTGTACCTGACCTCGGAAACGAACGCCGGAAGCGCGACGACGTCGAACACCTGCCAACGAGCCGGTGCGGCGGCTACGTCAGCAGCGGCGTCTTCATTCGTCGGTTTGTCTTCGTCCCCAGCTGACGGCCTGCGCGCCTTCTGGTCTCCGCCTTCCCTGTCCCCCGCGGTCGCTCCAGAGTTGGCGGATGCGCATGAGACGCCGACGAGCCCCATGCGGCCTGGGTGCAACCACATGGGATTCCGTACGACACACACACCCAGGTTCAGCAGCATGCGTTACTTTCCTTTACATTCTCCAGCTGCCTTCAAACGCTGCTGCGATTTCGGCGCAGCCGTGATATACGGTGCACCGCGCGGGCGCCCTGCACCCGGCAGGAAATGTCTGTGTGCCAACTGGCTGTGGTGCAGTGTGGGATCCTGTGCGTTCGCCAGGATGCGGCAAGCCTCCTCTGATAATGAGTCTCACTACAACACCTAACTGTTATGGTTTCGATTACCACCCTGCAGGCCTATGTTAGGCTCGCTTGCCCTCTGCTTTGAAAAGGGCCATTTCGCGCCGGCGGGGATTTCATCCGGGCTTGCGCGGCCGAATCATTCTCAGCCTCCCGACTCCCGCCTGCTCAGGGAATCAGGCGAATGCTGACACGTGGTTACGGCGAGGGTCTTTTCCTCCTTACACAGAATAGCAAGAAGCCTCCGCAGAGCAGCGGGCGCGCTGCGCTTGTTATTTCCGGTGAGCGGCAGGGTCGGCGGCTGCTGGCGTTGGCGCTTGAGGTGAAGCTGCCGACTGGAGAGAATGAGGACGTCGAACACAGCGCGCGGTAAGTCCTCGATAAGAAGCAGCGGCGCATGCGGCGCCGAGAGGTGCTTGTCCAGGAATTTCACTCGATAGCCGCAGCCAATCTGTAACACGAAACAACCCGAGACGCCATGAACGTCAGCCCCGTAACTCCAGTTTAACTTCACTGGGCACCTGGCGTCCTGGTGTCGTTGTCTTCGCTTCCTTTCCGTCCATGCCAAACTCCACCGCAGCTCGGCATTGCTTTCTGCGCCCTCCGCCGAAGTCCGCCCCCGTGTTGTTCCGGAGTGTCTCGCTGTCTCCCTTTGCGCTGAACCCGTTCGACGTTCCTGCCCCGTCCCAGCGGTAGGACCCGCCACTGCGGCTCCATTCTCTTCCCCCGCCGAGAGTGCACTCAGCAATGTCAGCGCTGCTGCCTTCCGCGCAGCTACCATGAGACTGCGGTCACGTCTCTCAGTGCTTTTCCTGTAGTCACGCAGCTCCTTCGCGTGACTTACCGTCCGAAGGAAGATCTCCAGCGGCATTCTTCGGAGCATGAAGGCGAGCGTCATTCCACTGTCACGGATGTCTGCTCACGCCACAGCGAAACAAAAACACTAAGGGACGGGATCATGGGCGAGGGCGCACACATAGAGGAAACATGCAGGGTTGTCTGAAGGAAGCCAAAGCCGGCGTTCTTTCGTCGGTGCTCCTGATATCTCGCACCGCTCTCGTCGACCACAGACGGTTGCCACAACCAGCGCACCGCTGCCCATCGCAGAGCTGCCACGTAGCGAACAGCAAAAAAGCCAAACGCCCCCGGGGACCTCAAAGGCGAGAAATGGGGTCACGCCAGGCCAGTGCGGGAACTACAACAGAGGACGCAATACTACAGGTAGGTCACTCATCATCTTTGCACGTGGCTGAGCGCAGCTATATTTCTCTGAAACGTCATCTGCGCAGTTGCCGCTTTCGCGCTGTGCGCCGGCGTGCCGCCTATCTTCCGTCCCCCGAACTCTATTCAGCAGAGAGCAGCACTTCCTTCCGCAGTTGAACTTTACAGCGGCAAGTCGCACCCAACGATGCGCCGAAGTGTGTTCAGCGCATCACTGCTTCGAGGCTCGACGACAGGCAGTCTCGTGTAGAATCCTACCTGCTGGGACAGGACGAGGAGACGGTGAAGGAGATGTAGGACAGGAATCGGGCGAAGACGCCTGCTTCACGCTCGCGAGCAGTTGGAGCAGGAACTGGTGGAGGCATTTGACGCGAACCATGACGGGAAAAAGGAAGCCGTACAACGCGAGGGTCTTCTGACTGAACTGCAGAACCCCGCCGGCGTGGAGCGAGGCGCTGTCACCTCTCAGGCGATGCTGCCAAGACAAATACCACGACTGAGACGAAGCAACAGCTAAACGCTGAAACCCGCCACAGGGTACGCGCCACAACCGCGGACAGCACCGCCTGAAAAGGTCAGTTGAGTTAAAGACGAGGCCTAGACGCGGCGCGGCCCCAACCGAAACACTGGTGGAATTTGAGCCATGACTGAAGGACACAAAGCCGGAAAGATCTATCTCCTAGTCTGACTATTTATGCCTTACGGCTCTGCTGCGAAGGCGACGCACAAGGCATAACCCGCGTGAAGGGCTTTTGATGCGAATAGAAGAAGTCGCATGTCAGTCGAACGATGGACAAAGGCCAGCAATACAAGCCGGTTTTCAAAGACGCAGAGGCATCGTACCTTCGCCACAACCTGTAAGACAGGCGAAACTTGCACTTGCTCCGGCTGCATGGTGAACGGCATGCCTCGCCCTCGTCCGCCTTGTCTTTCTCCGTCGGTCCCGGCGTGCATTTTGCTTCTCTCCTCGAGCTTCTGCAGCTTCACAATCTCCTCTTCCAGCGCTCGCCGTTGTTCCGCCTTCTCGCCGGTCCGCTTCTCTCCCGCCATCTGCAGGAAGACGCGCTAACACCGCACACCGCCGTGAAAAGCGGCGGCGCCGAGCCGCAGACGCCTGCAGATACTGAACTTCTCGCCACAGGCGCAATGGGAGCGCGTCGCTAGCGGGTGTGTGAGACGTGTGGCTGAGTGAAGCCAGGCCTCGCTAGCGGCGCCCGTTCAGCAGACTTCACTGCAGAAACTCCACGACGCATCCAACGCAGGCCCCGTCAGGGAGCTGTGCTGTTTTCTGGTATGGAGCTGCAAACGTCGTGCCTGCAAGCGTGCATGCGTTTCCGCGGGCAGGTGGAGATCGACAACTTGCCCGGCGAGCCCCTCCAGTCTCGCACTTGCCTGGTCTTCGAGCAGGCCACTGAGGAGCCGTTCATTCCTCTGAACAGCCAAACGACAGCCTTGAATCCGCCGCGCTGTGATCTGTAACGGTTGGAGAGAAAGCGAAGGCCGGAGGTAATATAAACTGCAGTAGCAGAATTCGTCTCAGCGGTACAGCGGATGCAGAGAACTAAGACACTCAATGAGCAGCAGAAGCCTCCTGATGAAGCGAACGACCAGCTGTTTGCCGACGCTACCGCCCACGCTCCATGACTGGACAGTCGTGAAGCACCGAGAATCACAGTCGACACCCTACGATGCAAGCGATCACGGATAGACGTGCGAGACTGCAGGCATCAAATGGTGCAACAAGGTGAATTGTCAGGCGATAGTTAGGCTTCACTGCAGTCGCGCGAACCCGCGTGAAACGCGGAGGACCCGAAGTCGCTAAGGCGGCGAAAGAAGTGACCTTTTCTCGACGAACCATTTCAGCAACCCGCCTGTAAGCTTGCTCCTCTGTTAACGTCTCCCTCCAATAGTAGAAGACGACTTCGGTCCCAACGCGCCGCTGTGTGCCTCTGGTTCTCTCCTCTTTGTCTTCCTCCGCTTCTGGCCTAAGGAGATCTTCTTCATCTTTCCTCTTCTCTTTCTCCCTGTCCTCCGGCTTCACCACCCCTCCCATCGCGACTCGGGGCTCGGCCTGCATGGCGATCGCCGCCATTCGTTGAATGGTTTTTCTGAGACACGAAACGCGGATCATAACCCAGGCCACAGTTTGATTGACAAAGGGTCGCAATCCACGTTAATTGTTTCTGGGGGGACACAGTGTTTCGTCACTCTGTCCCCCCAGACGTGTGAGATAGACCAGGGGAAGCCGACACGGTAGTCCATTCGAGGGCCACAGAACGTGGTAGCCGATCGCCATCTGCAGAGTGTGGCGTTAACCGGGTTCGGCGACTGCGAAAGCCACCCCGATCCACAGCCATACAGTACGTGACAGCGACCGCTGCCCGCTACCAGTGGTCGCGATCCCCGTGCTCCAGGAAGCCTTCGCCAATGGGTTGGGGAGGATTGGGAGGTTAGACTCCATTGGACGCCAGACTGCGGTGGTCAGAGGTAGCGTCTGTGCTGCAGCACAAGCTTTTTTGGCACGCGTCCCCTATCTCGCGGAATTCGTTCAGCTTCGGGACTTACCGCCGGTACACACCTGCAGACAGACGCCAGGCAACGCTCTCAGAGGCAGTCAAGCAAAAACGCGTGCCTAAATACACCGGCCGCGAAGGGTCGTACCTGTCTGGCCCGTTGACTGACGCTTCGGCTTTGGCGAGGACTTTGGATATGGCAGGGATCGTAGCGCATCCCTCAGTTTGCAGGTGCTCAATGAAAAGACAGAGCCGCCGCTCGAACTGGGGCGTGCGCAGCTTTCGTATCTGATTTTTGCCGAGGCACAGCGACGCAGCCAAGTCCTCTGGTTTGTGTCCAAGGCTGCTCGCCGCAGTTGCCGACGGCAGCGCACTGCTTGTAGCGCCTTGCAGAGACGAAGTGGAGCCAGCAGGCCCCAGTTTTGACCCGGACCCACTAGCTGCTGCCGCGCCCGCGTTCCACGTTAGATGCGCGGAGTCGGCAGAACCTGGAGCAGGCCCCCGCGCAGACGGAGAGGGCATCGGAGATAACGCGGACGACGAAACACTGCATTGGAGAGCCCTCTCAGCAAGTGAGGTGTCTTCCAGGGCAGGTGCCACATGCTCTTGTCCTTCCGCGCTACAAGCAGATGAGCCGGGTTGGGAAGCACGAGAGGCGGGTTCGGCCGGAGCCCTGTCGCAGCGTCTGGTGCGCCTTCCGTCGCCGCCTTGACAGGCAAGCGACGAATCAGGCAGAGTAGGAGGAGACGCCGAAGGAGCAAACGACGCTCGACCATCTCGTGAGAGCGCACCGCCTGAGTTGACGATATGGCCGCGACGTCGGCGTCCGCTGCCCCCGCTGCCTGCTCCTCCTTGCGGCTTGCCTTCTCCTGTCTGCGCCGCTGCCTCATCCGTTTCGCAAGCGAGGCCGCCGTTCACTGTAGCCGGCGAGAGTGACGAAGGCGAGCCGGGAGCAGATCGTGTCTCTCCACTCGTCGCTTGCGCGCGTGCCTCTCCGGGCGTTCCAGGAAGGCCCTCCGCCCCGCCGGTGAGTTGCTGACTTCCGCAGGCGTCTCTGGGAGGCGCCACAGCTGAGGCCGTCTGAGAGGCAAGGAGACCCGGCTGCTCAAAAGCCGCAGACGAGACACTTGATTCGGAAAACGAGGAAGAAAAGTATCGGTACATGAAGCACCGGCCCCGCCGCTCCGCGATCTTCCGTACACGCTGCCGCCGCTCAAGTTCCTGCATGCAGAAAGCAACACCGGTAACATTCACCTGGTGAAAGACGTGACGACGACAGACAACCCTATAACCCTAAACCCTAAACGCAAAAACCTAAATCGCCAACCCAAAGGACAAGGATTTCGCGCGTATGATCCACACACGCTGAATAAATCTATGTATGCACCCCTGCGCATATGCATGTCGTGCGGATATGTGCGTGGACGCCGGCTGCAGGGCTCTAGCTGGGGAGTTTTTGTCCTTGTCATTCACTCACTGCAAAGATCTTCCCCGCTCGTTTGTTGTCGGTGCCGATGTATCGCGCAACCTCAATGGAAAGGAGCCCAGCACTGCCTCTCGCCTCGAGCAGCATGACCACCTGGTCCGCCAGAGGCAGTTCCCAAACCAGCATGCTGCATGCACAAGCAAAACAGAAAACACAGCGTCGGTGTAACACACGCATGCGTCAACCCTTGCGGAGATGCAGGCACGGCGAAAGATCCGATAACGGCGAGACCTCACGCGAGAGCCAGTAGAGAATCTGAAGGACAGAGAGATGGAACCACATGAAGATGCAGCTTCAGTTAAATGCAGAAGGGCGGGTTTACCTGGAGGCACCCTCGTCTCCCTCAGGCTCCTCGTCTTCTCCGCCCTTTGACTCGCCTTCTCCCGTAAGGCCTTCGGCGCTCCCGTCGGCATCTGGGTCTCTTCGCGACCGCGGAAGCGAACCAGGGGAACCCGACGAAGGAGAAGCAGACACACGTTCTTGCTTGACGCGATCCACGGGGAGGGATAGAGAGCTGCGTCGAAAACAAAGCCGGGGAAGCACGGGAAGTGGAAGGCATTCTTCAGGCAGAGGCGGCACGCCACGCCCAGACGCCCAGAAGCTGAAGAAGACGAGATTACCTCTTCGCTCGGCACCACAACAAGGGGATATCATGTCAACCAGCCGCCGGCTCCACCGCTGATCGCTGGCGAGTGCCGACCTCAGACAGAGCCAGGTGTTCGTGCATGCATATAATCTCCGGCGTACGAATTCAGACCCGTGCAAGCACGGTTATATTTACCAACTAGTGGAGCGCACCAAATGAGCAATGGCGATTCGCAGTCGCCGCCCGCAGTTGTGGTGGTGGGTGCACTCACTCGTTCCCGCCCGCAGCGCTGGGGTCGCTCGCTCCTTCTCCAGGCTCGCTGCTGCCGATGTTCCGCACCTCGGCACTACACTGCCTCTCGCCGCGCTCTTCATCTTTCACAGATTCTGCTGGCGGGGAGGCCGAAGCTGCGGAACATAGGCAGAGGCACTTCTCAAACTTCTGCGTCTGCGGGCACCACGCCCGAAGGCGCCGAACGTGTCTTGACCGCATCAGCTCGCCACGGAGCTTCTGGTACAGCCGCCGAAACTGCTTGGCCGTGAAGGATACAAGCGCAAACTGCAGAGACAGACCAGAGGCCACACAAACAGAGACTGTTCGGGGAGCGGACGCACGTGACCTCGCATTCAGCAAAACGGGCGCGCGTCACGGTCCGAATTCGTCACGTTAGAGTTCTGAGGCCCGCCCGTCGACAGAAGGCTCCTGCGTTTGAGTCAGGAAATAAATGTAATCCGCGCACGTGCCTCTGCGAATCATATGTCATTTATGAACCCCCTACAGCAAACACAACTGCGAGAAACAATCCATGTTGACAGTTGGCAACTACACCATGGGGGGAGCGCCACGAGCACGCCATCAATGGAGTGCGACATCATATTCTAGGCGTCCCTGACACTGCATCTGCCTGCCCACGGGGGATGGTCTCGTTCGCCAACCCCGGCGCATGTGGATAATGGCTCCACACAACACATCTATATCCGCTGCGTGGCGCCAGCATGCACAGTCGTGGTTTTCGGCGTAGAAGTCGCAAAGGCCACTGACACCAACTCCATGTTGTCTAATCCCTCCCTGGAGCCTGCGAAGCGCCTCCCTCTCACGCTCTTCTTTTCCAAACGGCGCCCCTACCCGCTCAGACGTGGTGAAGGCATTTAAGCAGAAGGCGTGAATCTCGCTCTCCAGCATGGCATGCATTGGCGCTTCCTTTAACATTTCGACGACTTGGTGCTCGAGAGGCTTCAGATGATGGAGGGAGACAGTTGCTTGAATTTGTCGCGGCATGCGAGAGAAGTCGAAGAACCGGTAATGCCACAGGAGAGCCGACATGGTCAGGTTGGAAGTGCCTTTGGCAGAGAAGGAGGACGGACGTGCAGACGCGGGCAGAGGAAGCTGCATGTGTGTCACTAGTCCCTGACGATATAGCGGCTTCAAGTGGTGAAACACAGTTTTCGGCGGCAAACCTAAATCGATGGCAAGCTGATATTGCCAGTGCCCTGTGAGCGCAACAGCGACACATGCCGCACGATAAGACCACCTGTTGACAGAGTCTTCAGCCACACAGCACCTACATGCGGACGCGCATAAAAAAAAACGGCGCACAGATGCTGAAATGCATATACGCGCATACGACACCCAGCCGCCGGCGGGTGCATCTGAGTAGCCTTGCGCGTGAAAAACAGTTGTACCACTAGCACGAAGGAGAGTGTAGAATGTGCAGGTCGACGTGCTCAGTGGAGAACACAGACGGACGCAGACGCAGAACGGGCTTCGCTCCCTAGCTATATGCCTGCGTGTCTACATAGAGAGCAGTCCAGGGAGCTTGCAAGCAACCCGGAAATCACACTTGCAACAAAGCAGCTCGGTTGCACACACAGCACCTGACAGAGCCGACGAAGAACAAGAAGCCCCGCCAGGCACCAGGCCGGACAGAGAGGAGGGGGCCGAACGTCCAGACACTGTGGCACCTTCATTGTCGAGTCCCCGAACTAAGCCTGCAGACTGCGCTCTCTCGGCGGAAACTACTCAGCCGACTAAGCAACGAAACTGCGAAATATCTGACTGCCGTCGCAGGAGAAGTGTGTGACCCTTTCCGGCGCGCGCGCGCCTCGTCTACCGCGTGCAAGGGGCTGATTGACGACTTCTCACCCGCATAGCGTTGTTTCGTGATGGCTTGAAGCAGAATCATGGGCACCTCTTTCATCTTTTTCTCAATTTCTTCTTCGTCAAGAAAGGGCGAGAACGGGACGCCGAGTGCACGGAGGCGGACGGATGCACTCACCGAGAAGCGCCAGCGGGACAAGCTCTCGTCTCCACATGCGTGCTCCCCATCTGCACCTGCATCGCTCTCTTCAACCTCTGCTTCGCCTTCACCGTTCCCCTTCCACCCCGTCCCCCCGCGCCTCTGCGTTCGCCATCTCTTTGTCTGTCTTGCCGCTGAATTTTCGAGCTTCGGGCACTCGTTCTCTGCCGTACCTTCCGCTCTTTCTCGCACACAGTATCACCGTCAGTTCCGCCCTGCTTCTTCTTCCGGCGGCTGCCGGATACACCGTCGTCTGTTGAGTCTGACTCCTCCGTCCCTTCTTCTCCGCGCTGCCCAACGAGGCCAACGCCCCGCCGGCATCTCGCGTCCGCCGATCGCCCGCTCATTTTCTTGGGGTGCCGGCCGTCTCCTGGCGCCTCGACTGCAGCGGACGATTCGGAGGGGCTACACGGAAGTGCAGACGAAGCGCCAGAAAGCAAATAAGCTGGAGAAGCAGAACTCCGTGGGGGGTTATCTGAACGTGCTCGCCGCCCAGAACAAAGCGAGGGAGGCCACAAGGGAGGGACGAGAGGGTGGCGCCATGATAGACGATACGCCTCGAGGTCTGCACACACGGAGCGAGGGCAAAGAAACGCAGCATCACTCTTGCGTGGAGAGGAAACACATGGGAGCACAGGGGGCTGCCACGAGGGAAAAGAACTAGGCAACCTACCGCGGAACCCCATGCCCGTCTCTGTCCTCTGGGAAAAGCTGTGTCTCTGCGACGCGCACCGCCCAGAAACGCGTGAAAACGTCCGAGGCATACAATGGGAAAAACGCGTTCAGAAAAGGCACGGCGATCCTCCAGCATGCAGAAGTAGGTGCGGCGGGACCTAGACAACTGCAGAACTGGTGGACATAGAAATGGTGGAAGAGTGAAACGTCTAGTCTTCGACGAAAAGTGAAGCCACGCGCCAGGGGGTAACGCCCGACTAGGGCGGCAGCGCCACCCTGAGGCATGGGCAAGGCTGCAGGGGCAGAACCTGGATATTGAAGTTTGTAGCTCCCTCTCCTTGTCTGATTCCCGAGACCATGCACTCATTCTGTCCTCTTGTCGCGTCCACCTTTCAGCTCCTACGCAACTCAAGATGTCCCTACATTGTACTCACCCGGCTGCCCTCTCGCCGACATGCAGAGCTTCTCCCTGCCCTCACCATCCTCTACAAGGGAAAATAAGACAAGCGGGCTGTTGTAGAGTGCTCTCCATAAGGCTGCCTGAGCAGAAGGAACAGACAGAACAAACCGCGTAGGCAGACAAGGGGCGACGTGACATCTACAATGGAGCGCCGACCAAATCTGCCCACGCGAAGAAGCACATTTTGACGTAGAACTCTTTGCATCGTCAAAGGCATAGTGGTAGAACATAGAGACAGGAGAGGCTTCAGGTGAGGAACGGGAAGTCCGCACGGGGCATGCCACCCCCCCAGGGGCGGCAGAGTGAGCGGCGCGTAGAGAGACAGCCGGCGATGAAGGAAACAAGACAAAATACGTCAACAAGTGAACATCAACAAGAAATGGAATCCATATATATATAGTTATAAAAGTTCATATATGTAAAAAGTTCCACCCGCGGCACAATGAGACAGTGGGACCTGAACCGATCTTCTAACAGACAAGATCGGCAGAGTCAAACACCAGCGAAACTGCCACGGTCGAAGGATGCCGCGGGGCAAGCGAGTACGGGGAACATAAGAGCGACCCGCGTACCTGGAACTGGAGGTCGCCTATGGAAAACTCCGAGTGTGACCTCGAGAGAAGAAGGAGGAGCTCAGAAAACGTTGCACCATGCTCTCCTTCGAGCGCAAGCTCGTCAACAGCGGCAGCAAGCAGTTCTGCCTCCGTCATGTTTTCGGAGCCAGCGTATGTCCACTACATGAGTGTGAGGCACCTGTTGAGCAATTTCCTCCCCCTATCCATCCCTTCTACCCGCGGCAGAGTTCCTGCACGGCGCGCTTCGTCACATTCGCCTTGGCCTCGCCGCTGTCTCGATCACGCATCGGGCTGAGAGACAGTAGGAGTCTCGCCAACTCTGGGCACGACAAGGAAGGGCAAGGATCTGGAGAGAAACCAAAGGAGCGTAAGGAGGATGGCAAGGGATACGGGCAAAAGACGAAAGAAGGGTCTATGCTGAGACGAGCAGGAGGGTGGCAAAGAGAACAGAGGATGCCGCTCAAACGAGATACCCCAGTGTGTCAGACTGCCCTCGGAGGCGGGTGTTTTGCAAGTCGAAGGGATAAGACAACTTGGGAAGGGTACTGGCCATAGAAAGCGATTGCTACCGGGGCTGGGGGAAGTCGTGAACAACAGTCGAGATGACGTCGAGTTCGGGAAGACCGATGCAGAAGCAACTCAGCCAGAATCCAAGTGCTAGCGACAAAGGCAGTGAGGACAGAAAACAGGTCAGCGGCGGATCACGTGATTGGCCATCCGACAAAGCAGCAGATGAGGAGGAAGCTTGTTAACGGCAACTTGACAAGGTCGTTGAGCTGGGGGCGAACGCCGCTGCCCAGGCAAGCTGCAGTAGGAAGGTGACAAAACGCTTCACAGAAAGCCATCAGTGCGAGAGATAGCGGAGTGAGAGACTGGACGAATGATGCAATTACAAGGCCAGCACCAGAATGTAACTAGCTTTCGAAAGGGAGTGAAAAGTAGGCCTCGAGAACGATAGATGGTGATAGAACGGCGGACTCGTCGGTCAAGAAAAGCAAACTGGACCTTACAGTCCTGCTTGGAGTTCGACATTGCCAACCAACTTCTTGTTCGAGCGTGACGCAGTGGCAGAAGAGGAGCCAGCGGGAAAATGGGTACCAAGAGTCTGGTAAAGGCCAATATTCTGGCTCCCGTGACTACAGGCTGCGTCAGCGCGCATGCAGTGCATGCTCTGGAGAATCAATACGAACTCGTGTCTCCAGACTTCCCGCACGCCAGAGAACCGCGTTTCAGAAAATGTAGCATACGTATAATTAATATCCGTATTCCTACTGTTATATTGGCAGGACGCTCTTATCTCAAGGGGAAACTAGTGAGGTAGCCTGGAGGGGTTGCGAACGAATGGGGCTGAGTACAGAACGCAATAAAGCGCGTGCAAACTCTTGCCTACCCGCAAAATGGCGAAACCGCCTATGGTTTTGGGCCAGATAGTGCGTACGATGTGAAATATCTAGCTGAGCCAAAGCTGGTTGTGCCCCGGCGGCACTCTTCATATTTTCGGTCTCCTTTTTCGAATTGGGAGGGCGCGTGCCCGCCAACGTTCGTGAGTCGAGGCATGCGCGGGGTACTCAGACACAGGCTCTCGTGCTGGCTACAGTCTGCTGCACTCAGACCATGAAACACTCGGCCCTGAGGAACGATCCCGCAATTATATATGTGTCACCTGTCTTGCGGTGTCTGCTTTAGCAGCCTTTGAGTCGCCAACGTTTGCTTAGCTGTGGTCGAGACACGAGCGAAGAGCAGTTGGAGCGACCCGATGCGGAATGCCGAAACGCTCTAACGCTCAGTGTAGTGTGAACAGTAAAAGGACGAGCGTTATTTTTATCGATGGATCAGCCACTGTAAAGGCCGCAACTAAGGGTATGTGCGTCACTTGCCTCCTCGGTTTCTGTTCCGAACCCGTCGTTCCCGCACTGGTTTACGCACAAACCTACCTCGTAAACTCCCAACCCCACTTGGTACCATAAATCCTGGATTTCTCAATGGCATTCAGCCTCTCAGCTCCCCCCGACGGTGTATCCAGCGGTTTCCTGGGTGTTTTTCGCCACCTAAATGTACCGAAGATGAGGCGGACTTTTCGCATCGCTAGCCGCGTTGCGTACCCAGCTGAGGTATCAGTAGGTTAGTGCCCGAAACGGATACGATGAACGACATTTCCAAAAATGACGCTGCTATTCGAATTATATGTGACTAGTGCAGCGTGGATGCCTCTTCAAGGCGACATTGTAATCTCTACTCTTTCCATACCATCGCGCTCTGCTTGGTCGGTAGGGTGGCGATTGGCCGCAGAGGTTCGCTGCAGTTACTCTTCTTCAATCTGAAGAGTCAAGTTGTGGACGAGGCTCTGCAGACGAATTCGGGTTTTTTCTCTTATCATCAGTCCAGTGTGGCGCGCGGCGCGTCTTCGATTCACAAGCTTGTCTCATCCGTGAAGATGCAAAGTGGACAACGAGCCTCAAAAGGAGCGCAGCTTGACTAATCCGCAGGCTACCGTGTTCAACGCCGTTGCTTCCTGGTTTGCTTCATTGGAGGTTTCGCCGTCACTGATAACTCTTGTGGCGTCACTGCTAATGTCTGCCTCTGGACACCACTACGGACACCTCACTGTCAGCTACGTGAAGCGTGATCTCCTAGTCTTCGTCGAGCGGGCACCAAACTCGCCGCTTAGTAGCCAGTATGCAACTTCCACGTGCTAGCCATCGGCTGCCGCTAGCAGAGGACCGCGCCGGGGTATCTCTTCTGATCGGTTTGTGGAGGGCCCCGGTCTGACGAGTAACCTGTCTGAACGACTATTGCGCCAGCGGTACGGCGGAAGGCCGCTTTGTCGTGCAGTGACTGGAGCCAATGCCGGAGTGCCTACTTGTAGGTGTTCTGTGATTTGCTCGGTTCCTCTGAGTAATCACTCTACAACGGACACGCACGCCTGAAGGACACCAAATAACAGGGCGCGTCCATATTTCAAACGGGGTGCCAGATTTTTCGGCTCGGCAGATACGCAGTAAGGCCTCACAAAATTCGCACCGTACAGCGCCACGCTGAGCCGCCTCGAAACACGGCCGGCCATGCTCCGTCCTGTGCCTGAAATTTCGGAGCATGGTTCTGCTGGAGTGCCCCTCTTCTGTCAGCTCTGAAAGCAGATTGACTCTGGATCTCTGGATGATATTCTCAGTGTTACAGGATTCGTTGTAGAGTACCTCTGGGAGGTGTACTGGATATGCAACTCTGGGATTTTGCCCGGCGTTGATGAAGACGTCGCTCGAGACGGCAGTAGTAACCGCCGCCATCAGCGCACCACGCAACACAAGCCGATCGGTTGCATAGCTTCCATGCGATCTACGTGCTACTAGCGTGCCTACTCGGCGGCTTTCAAAGGTGTTTAGGCAGACTGGAGGAAACAACAGGCGCCCGCGACAAGTGGGGACATGACAAACCGTTGTCATTCATACTCGGCGCATTGTTGAAACGCACATGATTTCTCATGCGGTTCACCCTCCAAGTCCTGAGGCGTCCAGCAGTCGAGTACTATCATATTGCAGCCTACCCTTGAAACACCGAATATCAGTGCAGGTGCTCTTCTCGCGTGAAATCAGGGATATACCGCGGTAAAGTGGGACACCCGAGCAGGGAGGGCTGTCCCCTTTAACCCGGTGGACAGGTCTCGTATAGAACCGACATCAGCTTCCTGTAGCATCCTTGGTTGTGCGACTCGTTCACTATCTTTTCTCGGAGGCGGAGAAAAATCTGGAAATCAATAGGAAAACAAAGCTACAGCATACGTTGCTGAACTGAAGCGCCAGTAGGGAGGCGCAAGGGGGAAGGCGGTATACGCTGTAGCGGAGCAGCGGTAGGCAGACAATGCGTAACGGCTGCATCGTCTGCCTACCGCTCGACCTCTCGAGCCATCGGCGACTCATCAAGCACTGGCGGCGAAACTCTTCATCGGGCTCGACAGGACATGCCACATTGCAGAAACGTCGTGGGAAAGCCAGCTGCGAGCCTCAGCCTTCCGCGGGGCGGTTGCACCCAAGGCCGGCGACAGAGAACCCTCGCCGATCAGTGCCAGTCGCCTGAAGCCCGAATCTTTGGTTTTTTCAAATAGATCTTGCAAATGTGGATGTCAACCCCGAGAAACCAGTGTGGCCGGAATCTTCTTCAAGTCCGCCCTCGTCTCATGTAAACCAGAACGTATTCCCTGCTTCACGCAACTTTTTTTTTGAATCGTACATTGCGATGGATCGAGTGGCTTTGCTGTAGTGGGGGACCGGGGCAGGTATATGGTTGAGAAGCATTCTGTGAGGGAGAACTAATGAGTCGAAGACAGTGTACGATTTGGCGACCGTCCTGGGGGGCGCAACTGCTCTGCCCCGCAGGCGCGGTCCTCTCGGGAGGGAGCTGCGTTCCAGACGTGATGGTGTCTCGCTTGCCGTATCTTTCACTCACGGGGGTCAACCCGTTTCTTGGGGCAGTAGCCATGATGCCGCAAGTCTGGGGGGGGCTCGCAACCGATTCAAGCACTGCCAGCAAGAGCCTGGCACTATGCGTTCCACTGGGACGAATATCGGCAGACAGGCGTTCGTAGGCACACGGAGGGTTCCGTTTCTTTGTATCGCTCAGGTGCGGTGTGCTAGCTTTGCATATGTCACCGTGTTGGGAGTATCTCAGTGCCGACCACGCTGGCAGCACCCCTGGCGCACATCCGCTCAATAGCAAGACCATCCCTACACCAGGATCGTCGTATTTTGCCGAGCTGGAAACTGGCGAGTGGAACATGCATTGTGGTGTGGTCTCCCTGATCACACACGAATAAACGTGGAGCCCCCGGCATCGATCAGCCGATGCATCTCGCGTAGCTCTAACGATAACTCTATGTTCTGCTCATCAGGCGATATGCAGCCTGTGAAAGGCCTCTTGCGGCGGCATGCATAACTTGCCCACTGAATCGGAGCGTGAGGTGTGCTGGGCGTTCACTTCTGTGGAGGTTCAGAAATCAGCGACGTGCAAACGTGCTGCCTCCCTGGCCTTGTCACTCTTGCAGTTCATAATATAGTGGTGACTGCAGTAAAAGGACAGTGCTGTGCAGGCAGGCATGCTGTTTCCGGATGGTTTGTCCACGGGAAGGTGGCTCCATGTGACCGCTCACCTCTCCGCGTCACTTTCTTTGTACTGGGAATGTCGAAGCCCTCACTTGCTGCGCAGCAGCACAGCAGATCTGGTTGTTCCATCAGATGGTCACCGTGATTGAGGATACCTGGAGGAGTTACACATATGGCGGACCGATGCCAGTGTCTGGCTTTACCGGAAGTAGAAGTACCCTACGCAGGCGGGAAAGGACTTCCGGTTTCACGGCGTCATGAGGTGTTTGCGCCCCTTCCATTATCCTTTCACCCCTAGCCCATCCACCGCTTGTGATAGCGACAGCAGCCGGATTCGTTCAGCTGTTGTACTACAATAGGGTCATTACTGGGCAGCTAGTGCCTCATTCGACTGAAATACCGCGCCGCCTCGCGCCATGCCCACCGACCGAGTCCGAAACTTCAGCCCTCGTGGGCGTTTTGCCAAAGGCGCGGACGACTGCATTCGAGGAGGGGTGTTCGGCGTGGGAGGCACGCGGGCGCCAGGCCTCGAGGCAGCGAAGCCCTCACGTGATGGACCGCCTAGCCGATAACGTCTGCTTCAAGGGGTATCGCTATTGGGGATTAAGGGGTTGTCGGTAGTCGGCAGGAGTGAGTGGTTGTTGCCCGACCCGGACTGGAATTAGCGGTGGTGTTGCAGTCGGAATGATTAAGCTCGATGTGTTCGTTTGGCTTTGGCAAGTAGAGGTTCTGTTGCAAGATCTATAGACATGATGTCGAGGACGGGGGGAGGTTGTCTCGTAGTTTGAGCTGCGCCCCCTTTACGCGCTGAGTTATTACCAAGGCGCGTGAGGGGTGTTTGTGAAAACCACTGCTGCACCTTACAATACATGGGCGAAATGGTCGCGCTTTCGGGGTTCGGGCCGCATGTCTGAGTAGGAAAGCTGGTCATAACCTGTTGTTGGGGAGCTACGCGAGCTTACACACGCATATATGACAGCATACGGATTACAACACACGTGATACACGTGTGTCTGCATTCTCTGCTGGGAATTCTAGGCGTAGCACGTACGATGCACGAAGCAACCGCCGCCGCCGTCTTACAGCAAGCGGCTAGCGGGTGAAACGGTGCCCTCGAGGCGCGAACGGCAATATTCATATCCCCTGCGAATGCCTTTTCACAATGTGCCGTTTGTTCATGGATGTCACGAGGGAAGACACTGTCGTGGTTTTATACCGGCATACCGTAGCGTCTACTGACTTTTTCCCTTGGAGACGAAGCACTGCGAAGAACCATGGGTGTATGGCTCTGGCTCGCAGACGGTTCCACTACGCACCTGTCGGACGCAAATCAGTGATAATCACGTGTTTCCTGCCACTGCCTGCTGTGACAACCAGGGCAAGCCGCTGAGGCTGGTGCGCTATGATGCTCACATTCAGTGCACACAGCCACGAGTGTCTGACAACAGTAGGAATCTGCGTTGTGTGCGAGCACTTGGCTGAAATACAAAAACGTGCATTGAGACTTGGAGCCGAGGCCCGATGGTGAGCTCTTGACTAGACAACGAGGAGTCCCGGGCGTTGGAGTCCGGCGCATTCTGCGTGCCCATCCTCATCAGGTTGTTTAGACTTGTGGACACGCAATATCAGGTTATCGGATGACGAGAAGAGACGAGGCGCGATCACTGACCGCAGCCCTCGCACCCATTCACACTGCGAACAATTCGGGTACGAAAGAACGAATACAAATCCGCTAGAAGTCCTCGCTCGTGGCGTGTGCGCGCTGTGTCAGCGGATTGCGGGGGTGGGGTCAGCGCAGTGGAAGAGGCAGGCGAATTAGCGATATTTATATACGAATTTGAAGCGTGCTTGGGAACAAAGGAGAACTCCGGCGGAGGTGGTCCCAAAAGGAGGGAGCAAATGTCGATCCAATCCTAAGCACGGAACAAAGCACACCACAGCTAGCCGCGTTCACCTTGACGACAGCATCGATTTACGACGATGTCGCACGCCACCAGCCGGGAACCATACATCAGTGCAAGGCGCCTTGTATGCAGTCTTGGTGTGAACACCCCTTTCATAAATAGACAAGCGCCACAGCAAGGAAACGCATCTGTGGTTCAGAGTATATCGATTAAAGAGACCAGTTGCAACACCACCCCGCTGAAGCCAAGAGGCGTCGTGGTCCCGAGCACCCCTCTCCCAGAACACGCAGAAAACGATTGCGCCCCGCCGCTTCTCCCCACGAGCATTTTCAAAGGACCCCTAATTGCCAATGGCCAACACGCCTTACTTTCACGGACGGACTTGACATCTTTTGTTCCAGATCGGAGCGGGCAACAAACGAAGACGGGCGCCACTGCAGCATCTGGGGCAGGAACTCGAAGAACGGAGGAGGTACGTAGCGGTGTTGAAAGGAGAGCAGTTCTAGCAAAAATCGTCGCGTCGTCGCAACACCTCGACTGTCAGATCCCCAATGTTCCAGTCCAAAACCGACGAATTTCTGCAGACGCAATCGAAGCACCAGACGGGGAAGAACGGAATGCCATGCTGATGACGACGGTCATCCACGCTTCCAAGCTCCACGGAGACCGCAGGAGGCGCGCAGGGTGATGGTCTTACTTTTAGTAAATCCAAGCGTTCAGAAGCGGAAATATCCCAGATTTTTTGCTCGGCGATTTCTGTGAAGATCCACGGTTTGATAAGAGCTCCACGAGCGATCATCAGGCCATCCACGGCCCCTGAGGCAAGGCGGAACTCAAACTCCGGACTACTGAAGACATCGCCTGAACCTGAACAACAAAGGACACAGTTCGGTGAAGAGGGTCTCGAGAGGTCGACCGACGCGCCCACCGACGTGGCTGATAAAGCGGGCCGTGTGAGAGTGTCTCGAAGACTTGCCTTGCTTGCGAATGCGAACCCACGGGGACGGCCATAGAGATGTGGGCGCGCATAGAGTCGCGCCAGTGCGTGCGAAGGAACCAAACGAGCGAAAAGCACATGGTCAAGTAGGCACCCAACGTGAGACTCATCGTTACCGCAACTAAGATCCTTCTGCAAATGCTTCTGGAAGCGGAAGCACTGGCATGCGACAATGGATTTGTGGGGGCGGCTAAATCCCGTCTCACCCGCTAGTTTGAGGGCTGCACGCTCTGTTGTCCACCCTCGAATGCAGACCTCTTCCCTTTTCTAAACTTCTCCTGGCCGCATACCGATGATAGGAATAGATGCATCCAGCGTCTCTCGACACTGTGCAACATATCGCCAGTCGGCAGCCTTTGTGTACCGCTGCTGGGCAGTCCTTCCGTGGATGATCAAGGCGGCGGCCCCTGCTCGTCCGATCCTACCAATTCAGTCAGAACAATCCAGGCTTTCGAGTGAGGACAATGCGGCATAGTTAGTGAGGATAGCTTGGCTACAAATGGGTGTTTTGTCCAGAAAAACAGAGTACCCTAGGCAACGCCAGTCTAGACGGTGCAGTGCAACAAATGCATCGAAGGGTCGTTTGCGGCGACCGCCTGAACAATTCCGTCCGTCTACCTTTGGATGAAGGAATGAAGGACCTGATTCTTCCCCTGGTTCGCCGTCCGAAGTTTGACTGTGAGGGGGATCTCGGGGTGCCGCATCGTCATGCCCTCGACAACAGCCTCGAGACGAGCAGGGTGGTCTATCATGCAAGCGCCAGCTGAGATGACAACGGGGACAACACTACGCCCAGAAAAGGTTACAGAGGACGTACAACGAAAAAGTGGGCAAATTGTTTTCGCACGTCGAGTGTAGTTGGTCGGGAGACACCATCGACGCTCCATTCCCAAGCAGACAAGCTGCACTGCAGGAAGCCCATGCGCAAGCGACATAATTATATATGTATATATTATTGGCGGTCGCGATAGCTGTGGATTCCGGTGACAAATAGTGAGAGCATGGGACCAGTGGCGTAGTTCATTGAAAGCCACTTTACCTCTGAAGCGACGGTGAAGCTGCACTAACGGACAGGCAGCATTTACGTCGACGAAATCGCAAGAGACCTCTTCACTTGCCAACAGATCACAGCACCTGAACGCCACGCGAACACAAGGACAGAGGACGACCAGAGAGGGCGGCGGCCAGCGGGTGAAGCGCGATGCGTCCGAACGAGAACTGAAGCAGCATAGGATCAGAGAATGTCCAGCGCACAACTCAACAGCATCCGTAGCATTTCACGGCGCTTGCCGCACTGCAGAGCGGTTACGAGCGCAGCATAGTGCACAAGTCCGGACTGTGTCTCCGCACACGAGTGGGTGATCCCGAGCCACAACAGGCGTCTAACGGCCTCAAAGCCTGCGGCCTGTATCCGCTTTTATCTGAACGATCATATGCACGTGCGTGCTGCACGCAGCAAAGCTTTCCTGAGAGGCGGTGCACCAGCGGGTGCGCATGTCCGAACTGTAGGCAGGAGGCACTCACGCGTTCATAACATCGGGACACCCGCCAGCGAGCTGGACGCCGAAGAACTTCTCGCTCTTGTGTCGCCTGACCACCGTGGAACAGCAACAACGGCAAAACATCTGCTACGCACGCATCCCACCTCGCCAAGTGACTGTTCGTTGTCTTGCTGCCGCGTGCACAGGAAAACGATTCGTTCAGTGCAGGGACGGGAGGCACGTAAGCAGGCGAGCAGATAGCGGAGGACCTGGCGGACGATCTTGGAAATGTGTCTTACTTGAGAAGAGCAAGTTCTGAGTGTTTTCCGTCCGCGACTGATTTCGCCACAGCCATCTCCGACACCTGAGCACGCGCCGCAGGTACTGTCCTGTTTGAGATCGGACGCTGTCGCTCCCTACGCTACAGCAACGCGTCTCACCCATGCACCACGCGGGTGGGGACCCGCGCCCCGCCTTCGACACTTTGCTAATGTCACATTCCGTCTCTTTCACCTCTTCTTGTTCTCCCGCGTCAGGCATTCAGCCAGTGTGTCAGTACGTCCCTCCATGGTGTTTGTTTCTAGTGACTCTATGGGTATCGTCACCGTCTATCTCACTCCCTGATCTCTTCCGTTAAAACTCAAAGCGTGCCCCCGGCGAGAATGTTGGTCTCTGCCCACGCCACCCGTTCAATACTCAGCTGGAGAAAAAGATATACAGCCGTTACGGCTGCCCCCTCCTCAATATGACCGCCCTCTCACGCACTAATTTAATTTTGAATTCCACGTCAACGGACCCGCGCCAGATTGTGCCGCCTCAGTGGCAGTCCTGCCAGTACAGGGGCCCTCAGTTTCTTGAGTGTGCCTCATGGCGAGCTGTGGAGAAACGGTGTTTGCAGACACGAACGAAATCTGTTCTTCCAGTGTGTTCGTATCTGCAGCGTACGCGCGTCGCGTTTTCCGCGTTTCTGCAAGCGAGGATTCATACCGTGACTTCAGCTCCTAGCTCTACGCAGAGACGCCTGAAGGGCAGGTTTCCGACAGTTGTAAGCGGCGCTAGAATCAGCCTGCGGCCCTTGCCTCGGGGGCTGTCGACAAGGCGCTTTCGAAACTTCTCCTGAGTGAGGGCGCGGCGCTCGCGAACCGAGAGGGACGAGAGCGACCCTACACGGCAGGACTCCTGCTCGTGTGGTCCTGACTCCCCAGCCGGCGAAAGACAGGAGGCAGAAGAAGAACCCGTCGAACTGGATGTCATGGCAGATGTCGACGGACGGGGAAACGGGGCAGTAGAGACAGGTGGAGTTGACGCCGGCAAAGCCGGGGATGAAGAGACGCTTGGGCTTGGTGATCCCGACAGGTAGGACTGAGGAGAATTCCCGTTGTGCTCGAGGCCATTCAAGGTTGCTTCGGGCGCGCCCGTCTTCTGTGCCGCTCCCGCCTCTCGCTCGGAGTTAGCCCGTCTTCGGCTCTCCTGTATTATACGTTTTGCAGTAAACGGGCTCAAAACATTCTGCTCTTCGTCAGTGTGTAGCCGCCGCTGAAGCGCGTCCAAGTCCTCGGGGGTCACCCGGCGCCCATCCGGGTGGATATTGTAGCCTACAGAAAAAGATTCGTGCCGCATGACGCCAGCAACGAAGGAAGAGACCTTGACACGCATGAGGACGCAGCACGGCCGGAAAGGAAACAACAGCAGACGAGAGAAGAAGTCTTGCGCGGAGCCAGAAGCTGAAAACGAAAGTAAAGCAGAGACGCCAAGGGAAGGCAGAGACACGGCAGAGACGAGTCCGGTGCATTAGCCACGCATGACAGACAGGACGGATACACAATTGCGTGTGTGTTAAAACAGGACATAGAGCCATATATGCTATCTGCCCTTGCCCCCCCCCCCCCCCCTCCCCCCGCTGCTGAGCTGAGCTTCTGACAGGCAGTCCTCCTACCAGACTCTGAAACACCAAGTATGACAAGGAATTGTATGTTTCATCGTTACCTTCAGCGTCGATATGAGAGGCGCCGAACTGGCAGCAGATGCCATACGGGCAAAATGGGTACTTTGCTTCCAGGAAGGGACATGCGCGTGTCTGAATATCCGCAGGTCGCGACTGCAGCGCCACCCACAGGGTACAAGGTAGACGCAACACTGTAGGACAACTGAAGGTCTGACCACGGAACTCTAGGAAGGAATGTGGACGCTCTGCCTTGTCCGCCAGTAGGCCAAGCTATATGTATACATATACACGTAGATATATAGATGCATATGCTCACAGTCGTGCTGTGGGAATTGAAACAACTCGGGCCGCGCAGGGAGCGAGAAGGGTCGCTGCGCGTCGTCGCCCCTCACGCGCCCTTTTGCTCCGCCGTGTGCGATCGTCCGCTTCTCCGCGCCCCTGCTCACTGGTCACGTTTTCTCTTCCACGCCTCGTTCGTCTGCTTGCCTCCCAGTTCCGCATACTCGCGTGGTCGCCCCTGCAAGCACTAGGCTTCCTGCGTGGCGCTGCCGCCTCTGCCTCAGGCTTGCGTCGTCGCTACTGCTGCTTCTTCGCGACGTCTGTTCTTCGCTTTCCGTGCGCGGCCAAACTTGCTACACAGCGCCATCCTCCCTCTCGAGCGGCCTACGATCTGCTTTTCGGTCGCCTCTCACCTGGAGGAAAGCCTTCAAATCATGCGGTTTTCTGCATTCGACAGGTCCACCTTTGTCGCTTGCGGAGTTCGCCCTTTCCTCACACTTGCTGTCTTTCTCCGTTACGCTTCCGACCTTTCCCTCCGCGAGGCCTTCGCACACACCGCACCCTGCCATGCGCAGACAGAACGCCTGTGTGGACAGGACACAGAAGCAGCGGCAGCAGCGAAAGGGTCCTGGGCGATGCTGCGTCGGTTGGCCTTCGCCAAGGCTCAGCGTCCGTCTTCCGTCACCAAGGGGTAAGTCTTGCGACAACCTGGCAAGCCCCGCTTCCCAAACTACGGCGGCAGAGACACGAGCTAAAACCCCCCCCTGTATGCGCGCACACCACCAAAGAGGCCGTGAACGAGAGACGACAAGGCTACTACGAACGATGATACAGAGCACGGATCGAATCAGTCGCTGATGGCCTAGACCCCACTCAGGAATTGTCACGAAAGAAAGAATCCCATTCCAACAAACGGTCACTGAACCGTTGGTTCTGGCATCCTTCGGGCGGCACAAAAACGAGCCATGGAAGGCCGAGCGAGCCGAATAAGGAGCTTCGGCGGTCAAGGCAAATGGGAGGCAGCCGCAGGTAAAGCAGGAAAATGATCGGCGGTAAAAGCGCGCAGAAGGGCGCGCGCATCACGGAAAAGCGGACCACGCGGCTCACACTCAGAGGGCGCGGACAAAAACGCTGTGGGTGGATGATAGACAAAGGTGGCCGTTTAACACGACAAAGTTGAAAGAGCAGTTGTCGGGTACCGGCTGGGAAAAGAGACATGGCACCAGCGACAGATTCACTCTCACCTGGGCGTGAGCTTCCCGCCAGATTTGCTGCGTATTCGCTGATCGCTCCGCGGCGCTGTGTTGGCCTCGACGCCGTTTCTGCTTTGCTTCCTTTCCGTCCTCGCCGCGGGGTCGTCCCTGTGTGCCCACGTTTTCTGCTGCACCTTGCCGTCCTCGCTTTCTCTCACCACCGACATCGATCCTCTCCCCCTTCAACGCAGGTTCATCTTCTTCCTCTGCGCCCAAGAGAGGATTAGAGGCGTCAAGCGTTTTCGGGCTCGCGGCAGCCCGCGTGTCGCGCGCTGCCCCCGCCACGCCCTCACCGCTGCACCCGTTTCCTTCTTTGCTGTCTGCCGTCTCTCCCTGCGTTTGTCGGGCTTCTTCCTCAAAAAAGGGATTCCCAGTCTCGCTCTCCTTGCCACGCCCTCCCGCCTGGGCTTCCGTCCACCTCGTCGCGCTCGCCTCTCCTGCCATAGCGTCTACTCGTTCACTAGCCCTGCCTGCGGCCTCCTCGCTCTTCACGGCGTTTGCGGCTGTTTGCAGCTTCTCCGCAGCTGCTTCGTGCGTCTCTACCCCGTTTCGCTCTGTCTTGCCGTCGCCTCGCCCGGCTGACGCAGGCGGCAGAGCAGACGCTGCGGGCGCGACGTCGGGCGCCTCCTTCGTATCGGGGAGGAGCTCCAGAAGTCTCCTGAGTGCACCAAGCCCGACGCCGCCTCCTTCTTTTCCCTGCTGCAGTTTCTGAAGCTTGTCCTCGAGGCGGACCACCAGCTGCAGGTGGAGTTGCTTTTCTCTGTCGTCTTGCCTGACCCCTGCGAAGATCCCTCCGTTTTGGTGAAGCCGCGCCATCGTTCCTGCAGGGGATGAGGCGGCCGGCGACGCGCGGGCTGCCTCGCCGACTCCATTCCTATTGGGCGCGTCGGCTCCGGGGTCGGTCTGCGCTTCGCGTCTCCCCTGCTCGCCGGTCTCGCCGCTGGAATGAGCGGGGGCGCCGAGGTTCTCGATGTCTTTGAGGAGCTTTCTGGAGCGCACGCGCGTCTGTCTCTTGGCTTTCCTATCGTTGGCTGGGTGGCTCGCCGAGGTCGTCGTCGGCAGAAAGGGCGAGGGCGAGGGCGAGGCAGAAGAACCCCCCGGTGACGAACTAGGCGCCGCCGACGGCGACGCGGAGCCGTGAGCGGCAGGGGCCTGTCCCGCTGCGCTGCCGCCCTCGTCTCGAGACGCTTCGTCCTCACTGCCGCTGGGAGAGAAGTTCGGCGCGTAGATCCAGTCCGGCACCATCGGCGCCTCGCCACGCTGCAGGCACAAGGCGGCGTGCGCTCCGAGGATCTCCGGCGGCAGCGCGCTGGGAAAACGATGACGACTGAAGAAGACAAAAGGCGGGAGCGAGGGCGGCGGAGGGAGCGAGGCCGCCGCCGCCTTGCCCGCCGCGGCGGCCTCTCGCTCGCTCTGCTCGACAACGCATGCATACCCGGCTAGCGCTTTCTCGTGGGCGCCTTCCTCTGAGAACGAAAGCGAATCGAATCGAATCGAGCGCGTGGGCGGTGCACCTGCGGCGCCGCCCACAGCAGGTGAACCACCTGCGCAGCTGAAAGCCGAGGCGAAGGGACGCGTCCGCGAAGGCACCGAGACGGGCGCGACGACGGAGGCACACGAATCAGAGCAAAAAGTCGCACGACGCGCGGCTGGCGAACCGGCTGACGAAGCAGGAGGAAGCGCGGCGGAGGAGAGAGGGGAGGCGCACGAACGAGAGCTGTGCGGATCGTCCGCGGGAGGCGTGTCAGAGACCCTCACCGCGAGACTCTGACGGCCTTCACGCGCCTCCATCGCGAACCAGTGAAAAAAACGGAAGAGGAAGAAGCAGCCCAAGAAAAAAGGCCAGGTGACCAAGGACGCCGCAAATTGCGCACACACGCCTATGCCTCCCGAGGCACCCAGGCATCGATATCTCGCGCAAGGATGGCGATACGCGCCAAATGAAAGGGTAGTGAGCAGGCCGTCGGTCCCTACCAGCACTCGCAGCAGCTCAGACCTCTGCCAGTAGCCGGTGGAGGTACCGGCGAATGGAGTTTCGCCGGCCTTGCAGTACCTGCGGGATCGTGCTCCTGCCTCGCCATTCAGAAACCCGACACTCGATTCGGCCGCTCCGTTGGCGAGACCAGCTCCTTGACTACGTGTGTTGTTCCCATCTCTCTACACGCCCTTGGGTTTGCCTCTCTCCGTAACTATTTGCCTCGGTGCGCGAGTCTCGCCCACACGGCTGCTCAGCAGAAGCGCTCTAAAAAGGGTTCTGCGGCGCCTCTGTGTCCCTGGAGCGACAGAAAGGGATGTGAGACAAGCGCGTCTGCGGGGAAGGTGCTTCTTGCGACCTGTGCAGCGAGAGAGCGTGCCGACAGGAAGACTGGCAACACTTTCTCAGTCGGCCTGAATGGCAGACAAACCACAGTGAAGGCGCCCAGAAGGGCGTGAGAAACGAGGCGAGCCTCGGGGGTCAAATGGAAGACGTACGATGCAAGAAATCCGGAGATGAAGTCGCGCAGAGAGGAGACAACGCGCCACCTGCTGGCGTTCAAGCGCCCGAGGTCGCGCCGCGAAACCCCAGGCGACGGAATCGATGCGTGTCAAGCGTAGGGAGGAACGGGGCGGCGGGGAAAGAAAGAGATTCGTTGAGGAGTCGGTTGATTTCTGAGACGAGGGAACAGTCCAGAATACAGGGCTGCGAAAAGACGCTTAACCTTCGCGCAGGTTCGACGCATCTGCCTTGCCGCGTAGGAGGAAAGACGCCTTTCGGGCACTCCTACGCGTGAGATGGACTCAACCGTACGAAACTCGCCGTCCGCGGCGAAGTTTTCGCTGGCAGCCCTCGATGCGGTTGCCCCCGACCCCCGGAGCTGGCGGGTTCCCAGGGTATCTATCTGGTAGCTGTTCGCTGCGATCGTCAGTGTCACGCGATCGCTTCAGCGTGTCTCCTACTACCCTTTACTTTCCGGTAAGTTTGGCTGGCAGATTTCCTGCGGGAACGAACTAGGAGAGGCTGCTGGCTTGCCTTCAGCGGCGTCTGTCTCCCTGGGTGTGTTCGACGAAGCGCGGACGAGACCAGCAGGATGAACTGGGGGGAAGAAGTCCCGACGACAACGCATGCGGGGTGGCGCGGAGAGCACCGATATCGAAAGGGCTGCGGTGACACCGGGGAGGCAGCGCGTTTTCATTGCTGTTTGCTGGCGAGAGAAAGTCGCGAAGTAGGTTCCCGTTCGCGTGCCTTTTGTTAGCGAGCTTCCCACAGGGTTTCTGTCATTTTCCTCCCCGCGGTGCCTGCTAGAAGCTCTGTTTTGCGCCCGATCTCTGCGCAAAGTGAAGAGGCCTGAGAACTCTTCGGGTTCGTTGCTCCCCTGTCGACCTCGCCTGTTGTCCCCACGCCCTGCGACATATTCTCGCCGCGCGAACCCGCGGGATCCCGGGCGTTTTCTCGCTTCTTCACGCCAGTTTTCTTCGTGGCGTTCGCCCACTCGCCCGAGAGTGCCTCGTTTTCTTGTTTGCAGCAGGTACGTATCTGCCGGTTTCAGTCATTTGTGGGGTCCTGCTGGCGTGCGTTGCTCCGTCGTGAGCCGCTAAAGTGTCGTCCTTTTACAGCCATCCCCTCTTTTTCCCCTCTCCGTGAGCCCTGGCGTTCTCTGGAAGCGCGCTTCTCTTCGACTCCTCGAACGCCACGATCCGTTGTGGATCCACGCCACGACGGGCTGACGATACACTCGGGAGAGGGGTGCTGTTGATCGTTCTCTGCCGGTGGCTTCCCGCCAACCTCACGCGCGTCAAGGAAGGGAGGGAGAGCGACGTTTTCTTGCTCTCTTCCCTCTCCTAGGGTGGAGGCGGAGAACATGTTTTGAGTGGCACAGGGACGGGCTTTTTCTTCCCTCTGTTCGTCTCTCTCGTTGCGATGGAGACCGATCTCGTCTGCTGCCGGTAAGCCTTCGCATGGGCGCGCTGCTTAGGCGACTGGGTGAGTGAAGACGCGCCGCGAGAGAGTCCCCAGGGAGAGAAAGGGAGAGCGGATGGGGTTCTGTGGCAGGCGGAAAACTCTGTCAACTTCGACAGGCCACCGGCTCCAGGCAAGAGAGATGGGCATTCTAGGCGCTTCACGCGAGCCGATCTCTATGTTTGAGGGGGCGAAGCACACAGATTGGCAGCGTCGCCGGTCGTCCGTGGATACGCTTGTGCCCTCGTGCGTCTGCGGGGGTTTCAGGTTTCTCGGGTTTCCCCGCACTTTCCTGTTGCTGTGTGTTGCGGACAACACGCAGATGTGTGGAGGTGAAGGCCGTTGGCGTCGAGGCGCTGGCTGCTAGCCCCGACAGCCGCTGGCTGGCCGTTGCGCGGAGCAATGCAACTGTGGAGATTTACGACACGGCGACCAACTCCCTCTCCGTCGTGAGTCTTCAGACGTGTTTCTGGCGGCTCTCCCCAGGCTACCCGACTAGCTAGCTACCGGCACGCCAACGTGGTCGGAGTTGCCTAAATTGCGCGTATGCATCTGTATAGAGGACATGTCTGCCTGCGCGCCCGTGGCGGCAGTCCATTTGGTGGCTGAGTGTTTGTATGCTGACAGAGAGACGCGCGCACGGCCTACCTCGCTGAGCAGGTATGGGCTGAGCCTCGAGTTTTCCCGCGCCTTTTCTGGGAGGATCATCTGTTACGGTTTACGCAGTATGCGGAAATCGGGGTGTCACGGATTTTCGCGCGGCCTGGGCTGCTTGCGTGTTGTGACTCAGCGCCTGAGCGACGAAAGCTGCACTTCGACCCGGTCGCTGCTGTGGGTTCCCGCGAGCCCGAGAGCCGCGGTCGTCGCGTACGAGGCGGCGGCCGCGAAGGCAGGGGAGTATGTGTCGTTCACGGAGCGACGCAGGGCTCTCGCCGCGAAGCGCGGAGCGGAGGAAACAGACTACGAGAAGGATGACTTTGCCTGCGACTTGTACGAATGGCGGCTGCTGACCGCGGGCCTCCACGGCGTTGTCTCCGAGTGGAACCTGCGGACGCTGAGGATCCAGGTACAGGCGAGAGATAGTCTCCGCGGACACACGAGGGGCGCTCGTTGGGGTCCGGAGGAACGCGGGACGGGAGGGGGGGCGCAGCGAGACGCCATTTGGGCTTGACGAGCGGCGGGCGATGCCTCTCGAGACACGGTTCAGCGGAGTCGCACGGCCTGACACTGATTTGTCAGGCTTCAGTTCCGAGAAAGCGGGTCGGCGTCCCGCGCGGCCGTCGACGCATCCACACCGGTCTCCACTTTACTGTTGGGGTGTTGCCGTCCTGCTTCTTGCCTCTCAGTCAGAAACGCCGTCCTACGGAGGAGCAATTTTCTCTCTCTCGGCGCCTCCCCACGGAGCCCCTGCCAACTTCTTCGCGGCCGCATGCGACGACGGCCGCGTGCGCCTCTTCGCCGTTCAGGGTGCGCCAGCCCGTGCGGCTCTGAGCAGCACCAGGCAGACGCCTGCCGCGAGGAAGCACACCGACTCTGATTCAGAGTCTGACTCAGACGACGATGGAATCGAAGGAGCAGATGAGGATGGGATTCTCCTTAAGGCGTCCCTCCCCAAGACTGCCGGTAAGGTCTCCCGTCTTTGCTCGGAAGGGCCTGCGGTGCTTCCATCTGTTCAGGGAGACAGAGAGTACGGAGAGGGAAGAATGTCGCAGATGCTTGAGTTGCGGCGCAGAACTGGGAGATCGAGAGGGGGTTGATCCTGGTCGCGTGCGTGTGGGAGCTTCACAGACAAGGATTTCATGTCCTCATTTGCGCCTAGTTCGTGCGTGTGCGCCCTGATGCAGCTCGACTTCTTTCTGTCTCTTGGTACGCCCCGGGCCTGCTCTTCGCAGCGACAGCTGCGTCAACCATCCTCCGCTTCTCTGCCTCCACGCTTTCTGCCTCTGTCTCTCTCTCCGCTTTCACTTCGCATCTGGGCGCGGGCACGTTCGTCGCGGACGGGAAGATGATTCTTGTGAACGCGTCTCAGACTCGTCAAGTCAATCAACAGAAAGGAGAGAGCGGTGACGAAAAGCTGAACGGCAAGAAAGGTGCGAACCACGAAAGCTGCGTCACCTCTAAAAGTTCACCGCTGCGTGGTGCGATGGCAGGGGTTACGCGATTTAAAAGGGCTCCTTTTGTCGCGGATATTCAACGAGTTCCTCTGTCCGACGGGCTGTCTTCCTCTGCCTCTTTTCTCGCCTCCACTGCGCCATGTTGTGTTGACAGCGCCAGGCCTAGTCTGCGTATCGCAGATACAGATATACGGCTCACTTACTGTGTAGAGGGGCGTGCGCGTATGGCGTGTATTCGCAGCAGTTGCCTTCACCTCGTGGTGATTTCTTTTGAATCCACAGGGCGCCCCGAGCATTTGTCTGCGATCCGTGCGATGCGCGTGTCTTCCTCAGGGTCATCTGCGGCTCCAGTCCTTGTCTGGTGCTTGTATTCCCTCCCCTCGGTCCACCTGCTTCTCAGTGGAGACAGCAGTGGCTGCGTGACGGTATGGTCAGTGCCCACGTGCGTTGCACTCCGCCGGCTGCAGCTGCATGCGGCCGACGTTCTGAATCTGGAGGCGCATGCAGTGGTGCCGGTTGGCGGCAGCGACCGAGAGGACAGGAACGGCGAGCTCAAGCGCTCGCTGCCGAGGGACCGCGCCATAGTCACTGTCGTCTCCTGCGGCGTCGACGGGAAGCTCTCAATAGGGTTCAGGCAAAAGGTGAGTGGCGGCGGGGCGGCTGACGCAGGCAGGAGCGAGGGGAGATCGGGGGGAGGAAGGATTCCCGCCGCTGCAGGGAGTTTATGAAGGAGAGACGAGCGCACGGCGCAAGCGAGGAAATGCGGGCAGAAGGGGAGTGGAAGAGAGCCAGGCGAGCCAGAAGAGGCCGAGAAGAGTCGAAGGCGTCCAGTGTGTGCAGGGTGACGAGGCGCGCAGGCACGGCCAGCCGACCATTGCGCTTCCTAGAACGCGTCGTCTCTCCGGCAGACGGGCCGGGTCTGTCCGTGCAGTTGGTTCGCCTTGTCGGCGACTCTCTGCGTTGCCCGTGTTGGAACTGTGGTCCTGTGGCATCCAGGGTCTGGTCGCTGTGTTGTCGGTTTGCAGGACGGAGACTGGACTGTGGGTCCGGCCAAGTATCCGCACGCGTGCGACATTCGAGGCCTCGCGCTCCTGCCTCCTCCTCAAGGCAGCGCAGGCAATCGCAAGCGATTAGTCCACCTCGCGCCGCCGTCCTCGCTCGTGGCTTGGACTGGCGCTGTCGATGGCGTGGTGCGATGCACTGAGCGGCTCACGGGCATATCTGTGAGTCCGGGGAGCCTGTCCACACATACACGTGCGCGTAGGTGCGGAGTAGGAGTCAGCCACTGCTCGCTGAGACGAGCTAGAAGTCCGACGTCGTTTTAAAAACAGCGCGTGCGTGTGAGCCGGTCTGCGCTGAGTCGTGCCTGATCGCCTTGGTTGAGTCGTTGCCGGCCGGGGTGCCTTTCTTCCCCCCTGGTGGCTCGTTTGGGCATGTGTCTCCTAGGAGTCTCGAATCCGCTTTGCGGTGCGCTCGGAAGTCGTTTCGTCTGCGTTCTGCTGTGTTTTCCCCAGCGCGTGCGAGGCCCGGCGCCCACGCTGCCGTTTGATCCGCTGGCGGCTGGCGTGCTCCCGCACATCAACGTCGCGGCCAGCGGCAGGGACGGTCTGGTCTTGGCCTGCAGTGACAACGGCCTCGAGCTCTGGTCAGTTCGCCGGATGCGGACGAGAAAGCACCGCAGCTCGGAGCGGCTTCTCATCTTTCAACGCTCGAGTGTCCACCCTGGTTCCACATCGAGCAACCTATAAATATATATATATATATATATATATATATATATATATATATATATATGTCCTATACAAAGAGGCATATATATATCTGCATCACCGCGATAGGGCATACTTAGTGTTTCCGTTGTGCACGGGCTATCCGCAGCCGGGCGCGGTTGTTTTACCGTAACGCCCTGCCCCCCAAGTATTTGTGTCGGGCACACGCGTAGAGGCAGTTGGCATGTGCTGTCTTTTTGCGCTGTGTTCGTTCAGGAACATCAGTCCGCTGTCTTCCTCGCCATCGATGTCGCTTCTCTCCTCGTCTCCCCTTGCGTCCTCGACGTCTTTGTCCACTTCGTCTCCTTCCTCTGCGTCCATTGTGAAGCTGCTGCGTGTCAGCCTCCGCGACTCCCTGCGGCCGCAGTGTGGCGATATCGCGCCGGACGGGACGCTCGTGGCGGCGGGCAGCAGGCGTGGCCTCCACCTTTTCGGTCTCCACCTCAAAGAGGTGAGTTCAGACCTCCGCGGGTGATTTTTTATCACTTCACGACTCGAGAACGGCTGTGGAAGGGGGGGAAGACGGGGAGGGCGGAACTGTTGCCTTTGCGCGTCGCTCCACCTTCAGACTTGTGCGACATCGAGTCTTTTCCGTCGCGTTCTTGCCATCGTCTCGCTTCACGCGCGCCCGACCCTGCCTCGTGTGCTTTTTTCTTCGTTCCAGCTGGAAGTCGTCGACGTGGAAGGCGGCTCGGGGTGCGACTCCGTGCGCGACGTGCGAGCTCTCCGGTTCATCAGCGACACTGTCCTCGTCTGCTGCTGCTCCGCCCGGCCGAAAAGCAGCTCGCGGCGACGCTTCTCTTTTTCTTCCCAAAAAGAGGGGTCGACTCACACATCTCGCACGGACGCAGGCGAAGGGGAGGGGGAGGAAGACGCAGAGGGGAACGGCGCGCATGCAAACAAGACTCGCACGACGGCGGTGTCGCTCGCGGCGGCGGCCATCGAGTCCGAGTGGAATGCTGTCCGAGACACGGGAGCCGAAGAACGGTTCGGCTCACTCAGTGGCGGGGCGTACCGCGTTGTCTGCCTCGATGTCTGGCGAGGCGGAAAGGTCCTTGGAGAACTCGGCGTTTTCCCATACCGTGAGTCGTGGTCACTATGAGAAGAATCGATAAAGACTTCAGCTACCCCGTGAAAGGACGGTGTGTTGCAGATGAACCGGGGTCACAGACAGCGGGCTGAGGAAGGGACCCGAAGCCCAAAGGATGCCAAGAGGGCGGATCGCGTGTGACAAATGCGTAGTGCACGCGCACATATGAGCGCCTGAATAGAACAAGTCGACTGAATATATGTATATCCGTGATTTCTCGAGGGACAAAAAGCTTAGTGAGCGACGGCGTGGCGTGTACCGGCTGTGTGTAACTCGTTAGGCGTCCGTAGTCCGCCCTGGTCGCTCTGTCTGCGTCACTGCATTTTCGTAGCCTCCGCGCTGAACTTGCCACGCTTCGGACTAAGGGTAAGGGTTTACGCGCGAGTTTCACTCGTTTCTCGCCTGTGTTGTCTGTGTGCTCCTGCAGCGGTTCGATCCTTCGAGACCTCGGACGACGGCGCTTTGCTCTCTTGCTTGTTTTCGTCGGGATCTCTTGTCGTGGTGTCGCTCGCGGATTTTTCGCCGCTGCGTTTCTTTCCCGCTTTCCCGCTGTCGGCCGGGATGCCGATCGTGTGCGCGTGCTTTTCGCCTTCGCCGAGCGAGGAAGGAGGAGCGGGCGAAGAGAGAAGGGGTGAAAGAAAGCGAAAGATTTGCTTGTTCTCTTCGCAAAGGCAGTACTGCGTGGTGCCGCTGCTCGACGACGAGAGCGCGGGAGGAGAGAGGACCGAAAGACGGCTCAAGGAGGCGGCCAGAAACGCCGACGGACAAGGGGATGTCCATGGACGGGGAGAAAAGAAAATCAAAATCCGACAGGTAAGACTGAGTAGAATTTGCGCGTACAGGGCTTTCTTTCTCGCCGACAGTTCTTTCTTTGTTTGGGCTTCGGTCCCTGGCCGCATGCTTCCTCTGGGCTGCCGCTGCGTGCTTGAGTGAGGGGGTTACGTAGTCATTTTTGGTTTTTTTCGAGAGGCAGTCTTGTCTGTTGGTTGCTGCGGCGTGTAGCCGGCGCCAGATGGTGATGCCTTCCCTGTTGTTCAATAAATGGTGGTCGTCATGTGTTTGGTGTGCATGGGTGATTTCTTCTGCAGATTCCTGCGTTTTGCATTGCGCCGTCCGACGGTCCAATCGTCAGCGCCGTCTGGCTGGACAAGTCTGCACTGTTTTCGCCGAAGCCGGAGCTGGAGGAGGTTACTGACCCATGTTCGCCGCAGTCGTGTGCGTCGTTGTCGTCTTCCTCCTCCGTCTCGGCCTCTCTCTCCTCATCTTCCGTCCTGCTCTGTCTCACTCCGTCTGTTGTCTGTCATCTGCCTCTCTCTTCGTCTTCGCGACTGACGCGCCTGGCCTCCCCGCTTTCGATCCCACTCAGTAAACCCGTTTCTTGCTCCGTGTCGTCTTGTGCTCGGTCCGCTATCTCCTCCGCATCTGCGTCACCCGCCGCGCAGGGCTCGAACGCGCGCGACGAAGACGCATGCGAAGGCCTGAAGAGAAAGCGAAGACGAGGCAAATCTGGAGATTCCAGCGCTGTGGCTTCCTCCAGTGGAAGCAGTGGATCAGAGGCGGAGGAGGAAGAGGCGGAGGAAGCTGTCAACTTCTCGTCGTCGCTCGCCTCGAGCACCTTGACTCGCGGCACTGTGAGCATCCATATTCGACGCGCACCTGAGGTGAGAATGACTCGAAGATTTCACCTTCGTAGAAGCCACTCCGTCGACGCATATACCTCTCTGTATATAGATGTATCTAACCCTGAACCCTAAATATATATATATATATATATATATATACTCGTGTAGGATTGCGGGGAATGCGCACCATTCAAGTGCTTCGAAGGTAGGGCTCAATGCGTTAGCTAGCGCATATGGATGCGGCATTTCAAACTGTTTGCAGGGAGAGCGATGCATATGTGGTTCCTTATGCTCATGCGTCTTTTATGTACACGCGCATGTTGTGATATTTAAGTGGGTGGATAAATGAACGGCCGGTATGGGCGCGTCAGCGCGGAGAAACACCTGACGACACGGGAAAGCCAGCCGTAATGAGGCGGCGTCAATGCGGCCTCGCGTCCCGCGTGGAAGCAAATGTGTGTTTCTCTACAAGGTGTCCGTTATGACTTTCTGACGCCATTTTGTCTCGCTTTTTTTCAGGCGCTCTGTCCACGGTCCCTCGCGGCGGCGTGCTCTTCGTCCCTTCACATGCCGCCGTCACCTTTTTCCGCTTCCTTCGCCTCCCCCCACGTCTCGATAGCTCCCCTGCCCCTCTACGCCTCGGGGCGGCCTTTACGTTCGCTTGCGGTCTCGTCTCCTCTCCACAACGGCGTCTTCGAACTTCTGTCTCCGTCTATGCGTCACTTGCACCTCCTCCACTCTCAGCTGTCGTCGCCTTTCGCAGCAGGAAGGCGAGGCTGCGCAAGGAAGAAGAAGGCGTTCGCTTGTGACGAAGAGTCCCGATGCTCTGCCGCAAGCTCGCCTAGTCCGAGAACGTCTTTGTCTACTACTTGTTCTTCGCCTTCCTCTTTTTGCTCGGGGTTCGCCGCGTTCGCCGAAAACGGGAGATACGACGGCGTGCTGTCGGAGGTCGCTGAAGGGAAGAAAAAGAAGAGACAGAAGAGAGCGGACGGAGGGGACGAAGAGGAGTCCAGGAGCATTCTTGTCGCTGAGCGACAAGCAATGGCGCTCGAGCGGGACAGGCAGGGAGCGTGTGCGCCCCTCTTCCATGACAAGTCCCGGTTCTTCGTCCTGCGGCGCAGCCCTGGCCATGGCTTCCTGTCTCTCCTCTGCGTGCCTCAGCGTGAGGAGAAGAAGAAAGGCAAGCGCGTCGCGGCAGAGAACAGAGCCAAGAAAGAAGAGGAGCAGCAGAAGACTCGGCAAATGCTCATGATTGTCGAAGCCCTGGAGGGCGCCGCGGGAGAGCCCGAGGGCATGCCAGCTCCGTTCAACAGAAAGCGTTACGGAACGTAGAGAAGATGGTCGCGCACAAATTGACGATCTCGCATAGCCGCGTGGTTGTTTCTTTATTTAGGAAGGTGCGCCATGCAAACCTCTCCTCGCAAGTGGCAGGAGGATGGTGCCATACGCACAGCGTCGCGGCGCAGTTTTGGGGTCAGGGAACGATGGGGTCAGCACGGCCCTCTGCTCGGCGTTCCACTCAGCGGAAGTACACCGCTACAGAGCAATCTACAGCTATTTTTATTTGTTTGTATGCCGCTCCCTGTGCTTCGAGGGAGGCGAAGGAACGGGAAAACGGTTCCGTTCTGTTTCGGGGCTCCAGGGGCCCAGCGACGGTGCAAGACGCCTACCAAGGGGGGGGGGGGGGGTTATGTACGGGAAGCGCATGTGCGCAGGTGACGTTGAGGGCGGAGCAGTCGCGGGCAACACGCGCTCACTTCTAGAGAGTGTTTCTTGAAGACGGAGAGGCATGCATGTATTGCTGTGAAGGCTTCAGTCAATGCTCCCCTCACCCTCGGTTCGGGCGCCGATGCGGACATTGGATCTGCTATCGTACCACGGGGCAGGCAGAAGGGTGCAATGCGGGTAGAGGGTGTTTCGATGAAACACCCACGGTCCAAGAATAAGTTTGTGTGCTGCTGCGTGCGCTCTGCATGCATGCCTTTGTTTTTTATTCTGCGTATCGTGGTGAGGCTAATTTCTCAAAAACCTGGCGCGCTTTTCATCGTGTGACACCGTTTTTTTCTTCAGAAAGACACATATCGAGGCGGGTGCTGCCAGCCGTCACATTTGCTCCAAGACACGTAGGGTGCTCATTGCTGGCTGGCAGCAATGAGCTGGCGGGCAGCAGATGAGCGATCCTCACATATCCCCAGATCGCAACAATGACTATAGCACGTAGGCATACATACATGTACGCACACATGCATACAAGTCGGAATATAGATGTAGATGTATACACCAGGGTTGGAAAAACATAGGGGAAGGGGGGGACGGACGCCGGCAGATTATCGATTTGCTCCCTATGCAACGAGCATGATAGAAGACAATGAGAATTCGTCGTCACATGGCAGGAAGGAGTGACAAAGGTGTTAATCCGCGTGTTTGGTACAATCGAGGCAAAGAGCGAGTTTGGAACCAGCTCGCTTGCGCCAGCTTTTGCAATTTTACGGGCGCCAGAGAGGAGGTTAAACAGAAACCCGGAGGTAGATGCAAGCACCTTCACGGATTCATATGATGGAAGTGTAGCTCGTGTTTCCTTCAGAATTACTGGTCTTTGTTCTCTCTAGGCATCATACAGAAAACAGGCTTCGTATTGTTGTTGGCACTTTTCTTTATGGCCGCGAACACTGAAGCAGGTGTCATTGCTTTCTGAGATCCAGGCCTGTAGGCAGACACTAAGGAGTATTCTTGTTTGAATGCATCCTAGTGATCGCAGCAGATGATGGAGGATGGCGTAGTACGGACAGGTGTGTGCAGAGATAGATAGGGTCTGTGGGTTACGTGAAGAAGCCCACAAGCATGCTCGTCTCTAAGATCTCCGAACGACTCAAGCCTGCTTTGCACGCGTCTGTAGGTAGCTTCAGAAGGCGTGGATCGTCGAAGACAAAGCACCAGGTGTGCCCGGACCTCTTGGAGAGAGGGTGTGTTCTTGACACCAGACTAGCGCACTAGAAGTTCGCTTCCTAAATGCATCCTGAATTTCGCGCAGAGAAACTCGTCATAAACACCGCGTGCGTCGGGCGCTGCTAGTAGTTGAGACAGACGGTTGTAAATCTCCGTACGACACGGATCTCCGTACCACACCCTGTCGTTATTTGGTTGCGCGCTGTCCAGTGCAGCGTCCGCCGCGCCCAGGCGTTTTGCCCAAAACTGTTCCACGGTTGCTTGCTGCCAGTTTCACATCACCGCAAAACTCATAGTAAAGCACGATCTAAGGTATCCACCAGACCGCTCAATGCTAGCAGGCTCAACCGCTGGCACAAGCGATTGGCTGGTTTTGAGGGCGGGGGGGGGGGATCTGGCTGGCACCCTGCTAGGAGTCGACACATCGCTATGCCGCCAGGCTGCACACAAAAGAAGCTTGCCGTCAGGATCTTCGGTGTGTGTTTGAAGTGGTTATTCTCCCCGGTGGAAACGAGCCGGATTTAGTCTTGCTCATGAAGGGGTTGGTGGCTGATCTGGTATCCTGTCTTCCTCTCGACGTGGACATGGGCGTACGTCTTTTCTACAGAGCGTACCTCCGCCTTCTGCCTGCGCTTTAAAAGAGGCACACAGCGAGCGGTGAGATCCGCCCCGTTTCTCCGCTTTTATTTTCTGTTGCGATTTTTGGTTGTTTTTTTCCGCTGCTCTTGTCCGTCCGTTCTTGAGTCCGCTTTGTCTTGGCCGCTATCTGAACATGGGGCTGCATCACTTGGCGACAACCAGCGCCGGACTCCTGCTCGCAGGCGGCGGGATGGCCTACTGGAAGGCGAATTCGCTTCCTTCTTTGATTGGCAGCGCTGCGCTGGCGACCTCTTTCCTGGGAAGCACCTACCTCTTCACGCAGACTGACCACATTGGCGGGGCTGCGGTCCTTAGCACCGTGGGCGGGGCAGCCACCGCTGCGATGGGCTACAAAAGGTACCTTGTGGTGAGTCTAAGGTAGCAAGTCCTGGGAAACCACAGCTAGCTTGTCCCATCAGACGTAGGAGGCAGGAATAAGGGAGCTCAGCGACCCATGGAGGCCCAGAGTCTTAGAAGCTGCGGTGGTGCACTCAACAGGTACACCAGCTGCAGCGGTATAAGGAAAGAAGAGAGGGAGAGGAGACGCCTGAAAAGACAGGGAAGAAAGGGAAGCTCAGCGGAAGGGAACACTACGGAAACGGTGACGCAGGGGGCACCTGAGGCAGTCGGTTGGGAACGTCGTGACAAGAGAAGAGCAGAGGACTGCGTGTCGAGGAAGACGTCTGCACACGCATGCCCACCAACTCTGGTGTAAGGCGGGGCGATGGCAGAGGAAAAACAAAAAGGGAGAAAAGTCGAAACAGGGTAAAAGAGGCCGCGACAGCGACGTGGGGGAACCGGTCAGCTGCTGCAATCCTGTAAGATGTCTCGGTACTTTCACAGGCGACGAAGAAGACTGTGCCTGTCACGCTCATGGTCATCGGCGCCCTGAACGTCATGTACTACGGCTACCAGGCGATTCAGTTCAAGGGCAGCATGTAAAAGGTCCAACACCACGTAAAGGGAGAGCGCTAGAAGAACCGCAAGGCGCTGCAGCGAGTAGCGGAACAACAGAGGAGAGAAGGAACCGAAACGTCACGTGGAGGAAGTGAAGCCGCGCTCGATTGCGCGATAGGCGGACTGTTTGTGTCCTGGTGGCAAAGACGCTACGACAGCAACGAGGAGAGGCAGAAACTCACGAGTGGCGCGCGCAGTGTTCAGAGCCTTAGAAGCGCAGCAGATCTACCGAGTTTCGGCGGGGGACGTCAGAGAACAGCGACCTCACGTGGGGGAGCTGACCCGCTCGTGGGTCCTCTCGTGGCCGTCACGCCTGTGGAAAAGGGGTGTGCGGTGCAGGGAGGACAGAAGTGGCAGGTGCTGGCCTGCGTCTCCTGCTGGATTGCGAGTCCGTTCCTGCATGTACTATGTCGTTTTCGTTTGTTCGTCGCACTCTCTGCTTGATTTCTGTCTCGGGAAAGGCGTTCGGCAGGATCCGTTTACTGTCTGACTCATAGAACGCGTAGCAGCCACGCTACAGAGCCGCGCCTCTGCGGTTCAAGGCAGTGTCGGAAGCTTTTGTAGAATCAACTCTGGAAACAACTTCAGCGAGCAACGCGTGAATGTGCGACGCACTCCCGGTCGCGAAGCCTATCTTCAGTATTCTAGGTACTGCAGTGTCTTTGTTTATTCGGTTTGAGTTACACAGTTCTGCATCGCGGATCATTTGTACAGAGACGATAGCTACTTATAATGTGATACTAACGATACATGGCCTAGCTATGATCTTTAAGTCCTTAATGCCTGCTTTGTACGGAGGATATGGTAACTTCTTTGAACCAATCCTCGATACGGGATGTGAGCAGACGCGGACTGCTCACACCCGCCCCAGCGTCGAATCATGCGGGGCTATATAACGTACTCCTGCGACCTCAAGTCGCCGGTCGTTCGATCTCAATTAGTCGTGTCGAGTCCTGCTGCTACAAACAGCACATCTGCCACTGGAGTTACCGGAGTGCACCCTTTCGATAGATCTAGTTAGTGCCACTGCCAAGCACCCTTTCTCGGGGATGCTGACGCAGATCCTGCTCTTCGATGGTGATAAGATGCTACCTGCAGCGCCGCAAAATCATTCCTCCAGAATATGAGTTGTTGTTACATCGCTTGTGCCTGCCGCCAGTTTTTTGACATATTCTTCGTCGCCACATGTCTTCACCTGCGCTTCTCTGCGGCCCATACACAGGTGTAGCGCGCGAAATTATGACAGCAAATCAACTGCGGATGAAATTTGCAGCGTAGGGCAGATACCACAAGGTCAGTACCTCCCCCCGCCAACCGAGAAGGTTCAGTTTCGTCCTTAAAAAACGCTGGATCATCACAGGAGGACACGCTGACTAACCGAGAAGCATCCGCTTCTTCGCTTGCGCATTTGATATGCTTACGTGGTAGTTCCCTCAGACGCCATTCTTCTCTGTCCTCGCCTGAACGATCGTCGTCACCGCGGACTGTGAGCCGGCAAGGAGAAACGCTTGCGTCCTAGCACTGGAGCCCACAGTCACTAGTGTACGTTTGCAGACTGAGAAGTGCGTGTCTCTTTGATGAAGGTTCCATAAAAGTAGCAAAGTAGCGTCGCTCTCACGTCGACACTGTTATGACACCTGCGAAGCGGATCTGGGCTGCCGCAACTACGCCCAACTTCCTACATGTCGTCTCCCACGGGCGTCAGACAGAACGTGAAAGACATCACTGGCTAAATCGTGGAGACAAGGAGCCTAAACTACGGTTGAACATGCCCGTAGCGCACTGGCCATAAGAACCGGTAGGCACCACGTTTGTCACTGTTTTGCGACCGTGAAGATTAGCGGCCTCGGGACGTGGTCTGTGTGCAGGGGGAGGCGAAATCCCCCAGCGAGGCGTTTCCAGCGCGAGAGAAGGAGGGAGCGGACACGTCCACAGGGAATGCAGTTGCAGTTCGAAAAAACAGATTGTTTATTGGTATGTGTTACGAAAGAGGACACACGATGCCACCAGCATGCTCTGTGCACAGCGGGGCAGTTCCCGTAGCTGCGTGAAGACAGTCGCGAACAAGCAGACGAGGTGAACAAGTGTTTCGCAGAACAACTGATCAAAAGGAGACTGAGCAGCAGCGCGCACAGGCCGTCAGCTGAGTGTGAAAAAAGACAAATTCGCTCCCCGCATCGCTCATTGCTAAGCACGGTTGAAAAAACAGTCACGCGCACGTGGCGGAGAGCCGGACCATGAGCGCGAAACGAGAAAAACTGCAGGCGAAGACTTCCACGTCCACAGAGATGCGCGCAGACGAGACCGGTGCCAGCCATAAAACAGGAAATGCTCTGAGCGCAAATCTGAGCCGGACGAATGATGGAGGCCTACTGCTTCTAAGGACAAAACGCAGACGATCCTAACCTCGTTACCCAGAACAGGCACACCAACACGCGCGCGAAATTACAAATATATACATATGACACATACATACACGCTTACATACATATATACATAGGAGCACATCAACTTCAGTCTCCTGTGTTGGAGCCTCCCGGTCTTTTGAGTCGCTTGAGGGGTTCGAGTTCCCAGAGGCTGACGTTTTCGAATCCGCTGTCTGCGTCGGATTTCTGTCCACTGCCCCTCTCTCCTTTGTCTCCGCTGGAGCCTCGACTGGCGCCGCCGACGCCCGATCCTGCGGCGGTTGCGACCCCCCCGGCGCGGCTGCGGTCTTCCCACTCAACGAGCACGTTCTCCCAGAAGTCCGGATGAAGAAGATCGACTCGGCGAATCGTGCCTGTGTACCGCGTCGTCGTGGAGAGCGACGACTTGTCTCCGCCAGTCCCCGCGGCTCGGTCTCCCGACGCTGAGCCCGCACCCGCGCCGGCGTTGTGATTTGCCGTCCCTGCGGCTGCAGCTGTCCCGCCTCCGGCAGCCGCGGCGCCATTGTCTTTCCCCGATGCAGCAGCAGCACCAGCAGTTTCCCTGTCTTTTGTGCAGGCCGCGCTGTCGCTGGCTGCCGAGACGGCAGTGTGGAAAAGCATGCGGAACTTCATGCCTGGGTTCCAGCACAGATTTAACGCGTTGAAGACTTTCTCTCTCTTGACCACGAACTCCACATCATCCGCTCGCAGCGGCACACACAACACGACCTCGCGCTCGTCCAGCGGACCCGAAGCATGCGGGAACTGGATCGCCCCCTCCGGAGCCGCGTGGCCTTCTTCGTCTCCGCCTTGACTCCTCTGCCGCGAGGACTGGAGACGGCGCTCGCTGCTGCTTGAGCTCCGCAGAGCCAGTGGCGAACGCGACGACAGCGACCGATTCTGGTAGGAGAGCAGACGCGAAGACGTCCGGGTGTGCGGCTTCTCTTCGTTCGCCGCCGCCGCAGCAGCGACAATCGACTTGACGCGATCAGAGATATTGTCTGCCGTCGTCTCGTGGAACCTGAAACAAGCCGAGCCACTGCACACACTAGACCGCGGAGTGACGCACACGCAGGGGTTCAGGAGTAGGACAGCGGCGGGGAGGACTACGCGCCGCGGAAACACGCAGCCCGAGGTGCTTCAAATCAAAGATCGGACTTGAGTTTCCCGGCGCGGCAGAGACTGCACACGCAACAACAAGTTCTTCACCCGCGTGAAACTGAGAGGGGTACAGACTCAGGAGCTAAGCGAGCGGAGAGACAAGCTGCGTCAACTTGGGCGCGTGCCCCCAGCCAGCATGAAGCGCCGCCGCGCCGTTTTTCTCGCCGCTTACCTCCGGAGCACTCTGCAGACCATTCTGTAGTAGGGCGCCGTTTCCAGGTGGACTTTGGCGTCTTGTTCGCCGGCGTCGTCTCGTGCCTTGCCCTCGCGCGTCTGGAGAAGGAGCTGGCGAGCTCTCTCCGCCTCCTGGCACGCCGACGCGACGGGGTCCGCGGCAGAAAGCATCTCGAACTCGGTCTGCCCCAGAACGCCCGCAGGCAGCGTCTTGCGCTCGCCGGAAAGGAGCGGGTCAGAGGGCGTCACACTCCCGTCCATCTCGCCGCCGGCGCCTGCAGAGGTCGGGTCGGCTCCTGGCGTGCGGACGGCTGAGGACACGTGCCCAGGCGTCGAGGCGCAGGGCAGACTGTTCAGGGTCGCCGCTGCGGCTGGCAGCGACACGTCGTTTTCAGCGTGCCCCAGCTCCGCGTGCGGCAGACGCGAGGAGAGCAGCAAGTCGGCGGTCGTCGGCGCGGAAGAAGTGCACAGCGACGCCGGCGGGCTGCCGGCTGTCGGCGCCGCAGACGCCGCGGGCGTGCTCCCGAGGCTAGCCGGACCACTCGCGTCTCTTCGGCCGCCCTGCGAAGGCACACTCCGCGCCTTGGTGCGCGACGCGTCTCCCACAAGCAGCCCCAGGGCATACGGGTCGTCGACGATCGAAAAACTGTAGAGCTTTTCCGGCAGCGAAGACCCCGTCTCCGCCTCAGAGCCCCCCAGACCCGACAAGAGCGAAGAGGACAGACACGACGCCGAGAGAGCCGGCGCCGCGCGCGGCGGCAGAGGCGAGACGATGCCCGGGTGATACGAAATCGAGTCCACAATCAACTCTTCGACGCGACCGAGCTCGTAGGGAATCGACAGCGGCATCGACGTCGAGTCCACCCACCTCCTGCCTTCAACTGTGTCCCCGTACTCCTGAGCCAACAAAGAAAACGGTGACCAAGAGAGAGAATAGGGGGCAGCTGTCTGTAGAACGCCAGAAACGCGACCGAGACGAAGAAGAACGGACCGTAAAAACAAGAGATTGTCAAGCTGTCTGGAAACCCGAGTGAGGCAAATGAAGACGATACACGCAACTCGTAAAGACATACGCTCAAACAGTGAACACAGATACGAGATGGCGCCGCCGCAGCGAGACAGAAGCAGGGAAAACAGCGGGAAAACCAGTCAGCAGCAGAGACACAAGAGCAACAGTCTTCACTTTCCTCTACGTGGCCTTTCCGGCGTCAGCGCTGGCGCCTTGCCTTCGCAGCCGCCGCGAAACAGCAGCACCGAGACATGCGCGTGACGCCGCACCTAACAGGGCCTGAAAAAGACGGAGGCAAGAAAATTGGAGTCGGAAACATCGCTCCTCACCTGCTGGATTGCAGTCATCATCTGCTCGTGGCCTCTGCGGAAGTAGAAGAGACGCGTCCCGACGTCAGGCAGGTGGGCCCTTTGCTCGTCATGGGCTAGCAAGGACAAGAAGGTGTTTCTGAAAAAAGAAGAAACAAATCGAAAGAATCGACTTTTTGGCAGTGAGGCACGCGCGAACCCCGCCAAGCGAACCACGCTCCCGCCGTCGAAAACGAAGGCAGCAGCGGGGGACAGCGGACGGGCAACCTGACCTAAACGGGCTAAAGAGCCCGCGGAAAGACCCTAGATACGATGCAGAGTTGGGTCCGCGACCGAAAAAACAACGCGCAAGGCGACTGCAGAGCCCAGAGGTGCCTCTTTCCCTCCATACGCTGCATTCACCTTTTCATCAGCTTCTCCTGGCGAGCTCCCGTTCCCCTTATTCTCGCGGCGTCCTCCGTCATTCCCACGCTTTCTCGCCAGCGTGTTTTTCCATTTGCGTTTGAGTCTCTCTCTCTGCCTGCCTCACTCTCCCTCTTGCGCGGCCTTGCTGCCCGCCCCTCTCTTACCGGTCGACGGTAGTTCTGGCGTCGATGACCTTTTGTCGCTCGAGGCCGAAGGCCTTCCAGATGTTGAGGTAGAAGCCCCAGACGGCGAGGACATCGTGTCGGTTTCGCACGCGGGTCCACGAGAGCAGCGGGTCTTCTTCGCCCTCAGGGACGAACGAAGACGACGCAGACGCGCCGCCCTGCGCGCCGTCCATTTCGCCGCGCTCCAGCAGCGCCGCCCACCGAGGCTTCTCCTCCTCCTCCCGCGTGCGTCGCATCTCCTCGAGTTCGCTTTGCCGCAGCGTCCGCAGATAGCTGAACGTGGGGTCGCGGTCCCAGCCGATCGCGTCAATCAGCGCCAAAATGCGCTGGAGGGGCGAGTCCGGAGGCAGCGCACAGGACTCGGAAGAAGAAGCAGCGAGAGACACAGCAGCGGCAGCCGAGGACGCAGGCTCCGCCTCCGGCGCAGAGGATTCCGGGGTCGCCGCAGGCATGAACTCGTCAGCTTTGGCAGGGGGAGACAGCGAAGGCGAGGGCGGAAGGCCGCCGCCCTCCGCACGGGTCTCGTCGTCCGCGTCTTTGTCGTCGTGCGCCTTCTCAGGATCGTCTTCTCCGTCGCGGGACTGCCAGTCCAGGCTCGGTTTCTCTCCGTCCTCCTCGCCCTCGTCCTGGGTCTCTTCGCCCTCTTCGTCGTCGCTCTCTCCGCCCTCGTCTGCCTTCTCCTGCTCATCGGCGTCCTCCTCCCGTCCCTTCCGCGTCCCCCCTCGCTCCCTTCGCGACTCTTCCGAGGTCGCCGCCTTGCGCGCGGAGCCTCCTCTCGCGCCCTTTTTGGCGCCCCTGCACTGCACTTTCTCCTCGCCCTCGCTCTTCGCCCCAGCCGGCGGCGACGCGGAGAACTCGAAAGAAGGAAGCGGAAGCGCCAGTTGAGCCAACGCAGCGGCTCCGCCTAAGGCCGTCACCTCCCGCCGCCACTGGTGGTGTTGCTGAATATGCCACGTCGCTGTGTGGACGTTCGAGAGCGTGTGGAGCCGCTTCTCGATGTACAGAAGCAGTTGAGCAAAGACGACCTGAGCGCACCAAACAGGGCCCCGGAAACCGAAATGCCTCAAACCCCGAGCAACCGACGATGTAACCTGATACAAGAGTCTGCGCTGATCAAAGACAACCTAGCAACCCGCCTCCTGGAAAGCCACGAGAAAACACGGATCTTGGCCAAATCCGCGCTTTGCACATTTGGGATCTCCGACGTGTAGACCAGGACGCGTATGCAGGGACAGGCCGACGCAAGCACAGGCGTACGAGTCACGAAGCTAATGCATGGCTCCTATGGAAGAAGAGGCTGCGGCGCATGCAGACACCCCACAAGAACTGAAACAGGCCTGCATTTCAACACCGCACAGAAAGACCCCTGGACGTCACTCTATCACTGAACACAGAAACCTCCAGAACAGAGGACTGATGGCGAATTTCATCACTTCCATCTCAAACGAGCACCCCGCGGCGCGACTGTCTCTCTCAAACCCTCTGCAGGGGTGTATATTCTGCTTCTAAGCCCCACTCACCAGGCATATTCGTCTTTCCATCCACTGCGCCTCTTGCTCTTCTGCCTCTCTCTGTTCCTCTCGCACCGTTTCCTCATGGTCTGCTTTCTCAGTCTTGGCGTTCTCTTCTCGACTCGCGAGGCCTCCAGCTGCGAGCGTGTCTTCGACTTTCAACTTGACCTCTTTTTCCTCCTCCTCCCGTTTCATCGACGCCTTCGGCTCTTCTGGCTTCTTTTTCTTCTCTCCGCCCATGACGTTCGCGTGCGCAGCGAGCGCCGAGAGGCACTTGTGGAGAACGTCTTGAGGCCAGACGCGAGTCTGCAGCTTCTGTGCGAGTTCGTCTTGCTCCTTCAAAGCGTCGCAGGTGTCGTCTTCCTCGTCCTTTCCGCCCCTGCGCTTCGCGTCTGATGCTCTCCGCCGCCATCCACTCTCTTCGCCGCTCTCCTTCTCATCTTCAGTTCTCTTGCCTTCTTCGCGCTCCTTCTCTCGAGAGCGACCGCACGACGACGCGCCGCTGCCCTCGTCTTCGCTGAGCAGGACGGCGCGCCGGCCGTCGCTCCGCTCTCCTCGGCTTTGGGAGAGAGAGGCAGAGGGACTTGAGCGCTTGGAGGCCACCCGGTCTTGGCTCTCGTGGAAGAGTCGCAGCACGTGCTGCTGCTTCTGGAAGACGCTTGCGAACCCCCAGGACGACGCAAACAGAGGCAGTAGAAGTGCCTCCTCGAGCTGCAGCAGCAGCCGACAGCCGTGCCAAATGCAGGCCGCAAACAGGGACGGCGGGATGAATACGCGCGGCGGCGTGGGCAGCGGACAACTCGCCGCGAGCTGCTGGAACTGAAAACACAGCGTCCGCAGAGAACCTCGAATCGAGACGGAGACATCCACCAAAGGGCAGCACGGGCCGAGAGGAAAGAAGACAGTCTCCCCGCCACACGCTACGCAGAAGAGAGCGCCGAGGCTCGCGTTGCAGCCGGGGGCCGTGAAGCCAGTCTCTTCCGACGAAACAGGAGAGTCAGAGAACAAAAACGAACATGTACGGTGGCACCACAGTAGCCTCAAAGCAAGCGCCTTCTGTCTCGTGTCGCGGTTCGCTCCGCCCTGACTCCGTTTTCTGCGTTCCACCTCCTATCTGCGACGTCCGCTCGCTCGCCCCCGACTATCCTTCTCCCTTTCCTTCGCTCTCTCTATCTCTCAACCAGTGCTGGAACCCCCTCCTATGGTTCTTGATCTGGTGTTGTTTCTCTTCACGAGTTACCCACGCGCGGGCCTCGCCGCGGCTTCCGATCTCTCCCTCTTGCCCAGCAGGTCCCCCACTGCCTTCCGGAGGGTGCATGCAACTGAGTGACGCATCTCCTATTGGCCTTCAGCCTCGAGTTCATTCCTCCGCTTCCGTCCCCTGCGCTTACCTGCTGGTCGACGCGTCTGAGTTTTTCCTTCAGCGCGCGCTCCCGCGTCAAGTAGGGCGAGAGCGCCTGCTGAAGTTGCTGCAGCGGTCGCCCCGGTGGCACAACAAACAGTCCGCAGGCCTTGAGCGTCTCTTCGAGGTACTGAAGGTACGTGGAGATGGATGAGAAGTCGACTGCGCGCCTGACGAAGTCGTTCACGTGCTTCGCCTTCTCGCCTTCTTGCGCCTGCAGCTTCTTCACTCCACTGGCGCCCTCGACGAATGCCGACCCCAAGAGCGCGCTCAACACGCTGCTCTTCATCGCCGCAGTCGGCGCGACCAGGCCGAACTTCTTCCCCTCGCCCGTGAGGCTCCCTCGCTTTCGCTTTCTCTCCTCGGCGCGCGCGAAGCCCGCGCCTAACCCGTTCAGCACAGAGCCCGCGAGAGGGGTCCCTGATGAGGACGCCTCATGCAGGAGCTCCAGCTGGTGGCGCTGCGCAATGCGCCGACTTGACCGGCGCTCGCCTACCCTGTCTCCCGGCAGGAGACCCACGGGCACTGGGGCGCCCGCCCCTCCGCCTGGCATCCCCGCGCCGGCGTCGAGGCCGTTTGGAACTTGCGACGAAGAGGAAAGCGCAGAAAGGGACGAGGGCGGAGGACAGCTCGCGTTGCTGGTCGGAATCCCTCCGGCGGGAGCACTCTCTGCGAGTGTCGAGGCCGCGCCGTCGTCTTCCTCTTTCTCCTTCTTCCGCTCTTCCTGCTCCATCGCCGCTGCGGCGACGTGGTCTACAAAGCCGTCAATAGCCTCGACGGGGTCGATCTGCGTATGAGCAAACGCTTCCACGAAGATGCGAGGGACGCCACGCGCCGTGGGCACCAAGAAGTAGCGATTCAGGTAGCGGTCTTCGCCGAGAATTTCGCCGCGGATCGGGAACTTCTGAGCCAAGAGCTCCATCTCCCAGTTGCTGACACGCCCCATGGGTTTCTTCCCCCGCGGCCGACGCCGCCCCGCGCAGACGGGTGCATCGCGTGCTCGCCGCCGTGGGGAGGCGACCCCGCAGCGCCTGCGTCTGGCGCTGGGCGACCAGTCTCCTCCTCAGCCTCGAAGCCTTCGGCCGCCCCTCCCGAAGAAGACTTGCCTGCAGCGGCCTCGGAGACAGAGCCTCCCTCTTCGTCTTCGCCCCCCTTGGCGCCTCCAGCGCCCGCCGGACCGGGGCCCCCGCCGCGCCTCCTCCTGCCCCCGCCAGGCGCGTTTGAAGCGGCCTCGCTTTCTGCGAAGCTCCCCTTTCCTGCCTTCTTGTCGCCCTCCCCGCCACGCCGCCCGCGAGGGGCGCCGGGGGCCGCAGCCGCCGCTAGCGAACTCGCGGACGGCTCTGAGGGCGACGAGCTCTCGCGCCCCGAGGGCGCAGCGCCGCTGCCCCCCCCGGCTCGCCAGGCGGCATCGACTGCGAAGAGACAGAACCGTCTCCCGCGTCGTTGGGCAACGGAGACGAAGAGGACGAGGAAGGCGCGGGAGGCGCTTCAGCCTTGGCGGACGACGCAGCAGCTGCGCTTGGCTCTTCCGCTCGCTCTCCCGCATCGACTGGAGCAGTGTCGTCAGTGGCGGTCGAGAGAGGAGGGACAGGCGCCTCCGGCGATGCAGACGCAGCAGCGCCTTCGGTCTCCCCGCCTTCACCCTGAACCGACAAAACGGGAGACACGGGCACAACACGAGATACTAAACCGAGGCGCGGTCGCACGAGCGTCCCCCCACACGAGCAGGTCCCTCGAAGCCCCATGCACGCAGCTCGGCGCCGAAACTGTGCGTGCCTCCCCGCGTGGTTCACTCGACACTGCGTCGATGCAGCGTCCCGCGTCCACCAGTGCTCAGAGACGACACCAACAGGCAGCCTGCTGCGCACGCTGTCTCCGTCACCTGCAAAGGCCACCCACCGGCGAACCACGGCCCCGAGGGACGCCTCACCTTGACTCCGGCAGCGGCGCCAGTCGGGCCCCCAAGGGGCTTCGGAGGCCCCGCGGCAACGGAGGCCATGCGGAGGCGCAGGGTGTTGGCGCGCGCGCGGAAGAGCGCCTCCACTTTGGCGTCCAGGAAGAACTTCCCCATCCAGCCGTTCGCGATGCATGCGATCAGCCACTGCAGCAGCTGCAGCCGCCGCGGAACGGCTGCGTCGCTGTGGGTCCTGTTGAGCAAAGGAGAAACGAAAGGGGCGCGCGCTTCTAACGAATGACGGGCGCCGGACGCAGAGGGCGGAAGAGCCAAGAAGAAGCGAGGCCTGAAGACCCCCAGACGCGAGTCGCAACGACGCCACAGGCAAAGACGCCGACCACGGCAGAAGAGATGGGAGTGCAAACGAAGGGAATGCCATCCGCGCCAAAGAGGAGACGCGCACGCGAAGAATCACGAATGAGCACATCAATGCTGCCAGCGTGCCGTACAGCTGCGCCGGTAGACACGTCGCCGCGCGGGCGCAGGTGTGTTGAGACTTGCGAGCGAAGTTTTGAACAGGCGAGGAGGCCTGCCGGGCACTGTCTTCGCTGCCTGCATCTTTCTACGTATCTCTGCCTTGGCCTCTCGGTCGCCGCCGGCGCACGCTGCTGCACGTGATGGGTCTCCTCAGGCACACACGCCACGGATCGACACCACGCCTCCACAGGGCCCCGAGCTGCACTGCGGTCTGCACTTACCGCAAGTCGTGTAAGGCAATGGCCATGGCCTCTGCCCGCGAAGGGAGGATGCCGCACTGGGCGGCTTTTTGATCATCCAGGTGCCACTCGAGGCGTTCGAATTCTTCTTCTTCCGCTTCCTCGTCTTCTTCGTCTTCGTCCTCGCCTCCGGCTCGGCCCTTGCACCCGCTCTCGCCCTCTTCGTCTCCCATGACGTCGCTCGAGGTTCTTCGTGTCTTCTTGCGTGCGTTCTGAGGCTTGAACTCCGCAGGTGTCGCGGCCTCCTCGTCGTCCGCTTTCTGGGCCACGTCCTTCTCAGTCTTTCTGCACCGACCTTGCTCATCCAGCTCCTCTTCGCCGTCCTCCTGCCCGTCTCGCCTTCTCTTCTTGTCTCGGCCTCGGGCGCCGCCGAACGCAGAGCCTGCGTCTTGCTCCTGGGGCTCTTCTTTCTCGTCTTCGCGATCTTCCTCCGCATCCGGGTCCGTCTCTGGATGACCGGTCTCCTCGCCGTCCGCGGCGCCGCCTTCTTCCTGCTTGGCACCTGCCTCGCTCTCTTGCTCGTTCTCTTCGCCTTCCTCGCCCTCCGCGTCCTCTCCGTCTCGCTCGTCCTTCGGCGTCGCTGCCCGTTTCTCTTCAACCCGTTTGTCTTCCTCCGGATCGCCGCAGTCAGCTGCCGCGTCGCCTTCTTGCACCTCCGCGACTTCGGCGCCGCCATCTACCTCTTCAGCGGGAGGTGCCTTTGCGTCTGCCTTGTCTGCGCTGTCTCCCTGCTCTTCCATCGACGCTTCGCCGGCCGCAGACCCGGAGACCTCTGCAGCATACGGAGAGGGAGGTGTGCAAGACGGCGGCCCCTCCTCCGCACCGCCAGCGTCCTCTGCAGAAGAAAGACTGCTGCGGCGCTTGACGGCGGCGGGACAGCTTGCCGCGTTGTCGCTGCATTCCTTCGACTCCATATCTGCTTCAGCCTGCGCCGCAGACTCGCCGCCCTCTCCCTCCTCGTGTCCGCTGCTTAGCGCCTGGGCGTCTGACTCGCCCTCTGCGTCTTCGTTCGCCGCATCCTGCGCTTGCTCGCCGTCGTCTTCGACCTTTGCAGCCTTATTCTCAGCCGACTCGGCCTCCAGATTCTGAGGCGCTTCCTCGTTCTTGGCACGTCTCCGGCGCGGCTTCTTCACATCCACGCGCCTTGGAGTGTATAGACTGTCAAACAGCATCCGCTGGAGCACAAGGGGCCATGTCAGGAAGTCAATCAGCCGCAGATCGCGGGGAGCATTGTTGAGCATCTGCAGCACCTCGGGTTCTTGGTCTTCGAGCTGCGCGTCTCCCTGGGATTCACAGAAGGAAGACGCTTCGCGTTTTGCTTCTTTCCGCTCCTTCCGCGCCTCTTTGCCGGTCTCGCCTTCTTCCACAGCCACGTCCCCGTCGGCCTCCCCCGCCTCGTCCTCCGGCGCTTCCGCCTCTGCGGCCTCGTCCTCCTCCCGGCTGCGCTCGCCTGCTTTGCTTTTCCTGGGGCGCGTCGCCGCTTCCTCCTGATCGCCTCTCGCTGTCGTCTTCTTCTCGCCGTCCTCCTCTTCTTCCTCATCGGCGTGGCGCGGCACGAGTCGCCTCAGCTTCGGCCCCAATGCGGCGTGACGCCAAAAGTGCTTCATCGCGACGCCCACGACTGCTTTCGTGGAGGCGGCAGCCGGTCCGCCCTTTCCGCCCTCCAGTCTGGAGCCCGCGCCCTCCAGCTCGCGCTCGGTTCCCGCCTTCTTCAGCGCGGTCCACCGGCCGAAGTCGCCACTCCACTCTTCGCCCTTCACCTTGCTGTCTCTCTCCGGCGCAGACCCCGAAGAACAAGAGCCGCAGAGGCCGTTTGGGCTGCCTGCGCCCAGCCACGTCGCGGCCGCTGGCGTGTCCATCCCGCCCGCAGCCCCGCTCGCGGCTGCGGCGACAGAGCCGCTGCCGACGAGGCCCCCAGTCCCCGCGCCTGCTGCAGCCGTGAGCAACGAGACCAGCGGCGCACGGGCGTCTGCCGAAGGATTCGCGGGGTCTCCTGTCGCGGAGGAGCCCGTTTTGTTGTGGCGGGACAGCGCGTCGCTGATGTGCAGGAACGCCAGCTGGACAAGTCGCAGGAAGAGCGCGTCGCCCAAAAAGACTGGGAAGGAGGACGGACGCAGAAGAGACGCCGAAGAAAAAGGGGCAAGAGGCCCTGAGCAACACGCAGCACCGACAGAAGGCGGGGTTTGTGAAGCGCTGGACGGAGGCGCAGCGCCAGCAGAGGACCTCTCTGGCGCCGCTGAAGCTCCCTCCTGAGGCGCCGCAGGGGACGACGAGTCACTGATGGAAGCGGGGAGTGGCGAGTCATCATTTCCCTGCTTGGCAGGAGGTGGTGAGGGGGTCGCCTCCACTTCTCCTGCTTCACCCTGACTAGGCCCGCCGACCGCTTTGTCGCTCTCCCCGCCCTGGGGGTCTGTGTCAGTTCTTTCCTCTTCGGGATCTCCTGTCCGGCCCCCCTCGCGGCTGGCTTCTCCCCCTGCGCGGCCAGTCGCTGCTGTGTACTTCGCGTCTAACGCCTTCGCCTCCCCCTCGAACCCCGAGTTCGCGTCGTCCGCCTTGTCTCCTTCGCCCTCTTCCGCAGCCTGGAGTGCACCCTGACTTCCGCTTTCCCTAGCTTCCTCCTTCGCCGCCTCAGCCAGCGCCATGGCCGCTGCGTCTCGCAGCGCAGCTCCCGTCTTGATGGCAGCCCCCTTTCCCTCCCCAGAGGCCGCAGCTGCGGCGACTTCTTCTCTCCTCACTCGCGCGGAGGGGGAAAAGAAATGGAAGGGCTCGGGCGCGGGAGCCAGAGAGGTCGAAGCGGCGATGAAAGGGAGTGTGTTTTGAGGGATCTTGGCGCTTTGCTTCCTCGCATTCTTCTTAGATCCACCCTTCGTCTGCGGAGGCCACCCTGCGCGCGCCGAAAACTCTTCAGCGACAGAGGACGAAAGTGACAAGAGAAGCGCCGCCTCCAGCGTATCGACAGGGTAGTTAGGCAGTTGAAGCATCTCCACAAAAACGCGACTGAAGTCCTGCAGCTCCAGCAACTCTGGGAACTCGTAGGGCGCAAAGGAGGAGCCTGGGAGAGGCACCCGCGCGTACTGAAAAAAGAAAAGAACACACACGGGCTACACGCATGAATACCAGGCAGTACCTCACAGAAGCGCATGCTGCAGCGCTATTTAGTCCGGACTCTGCAAGGCAAGAGGGACGACACGACAACAAGGACGGCCCTCGACAATCAGCGCCAAGTCGGGCAAAAGAAGCGACGACGCGCGCGTACTTACCGCGGGGTCTTCTGCTTCAAGGTCGAGTTCATCCTTGACATCAACGGGGTCGCCTTCGATTCCCCATTCGGGCACCGTCGAGATTTCATCTTTGTCTTCTTCTTCGTCGGTGTCCATGCTTCTTTGAGGATCGGTTTCATCTTTCGTTGCCCAAGGCTCCCGGTCGCCGCTCCGCCCGTCTTCCTCTCGCTTGACGCGTTTCCGGCTCTCCTCCTCATCCGAGAGATCGCCACCTCCGCCTCCTCCCTCGCGGGTCGCGCCGTCTTCGTCTCCTTCCCGGCCGTCTCCGCCCTCCCGCTTGACAAGCCTCTCGCCCTTCTCCATGCGCGACCTTCCGTCGAGCCCGTCTCGAAGCCCGCGCGCATCCTCGTCCGTCAGGCCGCCAAGGCCCTCGATGTCCCTCGAGTAGTCGCCGCCCAGACGCGCGAAGGCGCTTGCGTCGCTGTCCCTCGGGAAGCGGCGGCCGCCGCGACCCCTCACGCCTCCTTCGCCGCCCGCGCCCCTGCCGCGCCCGCCTCTCGCGCCCCGTCGGCGCCCGCCTCGGGTCCCGGTGAAGAAACCCTGCGCAGACGCGTCCCCCCCGAATGGCGGGGAGTCGAGGAAGCCCTGCCCGGCGCCGCGGAGGCCGCCTGCCGCCGCCCCAGAGAACGGGATGGATGAGCCTGAGAGGGACGGGTGTCGCCCCTCAGCTGCACACGAGGCACCGAACTCATTCAGCGAGAGAAGCACGTCGTCCGGCTGGTGCGAGAGGAGCCCGCCCTCACTTGTCCGCCCGCCTACGATCTCGGGGGTCGTCGTCTGCTGCAGTGGGGGAACTTCGTCGACCGCACTGTCGCCTTCCATTTTGCCGACCCAGCGGAAGACGCGGGCGCGAAGGGCATTCATGAACGGAGACGCGAGGAGGCCCGAGACGCCTGTCGAGGCCTCGAACGCGGCGACTTGCGACTCGAGGAAAGGGAAGACCTCAATCAGCGACTCCTCTGTGCACCCTTCGACCGCGAGGGGCGCGCCCCAGGGGCTCTCCGGAGACCGCGAGCCATCGGGTAGCGTGCGCACTCCCGTCCCGTCTGGGTCCGAGAGCGAGAGGAGATGGCAGTTTTTGTTTTTCTTGATCGCGAGCGCGGAGATGAACTTGGAGGAGGTGAAGAGCGACGAGGGATCCAGAGGCAGCGAAGAGGACGACCCCAGACCCGGCGGAAGCACGAGGTTGCCGAAGTCGCCGCCAATGAGATTCGACGCCGAAGAAGGGTGCGCGGAATTCGGCGTGAGCCTGCTCGACGGCGACAGCACCGAAGACGAAGGGTCCGCCCCCGCAGGGTCGTCAAAGTCGTCGCCCGCCACAGAGGAGGGATGGGAAAGGAACGCTTCCTTCAGCCTATCCGCGTTCGACCCCTCTTCGTTCTCGGGGCTCCCGAGGCCGCCGTTTCGCGGTGACACCTGCTGAGAGCTCGCTTTGCCGGATGCGAGCTCGCCGTCTTCTTTCTCTTCGTCCTCCTCCTCTTCGTCGGCGGACAGCTTCTCATTCTCCTTCGCTTCCTGCCGCCGTGCCTTCTTCCGCGACGGCGCGCCGTCCCCACCTCCGCCCCCCGCCTCCTCGCCATCTTCGCCTGTGGCGCAGGCAGCCTGGCTTGGCTGCTCGAGCTCGCCGTCTTTCGCGCCGCCGTCGCCCGAAGAACTGCAGCGTCCGCCGCTCCGGCTCTCCTTCTCCTTGTCCGGCCCCTCTGCAGGCGCCTTCTCGGCCAAGGCCTTCTTGAGGCGAGAATCCGCAGTCAGGTGGCGAACGAGCTCCTGGTAGGGGTACAGCCGATCCACGGAGAGCTGCTTGATCACGCGCGACGCCACCTCGAACTTGTACTTCAGGGACTGCAGCACGGGGGCGTAGCGGCCCGCCGGCTTCTCCAGGCGGTAGTACCGATTCAGCGATGAAATCAGCCAGACGTAGGGCGTCTGACTCGAGGATTTGCCGTAGTCAATCGTCCTGAAGAACACGCAGAATCCGGGCAGCACAGCGGGGCGTATTGTCGGGGCGAGACTGCGCGTGAAGAAAGCACGAAGCGAGGCGGGCACACACACACACAGTTTTATTTCTTTCTAGGTGGAGGGGTAGGAGAGCAGATGCTGTGCCCCCGTCGTGTGTTCCTCGCGAGAGAGAGGACGCGAGGCAGACGGAAACGCACAAAAAGAGTCTTTTTTTTCTGAGAAGCCTCACGGAGGGGGCGTCTGGCAGAAGGCAAAGACAAAAGGTGCAACGAGAACTGAAGAGACGAAGATCAGGCCAGACGCTCCATTCACACCAAGACGGGGAAGAGGACGATGAGGGACGTTGCGCAGCGGAATAAAGAGCGCAGTGAGAAAAAGACCCGCCAGGAAACCAATGATGGGCGTGGGCACGTACCATTCAGTCAAGTCGACGCGCACGGGGAAGGTTCTGAATGCGCGCGGGATTTTCGGGGTGATGAACGGGTGATGGAGCATTCCCCCTCGTTTTCTGAAAACTTTTTTCCCGCCAAGCGAGGAAGTCCCTGCCCCTTCGTCGCCTGCGGATTTGCCGTCTTCCTTCCTCTCGCCCTCCTCCCGCCCCCCCTGAATCGGCGTCTGGTCGCCCTCGGCTCCTCCGCGACCCGCACTCTCGCGCTCCGCACCTGCGCTCTTGTCTCCGCCGTCTCTGGGCCCCGCGGCCAAGGGCGACCGCGGGGAGGCCTGCGCGGCGCCGTCATCTTCAGGCGTCGCCTGCAGGTTGCGCCGGCTCCGCGGGTTCTGCTGTCTCCGGCGCTGCTGTAGAAGGTGCGGATAGACCTGGCACGCGGTCGGGTGCTTCCTGGCCTCCAGCGCCTCTGGCGGATGAACAAGGGCGACGTGAACCAGCTTCCCGTACAGCGCCACGTCCGCCAGCTCATCTTGATCCTGCGGCGAAGCGCACCACGCACAGCGAAGAGAGAGGCGTGGTGAAAAGAAACCCGGAGGCCGCCACGTCGAAAGCACAGCGACGGCGAGAGGCAGGGACGAAGACGAACACAGAGAGAGAGTGAGCGAGCACCACGAAGAGAAGAGACGGCGCACGGAAAAAGCGTCGTGGGAAGACGTGGACTGAATGAGGAGAACGCGACGAGAGGCGCCTGAGCTGGAGACGGAGCAAAAACGTGAAACTTGGAAACAGCGAGAGAGGCCAGCGCCAAAGTTCTACGCAGAAGGCGCGAACGCGCACGGGAAGAGCCCGTGCCCAGGCGTTCTTCGTGTCTTGGAAGAGCGGACTTTAACAGTGTCAGTTCACACGTCTTCCCGTCCCCTTTCCCTCTCTCCAGGCTGCCCCCCTGTCCTCCCCTGGCAATTCTGCCTCTCCTCCTCCTCTTCAGCACTTCTTCCTTACCAGCGTTTCGACTTGGAGAAGGCGCTCGCCTTTCTTGTTGTAAAGAAGGAAGTCGGTGACGTAGCAGCAGCAGGTCCCGTCGTCTTCTACCCACTGGTACTCGATGGGCACGGCCTCTTCGGGATAGTGCTCCTCGCCGTATTTCACCCAGCAAGGTGTGGACGCATGCACCAGTGGATGCTGCGGTCGGTTGCTTCCCGCAGTCGCCCCCGTCGCGCCCGCGCCCTGCAGGGGCGACGCGAAGAAGGGCGAGTGAGACAAGAGACTCGCAGGCGACGCAGTCGCGGGACTCTCCCGCGCATAGCCGCCGCCCCCATCGACCAGCGCAGGACTGGCTCCGCGGCCGCCCGGCGCCGCGCCCAGGTGCGCACACTCGCTCCCCTTCTCGAAGAAAGTGCCCGCCGCGTGTGCACTGTCTCCGCGGCCTCGAGGCCGAGCCGCCTCCGCGGAGCGCCCAGGCGAGTGGGTCGCTGGCGACGCCCCAGCGGCAGGCGCCGCTCCGGAGGCGGACAGGCGCGGGCCGCCGCAGAGCGTCGCGCCGCCGGTGCGGTCACTGTTTGCGGAAGACGAACTCGGTGGCGGCGGAGGCGCAGCGGGAAACGCAGCCGAGGACGACGTCCGCGGCAACCCGCCCCGCAGAGGCGCTGCTCCTTGCGGTTGACGCGCGGAGGGCGAAGAGAGAGAGGGCAGGGAGCCTGCAGCAGCGCACGCCGGTGCAGAACACGATGACGAGCACGGTTCAGAGGGCGACACCGACGCAGGCGAAGGGGACGCAAGAGCCTCGCCGTCGCCAGCGACCGCCGTCGCCGCAGCCGGGCGCGGTGCAGGATCTGAGGAAAGAACGGGATGAGATCCCCCGGGGACTGAGTGCGATGAAGAAGGGGCGAAACATCTTATGTCTCCTTGACCGGCGCCGTCTCCTTCGTCCTGATCCAGTCCAGGGCGGGAGAAACTCGGCGCGGATGCGGCTCCACACGCAGCGAAGGGCGGATTGGAGGTCCCTGAGCACGGAGGAGACACGTGGACGCGGGGGACGGGACCTGGCGACGACGCGTCGTGGTCGTTACCTTCGCCCACGGACCGTCGCTGAGGCGCGCCCTCTCCTTCGCCGCTCGCCGACGCAGACGCGCGCGGAACGGCAAAGCGGCCTTCGTCCTTCATGGTTCAGCGAAAACGAAGCTACAGGAGACACTGGAGAAAAAAAAGGCGAGGGACGCGCGCTCTCCTCCGGCGACCACGCGTGCAGGACACGCAAGTCGTCTTCGGCTCGGCGCGGCTCGTGTGCGCACGCAGATCCGTGAGCACGTCAGACCGCCCGGCGATCCACAGGCTCCACGTTTCTGGAGAATTCTGCCCGCTGACCCCACGGTGAGACATCCAGGCAGCTCTCCTCCTCTCCTGTGGAATTGGCGCCGCCCGATGCCCCGCAAATCCCACAGAAAAGTGTGGAGAGAGGCGTGGTACTACAAGGGAGAAGAGAAAGGCACCACGCGGGCAGGGGAGGGTCGTTCTGTTGGGGCGGGCGGCTGAGAAGCGACTGCGAAAGTCTCTCGCATTTGTGCCCGCGGTCTCAGCATATAGGGGAAACAGGCAAAGAAAGAGGAGAGCAACAGGCGACAAACGGTGCGGACCTGAAGCTTCGGACCCTCAACGAAAAGAAAAAAGTATTCCAAGATCAGCGAGGTCTCGAAGGAAAGGAGGCACGAGACAAGACGCTGCTGATGTCCACGGAGACAGCCGAAGGCGCAGCTGGGCAGTTAGGGGCCTACTGGACAGTGACAGAGCCCTGAGGCCGTCGAGTTATGCAGAAAACAGGAGACAGTGTGCTGGACAGAAGGCCGAAAGGACGAAAACGACAAACAGAGACTCACCAAGTGGCGCATAAAGAGAACAGACGAGGTGGTCGCAGAAGGTACCACAGAGTGTCGGTCCGGTGGCAGAATGTTGCACGGAATGGGTGAAGAGAATTGTATTGGTCGATTGTTCGTCTCTGTTTTTCTCTCTTCCAGCAACGTCAACTGGCAAAGGTGCCATTCTCGTTGCCAGCTGGGCTGTCCATGGTTGTTTCGCCCCAAACAGATGAGAGAGACACGAAAGAAATTGTAGGAGAACGTGACGGGAAGGAAGAAGAGGAGACTAATGCGTTTTGCAGGCGGTGAACGTGGAGTTGTCTCCAAATTACCCGCCAGGAGGTGTGGTGTAAAACAAACACTGCGTACGCCGAGCGCGCAACTTCGACGCGCTCTTCTCCGTAGAGAGGCCAGGCGCGCAGGAGGGGAAGATGGAAGTTCGGAACCTTCTGTGCTCCGCTGACCGATGCGCACGTGAGTCAAAGCACGAGAAGTGGAGCGCGGATCTCCCTGTTGCTCTACGCGGTGCATGCATGACACCTCCCGTGGAAATGAGCGCATCTCTTCCATGCATACTCCACGAACCTTCGTGGCGGCTAATCTACGAAGAACTGAATTGCATTCACTAGGTGGGGGAAAGAGATCGCCGGCCCGCGGAGACGTGACAGAAATATGTGAGGACCTCATTTAGATCTTATCTCGAGGAGTTACTGAGAATCTGCAAGGAGAAACAGGAACAAAGACATACCCAACGCGGGTCAAGTCGATTCTGATCCGCTGCAGGGGCAGCGTGACCAACGAGGAGCCAGGGGCAAAGCCAACGACCATGATTCAAAGAAAACTGTCCTATTTGCTGATTTGTGACTAACACCTCTGGAAGAGGCACCTAATCACCCCCGGTCGAGCTGGCCAAGTGCGTTTGCGCCGGGAGGGAGTTAGTGTGTGCGTCCCGTGAGACCCGCTGTCTTGTTGGCAGTGCTCAGATCGCTTCTCACCATAGCCCACATCTGGGCTCCATTAGAACATGCCACGGTGACATCCACGAAGTAATCACGCTATTCCTCTTCTCGGTCGCATACGCTTGCAAAGGTGCCTGCATCCTCGACTCAGTAGTCGAGGCTGCAGCAGCGCGCAGGGGGCGACCCCTGCCACTCGGGAATGTGTCTTCGCCGGCACCGCCTGCAGAAAAGAAGTCGCCAAATTCGACTTTCGGGCATTCCGGCACCTACAAGTTTCCCGAGGTTTCGCAAACAATGTTCGAAGACACGGTGGACATGCGCGCCCTCGTCAGTCCTCTGGTGCAGCGTTTAGAAACGCCACTGAGCACGACGCTCCTGTATTAGTGGTTGTTTTGTCAGCTACGAGTGAGACTCGTTTGAGGAGCATCATTTACTGTTCAGCTCCCAGGGAGCGGTGCAGAGCTGTAGGGCGTCGTTGTGGTCGAGACCTGTACAGTGAACAACCGTTTCACCACCAGTCATCCGCGGCCGACATCTCCATTTTCAACGGAAAGTCGAGTGCTGCCGTCTTGCCTTTTTGAGTCCTTGGTATAGCGACAGATACCAGAAAATTACTGTCTTGCGCAGGGGTGATATGGCCAGTACACATACAGACAACGCCGGCCTAGAGTGCCTGCACCTACTCTGAAGGCCCTGTGGGAACGCCTGCGCCAGGTTCGCAATAAGCCACGCGGGCAACACACCATATTACCTTGTCTAGGGAACACAAGAGAAACACTGGGAGTCGCCGCGGACAAACCCCAAAATACCCAAAATTGACCAGAAAAACCGGTACCGGCTGGGATCGAACCAGCGACCTTGTGGTTAACAGCCACACGCTCTAACCGGCTGAGCTACGGAACCTGGGGACAGTGATTGGTCAGGTGTCACAATACACTCATGTGACTGCTTCAATGTTCCACTGTCTTTGAGCCTCAAAGATTTCTCACACCCAGATCACTGTGACCCAGGCTAGCGGATGTATTCCATTGATGACGTGAGTGCCAGGGGAACTGCTCAAGAGTCCACTGAACGACGTGTTCATATGTCTCTTATAGCCATGCTTCCAGCTCTTACAGGGATTCGGATATCATGGCGACACGGGCTCCAGGCCTTACAGAGTTATCTTACGATACTCTTTTTGACCTACGCAATAAAGAATGTTGGTATAGGCAGTGTGGCTCGACTACTGCTACTGCACCATAAAAGTATCAAGCACCCCTTTGGGGAGGTCCATGCATTACGCCTAGTTGTCAGCAAGTAATAGCATGTGTCGTTGCGTGGCTGACGTGACAGGAATGAACTGAAAAGTCACACAGGTCACTGGATATCACCAGGAAGTCCAGAGAGTCAGTTGTCAAAACGGAGCGACAGCTGTAGAGTAGTGTGCGTTAGTAGCAACACACCATGTCATCGCCTGCTTTACTTCGTATTATTCTTCCCCTGAGACTCCGCTGGCTGCAGCGGAAACAGATGGCCAAACGCTGACTCACGCAATCTATTCCTAACTTTTAGAGTCGTGAGACTATCGGACTCTACATACGGGCTGGTTCGTGCACAAACGATCCAGCTGCAGAACTGTGCAAGTGAGGTGAACGAGGACATCTACAATCCCTCCACCTCTAGCGCTATGGGCCGCCTCGGGTTCAAAGACATAGAACGTGGCGTTCTCGACGCCTCACTCTGCGGCAGCACTCATACCAGTCGGAGAGAAACTTGGTGGCTGAAGGCTAAATTGGTCAGCAATATTATAATGGAGCAAATTAGCTCTGAGGCGGAAGTGTTTCGTCTCATGTTTGAGGACGCAGCGGAACTACCGTGAGTTTCCACCAAGAGGAAGTGCGAGACATCAGCAACAATTGGTCCCTGTTCAGTGATTCACGTGTACCCTCTGAAAAGGAACAGACGACAAAAGAGTAGGAGGCCACGAATCCTCCCGCAGGTCAACCAAAAACGAGTCAATCCAACCGCGACGCGACTGCCCTTCCTTTTTCTTGTTGTGCGCTGCTGCATTTATCTCACCTCTGTCTCCTCCCTCGTCAAGTTCACTTAGACGGGTTGCCCACCGCAGTGCCTCCACGGCCGCATACGTCCGAAGACTCAGGACGCCTTGACGTCTCATTCGTTCCTCAGGAGTCACATCTTCTTTATCCCACGCCCCCCCGTCCCGCCGGGGAAGGGCTTTTGCTTGCTTGTTTCGCATGTGGCGGGAGCACCCGCGGGCCTCATAGAGAGAATCGCCTATGGCGGTCGCGGACTTCGGTGGCGCCCACCAGGGCCACGCTAACGACGGCCGAAGAAGGAGGGGACTCTGTCTTGCCTCCGTCTGGGCATTCAACACAATACACAAGGCTTGGGCAGCTCTTGCAACCGGCGAAACAAACGAAATGACTCCCAACGAACTGGCACGACGGAGCGAGACTGGGATTTTTCGGGCCACCAAGACTCCTGGGAGAGGTGCACACCATGAAGGCGGTCGACGCGGCGGCCGAATCTCTCCCAGCGCCTCGGGGGCAGCCGAGTTCTCGAATGAGTTGTGTGCACTGTGCGAACCTGCATGCGGCGCCAGAGGGCTTGTATTTTGCTTGTGAGGCCGTACGAATCTCGACAACGAGTCAACACAAGCCTTGAGGCCTCGACAGCGGAGTCCGCACCTGCCCTGATCGTCCCCCACACGGTTAGTGCCCAGCGAACTGGCCCTATCGCCGGCAACAGGAATTCCCTTCCAGATAGCATCGTAGGCCTCCGCTATAGCTTGCTCGTCATTTGGCAGGGCACCTCCGTTTAAGGTGGCGCGGCGCTCCATCATTCCTGCACCATCGGCAGTCGCGACTGCTTCGTCTTCGATACCACGACCCTGCTCCGGCGCTTCCGTATAGTTCCCCGGTTCCGCCGTCGCGCTGGTGTCTCCACTCTTACTCGCGGCCTGCTGGCCTTCTGGTTCTGATGGCAGGACCGTCTGTTTTTCAAGTCTCTTCGACGGCGAGCGCTGGCCTGTAGGACCGGCGTCGCCCCGCCTTGGCTCTAGCGCATCCGATGCTTGTTCTTCCGGTGCGTGCCGCCCTCCACTGTGCTCAGACAACCCCTTTTTACCAGCATTATCTTTCCCCGTACTCCCGCTTTCCAACTTCTCGCCATCGAGCGCCTCCTTCGCGTCTGTCTCGTCGTCCTCGAAGTCTTCCCCGGATTCTTGGTGCACGTCGTGGTATTTTAGATTCGGTAGCTTCTTGAATGCTTGAGGCTTGATCGAGCCGTCATCTCGGACGAACTGTTTAGCCGTGTCATGAAGCGAAGAAACTGTCCGAGGTAAAGTGTGAGTTGTGAAAAAGTTTTTCACCCAAGGCGGTACGGGTGTCCTGTGCGCAAACGGAACAAGGCCCGCTGAAAAAACTTGCAATGGACATCCTCGTCCACCTCCCTCGTCCCCCGATAGCAGTGGCTGCCGGACGTGCAGTCTCTCCCGATTGAGTAAGCTGATTTTCTGAAAGTCTGGCATGTTCAGACATGCACTCTGTCCTTTATTCTCTAGCCTTACTTGCTCGCATCGAAGTGGTAAATGACGTAAGATACGCCCCGCCTTTTCAGGTCGTTCTCCTGGTTGTTGGCGAACAACACCACGGTGGAATTGTAGCTCTCCACCCGGACGGCGTGGGGTCCTTCGGGGCACTGCCCCGAGACTGTCGCCTGTTGGACTGAAACGATGGCGCCGCTATCGGGATAGACTCGAAAGCGGCGCGCGTAGACGAAATCGCGATCAACCAACGGCCAAGGGAGTTTCACTCGCCAGTAAATGATCTCCTCCACATTTCTGTCTTGTGTGCCAGACCCAGAGGAGGACACGGACGACGCCACAGGGTGCCGCGAGTCCGAATGAGATGTACTTTCTCCTTCTCCTCGGCATGTCCTGTGTTTCGAGTCATTTCGTGCGCCCTCGCCCTTCGGCGATGCCCACGGCTCGTGCCTCGCGGTCGGTCCACGAGCGCCTCCGGGGCGCGTTGTGTTGGAGCAGTCGCTTGCGCAAGGATTCACTTCAAGGATGCGAATCTCGACAACAGAGTCGTCCCACGTAGCTCTGAACGGAAGGTAATTAAACGTTGTATTGTAAGCGGACGCTGAGATGTCAGCGAACTCGCCCTTTGCCACGTAGTCGTATACGTTCGTGCCTGCAAAGGGTCAAAAGACCAAAGACAGTGCATTCCTCTGTGAAGCCAAAAAACGCAAAAAAGACACACTCGAGAGAATGCTGCAGGCAGACGCGAGTAGGGCCGTACACAGGGAGCAGAGAACCCGCCAAGAACATTATGTGCAGGCACTGGCAGAGCCCACTAGAGTGCGCAGCTCTGACAAAGCAAAGCAACTCTCTGCACAAGAGATGCCACGGGTAGGGTTCCTTCATCGTGGGAAAGGAAGACTGACACGCGAGAGTCCGGCTGACGCGAAGACTCGGTCAAACATGAAACACGGGTAAGAGGCCAGCGAAGAAGCACCAAAGAAGAGTCCACTGATCTGCATTGGAATTCGAGTGCATACGTACCATTGTGCCCAACTCATCAGGAATTGAATTTTAAATATTTGACAGATATGTAAAACACTCACCGGGAATCAACCTCTGCCATATTGACACAGGAGGACCCTCGACGACAGGCTGCCAAGAGGGGTCGATATGGCCCTGCCGAATGTCTTGAGCAAAATGCAGGAATTTGTCCAGTTCAGTGTCTGGCACTCGCGGGGGAACGTGTTTCCTTCGCCGTTTCTTCTTGGGCTTCGGGGACTCGTGGGGGAGCTCCTCTCCGCTATCCTCGCCTTCCGCCGACCTCTTATTGTCGCGGGCAGAGAAAAAACCCTTGTCCGCGCCATCGCTGTTCTCAGGCGGGACATCCTCATCGAAAAAGGAGGGGAAAATGTGTGAGGTTCCGCCTGTAGACAAAGGGGAAGGCCCACGGTCTAGCGGAGACAGACTCCAACACCACGCGAAAGGAATTCCTGCGACGCAGCACCCGGCGACGAGTGCTAAAACAAACTGAGCGAGAGGCCATCGCGGAAAGTAAGACAGACTGCATGCTTTCTGTTGAGAGACGAGAAGGACACGCTGCCTCCTTTGCCCAGGAATGCAGTTAGACCTGCTGGCCTGAGGGAAGGGACAGATGTCGCGGCATCCGCCGGAACTGTCGACATCTGCGGATGGCGGCAACCGTCGCCAGCGAGGAGAGCTATTCTCGTTCGGCGTCAACGAATGTTCGGACAAGACTTGGCGTGATGCGTAGATACTTCTGGTTAAATCTGCATGGAAGACAAGACCAGTGCAGAGTGAAAAAGAGGCGGACGACGCAAGGCCGGAGACAGGCGATAGCGGGTCTACTGCTCTACAGGAAGGCGACCGTCGAGGTGTGCGTCTCGCCACGAGGCGAGGACTGTGCGGAGCCTTCCCAAAGGATGACATTTTGCAGCACAGTGGCCGTCACTGAAAAGAAATTCGCCAGTCCAGCCGTTCGTACATACAGTCACGAGGCTGGAATCGACGCCCCCCAAAGGAGACATGGGCGCAGCCTACAACCAGCCCGCGGCTGCAGTGGGTAAAGGAAGACAAGGACAATTCACAGTGCAGGGCAACCGCCCAGAACTGCTTCATTGGCGAATTCCGACCCCACCATTATGCGGACTTCTCCAGGCAACTCACACGGACATTGAGTAAAAAGGTATGGTGCCAATTATTTGCTGTTGCATCGGTGCTTAGATGCTTGAGCTTCAAAACATCGTACCTTGTGCTCTGCCGAGGGTGAGTGCATGCACGCTTGCCGCCGCGCAGCACACGGTACGAACGAGGAACCACACAGCACTTACTCCCATGACTGATAAAAAATGACAATGTTGTATCATATCCGAAGGAAACGCGCACACAAGTGTAACTAGTGACATAGCGTATAGGGACGTCGCTTGAGATGTGCCAGATCGCAGCACCGATGTCTACCCCAAGACATCACAGGTAACCCGTAGCTACGACGTAGGGAGCTTGAATCTGGTCGATATGACCGAGGAATGCCTTTGAAGAGACTCATTCGACATCACCACTCGAGCAAGTAGGTCGGCAGTAGGAGAGTGCGTAGCTCTAGGCAATAGTATGCCTGAAAAGACCTATGAGCGCTCACGCGGAATCACGTGTTCTGTCGCGGAACCGGATGTCGGATCAACCAGCATGTTACACTGATTTATCCACTCATCCCTGTTTCTTGTATATGAGTGGCAGTCAGGCCGCTACGCACGTGAGCTTTAGGGTTAACTCTGGTACGAGATATTTTGACAACAACCGGCCGCCGGTGGAGCTGTGCAGCCTCAACATCGCGGTAGATGAGACTTGGCAAAACTCGGAGCACAGAAACTAAACGGATGCACAACATAAATGAAATACGCCCTCCTACTCTGCAGCGGATTCCTGGAAATACATTCACGATTCTTCATTTTGCTTTCGCGAGACTTCACGCAACTAGCGATAATCGTGTTGGTAAGCAATGTCGATATCGGTATGGCAAATTGAAGCGTGCCTGTCCGCACATTGTCTAATGACACCACTGCTGGCGTGAGAGGCCATCTATGCGAAGTGATATGCCGAGTCAATGTACGTACGGTATCGTTTTCATGCTAGAACAGTTATAGTGAATCAGGCACACCCGAGTGCGTCGTTGAACTGCAGTTGCCGTCAGAGACAGATCCTCTTCCGAGAGTGTATGTGGAGCAGGTAAATACATCGTTGAAACGGTTGTGTGTGTATACATTTCATATCTATAACCCCCGTGTGGGATGGAACAAATCTCGCCTCTCCCTCGCAAATGTGACCTGCGTAGTGACGAGCATATTCATGCTTCCGAGGTGCGCTACTGACTAGTTACATTCGGTCGACAGAAGAGGGAGGTGCGCGCCCGACAGGTAGGGACGCCCCGCCTGACTGGATCGTGAGCAGGAAAGGGGGGGATACACGTTCAGATGGGTGGGGTCTAGGAGGAACTGCGCTCCGTAACATACAGCGCAGTATTTTCAGAGTATTCCGAGCACTCTTCAAGGTCCGTTGTATTCACGGGGTCGCAAGGAATACCACCGCGACGTACTTGATCCCACAGAAGCACTCGGCCACAGCGTGCTTGGTCCAGTTCCGCATCGGGTGATATGTGCACGCCACAGCTTTTGCGGGCTGCCGGTCGATATCGATGGCGTAAACCAATTTTCAGCTGGCAGAACACTGCAAGTTTGATCACTCGGTGTCCTCAGTCTGTGAAATTCCACGAAGAACTCTCTTCGATGACAGTTTTTGGCTACAACGTTGCACGACTGAATGCTCTTAGTGGGTTGAACTGATCCACTTGGCATCCAAGAAAATTAGGCTACACAGAACAGCAGAGATCGAGCCGGAGGCATTACGCAGGTAAGCGAAAAGACAAAACAACGATAAAGTCGCTGGCCACTGTCCCCTACCAATCGTATCTGACCTGACAAAAAGGCTCGCTGCTCCATCCGTATTTACCGTTCTCCCCGTCTGTACACGATCCCTTGCTGGCAGCTAAAATCCGGGCACACGAATGCCTGACAGCACGGAGCGACGAGAGATTCGAACTCGCTTCCTCCACTTGGTGCTCCATGCCCGGTAGAAGATGACAAATATTCTTCGAGGGATGGCATCTCTTATGACACACACTCTACTCGGCTACCCCCACCGCTCCTGGAGCTCGGACAAAATTAGTACAGCCCCGGTTTCCGAATGAAGGACCAGATCACGATAGAGCTCACTCTGGAGGACCGAATCTTCCGACACAGCAACACCGGTGGAAGGAATCGGGTTGGGGATTTACTCCAAAAGAACATGAAGCCGGATGATGGACGCACAGGGGCATCATCTCTGCTCTCGACGTCTGGTTCCTCTACGATTCTCGTGCATCTGACTCTTTGCGGAGACCTCTATGCCCACGATTTGCACATAGGTGTCAGCCCATGTACACACCTTCCCCGCCACGTTAAAAAAACTGATCGGGCAAGATCTGCCTTCCACCAACACTGGTCTTCGCCTCTGCATCGAACCTCACCGTCGCGGCACCCGCGTGCGCGTGAACGTTGAATCCCACACACGTCCGCCTGCGACAGTCACGCCGACGACTTGTTGCGTGACATACCGGCGTTCGTGCTGGGCCCAACCCAACGAAGATATTGGCGAATGACGAAACTGCAATCGTGAGGAGCACAAAAAAAACTTTGCGTCTGGAACTCGCAGCCTATGAATGCATACACACTAGAGACGGCATCAGTACTCTCGCTTCCGTCCTCCGTCCTCACCCACAGAAGGCTCATCTGCAAAAGGAGCTTCGAGCACGGTTGTCACACCGCAGGTCGCCTTTCATGTGCTCAACTCTCCAAATTCTTCTGCGATGTGAAATCGTCAGACAAACGGACATGATACTCCGGCTTCAGAAAAAGATCTGCAAACTTCCTCGGAGTACACAGGGAACCGCTTGCACAGGCATGATACAACGAACCAGCGCGTAACGCATGACCTCAAACCCTCGCTACATGCCCCAGCGATACGGCAGAAAAAAACTCCTGCTCTGGAACGCGGCTTCAACGATACTGACCCCAGTTTCTGTCCAACGAATATGACTGAGATCCGAGATGCTCAGCCACGTGTTCGGACAACAGTGATGGACACCACTGTCGCCAGACTGGTATGGCGTTCCAGCGCACGCAAAATCAGGACGGAACGGAGCATGTGCTTTTTGCACATTCTACTTTTCCATCCTTTCTCCTCTACCGTACACACTTCACAACTTCATGGAAAAACAATAGCCTCACTCAAACGCATTGCACTTTTCCACTCCGGGCGTCCCTCCATATATTTCCACCGCCATCATCCGTCACGCCAGCAATAAATGAACAACAACCCGCTGCTGCTAACGCCACCACCACGAACCACTGTTGCTGGTTCAAGACTAAATAAAATACCTCCTGCGAGATTACCGTCCCACTGCTGGATGTACTCCTCGCCTCCTCGCAACATGTGTAGAGTTCTACCTTCTAATTTCCAACGCAAAGCCTCATTTATTGGATTCCCAATTCATGACAGAAGGCATAGACGTCGGCGCTTGATTGACATCCTGAAGAGAAGATGCCAATCCGCTCTGAGAAAGTAACGGCGCCACCTCCCCTTCGAGAACGCGAATGCGCTGCTTCACGTAGGCGAGGGCACGGATCAATACTCTCTGACGCTTCGACGGCCTGAACACAGCAAATTGCAATTCGACCGACAATCCATAGGCCCGCATGCGGCTCCGCAATAACCCTTTACAAGAAATGCACCCCAGCGCTGCCAAGCAGAATTTAGCATGACGGCGCCGAAGGACATCCACAGCAGAACACAGCGACGAAACGGGTATACTAGTCGCGTGTAGTTCTCTGAGATACAACTCCAGGTCTCAGCGACTGCATGATATTGAAACTGCGGGGTACATAAGGACAATTCGGGAGCCCCTTTGCTGGGCGCCAGAGCACAAGGCCCACCGACGCAGCAGCATCGCGCTTCGCGCGAAAAACCAATCGTAGCCCTGTCTACAACTGCTTCCCATCGCGCTGCATACCTTGGCAAGTTATACGCGGTGCGAGAAAGAAGAGCAAAACATGGAAGAAACGCTTTTGTGAACTCACCTCGGGGCCTTCCGCCGCGGCTGGGTAGCAGACTGCGAATTCGGGCAATTCGTCGTGCTTCCTGGCGCGCCTCCAGTCGAACTACCCGGCTTGGAATTGCTGCCGCTCGACATATCTACCGCAGTGAGTCCCACTCCAGCACCTGCCGGACCAAATTCCATTCAGACGCACACGCAAAGGCCTTATGCACGAATGCAACCTAGCCCTGCCCTGCTAGCTTTGGGTATTACATGCAAACTCGTGGTTAACTTGATCAGCCAACGCGGATTGCAAATAACCAGTTCGCCCCCCCCGTTACCTCTTGTCCGGTAGGCATGCACACACCTCTGACGGCATCAACAAATTTCACACAAATATCCGAGGTATTATGCTCTTGTAGAGACGCGGCACTCCTTACAAAACACAGATCGACACTAACGCGCTCCGGAGTGTGTGAACTAACGACACACGCCACTTTCCAAAATAAACATTCGCCGATCTCTCTCTTCCAGTCTGACACTCTGAGAACACGAAGCCATGAGAGTTTACAGTAAACCTTCATATGTTTCCCGACTCTGTGCATCCTTACTGTCACAACTGGCTTTCGCCATTCGTGGTTGCTCTTCATGCTTCTTGCCACTCGTCAACGAGGATACTCCCTGGCGCCCCGTCAAGGACTCTCCACTGGCTGACCCTGTCAACAACCAAGACAAAGGATTCGCTTCGGCGCCGAACTCCGCACCCCAATTCGACTTGTTGCCACCTGGCGCGCCGGACGCACAGGCCTCAAGGTACGCAGGCACCGTTGCAACTCGTCCCAAGTGCCCTCCCGCTCGTCCTGAGTTTGCATCCGCCACTCCTCGCGGCGGTGCTCCCCGAAGACCCGCCTCTGCGCCAGTCGAGCCGAAAAGAGGTCCCACGATGGCCCCCGCCGCAGCAAAAGCTGCCACCATAGCTTCAGGCGCGCTGCCTCCCCCCTTTTTGGCTTGATGCTCCAGGAATGTTTCTAGACCTTGCAGCCAGCGCATCTCCTTGGTCTTGGCGACAACAGCGTGGAGAGCATCTGCCTTCGGATCCGCACCCGATCCTGTTGAACCACCGAGTCCAGAGGACTGCTCGGAGGCGTGGGCCGGCTCTATTCCTGGTGGAGTTAACAAGTCACCTGCACTCGCCGATTTCCCGAGGACAGCCTGGATAAACTGTGACGGAAGCCCTGTGAAGAAAGCTGCATCACTAGGCGAAGATCTCAGGCCACCCGCTGAGTTGCGCGCTTCCTCTGTCTGCCCTTTCTCCAAGTTATAAGGCAAGGAGATGGCAGCCCGGCCTAGTGGCGGTGGCGGTTCAAGCGCTGAACGACCCGGGACAGACACGCCGATCGAGAGAAGGTGGCTGACAAGCAGCTCTCGAATGTCTTCAGGACACCGATCCAACTCAGCAGCCAAGAATAACCGATCATCTAGGGGCGACTGCAGAGCCTCGTTTCCTTGACTGTTGCTATGTACCATACGCCGACGCTCTTGAGAGCGCGCTGGTTCCATCGACCCGCACTTCGACTCGGAAAGCCCATGACTTCGCCCAAGCTTCGAGCAAAACGTCCCTTCCACATCGTTGCCCCTGAGTTGCTGTGACTGGTACGGACCTTGGTAAAGCACTGGACTGCTGGCATACGCCCTGAAGCCCGATGTAGGCTCGTAATGATCCGCATCCACGAACTCTCCTAATGCGTTACGAGAGTTCTTCGGTGGCAACGGTGACTTGCTACCGCCGCGGAGTGTCTCCATCTTCCCAGCGACAGACAGGTTACAATTCATTCTCCCTCCGCCGCCGCGAGCAGCTTCGAAAGACGAGTCATCTCCCACCGATTCCTTGCTCCCTGACGACTCACCCCCGAGTCCCACCCACCGGCTAACTAGATCTCGGATGCGGTCGATTTCATTGTCCGCGTCGACACGGGCTTCTCCACCTTCGCCCGTCCGATCTCCACGATCCGCCGCGCCTCGCCTAGGCCCCCGCATCCCGTCTTCGGAATTACAGCTAGATATCCCTTGTTCTTCTCCCACGGCATCGAGAGGGCTACCCAAGCCACTACGGAGGCCAAGGAAGCCGAAGCGATCGGTGCCTCGCAGAAAGGCCTCCCCGCCTCGTCCGTGACTTCCTGACGGACCAAACGAAGACGCGGAGGCACTCATGCGCATATTCGGCCTGCCTCCCAGTCCAGGGGGACTGTCCGCATAGATCGGGATCCGATCGCTTCCGCACGGGTTCTCCCTTGTGAAAAACAGAGGATTTGATCCGTTGAAAGATGCGGATGCCGCCGCAGTGAGACTCTCGGACTTGCCCGCTTTCCCTCCTGGGGGGGGCGCATAGCCGCTCAAGGGCAGGTAATAGTCAGACAACGCCCTTGGTCGTTCCAGCGCTGACGCGCCCTCAGCCGCGCTCACAGTCAGATTCGGTCGACTGCAGGATCCGGCGTTCACCCCGCGAACCGCTCCTCCCCCCTGCGTAGACAAGTGTAACTGCTCTGCAGAGACGTCTGACCGCAGGCTCCCGCAAAAACTGGGGTTGGGGGACACCAAGCCTTGCGATGCTTGGTCGTTGCTCGACGATGATACCAGAGAGAGCTCGCTGGCAACTCGGAGCACCAGAGAATACAAGTCGTTCTGGGGCAGCGAATCGCGAGTTGGGAGAGAAGGTGCAATGCCATCGCCTGCTGCGACCCCCCCCGCCGCTTCACTAGACCGAGCTGGCGCAACGCCATCCAACGAGAAGGCAGGGGATATCCCTGGGTGTGCTCCACCACAACCCCCATCCTGTGCACAAAGGCCCGGCTCCGCACCGCCTACTGCCCCGCCTAGCGGCGCGTGGCTCCCGATCCACACTTGCGGTTGGTGCTGTTGATGCTGGTTGCGCTGCTGCTGCTGGTGGGACTTGCGCTGTTGTACGAGCCACTCAAGCTTGGGGACTGGCGGCACCGCCCCTGTTCCAGCGAATGAACCTACAGGAAGAACAGATGGACAACAGCTCACGTAAACAAAGACGCTTATTACTTCTAAGTTACTTCCCCCATCTGCCCTGATCTCACAATCTTGCGCCCACCACAGAAATGGAACGGATCACCAGCCTACACGCCCGTAGACAAAGATCCCATGGGTATTTAGTGTTCTCGAAACCATGCTAGCACAACAGTTCTTCGTTTGATAACTACATTCAAAATCGCGCGCACGTAAACTACTCTTAAATACACTGTTCGTAACGCCACAGATATAAATCATACTGTAGATTATTTACGCCAACAGCTGGTTTACAAAGACGTCCCAACACCATGAACTGCCAAAACAGACAAGATTTTGGGTCCGCTTCATTGAAGGGTGAAGTCGTGCAATGCCCCCCTATCGTTTAACGTCTATTCACCGACTCCCCTAACCAACAGCGGAGTGAACATGTTCTCACACCTTGAATAACGAGCGAGTTGAACCTACCTGACGCAACATCGTCGCTTGCAGGTACAGCGGGTTGAGACAGCAAAGAATGTTCGCGCAGGGGTGCTCCTTGGTCCACCACTGGGTTGTCACCCCACAGTGCCACAGCTGCCCGAGGTGGAAAACTGTCTATGAAGCTCAAAACTCCTCGCTCATCCGGCTGCTGCTCGCTAGCACCTTTCGGTCCCGAAGCACGGGCCCCTGCTTTCTCCGCGGAAATCGTCAAAAGAGAGGTCGCTGTCTGCGTTTCTTCGATGCCGAAGTACCCTTGGGACGACGCAGTTTGGCGTTTGTCGAACGAGTGACTTCGCTCAGCCCCTGCAGCGCCCATGCTTAAGGAAACGCCGGAAGTAGACGTCGTATGCTTGGCGCTGGACCCCCCACAGCTCGGACCTCCGTGCGCCGCCGGCAGCCCCGTGCCTTCTGCTGACGCCAAACTCGCCGTGCTCCCCGCCGCATCCATCGCCTTCGCGCCTTCTGACGGACGAGAAACGAACGGAGAGCCTCTCCCCGCCGAGGAGACTGCGAAAGCGTCCCCAAGGCATGTGCCGCTCGACAGTGGCTGCACTACGTGTGCCTCTGCCTTTCTGTCATCGGCGGAGGATGCTGCAAACGGCAGACCGCACTGGCCTGCGGACGTGGCGGACTGGCGAACGGCCCTCTGCGCCCCGCCACTCGCCACGTCACTATCACGCTGCCGATCGCCTCGAAGACGGGGCCCCGTCGCATTCGTCCACGGATGCAGACGAAGAGGGCTCCCGTCCACTCCGCGCGGAACTCCGAAACCCGGCTCCATCGACAGTCCATCACCCCCGTCCGCTGCCGTCCCAGTCCTGTTGCCTCTCTCAGCGCGCAGGGAGGAGACCGCATCGCAGCTTGCGCTCCTTCTCGCTGCTCCCGTCCTCCGCTCTACCTTCTCCTCTTCTGCGCCGTCTTCCTTCCTCCCCGATGTTAGTCGGGTGCGGGTGACGGCCGCACCCGACTCCCCAGGCACTGATGCGCATCTCCTGTAGCGACTTTGCACCGTCGCGGACCTCTTTGCTCCCCTGCCACGCTGGACGCGCGCCGCCAAGGACGCATCTCGGTTCGCCGTCCCAGACACGTCGCCGCCTGCGGTTAACTCGTCCAGCCACGAGTCGTTCCCCACTTGGCTGCCCGCTGCAGCCGAGCGCGATGCGCCTCCGAAGGCGCGCTCGACGCCGCACAGACGCGACCCGCCTGCACACGCGTCGAGGCCCGCCCCGGGCGACGCGGGACTCCACGGAAAGCCGCCTCCGAACGGTAGTCCCACTGCCTGATGGCCTCCATTCACACTTCCGGATTCGCCAGGTTTGCCGCCGCTTCCCTGACTCGCGTGAGTCGTCGACCCGGCAGCCGCCTCAGGTCCTGTCCCTAGGGACGCACCCCACGAACTCTTCTCTGCAAGCGACGCGGCACTGACGCTTCCTGCAGACCAGGCTCCGCCTCCTGCTGCTGAAGCAAACGACGACGACGACGCAATGGACGGCGAGAGGTGAGACGCGCTGGAGAACTGTGACTGGCATTTGGCTCCCCCCACCGAGTTTGCCACGTCACCAGTGAACACGCCAAGACCTGTCCCGGCTGCTCGACTGAAGGGGGTCCGACCCGACGCGTTCGTCGCCCAGCCACCACACGTAGAAGTCCCTTCACCCCCCGGCTGACGCGCCCTGCGGGAGTCCGACGAGTCCACGTTAGCCGAGGAAATCTTCATCTCCCAAGCATCCGAGTTTGCACCGCGGCGCTCTCCAAGGTCTACCCGAAACAAGGCCGCGTCCGACGCAGCACCTTCGACGGGCGCGGCGGACCCAGAGGCTTCGAGAGCGTCGGCCCTCTTAGCAGACGGCGGATACACACAACGACACGCAGACAGTGCGTGCTGCAGAGGCGACGAGCGGTCACACCCACCAAAGAGATTATCGCTAAACAAGGAGTCGCTTGAGCTGGACGGCGGCACCCCGCACTGGCGTTTTCCTTCGTCCTGCAGCTGACCCACGGTGTCAGCCGCACGGTGCTTCTCGGCGCTTTGAGGGCGGTAGTGCACAGACGACAGCTCCTCAAAACCCAAGGAGGCTGATGGGGAGGAGGAGTAATGGAGTGGGCCCCCGCACGCAAGCGACCGCACTTCACCCGTTGCGACGCTGTTCTCCATTCGTTCCTCCGTCTTTTCTCCGGGTCCTCCACTGCCACTCGCGACCGCAGCAGCTGCCCTAAGAAAAAACTCGACAGCCTCAGCTCTGCTCATTTTATTCCCGCCTCCCCACGCCCCGTTCCGTGCACTAGCATCTGCGCCTGCCTCGGTCAGCGCGGCGAGAAGGGCGGCCGCGTCGCACTCCGGCCTTGGGACCCCTGCACTATCGTCCGCTCCCACAGAGACTCCTCCACTCATGAAGTTCCGCCCCGACCCCACATCAGCGAGACCCAAGGCGGCGCCGCCGCCTGCGGCGGCTATGAGCGCCCCGACAAGCTCCGTGGGCGCGAATGATCCATTCGCTCGATTGGGAGGCAGCACGGAGGCGGCTGCGAACATCGACTTTTCAGACAAGAAGCCCTGAGGATTTGCTTTTTCGTCCTCAAAACGCGGAATGCCCGGCACGTTGTAGAGTTCCTGCGGAAGCTGTCGGCGAGGCTCCTGCGGGTTCCTGCCGCCACAAGCTCCTCCTGGCCCTACTCCCTCCCCCTGTCCTGTTCCACAGCGACTGAACAATGAGGACGGGGAACACGAAGTAGGGTTGATCCATCCCCGAATATCCGGAGAGAAAGAAGCGGAAGACGCCAGAATGCTGCTACTCGGTGCATGGTGAGGCGAGTTCTTGGGTGAAACGGCCTGCGGGGCTCCCAGACGAGGACCTGCACCCGAGGCCAGTCCAGAGCTTTCGTTGTCGCGACGACGTGCGCCACGCAGCCTATTCACGCTGTCATAAAACTGAAAATTCCCACGGACACCCTCCCCGCCAGGGCTCCCATGCAAATGATTAGCCGACGCACTGCCGGCGGCAAACGACGGGGGCGTTCGAAGGCCCGTAGGAGCCAGCCCCTGGTTTGAACGCAGGGGCGACCCTCGGTCGCACGCCAGCGACGAAGAGACGGCGCGCTCGTCTGCGCCTGCGCCGCTACCAGGGCTCGACGGACCGATGCGGGGAGTGAAAGATGGAGAGCCCTGCCCGTCTCTGGAGAGAAGCGAAGAGGTGAACGCGCTGGAGACGCTACGCGATGCAGACGAGGAAGGCGTCCGAGAAGACGGCGTGGAGCAGGGCCCCGGCCGCGGAGGGAGACGCGAGGGAAGACCACAGGCAGATCCGCTCGAAGCCGCGGAGAAAGCCGCGGCGGCGCAGTGCGCACCGCTCCCAGGCCCCCCGCCGTCACAGCCTTTCTGCGGCTTTCGTCTCCTCTGCTGAGGACGCTCTCGGACCTGCTGATCTCCGCGCGACCGCCGCCGCGCCTCCCCCCCCTCTGCAGGCTCCGCTGGAGCGCCGTGCGAGTGCTGCGGCTCGTCTGGGTCATACGAGTCGAGCTGAAACGGCAAGTCTCCGGGGTTTCTGCCCTCTGAGCCGCGCCCGCGCGGAGTCCCCCCCTCGCCGGACAACGCCGGAGAGCGATGCGCCAGCGACATGGCGGGCGACTGGCTCGACGCAGACTCTGTGTGGTGCCGCTCCGAAGCTGCGGGAAGAGCCCCCGCGTCGAGGCGAGGACGCCGGCCTTCGGAAGCGCCGGAACGAGAGGAGCGGCAACCGGAGGCGACCCGCGCTGCGTCCCTGTCAACTCTGCAATGTCTGCCCTGCTATACACAGCGGACAGATGGACAGGTGGACGAACGCTCGATGGACCTCTCGGTCAGCAGGGGAGTCTGGTCTTCTCCCCACACTGTGCAAAAAGTCGGGAAGCTGAACTTTGCACCGACAGGCCGGGACAACTGAACGCGACACAGCTAGGAGCGAAATTAATCAGTCCGCTGTTTGAACCAAGACCCTGCACGAGAGCCTCCTTTCCTCCGCGGAAGGTCTCTCGAACAAAACATGAATGAACGCCCGCCAAAGACAGACAGCTATCGATGCACGGTAAAACGGGGCGATGAGCCTGAGAAAGCACCTAGAGGAGAAGCACGCTTTAGGAAAAACAGCACAGTTTCACGAGGTGACAGAAAGAAAAAAGTAAAACAGGGTTTCCAGGGAGGGACGGTCTGGAAAACGAGGCGACGCAGTCCAGCGCCATTGCCTCCGGCGGCTGCACACCAGGCGAACTCACTCTACAACAAGACGACGATGAGCTCACCCCCGGAGAGGCTCCCTACGCAGCATGGGAGCCGACCATGATTCTGCGCACCTTGAAACAAACTTTTTCGCAGTGCGCCAACCCGGGAAGTGCCGGGGATCTCTAGTCTCGCCTCCGCCTCTTGAGTCACTTTTTCCTTGTAAGCCACACAACCTCGTAGTCCGCTACTGCGAAACAGAGTGAATGCGGGTGAAGGCCCTCGCACATGCATCTCACACGCGCACCAGAAAAGACGCAGAAAACTGTCGAGGACACGAGGCTTTGCACCAGACACGCCTTCGTCACGGTCGCCGAAAAGCTGCCCTGGAGGTGGTGACACTGCTGGACTTGGAAACGGATTTGGACATATCCGCTGATGGTGTCAACGCATGAGAGAGGCAAACGGGGACACTGGCTCCAGTCGGTCGCACATGGACAGCCACGATGAACTGCACCCTTCACACGCGTGCAGGCACTACTTGCCGCGCACACGAAGTTCCCTACGGAGCAAAAACGATACAAGGTGCCCTGTCTAGCACAACCCTACCCCCCCAGTGCGTTCTCCGGCGCCTCACGGTCGCAACCGGCAAGGCTGGGCACACGAAGCGCTTGGTAGACACGAGTGGTGTCTCACGCAGCCTCCAGCAAAAAGCCCCAGCTCTGCGGACTGCCGAACGGTGGCGAGCCGACGCGTGGGCCGGATGCAGCGCGGTTGTTCACGAAGAGGCCACGGATGGACCGTTTCGGCTCCGCCGCGCTGCAGGAAACGGCCAATCGGAGCAGGACAGGGCTGAGGGCTTGCGGCAAGAGCGGCTGACAACCCTCGCCCCTGAGGCCGTTACGCAGACGTGCGCAGAACAACAGAAAAAAACCCGAGAGCGAGCTTCACTGCGAAATACAGACGAAGGCGACAGCATTTGTTGTGTGACTTTTCCCAGGGAATCGCGTACGTTGCCGCAACAACGGTGCACTGAAAGGGCCGGTCTCTCTCGCCAAACCGAGGCGGGGGTGCTGACGCGTTCCACCAGCCAGCAGGATGCGCAGCCGGTCGTCTTCACACTTTTCTCCGCGAAAAAGAAGCGTCCGCGAGAGAAACGCAGACCTCGGTCTCGAAGCTGTCGCAATGGGAACAGCAGTGCCCGGAAAAAGGCGCCAAGCAGCAGCGTCGCTCAGCCACTGCTGAGGGCTGCTGCTGACGGCTGGAAGAAGCTTTCAGGTCTGACGGAAGCGCTAGCGGTCCGACGCAACGTTCGTGACCCGCGACAGCTTCCGCTCTCCGACACAGCCACGAAAGAAACGAAACGGCAGCTTCGGCAAGTAGTGCGTTGAAAACGAGGCAGAAAACGACCACTTTGCGCGCGATCCCTCCGCCCCGCTCCGCCGTCGAACTCCGTTTATCCCCAGCCCTGCCTGCAAGTGGGGGCGCGCCTAGAATACATAGATCCCGGGTCTGGTCCAGAGTTCACCGAAACGACGTTTCTCGACACCGGGCACCGCGAGAGCTTTGGCTCCGTGAAAAGCCAGTTGGGTGAGTTGGAAAAATACGAAGTTGGGGTCTCTCTGCTCGCGGTCGTTGGTGAATCCGCCAGGAGGAGGGGGCACGCTACGGGAAAAAGCCGGTACGCCCGCCTCGTCGCATTATCGGCATCACCGCTTTTCGCCGCCCAACAGCGAAACCCGACTACGGCGGCGCCAGGCAGCAGCCGGCGCTCCGCGCGCACGCGAGGTTGTCTCTGCTGCAGGCGAAACGCCCCTCCTCCTCCGCGCTGCCTGCTTCGCGCCGCCGCGCGTACTCAACGACACAGAAGCGCCTCCAGCTGCCGCGCGCTCCTCGCGACCCGCTACAACCTCGCGCACGCGCGTTTGCGACCACCCGGAGAAGACGCATGCTCCTCACTCGTTGCGCGCCCGCGTGCAAGCAGCAGGCGGAGCCTCTGGCTTCTGCTGCGACGGAGACCGTGAGGATCGGCGCAGGAGGGACCCCCGCCAGGCGTGCGCGCGCTCGTCTCGACTTGCCGCATGCCGCTGTCGCCGGCGGGCTCGACAAAGCGAGCACCTCGCGAGCACCCTCTGCGTCAACTGTTCGCTCGCGGCCGCCCCTCCCGCCGAGTCAGCGCCGGAGGTTTTGCCCGGCAAGTTGCCACTCCTTTCTGCAGGCTTGCCGAAACACGACTCAGACTCGTGGGAAATTCGACTGGGCGCGGCAGCGCTCACTAACTCCTACATAAGAGATGCGTACGCTGGGTGTTTTGTAGGTAGGGCCTGCGCCTCTCCTGCCCGCCTAGAATTCGTCGAGGTTTGTCAACGGGCGCTCGCCGTACGAGTCCCAGCAACCCTTCCGCGCCGAAAATAGTGCCAGCGCCCGCAGTGCGAAAATGCAAAGCGGTATACTCACGTCCTTCTGCGGAAACGTCCCGTCGAACTGAAGTGGAGACTGCTCGCTGCAGAGGGCGTTCCCTGGCTGCGGCGCTCGCCGACGGAGCACACCGGCGTCCGCTCGCCGGCGCTACTCCACCCCTACGTGCCCGAACCCGCGCCGTACGTTTCGCGTGTCGCCGCCGTGGAATTGCGTGTGTCCTCTTTCTGTGGAACACATTCAAGCGCTCCGAGGCAGCGCCCGTGATGCCTCGCGGGTTTCTTCCCAGTTCCGGCCCCGGAAGTTACTTCGTGAGTCTGCTTCGTTCGCCCGCTGCTCTGTCTTCCGATGGTGGCGTGGCGTGGAGGCCCTGCAGCCACTCCCAAGGCCCGGAAACCGTGGTCCCTTTCTTGTTACCGCTTTGTAACTTCACTCGCCACGTCGTCTTCAACACTCGACCTCAACTGCGCCGCGCTGCAGGCCCTGCCCAGTCCGTGCCTTGCTTTGACGACTCGCTTCGCTGAAGCCGCACAGCCGGGCGCGTTGTGGGGGGTCAGAGTTAAGCAGCTGCTTCATTCGGTTTTCGCGGCAAACCTACATGCCGGACTCGAGGGCTCCCATCTGTACGAGGCGACGCGAGGCTTCTGTCCAGCTGCATGCTGGTGTTTCGGCGCCCAACAGGTCCGCGAAGTAGGCTGCTTCGATTCGCCAGTGACGTCTGCGACATGCCTAACCTCTCAGACTGGTCCCGCTGCAGCGCCCTGCTTCTTCGTTTCTCCACAGTCAAGACGTAGGAGGCCACGAATGCATGAATGCAGAAGGCTTTCGTGAGACATTTAGATCACCTTGTTTCCCGTTCCCTGCTGCCTCTGGTGTCACTGCGGCGCCTTGCTGTGCTGAGGAGAGCACAACCGCTGCGAGGGGGTTTACTGCCCTAGACTGCTGCCGTAATCCCCTACCGACAGCCCGCCGCGTGTCAGCCGCTGCGGTCAACGGTGGAAGAAGGAACCTTCCACAGCTCCGCGCACGCCCCTGAGCTTTGCCGATATGGCGGCGAAGCGAGGCTTTCACCTCGCCAGAGGTGTCCGTAGCCCTTGTCTCGCCCTTGCGCTGGCGCTGGCTTTTATCTCATGTATCTTGTCTCCTTCCTCAATTGATTTCCTCTTCCCGATTTCCAGCCATGGGCGGTTTCTCGCTTTCGCCGACGCCGCGGATGGCTCGCCGCAGCTGAAGCGCACCGGTCCAATCTCTCGTCGCCTGGACGGGCTCATCACGAAGTCCGTCAAGCGCTTGCTGACCTGGCACCCTGTCGAGCGCCGGGTGCCCTCAATAAATATGGATAACGTCGTCTTCATCGCAGGCAATCATAGGGCGAACTTGTCGGCCGCTGTGGATGTGACTCTGGAGGATGTCCTCATTCTCTTCTTCCGCTGGTTCCACGACTCCAAATCGACGGCCTGGCCTGCGCAGGGCCTCATCACGATGGAGGCGCTCAAGCGGGAGCACAAGAGCTACGGCAACCAGATGGTCAAAGAGTACACTAAGAAGCAGGAGGAGCCCGAACAAGACGAGGAAAAGAAGAACGCGAAACTGCTGCCGATCCAGGTCTACGCGCAGCTGGGCGTGTGCCAGCGTCGTTTTCGGGAGTGGTTTTTCGATGGCAACACGTTCCATCGACGCGGCGGAGAAGCGTTCAACATTTCTGACGAGCTCACCGAAAAGGATGTAGACTTCATGCGCGGTCTTCCCTACAGCGTCATCCGCCTGGCCCAAGGTGTATTCGCTGAACAGACGCCCGCGTCCGTCAAGCGTCTGGAGCATGAGCTGTCGGTTCGCGGGGTCACCACGCTGGAGCAGCTTCTCTCGCGCACAAACTTCTTTGATCTGTTTGTCCTCTTTGACCTCTTAGACGAGACCTTTACGCAGATCGACGTTCTTCGGGAGTTCCACAGGAACTGGGAGAAATACCGGAGCCGCAAGTACTTGCCGCCGCAGATTCCCCTGGGCGAGTGGAAAGAGAAACACACGATGGAGGAGATCCTGCTAGACGACCACTACTCCGCAGCAGACTTCCCCAAGTGCACCACGCTCAAGTGTATTATGCAGTGGACGTGGAGAAAGACCCCCGAGAGAACCATCGAAGTCAACGACGTCAACGCTCTCAAGCTCCTCCTCGTCGGCAGTCCCGGCAGGGAGGAGACCTACAGACGCGAAAGCACGCGCAAGCAGTGGTCCTGGCTCAAGCGCGCCGCCAGAATCAACGATCTGGAGAACACCGTTCAGGCTCTGAAGGAGTGGCACGAGCGCGAGAAGGCAGACGGTGTCTTAGGCCTCGGCGATATGCTCGGCTTGCCTGGACCCACCACAGTCCGCGACGAGCGGTTCCGCAAAAAGTGGTACGACATTTTTGTGAAGGTAAGCGAAAGACAGCTGGGGGTGCTAGAGGGCCGCAGGAGCAGTGGCGGTCACTGCCAGTGTTTCAAACTGTATCTGGACTCGTGCCGCCGAGCCTCGGTCCTGCCCGGGTGAAAAGAGTGCGGACGTGTCGCCACGCGGGGAGACTGGCAGTTCAGCTCCACAAGCGGGGCGGGGGGGCGGAGGAAGGGGTTACGGGCACACGCCATGTGGCAGCTGTCACGACACAGTCATGCCTTGGCCATGGGTCGCAGTGAAGCGGCTTCGTGAGACAAGTCCTGTGCTTCCTCCCACTATGCCAGGGACGGACGAAAATGAGCTTCGCTCGTAAGCTGAGATCGGTCAGCCGAGGGGTTGGACGTTCCCTCAGGCGGCCCCTGAGGATGGGGTGGCTGCGAGGCCACAAGTGTGGGCTCAGACGCACTGGTGTGCACGAGCTGAGAGGCGTCGCGGCGTGTGCCTAATGCCTGCAGGACGGCGGCCTTGATCTTCCGTGGCTGATAACCCTTGGAGACTCGGACGCGGTGCTGAGTCCTTCGTCTCAAGTGCGGTATCACTACTCAGTCCAGGAAAAGAACTGGCACATGCCGAACGACTACTACACGGTCACCTTCAAGTTTGGCGCCAACCTGACTCTCGCGAACGGCATGTACGAGGAGACGACTTTCAACGCCACCATCCTGAGCATCAACACCTGGGACCTTTTCGTTGGCACCCCCGTTGGTAAGGAGACATCAAAAACGCTCGGACATTGACAAGCGGTGCCAGTGGCTAGGGGGGCGCGCTTATCTGCGCCTCCGGGCAGCTCTGCGCGGCCCAGTTGCCAGTGCAAGCGGCATCTTCATCCGCAGCAGCCCTCCAGGCTGCAGAGGTGCTTGCCGTGCACCCGGCGGTGATGCAGGGATCGGCGCGATCTCCGCGCGGGACGGAGCCCGAGGGCGCGCCCGCAGGCAAGAGGGATGAGCTTGACAGGGGACAGCAGACGTGGTTAAGGCGTGGTGTGCTTTGTTCTGCTGTTTTGTGTTTGTCCACGCAGCGAACAACATGCAGTCCTGGTCAAAGAAGCTCTGGTGGCTGAGCGAGCAGCTGTATCAAGCTACGCAGAAGAACTCGACGTGGCTCATCGTCATGGGACACCACCCGCTGCTCTCGACGGGTCCCGCAGGCGAGCAAGGGCGACTGCAGTTCGTCGACGACCTCTACAAGAACAAGGCACCTCGCGGCCTGGAGACGCTCATGATCAACATGCTGTTCATGCACTACCAGGTTGACGCGTACGTCTCGGGTCACGACAGCTTCATGGACTTCAACTCCATCACAGACGTGGACCGGAACGTCACAGTGTCTTTCATCAGCAGCGGAGCGACAGCGCGACTTCTGGATGAAGACATTGGCCGTGGCTGGGTGGGGCGTCTGCGGGGAGCGATGTACCCGGTTCTGTGTTGGGGCGGCAGGAAGATCCTCTACCAGCTCCATCCTGGAGGGTGTCGGCCGCTGCATAGGGACCAGCAGAGTCCAGAGAAGTTCTTCGTTCAGGCGCAACACGGCAACTACAAGGTGGATATTGTCGAACGCGTGACCAAGGCAACCGGCTTCGCGGCGATGAAGCTGACGAGAGACTACATGCTTGTCGACTTCATCGACTCCCGCACAAAGAAGTCTGCCGTCCACAAGGTACACCGCCGCACGAACCGCGATGGACGAGATATCAAGTTCATGGACCCCTACGCGGAGGGCAAGCTGCGCTACGAGGAGCTGATGCTCGACCGAGAGGCCTTCGAGTGGGAAAATGCTGACCTGATTGAGAAGGAAACCACCTTCGCGCGGAACTGCCCCGTGCTAGCCGAGCGCTTGAGGTTCCTAGTTTCAGAGATGAACGATCTGACCAGCAAATACGAGGACCTCGCTCGGCAAAAGGACTCTTACGAAGTCATGGATGACCCGACGCGCGAAGTGATGGCTGCCCAAGGGACGAACGTCCCGAACAAAATCTCGCAGATCTTATCCGACATGTATATCGTAGCCGCAGACCACTACAAGTTGGAGAAGCGGTACAAGCAAATCCTCGAAATTAAGGAAAAAAGTCCCGAAGGCGAAGACCCGCGATATAAGAAACTCTTCGAACTGGAAAAACAGTACGTCGAAACACGGAAACTGCGTCGCCGCATTGAGGCTGCCTTGCAATCCGATGACGGCACTGCCGACGCTGATGACGAACAGATTCTTGAGAAAGCCATCCGGAACATGAAGCTGCTGCGGAAGGACATTGATGACCTGGAGCGTGAGATGGAGAGGTATCCTGATTTGGAAAAAAAGAAAGCAGCGGATGAGAAGAGAGCGAAGAGAGAGAAGGAGGAACACCAGCAGGAACCCAAGAAGTTCCCCGAGCTGAAGCCTCTTGACACATCTCTTCTTGCACGAATTCGCCGTAAAGAGATGCAGCTCCGCCGCCACCACGAGGTGCTCCGTGGGCTCAAACATTTCCCTGAATCAGAACTAAAAAAGATGCGCAGCGAGATTGGAATCCTCAAGAAGCAAGAGGCGAGCCTACGGCAGGAACTGAATCGCCTGCAAATGCTTCGCAAGAGGGCGCAGAGCCCGATGCGGCCATCGGATGTGTGGGAGAAGTTCCAGGTTAAAGAGGAGTTGGAACGAAGGCTGCGTCAGATCAGGGCTTATCAGCGAGATGTTGCGCAGGCGCCAGCGGCGCGACGCCACGCTCAGACAACAGAAGAAGAAATGGAGGCGATTGAAACGCAGCGCGCAGCCACGGAGAAGGAGCTGATAGAAGTTGTGGATGAACTTGCTGATCGTCAAATGACGCCTCTGCAGAAAGAGTTCATGCGAATGGATGATGAATTGAAGACAACCGAGCTGATCCTCGAGCAGCGCAAGTTGTTGTCTACAGAGGCACTGGCCGTGCCACGTGTTCAGCAAGCGCTGCAACAGGCAGTCACCAAACAGCACACCCTCCATGTCGAGGTCGACAAGATCCACGACATGGTTCGGCAAGAACTCAACGCTCTCGACGACGAGTGGGAGAAAGACATGCTTGCCAAAGGCTACAAACTGCAGGAGCTGGGCGAAGGCGTCGTCGTCGGCCCCAACGTCGAGCAGCTGTCACCGGGCGACGCGAGTAAAGTCGCAGATTCGGGCGAACTCGACCGAGCAAATGAGACGGTAGACAAACTCAAGGAAGCAGAGGATGCGCTGGCGGTGGTGGACGAGGCCATCCAAACTGCCAAGACAGCTGACGGAGAAGAGAAGGCAGAGCTGGAGGCGATGTTTGGACCTGTCGAAGAGCTCCCAGCCAAGCGCGAAGAGGTGGAGGAACAAGTCGACGCGCTCAAAGAGTCCCTGGAGCTCGAAGCCGCGGCTCTGGAGAAGCGAGTACCCTCAAAGGCGAGTAAACAAGACGACGAGCATACAGATGCGGGCAGCCAAGAGGACGACTCATCGCGCAACCTCGAGAGCCCAGAAGGTAGCTCTCCACGCGGACTTCAGGAGATCTTGGAGCTCTTTAAAGGGAAGCGGGAACCGTCTCCATACAAGAAGCTAGAGAAGATCGATGTAGGGCAGATGGATACATGTGCACAGATGCCCATGCTCCAGGCCGCAATTCAGCGCAGACTGGCACCCCAGAGCGAAGAGGACGCAAAAGACAAGTGTGTCTACCACCTTGCCAATCAGGCGTATCGGCAGCAGCTGCGATACGTACACGAGGGCTCCTTCTTTGCACAGGGCCAGCTCGGATTGACACCAAACGTTTACAACGAGCCCTCGGTGCATGTTGCACGCACGTGGAGTGAATACTTCGGGTACAAACACATGAACCGGTTCAAGAGCATCATGCGAGACCTGAAGAACCAACTGCGCTTTGTGTGTTCCACATTCAAGCCGTACTCGTTCAAGGAGGCCATGGAAATGGAGGTCCGGGAAGCAGAGCGGAGGAGGGAGGAAGAACTCCTCTTGCCGGGCGACCAGGAAATCGATGTGAAAGACACCGATGTTGACATGGACACACTGACGCCGGAGCCGGAAGCTTTCGGGACAGAGAGTGAAGACAATGCGAAGGAAGAGGAAGACGACGCACACGATTCGGAAATGACACTCCCGGAGGGGGCGGATATATCCATCGACGATGTGAGCATGTCTTTCGAAGATTAAACGCTGAGCGGTCCAGAAGTACACGGCGTTGTACAGGTTAATCCGCGGACACGCTTCGAACGCCGTCGTTGCACAAGTCCTGCGCATTCTGTGGCAATGCTGACCATCGGCGTTGACCGCATCCGTCCTCTGTTCCCTTCGTACGGGCTGGCAAGACGAGCTGGCGCAATGCAGTATTCCTTTGGTGATCTGTCGGTCTGAAGATTTTCTGTCAGCTGGTAACGGGCCTGAGGATGGAACCACTAGCATAGTTGTACTCCATGCAATATCGCCCGCCGTCATAGGCTTCCCGAAGTATCGACGTGACGATTCGAGAGGCGCGTCTGGCCTCGGCTGCGGCAACGAGGGTAAATGACGGAAGCCTTCACCTTTCGTAGAGACATGGCGCGCGCTCAGCCTGCTAGAGGTGGAGGGACAGGGGAGAGACCAGTGAACTGGTCATGCAAGCTTTTGGGAGGCCTCTTCAGGTCGCGTCATCGGGGGGGCCTAGTTCTAATCTCATCGCAGGCAGCGATACCCGCATCGTCAGTTGTGCCCTGTTTTGACCCGCCATTCGCAGTCCATATAATCTTGAGAGAATCAAGTTGACGTCTGCCTTAGCCGCCGTGCGCTTATGGCTGTCGCGGCTTCGCTCGAGGTCTTCCTACCCTTTCGTATTATGTGAGTTAAAGGGAGGCAACGCCGGCGCACCAACGCTGTTTCCCCCGCTTAAACGAAGTGATCAGGTATGTTTACCGAGATACACAACCGTGACTTGTGCTGCGCCAGCAGCTCTGCAAGCGCGTCTAACTGCTTGCCGGAGCGTCCGTTTTTTATTGAGCAAAGTTTGATATTTAACGTAACAGGTGTATGCGCTTCGCTGGATCCTAGTATCTGGTGTCGACACTATTTAAGGGTTGTGGGCAGCGCCTACGACCGTCTGTGGAACGCATAGACGTGAAGTGTTGTTTTGTGATCTGTCAGAATGGCCGTCAACAGAGCCACCTAAGCAGGCTGAACTGCGTGTTTGGCCATACGCATGCATATATAGGCTTACAGGTTTGCATATAATTCCTGATATTGAAGATGATATGCTGTGATACCTTCTCAAGCACCAAGCCTGCCCCCGCTTTTGTGTATTTACCGTGTTGACCTCTACAGATGCGCTGCCTGTATGGTGGTTTAAACAGACGTGCGGTGGAAAACCACGTTCTTAAGCACTATTATTTTTACTTTTTGAGCGTGCGATGAGTCGCACAAGGAACGATCACCCCCCTCAAGAGGTAGGATCGCCCCTCCCCATAGTGAAAGATCGTCTCGCACGCACGTTCCCATCACACGCGCACGCAGAGGCCAGTACGGGAAGGTTGATCCGACATGTGTCCTAGGAAACACTGAAATAAACCGCTGTCCTCTAAGGGGCGACGCACTCGGGGGCTGTCGAGGTAAGTGGCGGGGCTGCACGACACGTGTGCAGCGAAATCAGCCGTAATGACGAGTTTGCAGAACAGTGGTTTCTACGCCGACTACCACATGAGGTATGTACGCGTGCAACACATCATGACCACTGAAGACTGGAAGTCACCGGGAAGTTGAAGCGCTGCCACTCCGCACGACACGCTTCTTTTTGTAGGTGAAGCACGCGGTGTTGCGCGAAAGGGGTTCGTGTCGTAACGAAATCCGTAGTGGTAGTGTCTCCCTGCAGGCCCGTACGATTTGTTGAGGGTGATCTTCTGAAGTACACTCACCGTAAGTGACCTAAACAGTCCTCACGTAAATCTTGATGAACGACTGTCGTGCCGAATGCAGTACTCAAATACTCCTGAATCATTCACTGCGCTAATATGTACGTTCGATGTAGGGCTGTCAAGGCGTTCTAGTTTCGCTGCTGACTTTTTCGTGACACCCCTTCGATCGAGAACGCCGCTCCGCGCTCGACACGCAGACTCACGTGCCTTCTCAGTTGCCTGCCTGCGGCTTGGGCTGCCACGGAAAAACTACTAGAGGGATATTTTCATCACCCGTTCCCAACAGGGATGCATCCGCTTGCGGCCATCAGTCCTCACCTGAGAGCGAACAGGCGTCTCCACCAGAGAGGATCGCACCGGCCGTGCGGGCCCCAGGTCACGAGAGATTTCCACTGCATCTTCAATATGGGCAAGCAGCGTGCCTCGACGCTACGGACGGACCACTTGGTTTTCTGGTACCCCCGACTCTGCAGCTGTGACAACAGTGCACGGCTCCTCCGCGGCTGCTGTACTATGCTGGGTGTCCAGAAATGGACACAGAAGCGTGTTACTCGCGATAGAGGAGACGTAATAATGCTGCGATGGGGGTCGGCAGCGCTCGAAGGCAGAGTCGGCTGGAGAAGGGACACTCTCCCGCAGCCCCGGGTCTCGGGGATTGGTACCAGACACTTCAAGGCCGGTTAGCGATCGCCCTGCTCCCTGCGGAGGCGCAAGACGACGAAAGCAAGCCGGCAAAATCCCAATGGCGAACTGTTTTGAGCGTTTTCGCTCCTCTAATTGTAATCCAGAATCACATTGATCGCTCTAACTGAGTATATCGAGAGGTTAAAGTATGAAGGCCGCCTCCACTGTGCCTCTTAGTAGTGGCTGGCTCTCCGCCACCTGGCAAATGCATGCGCCTCGAACCTGAGTGAGTGTGACGATCCTTAAGCAGGGCTGTGGGCGCGGACGTGCAGCTCGGCGCTGCAAGGCGAACACAGAAGGGCAAGAGTAGCAAGCCTTCACGCGGCGTGGAACGTCTCTAAATGCAACCGCATTTCGCAGTCTCACATCCTGCGAACCAACAAGACCTTCAGGGAGAAGAGACACAACGTGGACAGTCCTGCCAAATTTTTGAGTCGGCTATGAAATAAAATTCTTCCCTCGCATAAAAGTTACAAGTGGGATATACCTTGACGAAGGAACTTATTTCCGTGCCCAGCGCACGGGGCACACTCTCCACGCATTGACGAAAAGATTGCCCTTCATGCATTTGGGATGAGACGAGCTACCTGTTGCCTCAGTGCTGTCAGTGTCGTGTGTCGCAAGTATGATTCATGCGTCTCCGCGGCAACGGGTTGCCTGAGGATGGGACTGGGTGGACGAATTTGCGCGAGCCGCCACACTGCACGGTCAACTTGACTGTAGACAGCGGCGCATTAGATAAACTCGAATGTAGTTTTTGCTGGCGAAATCAGAAATGCCACGTTTACGAACATGTTACTGAGTCCGCAGTTCGGCTTTCTAGCCTCAGGCTTCCGCTTGCTCGAGGGTACCGGCGCCTGAAGCCGGGAAGGGTCAAGTGCTGAGGCGTGGTTTGAGACGAATGCTGAGGCGTGGTTTGAGACGATCCCGTGACTCGTGACTCTATGTCAAGCAAGGCGGAATCCTCGGGATTACGGTTTAGGGTTTAGGCATGCCATGGATGTTTCCTTCCGTCAGTTATCGGTTATTGGCTACAGATTCAAAGCGTATCACTGTCCACTATGTCACATGGGGGGTGTGCAGCCCCTCGATTGTTGAAAAAAGTACCGTCGTTGCCGGCTGTGTACGATTTGCGTGTTTTTTTGCGCGACTCCTCTCCATTTTGACCCTTTCATTAGACTGTCGCTAGTGCTAGTGGAGCCGTTGGGTACCGGTTGTTAACAGGAGGCGTGCACGTTCTTGCCGTAAACCGTCAGTATATTTTGGCTACCTTGTCCCGTCTGTTTTGTTGTCCTCTGCAGCTTGACTGGCACTGTGTGCACTCCCGAGTTCTTCTTGTGTGCCAGCAGTTCTACATGTTCGTCTTATGTGCATGAGGGGTGCGTTACGTTTTGTTGTTTCTCATCCTTCAAGATCTCTGACCTGCAGATCCGGCCGTGATGATTTTCGTGGCGTGGAATTTGCAGCGAGGGGCTTCCGCTGAGCCAGAGCCAGTGCTGTCTGCTCGGCGGCAAAGATAGGCGTGTCGCAACCAGGGAGAGTTTCTATGGCAGCTGAACTATCCGCTCTGACCAGGACATAAAATCACAACCATGACGCCAACGGTTCTCGCTCGCCGGCGCGACGGCTGTCCGAATTTTTTCCTGGCCGCTGTCTCCGCTGTTGTGGCTGCTTACTTTCTGTTTCTTTCGCCTCCCCAGCGCCGATGCACGACTCACGCCGTCGTCTCTGGTGACGAGCTTTGTGCGGAGGTGTTGGCAGTTGCCGCTCGAGAGGCGGAGTCGGCGGGAGGGAATTCTCTGGATCGCACGGAGGGTGCGCGGCCGCGACGCCTGAGCAGCATCATAAAGAAGTTCGTCGTGTGGGATCCCGTTGAACGTTTGATGCCGAGCTTGAATTTGGATCAGGTGGTCTTCATTGCAGGCAAGCATCGAGCGGATCTTTCGTCAGTGTTTCATACAACGCTTGATGATGTGTTGACACTGTTTTTGCGTTGGTTCGACACCGATGCCAGACTGGCGTGGGCAGTCCAGGGCTTCATTACGGAGGCCGCACTGCTTCGGGAGCATGTGCGTTACCAGGAACAAATGATTCAAGAGTACTCCGACAGGACTTCGGAACACCACGCTGATACAGAGAGGAATAAGAACAAAATTTTGAGTCTAGAAGTCTACACATATCTAGCCGCTATCAAACGCCGTCTCCGGGACTGGTCATGCGATGGGAACGCTTTCCACCGAACAGGGCCTGAAGGGCTTCAACTCGCACAGAAGGCGATTCTAACTGAACGTGATGCTGGCTTCTTCAGAGGTCTTCCCTTCAGTGTCCTCCGTCTCGCCCGGGGAGTTTACGCGGAAAATCCGCCGGCGACAGTTGAACGTCTTCGGGAGGAGCTTCTCCTGCGCGGCGTGCAGTCGCTCGACGACTTGCTTGTGAAAACGAACTTCATCGATATGTTTCTTCTGTTCAACATTCTGGACGAGGCTTTCACCCAGCTCGACGTTCTCCGCGAGTTTGTGCGCAGCTGGGAATCTTATCGCCTCGAAGGCGTCGTCCCGCCTCTGCTGCCTGCGGGCCGCTGGGAGGGGTCGCAGAGCCTGCAGGAGTTGATGAGTGACGACCAGTATCCGTCGACGAAATTTCCAAAGTGCTCCACGCTGACCTGTGTGATGCAGCACACGTGGGCGGAGAACGCCTCGGACGTCTTTACGATTGAAAAAGAAAATGTGAACTCTCTGAAGCTCCTCTTGCTCGGTAGCACCGGCATCAGCGAGTACAAGACAGGAGGAGGCAGGAAAGGCCTGTGGTATAACGTCAAGCGCTTCTTTTGGACGAATGAGTTCGACCAAACGGTTGAAGCGTTGAAGCACTGGCATGTCAAGGAGAAGGCGGATGCTGTCTTGGGACTCGGGGATTTCCTCGGGATTCCAGGTCCGCTCTCTGCGCGTGATGAGCGATTCACCAAAAAGTGGCACGACATCTTTGTTAAGGTGCGTTGTCACTCGACAGACGCAAGTGGTTTTGATGGCCACTCACCAAGCACAACGAGGCAGACAGGGGTCTCTCATTGATAGGCGCGCATAGGCGCAGTTCACTTGCGTTTCTACACAAGCTGTGCCTCTCTCGCCTGGCAGCTCCGGTCGCGGGGGCAGCCGCGCGATGGGAGGCACTCTTGCGTGCACCGAGATTCTGGCAAACGCAGACGTGGGCGAGCGGGTCGATGGGGAAAACGCGATTCCTTTGCCGCTGGAAAGTCGAGGCTCTCGTGTTTGTTTGGGTTCAAGCCTCATGTCCCTCCGACCGCTGGCGAACGTCCGGCGTCCAGCACCGCGTGATGTTTCTGGCGTGAGAGAGGCAAGCGCACTGACTTCGGAGGCCCTCGCTCTGTCGCGTCGCGAGACGCGCCAAGTTACTTCGTTGTTGTTTTTTTGTGTCGGTCTAGCTCTGGGGCAGTGAAGTGCGGAGAGCCGGATGCGAAGAAAGGATGACCGTGTGGATCTAATGGAGGGAGCGGATGTTTTTGCGCTGTCCGTTGGGTCCCCACCATTCCAGAGAATAGCTCCTCCCGTTCCTCATTCGTTACCACTACGTTGGGTGATGCGGTATGCTGTTTGACCAGGACGCTGGGCTCGACGTGCCGTGGCTGATGACGCTGGGAGATGACGAGGCGCTGGTGAACCCGTCTGCATCTATTCGGCATCACTATACTGGACAGCATCCAAATTGGCACATGCCGAATGACGCGTACACGGTGACGTTTAACTTTTCCGCCGACATGAGAATGGCGGATGGCAGCATCGAACGCGAGACGTTCAACGCAACAGTTATCAACCTGAATACGTGGAACCTGTTGGTCGGTAATCCCATTGGTAAGTCCATCTTGCACGATGTAACCGAAGGGTGTCGCTGGCGACCCATTCACTTCGGTGCTTTTGGTCCAGTGCATACCGTCTAGACAGCCAGGAGGCAGGACGAGACTACCGGCGGAGACCGTCGGCTTGTGTCGGATTTCCTCTTTGTTGCGTTGTGAAGCCGTTGTGTCTGGCGTACCCGACGAGTTGCCGTGGCTGCAAACAGTTCACAGTCAATCGCGCGAGGGACCACTGTTGAGCAGAGGCGCTCGACGTGTGCTGCGGGTGTGCGTTCGTCCAGCGAACAATATGCAGAGCATGATGGATCGCCTCATGTGGCTGAGCGACGAACTGTATACGGCAATCAACCAGAAGACGAACTGGCTCATTGTCATGGGTCACCATCCGATTCTGTCGACAGGCCCACAGGGTGAGCAGAGTCGTTTGCAGTACATTGACGATTTGTACAGGAACGGGCAGCCCCGCGGCACCGAGTCACTTTTGGTTCAGATGCTGCTTACGCACTACCAAGTCGACGCCTACATCTCTGGCCATGACTACTTCATGGAGTACAACACACTCGAAGACTTGAATAGAAACACCACTCTCGCGTTCATCACCAGCGGAGCGGCCTCGCGTCTGCTGGACAAAGACGTAGGGCGCGGCTGGATCGGTCGACTTCGTGGCGCGATGCACCCCATTCTGTGCTGGTCGGGAAGGCGCATTTTGTTTGCGCTACACCCCGGAGGGTGCAGACCGGAGCGACGGGATCAGGACTACGCGTACCGGTTCTTTGCCCCGATGGGCACGCAGTTCAAGGTGAACGTCGTGGAGCGCGTGACAACTGCCACGGGGTTCGCGGCCGTGAAACTCACCCAGGACTACATGGTCGTCGAGTTTATCGACGGCCGGTCGCAGAAGCTAGCCACCCGACGCATCAACAAGCGCTCAAATAAAGGCCAGCGCGACATCCAGTACATGGATCCGATGGCTGAGGGCCGCTTACGGTATGGGGAACTCGAGCTGGAGCGGCAGGCCTTCGCGGAGGCGAACGAGGAACTGCTGCAGAAGGAGGTGACTTTCGCGCGTCAGTGTCCGGTGCTGGCGCAGCGAATCAGATTCTACGTCACGGAAATAAACGACCTGGTTTCAAGGTACGAGGAACTTGGCAAACAGAAGGACGCATACGAGGTGATGGATGAGAACAATGTTGAGCTCATGATGGCTCAAGGCATCAACATTGTTTCGCGCATAACGCAAGCCACATCGGAGATGCACGTACTCGCCTCCGATTACGAAAAAATGATGAAAAAATACCGCGAACTGCTCGCGGTCAAGGCCACGATGCCTGCCGCTGATGATCCGCGATATCTGAAGCTTTTTCAACTCGAGAAGGCTTACGTGGACACCCGCAAGATGCGGCAAGAAATGGCAAGGCAGCTGGCCCTGGAAGGCGAGGGCGTACCGGATCGTGAAGGCGAGAAGGAACTGGAACGCTTAATTCTTAGTATGCAGGTGCTTCGAAAGGAGATAACTGCAATCGAAAAAGACATGCAGGATAACCCGTTCGTGCCTACAGAAGAGCCACCGGAGGCTAGCGAGGGTGAAGCGGAAGAAGCGGGGGAGCGTGGCGAGGGCGGGGAGGGCGGCGAGGCAGAGAGAGGAGCGGCTGAGAGCGGCCGCAGCATCAAATGGCCTGATAATTCGCTGGTCGCGCGGATTGAGCGAAAGCGTGAGCAACTTCGTAAGACGCAACTAGCCCTCGAGCTGGTTAAGCGCCACCCGCCCGAGGAACTTGAGAAGATCAAGACGCAGGTGAGGCAACTCGAGCAGTTGGCCAAAGCTACGGAAGACGAGTTGCGAGCCATGGAGCAAAGGCTGCAGCGTCAACAGGAACCTATGGCTCCTTCCAGGGCGTGGGATCTTTTCCAGCAGAGGCAGGATCTGGAGACAAAGTTGGCTCAAATCGGGCTGCTGCTGGTGCAGGTGCAGAAGCTGCCAGAAGAAGTGCGAACGTCGCCTGAGGCACAAAAGCAAGTGGAAATGCTCAGGGCACAGAAGACCAGCATTGAACAAGACTTTCGCGACATCAATGACGAACTGGGAGAGCGCACACCGACTGATCTGCAGACCAGATGCTTGAAGAAGAAAGCTGAGGTGTGGCGAATGGAGACGATTCTCGCTCAGGAGTCTCTTCTTCCTGCTCGGGAGCTGGCCATTCCTGCTGTTCGCCAAGCGCTCAACACGGCGAAGCAAGCCATTGGCAAACTGCGGGCGGAGCTTCAAGAACTAGAAGAGAGAGTTAGGCAGGAGCTGACTGCGCGAGAAGCAGCCTTCGTGGAAAGCCTGCAGGCGCAAGGTCTTCCGCTACCCAAGGCTGAAGACCAGGGAGGTAGTGTAGATGATGCTCAGCCTTTGATGCAGCCAGATTTTACGCGAGGAAGCCAATCCAGAGCCGACGCCCTTATTTACGAATTCAATGAAACTGAGAAGCAGATCGCAGCCATTGACGAAGTGTTGCGCGTGAGCAAGGAGCTGAGTCCCGAGGAACTGCAAGCAGTGGAGGGCATGGTCGGCCCCATCAAGGATCTACCAGCGAGGAGGGCATGGCTGGAGAAGCGTCTAATAGAACTGAAGGCGCAGGCAGAGAAGGAGGCAGAGGCGGGAGAGACGGGTACAACCGAAGGCAACGCAGGGCGCCGACTCTTGGACTTCCTCGACATGCGTCGCGAGCCAACGCCATACAAACATCTTGATAAAGTTGACGTCGGCCCTATAGATGCTTGCCTGCAGGCGCCCATGTTGCAGGCCCACGTCGAAATGACGCTGCGTCCGGATCTGCGAGAGCAGGTCAAGGAAAAGTGCATCATGGTGTTCGCCCAGACTGCGTATCAAACCCAGTACCGGGTAATTCAGCCGGTGCACTTTTTTGTCCAAAGCCAGAAGGGCCTCCAGACATTGTTGTACCGCGTGCCCTCTGTGCACGTATCTAGAGCATGGAATCAGTACTTCGGCAGCACGCGTAACACGCGGTTCAAGACGCTCATGAAGGAGTTGAAATCAGGCGTGAAATTCGTGCACGACACTTTCCGTTCGCTAAGCATCAAAGAAGCGCAGGAGCTCGAAGGTTTAAATGGAGCGCAGCTGTCTGAAGGGTCCACTGGAGTAGCCGAGGAGGCAGTGCCGACGACGACACACGACAGCGAGAAGGCGGGAGACGTGGAAGGAGCGAGGGCAGACGAGGGTACGGAACAAAAGGAACTTCGGAAACCTGAAGGGCGTGCAGAACAGGAAATCGAGCAGGGGAGACCTAGGTAGGGAGGAATCGACGGATCATACGGGAACGTCGTTGGGGTACGGCATGCAAGCAAGCCGCCGCCACGATTCCCCTGACTCTGAAAATCGTCTTTCCGAAGACGTCAAGAAATGTTTCGCCACTGCCCTAAACGGTTTTTCTCCGGATGTCTCGCGAAAACCTGGGTATTTTGGTAAGGCGTCAAGGGGGCGCTGAGCGCCCCGCTTCGGCGTCATAGAGAAACATCAAATAAGTTACGTACAATGGAGCTCTGATACTGGCAGGAGACGTTCATCGATTACGTGTGGCGGGTTTGATCTATTTGTCGTATTCGGGATGAATTAAAAGGGCAGCAGGTCTCCTTGTCTTGAATTCTGGCGCAGACGTCTATCACGGGGAACCTGCTGTTGTCTCATATGGTGAGAGAGGGAAGAGGAGGTGTCGATTTTTACCAGCGTTGCTCGTTCAGGCCACACGACTTTTTCGGAGTGACTGTTAAGTACGGATGTGTTCTTGTGAACGGGTAACGGGTATCAGAGTGGAGTTTCCGGCGTACTTCTGAGCCGGCTTCACAGATATAAGCGCCTGTAAATCTGGACGTATATTTACGAATCAGCAGGTCTATGTCAAGCTCCGCTGGGATAGTGCGGCCTCGCAGCTGACCGGATTCAACCCTGTGGAAAATAACTCTCCGAATTCTACCGCGATATGTTTATGTGTGCGACGGTGAGGCGCCCCCGCCGCAGAATGGCAGGGCGCGTCATCTTTGTGATTGACAGGAAGGCGAAGAACAGTGCCGTCGTAAAGGAGTGCTGGGCACAAATGCCCCTTATCGGTGATGGCTGCTCGTGCCATGTAGGCATGCACAGGAGTGGCGTTTCGCTGCCTTGACGGTGTCCTATTAGTCGTGTTGAAGTCAAGTACTAGGGAAACTGTACTGCATGTGCGGTGTGCGGTGGGGCTCGCGAGAAGCAGAAATGCATATCGAGTCAGTTTGATGGTGTGTCGGCGTTTGCTGTTCAGGCAGTAGCGCAAGAAGCTGAGTTCTCTGCTCTGTGCTAACTACGTCGTTGTTATGCGACGTCGCGCTGTTTCATACGTTAGCGAGGACGGATTGAGCGCGTGGTTGGGTGTGATTTATCCAGTGTTTTTCTTTGCCAATATAATGTACACTGTCATGGTCGCGCGCTTAAGGCTTAAGGGGAATCGCGCCTCGAGCTTCCGGTTTTTTGCAGCACTTCCCGTTGCGTGCGGTTTGGAAATGTGGTGACCGGTGACCCGGACGTTTTTTCGATGGTACGCGACTTTCCGTGATTGTTCCTCCTGATGTCTTTCTTTCGTCTGTCACGTGCGAATTTCATGTTTCACCTTCCCGGACCAGCCTGTTGCACCGTTGGAGCGGTTGCAGTCACGCACGTCTCTGCTGGGGAGACAGGCCCAGTTACCAGGTTTCGTTGTATGCTGAGGTTAGATTTTGGGCGTGAAGTCACTTGACAAGAAAATAAGTAGGCAGGGCACGAGAGACGCGCCCAGATCATCCACTGATGTATCGTATAGCACAAGTGAAAGCATTTCATGGCTACAACCGTAGCGTTGGCCATGTTCTAATATGGGAGATGCAAATAATACCCAAGTAACACTTCATCACGCCAGGCATCCCTCAGCCGGTATCTGTCAATGAGGTCAGATACCGGAGGAAACTAACAGAAAGGCCGCCCCCGCCAGGCGGAAATCCTTTCCCCCGGGACTACTGAAGACCAGCAGGGACCTGACGACGGGTGCAGGTGAACTGCGTATAGGTAGACGGAATAGAAACAGGTAGATGGGGCAACACAAAAAATGTACATTCCTTTCAGTCATTTTCTCCAGCCGGTGCCTCCGGAGGCTCTCAAGCACAAAGACGTGCCCACTGAACGGGGGCAGCTCACGTGTGTAGCTCCTGCTCACTTGGAGAACCAGTTTTGCCAGTGTACGGATCAGTACAAGGTACTTTTTGTTTGTGTCGAGGAAAATCAGCCAGTGGACAGACACTTTGACACATCACTGAACGTGTTTTCTAGACTCAGTGAGACGATCTTAATCTTGCGCCGTTTCTGGCGTCTCCAAGTGTAGCCCGAATGTGAGAGCCTCCAGCGACGGCAGTACACTCCGCATAAAAGTGAGTGTGTCGATGCTGCTCTCTGTCAGCTCGACTGGGGGCTGCGGAGCTGTTGGTATGCTCCTAGAAGGAAGAAGAGCCGCCGGCGGTTCTACGGGGACGCTGACGATTGATGAAGTCGGAGGGACCTGCCTCTCAGTGGCAGCCGGTGGTGAGTTGTGTTCACCACTGTTCAAGGGCAGTACCGGGGGAAGAACTGAATGGAAGACACAAAACACAGACGACGTTGTCAACGGCGTATGCGACTTTGTGTCCCGTCTGGTCATCGCGGTCAGTGTATCGTCGGCTACAGCAGGATATGTGTACGCCTTTAGGAACTGAACGGTAAACCTTTGATAACCAGCAAACATTTTGTAGTCTACACTCGGCGGCCTCCCCCTTCGACATAGGAACAGACCTCTCAAGAACAGCCAAAAATATGTGCTGAGATGCTGCCTGACTCGTTGTGTATCATGGCTACTGGAACAGTCACTACTCTGACGGCGTCCGAACACTGATACTAACCTACCCGACCCCGTGAAGAACTTTCTCAATTGGTCGCTATCAATGCCTGTCAGAAGTGCAAAAAGTGAACCGAGTTGAGGTAGTATTGCTCCTCCAGCTTTCCCAGACGCCCTCAAGTCCATTTCAGGCCATGCAGAGTGCGGGAGAGGTTCCAACAGGGGCGTGGCAGGCGATGCTTGCAGTCCCTCCGACGCAAGGCTGTGAATCACGGTTTCTGCGGCTTGCTGAAGAGCTAACTCGACTAGTCTCCCCGGCATCTTTGTTTCTAGTTCCTCGTCCATTTTGCCTGAGGCAACACCAGGGCTGTGGCTGAAGCCCAAGATATCACCGTGGTTCCCTTTCGGACTCATACTCTTTGAATGAGTATCCGAAGAATGGGGTAGTTGCCAGAGGGGCATCGAATCTCTCTCTTCCCAAACAAAGTCTGACTCTCGTCCTCCTCGCTGTTCTTTGATGTAGTCGAGGATAGCTTCCAGATTTTGCGTGGGCACCTGTTTTGCGGAGAGCCCTTGACCTGCCAGGACCGCCTGTGCAGGATCTCGATCTGCGTCAAGCTCATTTACGCGAGGGCGGGGAGCAGGCTGGGGCGCCTCTGGCGCTGAGGATTCAGGCGGCAAATCTGACGCAGGCGACGCGCTGTCATATGCAGGGGTGACGCTAGTTGCTGCCTCCTGAGAACTCGCCGACAGGTTGCCGAACGGGATAGGTGGTGACTGAGGGGGAGACTGAAGAATCGAGTCCAGCGGGCTCCTACGAGAACCCCAAGTTTCAGGAGCCAGAGCGCTCGGAGGGGTTGGAAAGACTGACGATGTGGCCTCCACAGGAGTAATGGAGGAAGGTGGGAGTAATTCATTATGAGAGCTGCTTGTCTCCTGAGCTTCTTTGGCAAACACAGATTGCTTTGAGTGAATAAAAAGCCCGTCTTGCGCCGCAGTACCGGCGAACGAAAATGGAAGAGAGGGGCTAAAGACTGAACGGAGAGGAGGCAAATGAAATACGAGATGAGCGTCTCCACCGCTCGTTGTTTCCCAAGCAGTTTCTCCGGGTAGCGGGAGCCGCCCTCGGAGATGTGGGAATACATGGGATGCAGGATCGGTGTGCGCGGCTGGAGAAATCTGAGAAGCAGCGTTTCGATGCGGAGGACTTCGGGGTAGCACCGCAGGCGCTGGCAAAGCATGAAGAAGCGAGACGGGGACGAGAATGACAGCTTGGCTGAGCGGAAGGCCTACGAGCGCAGTACTGCTAGTCACGGGGACGGGCAGGCCTGTGGAAAGCGACACTGTTGACAAATCTGCTGGCTGGCGACTCAAAAGAGAAGTACTACTGAGGCTCCCGCTTGTGGGGTCCAGCTGTGAGGGTAAAGCGCGTGTCTTGTCGGTGTCAGCGGCGGAAGCGGGCGGAATGTTGCCATTTGCTGCTTGTGGTGCGGAAGGAATAGTGAAGGGCCGGGGTGGACCGAATGCAGGTAACAGACCTGAGTCTGCGCCATCGGCAACCGGTAGAAGATACAAGGGGAGGGAAGAGTCGGAAGGTGAAGAGGACGGACCGAACTTGAACTCCACAGTAAAGGAGGACTTTTTATTGGGGCGTACAGAGGCATTACCTCCTGCCGAAACATCCTGTTTGCTCTCGGGTGTTGTGGAGTTCCCCTGCTGCCCTTCTTTCGCAGGTTCGGAAAAATCATTTGAAGGACGGTCCTGGGTGTTGTTTTCACCTTCATTATGTTGGCGCAGTGAGTGGTAATCCTTGCTACCACGCTCATTTCGTCCAAGGAAATCTGCTTTTTCTTCACCCCTGTTACTCGAATCGCCAAGAGGAAAGACGTCACTGTAATGAAGCTCTGGAAATCTCCTGTCATCCTCTGAGGATGGTGTATGTTGCTGACCTTTCAGCAGGATATTTTTTTCTCGCTCCGCTGTTCTTGCTGCTTGTGCATGGGCCCTGTTCTCCCCAACGTAAGGAGGTCCGACAATGTAGCCGAGACTCGCGAGACGTGCCGCAGCCGAAGAGGAGCGGAAGAGGGGGAATTTTGGTGAATGGGCATCTCTTTTTGCTTGTCTTCCTTCAAAATCCGCCGTTGGCTGTATACCTGTGATCTGTCGTTCGCTCTCCTCTTGCGTGGAAAAGTGGCTCCGGTCGGCATCTACTTGCCCTTCGTAGGACGGCCCCGTGCTTTTCTCTGTGCTGCTATGTAGAAAGCCGGACTTGTCTGTGGTCTCTGTATTGACTCGGAATAGAGTCCCAGAGGCCGCAAGCGTAACTTTCTCATCATGATGGAACGTCAGGGAACGACGAGGGTCTCCGGCTGGCTTCGCCACAAATAACATTAGGTCATGCTTATCAGGGCGCAGCTCGCGCAACTCAGATTCTTCTGGAGAATGGGAAAATGAACGAGTATTCTCGGCAGCATGTGCAGAAAAAATGTCACTCGCGAGAAGCAGCAGAAGAAGAACGGCAAGAGACACCAAAACTGGAACAGGATGAGCAGGTGATCCGGTGCTACTCGGCGAAGGACGTCTGGTGACAGTGAACGCCCCACTCGAAATACAAAGCGAATGCCTAACCAGAAGTCGAGTTGCCTTGCAAGAGCAATCTCGGGTCGCACGGCTGCTGCTTCTGGAGTTCTCTTCGCCATGTGCCAACGTTGGAGGGCTTACTTGTACCTCCTGTGATGACTTGGGGGAATGAGGCACTCCAGCGAGCAGCCTGGCTCCTTCAATTCTTTGGTGCTTCTGTTGCGATGTGATTCCGTTATTCCTCCTTCTGGTCATCATCCTCACACCCACATGTTGCAGAGAAGCCTGACGAGCGAAATAGCGAAAGCGCTTGTCGGCTTAAAGGCTTCGAAATAGTCAAGGTGCAGGGTCTAACAGACTCTCAATCGCAGTATGCGTCATGGCTTTGATGATGCAACCTTTTGACGCCTTTCTTCTCCTAACAAATCGATTAAGGAAGACGAGTTGCACACGCGGAAGCCGGGGCATCTGTTCGGTTCGCACGTGGGACTGTAGGGGATCCCTGTGGCGGAGTATCGCCGGGAGTCGCTACAGTGTGAGAGAGGCAAATCCCTAAGGGGAGAATGGCCTCCAGCCAAATAAAAAAAGAGGAGCTTTCTGTAGCACGCACCTTTTAAGATCAGCAGGTCGAGTCGCGTTGGGGCATCACAACAAAGAAAGCTACACATGTGATCCGCGGCTTGCGGAAGACGATTAGCAGTCGATCTCTCGAGGACAAGTGAGAAAGATAGAACGAGCTACAGACTCTTGTGGAGACATATTCAGAATGCTGTAGGTGAAACGGGCGAAGCAGGGCGCGCGTAGCCATGTAGGACCGCGCGAAGAGTAATACGACCGACGCGCGGCAGAATCAGCAAATAAGTGTACTACGCTCCTGCGCGTCTGGCGGGAAAGCTGAAAAAATTCGGGCACTTCCGTGAACCCAGATGATGAATATACTCAGTATACGGCAATCCCAACCGTAGAAAGGTCGACGTTTCTCGACTCACCTTGCTCTTTCGGTGCTTTTCTCACTGTTTTCAGACTGACACGGTCACAGGGGAATGGGAAAACCGTGGGGATACGATCTTCTACGTGTGGGATGGGAAGCAAGCGCCGACCTCCCAAACAACAACTCAACCGGAGACCCAAGTTTCATCACACATCCGCGCTCCGTGTCATTAAGCAAAAGGAAACGAGGTGGCATTGTTGCACATGCGTCCGCTCCCCTACTGCGGGAACGAGAGTGAGGAGCAGATTGCCGCCTCCAGCTCTGGATTGCCTTCAAGACTTCACCAGCTATTCATCATTGTAACAACGTGAGTGAGTGTATCGGGCCATCGTCTGATTCTTCAACCTGAGACATCGCAATTGACGTGAGTCTATTTAACTTGAATGAGTGCCTGAGGTTTTATTGCGCAATGGACTCACAAGCTTATCCCAGTACCAGCACTTGGAGAGACGCGCTGAGCCCGGCGCTTTCATGCGATTTCCTATGCTGTTGGTATGTCTGTTGGACGCGCAGACAACAGTATGCAGAAAAAGTGTTCTCGCACGCCGGGTGGAGATGTGGTGTCATCACGGCAGAATCCCAGCTCTAGTATTGTAGCTGGCTCGCCTCTTGCTCGCTCAAGTTCGCTTTTTCCTGTGAGCGCATTAAAGTGGCGATGTTCTCTTCTCGGCGGGTTTGAGTATCCGAAGTCCTCCACGCCCCCGTTGGTACTTGTAGATTTTGAGTAGAGGTGCAAGACGTAGCAGAGCACATGGTATACAGCCGAGCGATAGTGCACACGAAAACGAATTTTGCTGGTTGCTTGCTTCGGACAGAAGCGATTGTAATTTGCTACGGCCTCGCGTAGACTCTATTCTCACTGTACGCGCTACGTACCGCAATCACCAAGGTAGTTTTGCATCCCAGGCGCAGTATATGCCCCTGTTTAACTGGGAAAAAGGAGATAGACAGGATAAGTCTCCTGAAAGAGATTCGCGTATGTGATGCTCTGTCTCCGGAAAAATGAGAGCGAGGCGCGCCTACACGTGAACCCCGCGTCGGAGTCTCAACGGCGTTCCTTTTACTACCTTTCTTCGCGGAAGCGAAATCGGACCAACCAGCTGCATAACGCAGATGTGCCCATGAAGGACCATGTAATACGCGTAGAGATAAACTTTTTTGACTGTGTGTGTACAAGTGTCACGATCTGACCTTTGTTTTCTGCTGCATCGTTCCCCGCTGTCACTCGGAGACACCTCAGCCCTGAAGTCCGTGCCGCGTTGCTGCCATTTCCGTGCATGCATTGACCGCCTCGCTTTTTACGGGCAGTGTACGCTGTATTCACATATTTCAAGTAGGAAATATTGTTGCGCTCTGGTTTTCTCATTCAGAGAGCTCGAGCGCACACAAGTTGCGATTCCGTGACAAGTAATTATCCGCATCAAAACAATGATCTGGCTCTCGACCGGACTACCTCAACTACAATCGAAGCCCCAGGTCGTCAGTTCCATACCGTTTGTATTTGGGCCAAAGCCGCTATCGTCTTCATTGGATATTTGCTTTGAGGGGGTGACGTGCCTGTGGCCGTAGTTTGGTTCTGGAACGGAGCGCCTCTTTTCCTAGCGTTCAGAGATGCGCGGCAAAGAAACACATACAGCCGGTTGGTTTTATCATCGCTTTCGCTGTTTACTGCTTTTCTTGTCTTGAACGGAAGAAGATGGCCCCTTCTGGGCTGCTGTCGTATTTGCATAGGAAGGTGCAAGCCTTAGCCGTTGCTGGCTTTGAGCGAAGGCTGGCGCCCGTCTTGACCCATTCTCCAGCCTCTCGTAGTCTCGCTACGACAACGAGGGGATGGCGTCGCGATTTGTCACCTTCCTGTTCCTCTCACGCTGTGTCCTTTTTTCCCCGCGAGCGCTCTTCACTCTTGCCTCTCTCTTCGGTTTCACTGCTTTCAACTTCTCGCCTGTGCGTTTCGCGGGCATGCAGCAGGGAATGGGCCGAAGTCTTTTCGTACTCTGGCTCAGTTCAGAAGGAAAACCGATGTCACGTGAGTGGTGCAGCTTCTGCACCCCTCTCTGGCTCTGCGGGGCCGGCCGTCAAGGCGGGAGATAAGGGACACAAAGGCGCACCCGCGAGCGAGGAATCAAACGAGTGAGTTATCCGTAGTTCCGCACAACCAGAGACAGTCTCCATGTGATGCCTCATCGCGTTGTAGGGCAGCAAATCGCGGGAAAGTTCTCTTTCCTGGTATCGCTGGTGAAGTCTTTTGGTCTGGCCCTAGGTGCGCAGTGAGCTAACTGTATACAAGGAATCTCCCAAACAGAATCTACTGTCTCAGATAGTAAAGAATCTACTTTTCATGTAGCTACGAAACTTTATGCCTAAAAGGGTGGGCATTCCGGTGTAATGGTCTTGGGCAGTGGGGGGTCCGCCAGGCACGTGGATGAAGCGTCTGTCTATGGCTGACCGCCCGCGGACCGGAGAGTCTTTTCTTCGTGCACCTTTTCCATCTCTGTGTGGCGCAGAAAACCGCAGGCTACTCAAAAGCCCCTGGTGGCGCCCGGCTTCGAAAGACCAGTGGGCTTGTGGCTACTGGGTACGTGCAGAACGGCTGCAGAGAGGACGTCTTGTGTTGACCTGGATTACAATTCATGTGGCAGCTACCGATGCGACCCGCGGCAGCGGCTGTCTTCAGAATTGTAACGGACATTAGTTAAGCAAGGCGCCGCAGAAAACAGGAAGTGTGCAGGATTTTTCTTCGGATCGTGGCTGCAGGGCTGACTTCGTGTTCGTATGCGGAAGGCGGGCGCGCTCCCGCAGCCTGCTCAAAGCGGTGCTGCCTGGGCGGTACATTGCGTCTGAGCCAACAATCAAGTTCCCAGCCACACAGTCTTGCGTGGCATCGAGTGTTTGTCTTGCATACAGGCTGCAGCGGCCTCATCTTCGGTCTCGTGTGCTGGGGCGGCTACACGCGCCTCACGCGGAGTGGTCTCTCGATGACGCAGTGGAGTTTCCAGGGGAAGCAGCTTCCGCAGACTGAAGAGGAGTGGGAAGATGAGTTCAACCGATATAAGGTATGATTTGCTGAGCGCGTAAAACAGAGTTCCTGTGTGCATTGGATGATACTCGGAGTCACGCCAGACAGGCCTTCACTACAAACATCACATGGTATGTTTCGAAAAAGGTTTGTGTGAAGCCTCGCACTGGGCAACCACTTATGAATCCCCAATAAATCTTGCCACCAAGAAGCTACCAGCTGCATCGTACCTCGCAGACGTTACGATCAAAATAGTACAGCTGGCCTGATCGCGTTCCAGCGTTATGCTGGACGTGCTTAGGCGCTAACTGTCCAGGGGTCATGCGACCGAAGAAAATCAAATGTGGAACTACGGTCACCGGAAACTAAAGAGCGACCTATGCTCGTAATTATGACATCCGTTTAGTATACGTGATTGCTCCGCTTCGGCGTACGGCGTAACCTGGAGTTTTTTACTGTCAAACGTTGCTCTACGGCAGTGCTTTCATGGGACGCCGTTTTTCGAGAAAAGGGAATGGGGGCTTGCAGAACAGGTCATCCGGAGAGGCATGAAATTCCCAGACGATCGTAGACGCTGAGCAACACGCTTTGAAACCGGCCGCACCAATCTGTGGCATGCTGCGTTGCATTCCAGATGACACCCGAGTACAAGCAAGTTCACTATGGGATTACTTTGGAGCAGTTCCAGCAGATTTATTTCATTGAGTGGTTCCACCGCATGTTCGCCAGAACCACGGGTCTGGCATTTGTTGCGGGGACTGTTGGCTTCGCGCTCGCCGGAGCTCTCACGTCTCGCATGGCGCTGCGTCTTGCTGGTAAGACTCCCTAGGAACACATTTCTGGCTTGTAGCAGTCTTCGCCTCATGCCGTTGACTCTTTCCCTGTTGCTGGGAACGGGACGAACCTAAGTCGCAGATGGAGAGATGAGTCGTCACGGTGAGCGGTAATTCACGAGACAACAGCGCGGCGGTCAGCGTGGAGCCTGTCCGTCGCGCTGTTGATCGCCCCCGTTGGGCTGCGCAGAGGCCTCTCCACCGTCATACTCGCCTGTCTGCAGCCGTCCTGCTCACTTGGCTTCAGACTTCTGCCGATTGAGGGTATGTGTGTGACGCCAGCGCCTAGCCACGGTCAGCGAGAGAGCGCCACTGTGTCTGTTGAAAGTTTGTACCAACGTTCCGTGTCTTTTACAATCGCACAGGTATGGGTATCCTGGGGGAGCTCAGGGACTCGTTGGCTGGTGGATGGTCAAAAGCGGCTTCAGCGAGCCGACGACTGAAAATAAGATGCCCCGGTGAGGAGGCTCGCGATACGCCGCGTATCCGCGTGCTGTCGAAGAGACGGCGTGTGTACGGGACCCCCTAGGTGCACCACTGCGTCGGACGTGTGTGCGGATTCGTGAAGACGTGTGCAAAACATTCAAGATCGGTTTCGTCCAGGAAATGCACTCTGCGTCAATCATCGTTTTAGTTGACAGCTTTCGTTATGGAGGAAGCTGCTTTTGAGGGCCGAGAGATTCGGATGCGCTGTGGTAGACGGTAGCTCTTCAACCACGTTCGCATTGGCTTAGCGTCCCTTCCTGTTGAGAGTCATGTCGGTGTGAAACAACAAGATATGACAAGACGCCTCTGCTTCCCAAATTCTGGCTCTGCGTGCAGGGTGTCGCCTTATCGACTTGCGTTTCACCTCGTGACCGCCATGTGCCTCTATAGCATTGTCCTCTGGCACGCGCTGTCGCTGCTGTACCCTCCCGCGACAACCGTGTCTATGGCGGTTGCGCCAGCGGTCGCAGGCGCCGCTCTGAGAAAACTTCGGAGTCGAGCGTGGGGAATGGCCGCCATTATTGGAACGACGCTGTGTTCAGGCGCTTTTGTGGCTGGAAACGACGCCGGTCGCGCCTACAACACCTGGCCAAAAATGCTCGACCAGTGAGGCCTGGGGAGTCACCTTTACACGCACTTTGTCGAGTCGACCAAAGGGCCTCCGTGGAGGGCGCTCTCTCGCTCAAAAAACAACGTTCCTGGAAGTTGATGGCGGTAGTCTCGAGCGCGTCAGCTCCTATATAAGGCCGGCCCTGGCGGTTGCACGGGACATGAAACGGGTGTTTTGTGGGGACGCCGCGGAACTGGCTAAAGCAAACATGTTTTGGTACTGCGGTATGTTGCGCGCGCGTGTATAATTCAAGTCTTTATCATACGAAGACACGTGGTAAGTAGTGCAAATCTGTCTTGTCGCCATGACAGCTGTCTTCTGGTGCCGAGGTGTCCCTGCAGCTGGGTGCCTCCTGAAGTCTACGAGGTGAAGAACAAATTCATCAAGGTCTTCGAGTCAACGCCAGTCGTTCAGTTCGACCACCGCATGCTGGCCTACGCCACTTTGATTGGATCGGGCCTTCTGTACTTCACCGGTCGCAGGCTTCCTGTACCGAAAGAAGTGAATGTGAGGGCACAGACCGCGCGGAACAGGTGGCCCATGATTTCGTGTCGGCCGCATGATGTGCGGTGACTTCCGACGTCTGAAACCCTGGTCTGTGGGGGGCTGTGGTGTATAAATTGGTATGCCATGCCTCCTAACTTCCTGCATCCGCATTTGTTTGCGAGCTGCGACTGAAAAATCGATGCGCGCTTCTCAGCCGGGTCGCGTTACAACACGGCTGAGAGGTGCGAGCAGCTTTTGCTACTGCACCCCCCCAGCAATGAGTTCCAAGAGGTGCTCTCTATCATCCGACACCCGAAAAGCAGAGCGTATTCTTTTGGTCTGCTATTGATCTCTCCCCGTGGCAGGTAGCAATGGGAGCTCTCCACGGCACGGCTGCATTGCAACTGCTCCTTGGAATCACTACGCTCCTCTGTCTCGTCCCCACTGAGCTCGGTGTCCTACACCAGGTAAGTGGTGGATGTGCAGTTGGCCCCAGTCACTATAGACCTCGTGCTTTAATTGTTACGTCAGCCTCTTCATAGTTCCCTCGGACGCCCGTGGCATGTGTTGTCACCTACGCGTGCTCTGTCCCTCGGCTACGCCGGATGCTGTCGCTGTACGCCGCACTATGCATGCGGACGAACTTAGCACTTTCGTTAGTGATGCTTGTATAGCTCGTTTCCTGCGCGGATCAGCGTGTTCCTGTTTAATTGGAGCCTACTGTAAGATGGTGCACGTTGTCCGCTTTGCAGGCCGGTGGCATGGCGACGCTGAGCGCCATGGTGTATCTGCTTCAGACAATCTCGAGAGCTTCCAGGTCGCTGCCAAAGTAACCTGGCATAGCAAAAGAGCTGTGTTGTTTTACCCCGCCAAACAGCATGACTCCCGCTGCACTTCAGTCGTCGGCTAGCCGAAATAGCATGCCCGCTGGCCACATGCAGTGTTCCTGGACTGCAGATAAATCAGACTTTAGAGGGTGCAGAGTCGAGTTTGCAGTGATGAAGCTAACTGGCGCGCTTTGATTTTGACTCTGCTGTCGACTGCTTCTTCGTATGGACGCACAAGCATAGATGTGCGCATATTTTTTCATGTATTTCGTGAAGTGGGCCACGAATCGAAATCATCGCGTACACGCTGATCGCGTGCCAGGGGCTCCAGCACTTGCCATGCCACGTACAAACAGAGGTGTGCTTTGTTTTTCTTTCCACTGTGTTTTGCTTGTCTAGTTCGAAACAGCGTCGTTTTTTTGTCACGTCTTCTCCCCTTGCGTGTTCGGTAACAAACCGTTAAATCGCAACAACGTTCTCATTCGTATGTCGGTGCTTGTCCGTAGCACCTACGTTTCACGAGACTCTGGAGTGCTATGGCACGGGCGCCCGATGCTGAATTTGGTAGCGAAGAGACTTACTAGAGCATTAGGACGACCCCACTGAGGCTATGCTCACACGTTGGAAGGCCCTGGTGCTAACCGAAGAAAGGGTACTTCAAGGAGTTGAGGGCAGCATAACTGTATTATTGACGTGACATGAAAGACCACACAGTGCTTCACGTAGTCAGTATCGAACGCCCGGTGGATGTGTTCCGAGTTTCTACGGCGGCTTTTCACTACGTAAGAGATCTGAGGAGCCACACAAAAATGTCGCTGTGTCACCGGTGCTGAGTCCGTTTAGGGATGCGTGGCACTGTCTCCTCAGGATCTTATTGTAACGCCTGATGAGAGTTCATTCGCTGACGATATAAGTGTCTGTCTTTTCTGGGATTCACGCCACCAAAAAGAGATTGGAGAAACGCTCCCCCTCCCGCCCCGCCCTCTCGAGGGCTTGTGCGCGAAGGTGTTTCCCGCGTGGTTGCGCAGCTGTAAGAATATATTAAATCGAAGGCTAGACAGTTTGTAAGTTGCAAGTGGCTTCACATGCAGCGGCACTCCTTAAAGATCCGACAGTAGAAGCCTACGGACACATGTGAACAGAAGGCGAGAGAGAATCGAACACCGCGTACGAAGAACGCAAGCACGTTACGGTGACTGTGAACGTCCTGGCTTCCCCGCCCCTTCTGCGCCCATGCGAAGTGTCTGTTGACACAAAAACAGCGTTATCGCGTTCAGAAGAAGGACGTGTTGAGTTTCTCGGCAACAGCAAACTGCAGTCGGGCGAGGCTAGTGAGATGGACGACCATGAGGTTGTCTTGGAGCGTATTTTGGCACATCTGTTCGAAAACCTCGAGATCCTGCACGGCCTCGACGCAAAGAGCTTTGCTGAGGAATCGTCCGATTTCAGGGTCAGCCTTCTCAGACCCATCGAGAACGCTGCGGACATAGGCTCCGCATTTGTTCAGCTGGTCAGAAAGCTTCTCGAGCGCCGCACCCAAGCCCTGCTTGATCACAGGCACTCCCGAGATCGCCGGTGTGTCGCTGATGGCCGCAGCCGCCGCAGCTGAAGGCGGCGCGCTGGTCGCCAACGCGCTTGCCCTGTTGCCTTCATGCTGCTGACGGTACCGGCGGTTGGCTTCTCGGACCTTGAGGAGGAGCGACAAGCCTGCGCGGTCTGACGAGGAGGCGAACAGCTCCAGTGGAAGCTCCTGAAACTGGAAGCACGCGTCCTTCGCCATGTTCAAGGGAACTTGCATAAAGGCCTGAGGGGTCGCGACAAAGAATCAAAAGGAGATGCTATCACGGACCGCAGGGATACACACGCCCGACGCCGACAATCGCTGGCGCACCACAAACCGCGAACACGGACGGTTACAGATCAAAAAACACCTCGTCAAGCGGCAAGATGAAGCTGAAAGACAGGAGGAGGCTGAGCGAAACGCAGCATCTGTACGCACACAAAAGACACTCCCGCCGCACCCCGCCACGTGGGGTGGCAGTCCCAACTCAAGAATCCCTGAAAAAGTCCACACAGCAGCGAAAGGTGTCCCCCAAAGTGGAGCAGGAAAAAGGGTCCAGGCGCGTCTTGGAAGCGGCTATCTCCTCCAGGCAAACGCGAGTGCGTCTCTTCCACATGCCGCGCCAAGCGCCGCACGCGCGGAGGCGAGCACCCCCCCCTCCGTATGATGCGCGGCCACATCTGCGACCACGGTGCATGAATCTCTCAGAACAGACCGACCAAACATCACTTTTTCACCGCTGTCGCGTCATCTCCGGTGTAGCGGCCTGTGGGGCCGCCCTACCCCCGGCGCACGCGCCCCGTAGCCCATGCAGCTCTCCGCGTATGAGGGCGGCACGCGTGTCCCACCCGCCGGTGACTTGGCGGTCCTCCCCCCCCCCCCTCCCCCCCCCTCGAGGGCTGACATCTACACAAACGAGGCGTACCTTGATGGACAGGTTGCCGCGGTCCATGGTGGTGTTGACCATGAGGTGGATGGGCTCGGTGAGGGGCGGCTGGGGGTGAAACTTGGAGACGCTGTTAAACTGCTTGAACCAGCCGTGGACGGCGCAAGTCAGCTCAGTCATCTCGCTGCCCGTACAAAACCAGCCAACAACAATGTCCTTCGCGCCGCTGCCGCTGACCTGCTGCTTTAGTTCATACATCGTCTCGTGGTGATCCTTAATGATCTGCAGCAGACCCTGGGTGAGCAGAAAACAGCGCACACGACGGCGACGCTTGGCGACTCGCTCAGCGGGAACTGAAACAACCTGCAAGTCATCCACACGTGTATGCAGCTGCGCCGCCCCCTGACGACGGCCGACTGCCCCTCCACAGGGACGAGGGCATCGCAGCTGGCACAGTTTGGCGCGGCCTGCGCAGAGCCCGAGCCATCCAGACGAGCGAGGCCGCTTTTCTGGTGTTGACGGCTAATGAGGCGAGGCACCCTTCGCGGGACTCCACACAATGATCCACTTGTTCATACGTTCCCTCAAAGACAGCTGCACATGAGCAGCTGGCAGCCGGGCCGTTCTCCGCTGACTGGAGCACAACTTTCGCATGCACCTGTATGAATATCTGGCTCTATCTTTGTTTCAACGATAGCGCATTTGGCAACTGACGGTTGGCCTGAACTGACATGCAGTTCAGCCATGTAAAGTCGGAGCATCCTATCCTTGCCTTCATCAGCACAACTTGCATCCACGCATGATTTCGCGCAGCCTATATTTTGCAAAAAAAATTTAACTGCCTCCTCCTCCTTAACGCTGTGCATCGCGAGAGGCGACGAGTCCACAGAGTCCCGCGAGGAGCGAAGTGGAGAAGTGATCACGGCGCAGCCGCACAGCAGCGCAGACACCAGTCGCGTAGTCTTCACACGCCGGAACGAATCAATGCGCCAGATTCAGACGGGGCTCCAAAGACAACAAGCGTTCGCTGGCTCCAGGCGGGTGGGAAAAGCGCAGCGGGGAACTGACCTCATCGGTGAGGGAGTGTCTGTCGACGAAGCAGTCAGAGATATCGACCACATTTCCTTCAGAGACTGTTCCCAGAAGGGTGCCGATAACGTTGACCTGACCCTCCTCGCGTCGGAGGTAGGCGTCCAAGATCGTCAAAACGACGACGGGGTGGACGCGCACTTTGAGAAGGGGGAAGGGCAGGATGTCAAAGTGCTTCGGCACATTGTGCTGCTGGGAAGAAGCGCCAACCGACCTGGACACGGACCGAATCATCGTGGCGAAGAGTGAGAGCTCTCAAAAGACCGAGCTTGGGAGAAAGACAACTTTAGCGGCTCCTGCCGTCACCGTCAAAAGATACGCAGCCTAGCCTCTTCGCGAGTGCAGGCACTCTACACCGAGAAGGCGGAGCAGCTTACGATTTGACACCGGCGGCAGACAGCTGTCGCAGGAGACTGTGCTCGTTCAGAGGGCACGCAGAGACTCTACAGCGAGGTCACCCTGCCAGAAATGGGCATTCCCTTTACAAAACGTTGCTGCTGTTTGCCTTCTTCGACGAAGAGGGCGTCTCGAAAAGTGAAGGGGAAAACCGAAGAAAGGCGAGCACAGTGTCACCAGTTACGAAGAAGCGGCCCAGACAAACACGCAAAAGAACTCTCTCCGAGTCCCCACAGAACAAAGTTGCAAAGCAGGCAAGAACAAAGAAACAACAATAGGTTGCTCGTCCAAAAGCCAGCTTCTCTCAATGAATGACTGAAAAAAGAGGAAACGAGAATGCGAAAGCCGATAATATTGTTTGCATGGATGTCGCAAGTTGTACGGAGGTGGACAAAGGTGGAAAAGCCCTGGCATTAAACCGACAACAGTGGCTACAGTGGGAGAGGACCGGTAGAGAAGTGAAGACGGAGTAAAATACGGGTAGGAAATCCGGAGGTGAGAAGCCCAAAGTACAGAAAATAGATACGAGAAGCTGTGTGAGCTCTCCACCGAAAGAATCTTCGCTTCGAGAGACGTAGATTCGGGTGTCCTTTCGTGCAGAAACTCGTGAAGAGACTGCCCACGCGGACTCTTCCGTGGTGGAGGCGCATGCGGTTCACACGAAGATAACACACCGCAATTAGTATAGGGCGAGGCGTGAGGCAGAAGCGCATATTAGAGCCATCGTACGCAACACTGGGAGGAACTTGCCTCGCAGAAAAGACCAATTCTCCGGGTTTTTAAACCACATCTATCTGAGTTAACAAGAAGAGACTGACTCTCTGTTGACGTGGTCTAGCGCGCATCAGCCTTTTTCCGCGAGCGTACGGCCTGGATCCTCCAAGCCTCTTCCTCATCGAGGGCGGGTGAAGAGAAGGGTTGGTTCCCAGCTTCATCTGACAACTGCGAGCAAAACTGTGTTAGCCATTACGAGATACATCCAGTCTTTATCATCACTACAGTTTTTTCTACGCACTTCCGTTGTCCTGCTCTTCGAAAGTAGTTAGGCCTGGGGACTCCGCTGTTTCACCGGTAGCACACCCGTCGTCCCCCTCAAGCCTTGGATGCTAGGCAGCTGTAGTAACAAGTAGCGATTGTAAAAGGTGCGCTCGTGCTAAACAATAAAGCCGGGAGGTCATCCGAGTGAGACTGCGCTAATCGGATATTGAGCCGCCGGTGTGGAGGGGGGAATATGCATTCAGACTTACACAGTTTGGTACCCCCAAGTATACCCCCATGCCCAGCAAATGCGCCTCCACGCTGAAGCATGTACAAAGATATTGCCTTCGTTGCTCCAAGGAAACTGCAAGGAACTGACTATCATCAGATGGATTGGAGCATAGGCCGGCGGCCGTGATTCTCCAGTAAAGTTGGTTTGTATGCTGCGTTGGGGTCCTGACAGCGCGTAGATACCAAGGATAGCATTTTTGTCCCAGGAAGAGGCTACCGAGAGCTGGCGGCCTGTGACAGAAAGGTATGCATCGCGCAAGCCACTTCACTTTCTGCCAGAGGCGAGGCGATTCGCTCAGCACGAGGTGATGCACAAACGTCACATCTACCAGATACTTTGGTGTCACCTTCTGTTTTCTTGCCCGCCATAGTCTCTTCTGAGTTGCGAAGGGCAGTTCGCTTTGTCTCCGATATATGAGGGAAACACATTCGCTGTTGCAGCACGCTGCAGTACCGGGGGCTTACTCGTTCCGCTCTGCCCACTGGGGCTCTCTAACACCCATTATTCGAAACAGTGTCACAGTTGCACTTAAAAGAGCCTTCTCTGTCAAGCCTGACTGTGCAGCCGCCAGGGCTGGTAGTGAGAAGAAATGGGGGCTTACTACCCAATAACGAACCAGCTGGTGCGCGCCACGCAAGGTCATCATGATTTGCTACGGTATCGGCCTTATCGCCGGGATCAAAGGTGACTCTTCCCGTCGAATCTGCACGTATATATGCTGTCCCCCGCCAAACTCATACTAAATAAAGGTCAGTTGCCTTCCTGCATTGAAGGTGGCCTCTTGGTTTCCGTTACATGAGGAACAATCGCTCTCTGTCTGCATCTGATGAAATTGGTATGACCAGGATCAACCAAGTTAAGGAATATAAAAAAAAAATCAAACGACTGCTCCTGTCTGGAGCTCGTCTGTTACGCAGAGCTTCAGGATAGGTGCGTCCAGATCGTTCCGGTAAACCCTAATTTTCGTGGCGACTTCGGCGCATATTTCCGAAACCACAATGCATACTGCCACTGCCGCCAACTTGCTATCTGCACGGCCTCAATGTATAATACATCAGACCGGGGGAAAGAAGGCGATGTGTAGACATCAGGCGCCCGCAACCTCGATTCAAAGGCATTGGGTCTGGCAACCGGCTCTCATTCTCGCATTGCGAAGGAGCATTTCGCCTCATGTTCCGGCTGCGGTGCCTAATCAGGCTTACATAGAGTTCCGAAGTTTCCCAACTCACACACATGCTTACACACGGCTCTCTGATCCTATTCACTCTTCCCGTGGAGGCCCTGCCGTAAAAAATCAGCCTGCTGTCCATCATACGCGCATCTGGAGAGCCCTCCGTGGGGAGCCACCAAACGCTGTCAAGCGCGGGCAACTATGGTGGATTCGCGAGTGTCGATTTCCTGAGGGATGAAACGTCCCGTAGGGATTTGATCTTCTCGAAAGAAGCAAAATCATCCAGCTGAAAACCATCTACACTTAGCACGCATGTTGTTACAGTTTCGTTCCTCGCGACGCCCTGCTGTGTGCACGAGACTCTAGCTGTTCAACAGCTCAGCCAGTTACCGTGCTTTCCTTCCTGTTTTCTGCGAAGGTATGTGGAAAGAGTGTAGCAGACGCATGAAGAAGAGTGGTTTCTCACACCCGTCCCGTGGCGGCAATTCGTTTTTAATACATGGAGGAAAAGGCGAACGTTAGATCTGGTGTCGGTTCTGCCGCTGTGCAGCGTGAAAGGGTTGCCACCTGACTCCCGAGCTCCCTGTGTATAGGTTCACTGGGGTTCGGCGCGCGCGGTTCTTTTTCCGGCTGTTTGAGAAGCCCTGCACTCAACGGTACGAAAGGCGTGCCGGCGCGAGAGGGGTTTCGTGTTTTTTTCCCCGAACCTCGGACGGAATCGGCAAATAAATGTTGGGTACTTTTGCTGCGGTGTTTGGGAGAAGCACGGTTCTAACTATGTGGTCTGGGGAAATCGCAATCCCTCCGCTCAGACCACGTCGGAGCTCTTTTGCGTATGCGTTTCAGGGAAACGATCGCTTGCAGTTCCCTGGGGTTCCCTTGAACTAACGGGGGACCAAAACGAACCTTGTTTCCTGAGTCTGTTGGCCTTTCGTATTTTCGTGTAGATGCTTGATTTTCGCACCTGTGCGTCTTTCAGGTTCAGCAGAACATGTCTCTTTTTCGGGGTCGGCTTCGTACCGCCTTCAGCAGCCGCTGCCCAGACGCAGCCCCAGGGTCTTACTCAAGTTCGTCCCGGTGATCTTTTCCGAAGCGTTTTTCCCAAGTCATTCAGGGCAGTCCGTGGCGTTGCGTGGTGCGCTTCTTCAAGTGAGCATGTGCTTGGAGGTCTGCGTCGTGTACCCCCCCGCGCCCTTTTCGAAGCGGTGGTCCGTACATCGGGGATCCCCGCCCTCCACCAATCGCTGCCCTGAGGGTGAGACGTCCACAGTCTAAAGGCTAAAGGCAGCAGTATTTGGCTCTTGAGCGAGAAAGGACCGGGGCCGTCTGGTCCGAGCGCGGTCTGTTGGCGGCCTCCACTGATCAGCGGCTTGCCACCCGCGTGTTTCGTGACGAGCTTCACCCATCAGAGTGGCGGGAGGTTGCACATCTGAACGTAGTGTCCGGGGCCTGCGAGTTCGTTGCCTTCTCAGCGTCGAGCCTTTAAAAGTGAACGATTGTCGGTCGGGCTTCTTGTGCTCAGTAGCATGAGGACGAAGGTCTGCGGGGTTGAACGGAAAGCGACAGGGAGAACGGTAACTTACGAAGCTTCGGAGGACCTCCCAGTGTGATATCTCGTCTCTTCTTATGTCCAAGGTTTCTGTGGGCTACATGCTTAGCTAAGCCGGCGTGTACCGCTGCCTCTTTACTTCGCCCTGCCCCCCCCCCCCCCCCCTTCCCCCCAAGACACTGATTTTTCCTGTTCTTCAATCGGTCGGCGGTGAGCGAGAGAGTGTGTCCAGCCACGTTTGTTTTTGTGTTTACATCTTGTCCTCAGAGGTATTCTCTCATAGTCTCTTTTCAAGCCGACGTGTCGTCGGTCGGCTTCTCGGACTGGCCTTCAGGTGTCGATTTTTCTATTCAGTGTCACGAAGGACCTTTTGTTAACGGAGCTTTCCTGTCTTGGACCGAGTTTGCTTCCTTCCGTTCACGAGTCCGCATTCGCCTGCCCACCTCCGTGTGACCCAGCAGCAGGTTCGTGTGTGATCAGCCAGCCTTTTCGCCGTTTTTCTTGTGTTGTTCCACGTCGGAGAGTCGTGCACGGCTCTGCGCTGAGACATCATTTCCGTGGTCCCAGCCGCCAGGGAAAAGCAGAAGCAGCGGTTTTCTCGCCGAAGCGGAGCGCGGCCGCACTCGTGAGTTTTGTTTCTGAGCACTTGAGTCGTGTGTTGCCTGCCCTCCCCTTCTCTTCCTTCCCCCTTCCCAGGTCCTTGACGTCTGGAGGGAGAACTGCTCCTTGTTTTCTCTTTCGTCTTCGCCCAGCTGGGTTTCGTGGCAACCTGGCCTCGGATTTCCTGCGTCGGTTTCTTGTCTTTTTCCCCCTTCGCCGTCGATTGCCCCGTGGAACCCTTTTTCGCGTGCGGCGTCGCTTCTCGTGCTCCGCGCGGGTTCTTGTCGAGGATTCTGTGTTGCATCTGCGCTCCGCGCGTCCACGTTCCGGCGACTGAGCCCATGTTGAAGCGGCTCTCGAAGGCTTCGCGCAGCGGCTCGGCAGGGCGGGCCGCGTCCGCGGAGTCGGGGTGGGAGGAGGCTGGCAGCACGAACCCGAACACGCCCGTGATTGAAGACCCTGGAGGCCCGCGCAGCGGGCCTGTCTCGCTGCCGAAGACAGAGAGCGGCGACGTCAATGGCGAAGGGAGTCCCCGTGAAGCGGCTCAGGAGGAGGAAGAGCGGCGCCTCGCGAGGAAGCGCAGCTCCACGGGCAAGGGGAAGCTCTTCTCGCGGCTGACCTCAAAGTTCTCGCGTTCTCTCTCTGCCCTGCTGCATAGCGACGGGTCGGGCGCCAGCCACGAGGCTGCAGGCCGCAAGGCCGCGGCCTGCGGCAACTCGCGGGATGAGAGAGCCGGAGAGCTCGATGCGCCGCAGAGCGCCAGCGGCGAGCCAGGCGTGGCGGCGGCTCACGACGCGTCTTTTGCGCAGAAGAGGAAATTCCACATTCCGCATCCGCACCTGCTAGGGCACCACAGCCGCGCACTCACGCGGCAGCACTTGAGCGGGTCCGGTGGCGCGGCCGCAGACGCTGGCGCGGAGCCGAGCGGCCATGGGATCGGCACAGGCATCCTGCATGCGGCAACGGGGCTGATGCATCCTTCGCATCTGCCTCATCTTCACCTGCGCAGCACGCATGCCAAGCCCGAAAACGCTGGTCAACAACACACGCCACGCGGTCAGCAGCAGCAGGAGTCCGAGAACGGCGTCCAGGGTGTCGAGTTGCTGCGTCAGCTCCACCAGGCCCACGAGCGCGCGAGGAAGATCGTAGAGGACAGCAGAAAACAGAAAGAAATCCTGCTGCAGAGAGCCAGACAGGAAGTTGAGGAAGAGGCGGTTCGAGTCCGGTAAGTCCCACGCTCCTCTGCGAGCGGCTTGGCACCTTTACGGGAAGCTGCGGGACGCGGTGAGGGGCTGCCAGCAGCGTCTGAGCCAACTGGGTTGCAGAAGTGCTGGACTGCTAACTCAGAATTTCGCACGTAACGAGGAAGGGAGAAACGGAGCTGCATCGAGTGTTGTTCAAATACAGAGAGCAGTGGTGATCAACAACGGAGGTGTAGACATGCAAGTTCAACCTGCCAGACGTGTTTAGGCGTGTTCCTCGAAGGACAGAGCAGCTTTTCGTATATTCTCGGAAAAGGTGAATCCGTAAATTCGCGGTAGAGGTGAATCCTTCGTGTACTCTCGTTCACAGATTTGAGTGATGTTCCGGTGGCGAATTTCGTTTTTAAACAGAGAAGAAGCTGAGAAGGAGTTCGAAGTAGCTGCGGAGACAGATCAGAAAGAGGACGCGGCTTTCGCGGCGGCGACTGACGATGCCCCTGTAGATCCCCATGTGCCGCGGACAGCAGTGGACGAGGCTGCCCAGTTCTGCGTCGGTAAGCAGGCAGTCTACACTCCCTTGGTTCTCTTGTTGTACCACAGGGTTCCTCCAGTGGTCACTCTGTTCCATGGCCGCTCGCTCTCTTGGTACCCTGTAGCAGCGGGCTTTCGTCATCTGTCCCCGTTGGCTTCGTCGCTGTATGCCTGTCTTTTTGCTCGCGTGTAGCTGGACGCTGCGGCTGCCGTAGATCGCCGAAGTCGTCTCGTTTCGCATTGCCCTTTTCCCCTCTGTCGGCTACGGCTCGCTCTTTTTTTGCAGGGCAAGTCCTCCTCGTCGACGTCGGATTGCCTGAAGAACTGAAGAAGCGTCTGCCTGTCATGTAAGAATCCCAGCCGATTTCCGCGAGACGGAGGGTTCTCCTTCCGTGTGGCCGTTCAGATTTACTGCGCGGTTAGGGTGCCACAGGGGGAAGGGACATTGCGGATGGGGCTTCTCCGTCTAGCCGGCGAAGAACCAATCTGCAAGCAGTTTCCCTGCCGTGCAGCTGCGGCTGTGTTCGGCGTCCGAGCTTCGGATTGCGTGACGTCTCTCCTGTGTGCCTGGCCAGAAGCTCTGCCTGCTGGCTAGCAGATCGACATTCAGCGAGTCAGCGACACAACCATGGGCGATGCTGTCTGCGTCCGGCAGCCGGCGGGGGGCGCTGGGTGGCGTGCTTCAGACTTCAGGCTGTGTCCGCGGATACGTGCACCTGCAGACTCTCCGCTCGCTTGTCTTCGCTGTGGTTTCTCTCAGCAAAGCGAACCCTCCAACTTTCTTCCGGAAGAGCTGCGCGTCTCAGTACCCCTCCACGCGTGGGCCCAAGGGCGACCCGACGATTTTGAAGGCTGCGCTGGAGCACTCGTATCGGCAGAGTCGAGAGTACAGCGAAGCGCACTACGGCTCAGCGTCCCTGACTGAGACGATGACCGACGAATACCGCGGGGCGTGTTTGAAGAATCTCGGCGGCAGCAGCGAGGTTGGAGGCGCGAAGCGAGATGTCTACAGCGCGATTCTGGGTGACCGCGCATGGAACGAAGCTGACGAAGCTGACCTGCATCTCGACATCAACGACGTGCAGGGACAAGAAGACGATAACCAGTGGTGGGCGTCGAGACGCAAAGGCAACGATGATGGCTCCGTGACGCCCCGCGCCTTCTGCCAGGGCTGCTGGCCGGCTGCCCCTGCCTAGTGGAGCGACGAGCAGATACGCCGGAGGAATCTGAGGACTCCAGCGAGGCTGGGGGCACTCGCGAGAACAGGAGAACGCTCACCCGGAAGTGACCAAGAGAAGGAGGCGCGGGGGGACGCCTGACGCTGGGCGCGCACCCGACGAACTCCGGCGAGGAGGAAACTCTCAGAAAATCGGACCGAACGAACCAGAAATTTGCGAGCGCGAGGCGCCTGTCCAGGAGCGACGACGAGATACAAAGGAGTCAGGCAGCGTCCGTTAATACTGAGAGCAGTGCGGAGCGCATCTTGCAGAAGAACGAGAACTAGACGGTATCGGATACGCCAAGGGAGACAGCTCTCCATAGACATCTTGAGCAAGCAGGGTGGCTATGCAAAAAGACAGACGGCTCAGCGACGAACCAGGCGTCCAGTCTGGAAGAGAAGTGACAAACGTGTGTGATGCCGTTTTGCGAGTGCACGTGTGTATATGTGTATATCCATATATATTGGTCGGTGCTCTGAGGCGCGCGAGGAGGTTTCGTTTTCCACGAACATTTTTCTGAGACGCTAGATCTGAATGGGCTTTGGTTCCTCTCGTGCTCGAACGCGCGACGAGGCAACGCCTTGAGAGGCTTTCCCACGCACACGACTGTAACTTCTACGGCTAGACTTAGAGAAGAGACGCTGCCAGTCAAAGTTTCTGCGATATGCTAATCTCGGGCGAACCCTTCGGTCGTCTACCATCGCGTTCACCCCCATTGGGCAAGAAGAAAATCGGTCCTCATCGCAAGTGTCAAGGCGCCTCGCGAGAACCCGAACGGGATTTCATTCCGGTCGTGGCCGCTCTACGTAAACTAAGATAGGCAGTCACCTCTGTGTATCTCTCAAAGCAAGCGTGCGTATACGTATTTGTATAAACATACTTGCGGAACCTGTTACCAAGTTGTATACGCTTTTGTTGCGTGGGGGCATCTCAAGAAGGCATCAGTGTCTGGGCGCCTCTTGTGTCGCCATCAAGCTTGCGCCTGGCCTAGACGTGTCCTGTACGTATTTATTTTCTTTGCATGCGGCTATGTGTTCGTAAAGTATTCATGTATGACGTTCCAGTATATATGCGCAGGTGGGCGTTCTGTTGTGCGGATTGAAGCGCAAAAGAGGGGGGAATCAGCGGAGCGGAAGCGCATGCACTTCCAGCGGATGGGATACCAAGGCGCAGAGAGGCTGCAAAGGCGAGGGAGCGCGTACGGAACTGCTTGCGCTTTCGTTTTGCGGTGCTCGTTTTCGCGGAATCGAGAAAATGTGTCGAAAACAAATCCGAGTGGCAAGGAATCAGCTTATCGTGGGAATGGTCAGTTCCTTTCTGTAATCGCTTGTCCGGAAAGGGACATGAAAATGCATTCCACAGACGTGGGAACGACCCAAAAATCCGTACGCTCGAAGCAGGTCAGCGGGCAAGAACTGGGGCTAGCCGTTTCACATGAAAGCGGAACGTTTCTTAGTGCTAGCGTAAGGGCGCTACCACGACGTAGGTGACAGCTTCTTGGGCAACTGAGGGTATAGTTCTGGCTCGTGTACTTCCATTAAATGAACATGCTAGACGATTCTCGGGAAGGAAGGCACACACAAGCAGCAAGTCATCGGGTGGCGCAAGTTGCACAGGCAATTTCGTCTATTTGCTTGTTGAGAGCTTCACATTTTACATTCGCCGAGGTCAGTACCACAATGACAGCGAAGCTGGCTACATGCAATGGAAGGTCCCAGCGTTTATCTATTGAGAGGCATCCATACACATTCGCGCCGCTAGACAGCTTACACGGTAGAATTTGCCTGTTGACTGTTGTGCGGCGAATCCGCGTCCTCTGAAAAACATAGGAAGTCTTCCGATAGAGAAGCCATCCGCCGTAGTCTAGCTGCAAACCTTCGACGATAAAGACAAAGTGGCAGGCGCAGGAGTTCACTGTAAACGATAAAGCAAGCGTCTCGCAAGGCCTCCCGCTCCGGATACGCACTAAGTGCGTTGTGAGGCCAGAAGCAGCAACACTCGGAGTGTGCATAAGTGGTCGCCCTCTCGTGCGAAAGTGGAGTTTCCTTCTCCTTTCCCCGGTTCAGAAGCAAATGGCAGCATTTCCGTAGTGAGCCCCTACGTTACGTGAGGGAGCTGAAGTGGTGATTTACCTCTCCTCCTCGCCTCCTACACTCAGCGTACTAGTGCCCTCGAGCAGCATGGCATGTGCTCATGTACTATCCGTCTGCATTCCAGCTTTCTACGAACATGCGACAGGAGGCAAAACTCTAATCGTAGCGGTTTTTTTTTTTTCGTTTCTAAGGCTAAGGCTCTTGTTTTGATGGACAGTTGCGCTGCATGCGCAATTTGTAGAAGGCTCCGGCGGGATGACACGCGGAAGACAGCAGAGCCACCGCCTCTGTACGCTGTCTCACCATAGAGGAATTCGCCTATTCCCTTGTTTCAAGAGGTGCAAGCCGTCTCGTCAGGAAAGAACGTGGTATTTTCGCCTCTGTTTTCCATCTTCTCTTACGAGTCCCTTGCCGACTTTCTCTCTTAATTGCCGTCTTTTGCGGAGGCACGCGTTGAGCCCGCCTCTGTTCAGCGGGCGCTACTTTTCTTCTGTGCCTTGTTTCTTCACAGACTATTGATTTCCTCCGGTCGAGGCTCCTGTTAATCAACCTGTTGCATTTTCCCGCTTCATCCGGGTTGCACATCTCGTTCTTAAGCAACGCGTTTCTCCCGGTGGACTCTGCTCGATTTGAACTGACGGAGGTCGGCAGCGCCTCCGGTGTCTAGACACCTAAACCATCGTATGCGACTGAACGCAGCACTTTCTGGGGCCATTTCTTGAGTCCCCCAGTGACGTAAGACTCGGTTGTTTTGCGACCACTTAACAGCCAGTTCGTGACGTCTTCTGTCTTTCTTCTGGCTCTCTCTTCCCCCTCCCCGCCTCTGGACGCAGTAAACATGGTCACCTCTACAGCTCAGTCGGGGGGCGACGATGGGAGGGCCCGGGCCTTGCAGGCATATGTTGCCAAGGTGAAAGAGCACCGAGAATGCGAAGCGAAAGTAAAGAAGCGTAAGCCTGCACACTCTTCAAACGGCAGTCAGCCTACTACTTCCGTCACATACAACCATATTTTCCGTATATACATGTCCGGCGAAGCTCTGCGTGGTTGTACGCGTAGAGGAAACGTATTCGCGTCTGGGCACAGAGTATCAGGAGGGTATGACATCTGACGCTTCCTTCATTGTGTTCATGTGCTTATGTGATGCGCATCGTAGAGCGCGGTGAGCATCCGCTGAGTTCATAACGCTCATCCTGAAAGAAGATGTGAAGCGTAAACTGAACTCCGAGTGTTCATGTGTCCGACTGCGATACACATTTACGTATATTCGCGTGCACACACCTGTCCAGGCATTTGCCATGTATCGTGCAAGCTCTCCCACCAGCTCTGTCCACCCACCAGTGCAGATGCTCGCCCCTTTGTTTTCCCCTTTGGCATGTGCGTATATGGGCACCCGTTATTTCTTTCGGTGACTCTTGCACCGCGGAGAGGACTTTTCTCTCTTGTTGCTCGTCTGCATTCGTGCGCGTATCTCCGCTTCCACGGGATCCGGTGCAAGCTTCTCCGTACACAGGCATGCAGGCCAGCGCGCCGCTAACGCATGACTCTCACGATGTGCTTCGCCCATGGGGCTCTCTGTGCATGGCTTGCCTCTCAGTTCGCGACGAAGTGAAAAGGCAGTCTGTCCGTTACGACAAAACCGAGGATGACCTGAAGGCGCTTCAGGGCGTCGGCCAACTTATTGGGGAAGTCCTCCGGCAGCTCGACTCCGAAAAGTGTAGGCGCGCCACTGCTGGCAAGCAGTCTGGGAGAATGAAGCGCCGCCGACGTAAACGCGTCAAGCGGCGGTCTCTGCCCACGAAGGCTATCGCCTACCAGCGCACGACTACAGATACGAATATCTGGACACCTTGACTTTTGTAGGGGCTCGCCTCTGCGTGAAGACTGGCGCATGTATATATATATATGTATATGTAGGTGTATATATTGGAAGAAGGCACAGTGAAGAGGACTCTGTCTCGCCCGCGCGAACCTTCTGCGCGCGTGTGAACAGTTCCTCGGGGTCTTGTAGGATTCCTTGCCGGTCTGTGTTGTTCTATGCGCGGCCCACGCAGTCATTGTGAAGACCTCGAGCGGTCCCCGCTACATGGTGGGAAGCAAGCCGAAGATTGACAAAGCTTCGTTGACGGCCGGCACCCGCGTCGCGTTGGTACGTTCTAAACGAGAGAAGCGGAATTCTCGCTACTCACGAGTGCGAACCAGACCATGACCGATGTCAGCAGATCTACGTAAACGCGTGCATATATACTGATACAGTTCGCATGTTTGATTGGCATTTAGCCGCCCTTATACAATCAACCGATGTCGCAGACGTGTTCACGTGTGCGGATATATTTGTGTGGCAGAGCATACCCTCCGTGGCAGTGCCGTAGATAAGAGTGAGTGCCCCGTGTGACGCAGAGTCTCCAGGTGGGAGAGGCGGCATCGGCAAAAACAGCAAGACTGAAGAGTTCCTCTTTCCTTGTTGACGTATGTATTCAGAGTTTCCTTTTGTGGAGCCGTGTTGAGCCGCCCGTTGACTGCGTCTGCGTGTTGCTCAGGACATGACGACTCTGACAGTGATGAAGAAGCTCCAGCGCGAAGTTGACCCACTGGTTTTCAACATGCTTCACGAAGACCCTGGAAGCGTGCAGTACGGTGAAGTTGGCGGTTTGAGCGAGCAGATTCGTCAAATGCGGGAGGTGATTGAGCTGCCTCTCACCAATCCCGAGCTCTTCAAAAGAGTCGGCATCAAAACTCCGAAGGGTGTGCTCTTGTACGGGCCGCCTGGAACCGGAAAGACGCTCCTCGCTCGGTACGTGGCGGCCCGCGAATCTTCATTGCCTGCATGCGGATCTCGAAGATCGCCATGCCGCTCTTCGAGAGCGGCGTCTACGCATGTGTTTCTGTCGTCCTGAAGGCGGTATTTGTCCGCTGGTGGAACAGGAACGAGGCTGGCGTCGCGCGTGTTCCTGGTGGCTGTAGATCGTCCGAGTGTCGCCGTGAGCAATTGGCGGCGTATCTTCATGACTTGTCTACCCGCCCCTTTCCACATATTCGTGCACCCCAAGAATGTCGCTGCAGACTGCGACCACACTTGGTGTGCGGCGCTACGAGCGATGAGATCCCCGTGTCAGCAGTGGGGCCTGCGTGCGCGCGAGGCGATCGCGGCGGAAATAAATTTTTGCATGCAACGCAACAGCTGAGTCGCCCGAGAGAGGTTTCTCATGAAACCATGTATCTTAATGTGTGGACTGACGAGCGGGACATGCGGAACGGAGTGGCGCCCGCCCGTATAATATATTTATATACATATATGCGTATACAAAGAGCCGCGTAGGCGAGTTCCTGTATTGACTGCCTTTCGCCACGTTTTCTCGCTTTTCCCGCAGCGCCATGGCGTCGAACATGAACTGCAACTTCATGAAAGTGGTGGCATCTGCGATCGTGGATAAGTACATCGGCGAAAGCGCTCGCGTCATTCGAGAGATGTTTGGTAAGTTGCCCGGCGGAAGCAGATCCACAGTCGCAGCGCGAGTGACGTCGCGAATGCGTCGCGGGATGTGCCGTTGAGTTGCTCTGTATTTCTTAGCGCGGAGGTTCAACTGCTTGCACCGGGGACAAAGCGCATTCTTTCAAGAAACGTCACGCGTGGGCGGCACGACTGTTCTTTTATACCGCCCACCTTCCCTGTGGGAGCAGTGATCCCCGCCTTTCACAGGATTTCCTCTCCGTTCAAGAGCAGATCGCGTAAGAGGATATTCAGTGTACAGCCTCCCGTCCTCCTGCTATCTTATGGAGCGTCACTGTGCTTCCCTCCTGTATCTGTCTGTGTCTCTGTCTACCCCTGTCCTTCGGCTTTGCTTTCTGTCTTCTTTCTCTTCGGCATGTGCCCCCGTCTTTCTGCAATCCTGTTCATCCGGCGCGCGCCGGAGTGTCCCCCCCTCTTTCGAGTCTGGCACTTGGCGTCTCCGTTTTGTCCCTGTTTTGCTTCACTGCGCCTCCCACGTCTGCTGCGATCCTCGCGTTCGCCTGTCTGGTTTGTTTGCTTTGAAATAAGCCCTTGCGTGTCTCACGCTTGCGTCTCTTCGGTGTGTCTGTCTGCGTCTTTTGTTCTCAGCTTACGCGCGCGACCACCAGCCGTGCATCATCTTCATGGACGAGATTGACGCTATCGGAGGCCGCCGGTTCTCGCAGGGCACATCTGCGGACCGCGAAATTCAGCGCACACTCATGGAAGTGAGAAAATACACGGTGGCGCTCAAACTTCTGCCTCTGCAGCAGTTTCCCCCATGCGCGCGGCTGCGAAGGGTAACGCCGGGGGACATGTGTAGCCACTGCACGAGTTTAGGCATATTAACCATTCCGTCAAATGCGTGCGTAAAGGGTGCGTCAGCGGAGAGGATGGTGTCGGCACCTCACCTAGAGACACAGTGTAAATATATCTACTTATATATTATATATGAGTCCACACTGTGCCCTGCTCACGGATGCGCTGTGCACGAGGGCGGGAGTTGCCTGGGCGCTGCGCGTTGCATACGGCAAGAGCAGGCGCGTGGAGGTCGCCCGCATGGCCTCTGCGTAGAAACAGCTAACCACGAAGCGCTTTTTTTAGCGTCTGCGACGGTACCTGCCCCTCGGAGGCCGCGCTGATATCGGCCTGTTCATGGCAAGCCGCGAGGGATGCGTTTTGCTTTCCTCTCAGCTCCTGAACCAGCTGGATGGTTTCGACGAACTCGGTGCAGTCAAGATTATCATGGCGACCAACAGACCAGACGTCCTCGACCCAGCTCTCATGCGTCCTGGTCGACTCGGTAAGTCCCCTGGAGGCCCGCGCGACTGCAAGCGCCTGCTGTGGCCTGCGCGAAACTCGTCAGCTCGTGCATCTGCGCATCTGGTTGAAAAAAAACTTGGTGTCTGGCCTGGGCAGGCCGCGCTGCACACTCACGCACCATAGTTACGCACGTGTTGTAACGGTATGTACGCGTATCGGTCTGCCCCAGTGGCGTCTGCCAGGAGTAACCTGAGTCGCGGGGTGGGCGGGGGCTGGGGGAAGAAGCGGGACATGAAGACTGAAATGCCCGTCACGGAACCGCCGGCAGTTTTCTTTTCGGGTCGTGGCGCGATCTGGCGGTGCGCGTGCTGCTGCTCACATGTCGCTTTGCAGATCGGAAGATCGAAATTCCGCTGCCAAACGAAACTGCACGTGTCGATATCTTGAAGATCCATTCCAGCAAAATCGCCAAACAAGGAGACATCGGTAAGGACGGCAACTCGGCGGCCTCTCTCCTCGAGCGCGTTGGACCCGCTGGGGCGGCGGGGGGGAGGGGGAAGTGACATCGCCATGTTGTGTGACCGTGCGCAAAGGAATGTGTAAAGTCACGCTTCTGTAGCCGCTGCCCTCGCTCGAGCTCAGGTATCACCTTGGCACCCCGGGACCGCACGACGTATGCCATGCACCCGCGACCTGCTGCGTCTTCGGTAGTAACATGTGCGACAGCAGCTCATCTACCATCTCAGATGCAAGTCGCTTGTGGAATGACCCTCCCAATAATATTAAAGGTGCACGGTCCGCTTACTTGCCGAAATGGATCGTGTGTGCAAATGTGAATGCGCGCCGCTAGGGAGCGGTCTATGCAGTGTGGCGGGCCGTTTGATCGACCCTGCGATAAGCCCTTGTATCTCTGGATTCGCGGCAAACGCCACTCCGCGTCTGCGGCGATGCTTTCATTTAGCTACGGTTTTGGCTTCCTCGGTTATGCTCACTCTGCAGACTACGAGGCGATCTGTAAGCTGTGCGACGGATTCAACGGCGCCGACTTGCGCAATGTTTGCACTGAAGCCGGTAGGTCGGTGCGGTGGGTGTCATTGCCCCGGACCACGCGCACCCGAACATTTTACCTTTGTAATCGTAAACTGTATATTTCGTGCGTGGCTGTAGCCGCGTTGAAAAACTGAGATTGCTGCGGTATTGCGCGTCTAGCGTGCTGTCGACTTTGTTGCTTGTGTGCCGGTTTCTTCACGCATTTCTTTCTCTGGCGACGAAGACCAAGTCGAAACAAAGTCGTTGATGGCGAACCAGTCCTCAGGATCAGACCAAAAGAGTTCACAAACGGTAGTGGAGAATAGGAGATACTTCGCCTTAGTTTGTGGGTAAACGACTTCCGGACCACCGCCATATATACTAGTACAAAGCAGGCATTATTAAGAACATAAAGATCATAGCGCTAGGCCACGTATCGTCATTACCACATCATAGAGAAAGAGGAACTGGTACCTCTCCAGGATGTACGCGTGCCGGGCGTGCCGAGCCACTGGAAGCGCGCCTTCTTCCTTTCAGGCCGAGAGGCGGACGCACGCATGCTGGAAGGGAAGGCGGAGAGGTGTGAGCTCGGCTTGGCACTTGACGCTGTACGATGAGGACTCCCGGATGTCGCTGGTCCCCTGTTTTCTGTCCGCTGCAGGCATGTTCGCGATCCGAGCGGAGCGAGACTACGTCATCGAAGAAGATTTTTTCAAGGCGGCGCGGAAGCTCGCAGATAACAAGAAATTGGAAAGCACCATCGACTATGACGTTTGAGATCTTAAACACACGTTCCCGCAGAATTTCCTGTCTCGTGAACCACAGTTGCTACATCTCCCCTGTCGTCGCTGTTATCTTGTGCCCTGTCTATGACTACTTGCCAGCCCGCTGAGCTCCTACGCTATTTTCCTTCCTCAGTGGTGTCGTCTTTGTCGATTGAAACAGAGGCAAGGCCACCAAGTCTGTCCCGTCCGCTTCTTTTCTCCGAGAGTCGTTTCTCCACCCTTTGTGCCAAACTGAGATTCTCTGGGGACGCATAAACGTGCGATTGTCTGAAAACTAAACTTTGCGTCCGTTCACCGCCGATTCACCTGCCGCGAGCCTGTAAATGCCGGTTTGCACGGACTCGGACATACATGCACAAGCATGCTCTATGCAAACTGTAGTTGCTAGAGACACGCGAGCAAATCAAACGAGGATGGCGGAGAGTACGCTCTTTTGGCACTCCATCAAACACAAGTGTCCATTCGGGTGACTATAAGGGCGACACGGTAATGACTGGCACGCGAGGAATTTTTGAGAACAGAGCACACGTATTCACATGAGATCTGCTTCCGGGTTTGGGCATGGGTTGTGTACGCATTCCTCTGTTGAACGCGTAGTGCCCGAGCTGGGGGAACAGATGACAGCTCATTTCATCCAGTTGGGGTCTTATCTCTGAAGTGGAAACACTGTCGTGACCGCCGAACCGCCAAAGATGTGCGCACTCTTCCAAGCAGACACCTGCCGCAAAAGCGTGCAAGAAAAGGCGTACACCAGCCACTTCCTTTCGTCATTTTTGCGTTAAAAAATTACTAAATGATTTTTTTCCTATTAAATATGTGCTTTTTCAATTTCATCAAATAATAAAACTGGCTGACCGTTCGGATTTGTTAGCCCCTAGTCGCTCTTTTATCTGAAATTCGAGCTTTGAATGCTGCTATGGCCTCTACGTGAGTGTTCATGAGTTCCAATGCTGGTGCTACGAACTATATTCTATATATCTGGGCTCGTATTACGTGCGTTGTACGAGTCTAGTTTTATGTCTCCTTACAATAGCCATTCGAGAAGACCCACACTGCCGCTGCATTTGCGTTTTTGCATGCAACAACTGCTTCCTTCGCTTTCTTGTGTATCTTAATTCACATGTTTCGAGGAATGTATATCTCCAGCTGGAGCTATTCAACACCTGCCTGATATCTGGTGTAGTTTTGAAAATACTTGCTATAGCCACTGTTTTCCTCGGCTATATACTACCCCCGGGACCGGTGAGTGTCTGGGTTTCCACGACACTCAGTCAAATATCTGCGTGACTCCTCGAAAAATACTGTAGCTGGCCAAGACACTCCGCCGACGGGGACACACGCATGATTGAAACCGTGGAAGTAAGGCACCGGCGCGGTGGTGGAGGACTACGTGGCTGCTCTCTTGCTGGCTGACGCTGGTCGTGCGGCCGCAGAAAAGCCCCTGAAGCAAACATATCAAGTTCTTTACTGGCTTCACCGAGAATGTAGGGCCCCCTTCGTGATTGAAAGTCCGTGGCAGGAGCATACAGTCGCGGGGATGATCCAGGTCGAAAGTCAGAAAATAGGGACACGAAACTGACGACGTGCACGCATAAGAGCGCGCCTATGGCTTGCACACCAACGTATAGTTGGAAGGGGGCTGTCATGGCGGAGACGCCGGATGGGGTCCGCCGTAATCGAGATAGAGGAGAAGGCACGCAGGCTTGCAGACGCGATTGCCCGTGCAGGCGGGGTCGGGCGACTAGCTCGAAGCTCGGTAAACATTGCAACTCGTGCGGACCGCGTGGACCGTGCTGGGCTGCTGAACAACATGCATGAGATGATAAGAGGAGACTTCGTCAGACCTCGTTTGGTTCTCCGGACATGGACTGAGTTGCTCAGCCTTGCAAGCTGTGCGACCCGACAGCCCTTCGGGGTACCGTCCCAATAGCCCCTCTCTGGGGCCCGGCCTCACGTGGTTGTAGGCATGCAACCGTGGACCCTGGTGACGACCGGTGCGGGCGTGTCCACGGACTGTGACCTGCGAGGCGGTGGCAACCTTGAGTCATTTTCGACAAATTTTCAAACGCAGATTTCCCGAGTTATCCTTCCCCGCTCTTGGATGCCACATTCCACGTGATATTTCATTCCTGTATTCTCTCATACCGTTTTTCACTAGAGTAACTTCAACGATTTGGCAGCGAGATGAAGCTACCTCAGGTGTCGGCTCTAGTTTCGCTTGGTCTCCTCGTGGCAGCCCCACGGGGCCTTCAAACCCCAGAGGCGGGAGGCAACCGGAATGCTTCTGCTGTGCTCCATGTTATCGGGGCGCTTTCCGCCGTCGGAAATTCCAACGTTGCCTCACCCAGCAGCGTTAAGGTCGCGGATACACAAGCCCAGGAAGTCTCGGTCGTTGAACTGCGGGTCATCAGGTACGGCGCCTCCTGCGCCGGTCGTTTGCGGATATATGCGCAAATGAGGGCAAACGGATCCGCATGTGCTCGTCCACGTCCCAGCGCGCGGAAAGTTGGAAAAATCCTCGGCCGTCCTAGCGCTCATGCGAGCAGTGTGGTTGTGGCTCTTCATATGCAAGCCGCTCAATGTGACTAGTCGCAAACCACGTTGAATGCGCGAAGAATTCCAGTAGCGCCCGTTGTGTCAGACTCTCAAGACTACCCGTGTGTTTGCATCGTTGTTCGTGTCAGGAGAATGCGCATTGGATTTTTGTAACCGGCAGACCGCAGGTGGCTTTCCCGTCGATGGCAGAGAAGCAGCATGGTACGTATGATTTTGCGTCCGTAAAGTCTCTCCCGCTCGATTTTGGTCGAGCTTTCTCTCGTCGATGGCCTCGCTCGGAGGCAGGGGATGCCAGGAGGGCTGCCCTGTGCGGCAATAACCGTCTGTATAGTCAGTGAAGTACCATTAAGGGTATGCCATGGTGCATGGGAGCTTGTGCTGCGCGAGCAAAGTTGTTTGTCTCGGTCTCTTTTCAGAGAACAGTACATCTATGGTACTAGAGAGCGCTCGTGTCTTTTTTTTGCATGCGCATCGCGACGTGCGCCTACCGCAGTGGCAGTGACATATCGGTCAACCCGGCTTCGTCATACCAGACTGCAGCTCTCGAGGCAAAGCCACTGTGATCTGACAGGACACTACACATGTAATACCTCTGTGGACCACCGCATATGTGTATTTTCCGAAAGTGACGCGAGGAGCACTGTTTTTGATAGTTTCGTGGTCGCAGAGCACACTGCGGTGTCCCATCGCCACCATGCGGAAAGCGGGGACCGTTCTGCAAGTGTTCTGCTGTCTTCCGGCCCCCTGCTGACGGCCCGATGCAAGGGCGAAGGCGGTGGACCAATAGACGAACAGATACAAAGGGTGCCTCCGTGTGAGGAAAAACAGCGGCACACGTATTTGAAACGTCGCTTACGTAGGTAGATATATATATATATATATATATATATGTACGGATGTCAAGTACACGTTGCCAGCTTTTTGAAGGGCCACGCATCACTCGCAAGAGACAAGGATTTCAGTCGGCTGGAAGTCTTGCGGCATAGTACCCTGCGTCTTCACTGTGGACAGGAAGCCATTTCCGGTCTTGCATGAGCTTTACAGTACGATTTGGTTGCTTGCGTAGGCCTGCTGCAAGGGGGCCGCGAAAATGGAGGATAGCCAATGAGGCACGACGCAACAAGAAAATAGGGACCGGTGCTGCCGAAGCCTGTGACCTCGTGGGTGTTATGCCAAAGGAATAGAAACAAGTGACGAAAGACGCAAAAGACCGGACGTCAGCGAGTACATAAGAAACCAAGGAAGGTAGTACACAACTGGCACAAAGTCTGATTTTCGCGAGGCATACCAACAGAGCGATTGAGAAATATCCTTCGGCTCCAGGAAAGGCAGCTTCTTGAGCAAGCACACCAGCGCTCACGCGAAGTGATCGTATAGCTCCGCAGGGTGAACGCGTGTACAAAGCACAGCGCGGCCAATAACTATAGCATATCATCCGACGGTCAAGACGCTTCAAAAAAAATTCCATAGAGCACAGGAAAAGGAACAGTGTGATGCGTAGGATGCAGATAGAGGCAGAGACAAACGAGTGGAAGTAAACTTGCGGGCTTTCTTGGGTCTTCGTCGCAGTTTTTACGGGGTCATGACCTGCAATCAGTCGTGCGGGAAGCGGCACTGCAGAAGTCTTTATGGCTCCTCCAGTCGCCAATCTGGCACTCGCGGCTGCAATACCATTCCGCCTTGCATTTGGCGCATCTCTGATCAGCCTGCGGGGAAGACAAAAATGGCAGAAAATAGCCCCTCGTGGTCTCACTAAACCACCTACGAGTTCCTCCACCGCGGCATACCCTATATAATATATATGTGGTTAGATGAGTATTTTGCGCAAGCGACGAAACGCTGACGGAGCAGAGTCCAGTACACCATTCATGTATGCAGTCTCGCAAAATGCATGTGTTACCGTCAAGGCGGTAACTGCAAAGAGACATGAGACAACAGCGGGCGAACCCTTTGCCGGCGCCCTCTTCGAAAGTGGGACCCTGCATATATAGCATTTCAGGTTGTAGCCGAGTCAGAGGGTTTGTAGCGCAGCATGCTCATGATTCACGCGTTCAGTAGAGAACAGTGTCTTGGACGGTCATCTCCGAGATGACAGCGAGAAAAGTATGTTGGCGGAAATCTGGGTCTGAGTCTTGCGGCAGCTCCCTCGAAACAAACTCGACGTACATGGCGGCCGCATGCTCTGCAGCGCTTGCTGGTAGTTAAGGTTTCCAACGGCATGGACATCATCAAGCTGCAGATGCGGTTGAGGTCCTCAGGCTTTGCTTCGCTAAGCTCTCTCTTTTGCTTCGCCGCTAGTTCTTCCCACTTGCCTTCGTATGCATGGAGGAGTTTTTCTCGAACATCGGCGCTCTGTTTACCGACCAGAAAACCCAGTCAGCGCGGAAGCACGTGCACGTCAGAATCATAGAGCCACGACCGTTCTAGGGGTTGTGGGTCCAACTCGTCCTTTCCTGTCCAGCCCAGAAATATGTATGGCATATGTATGGCCCTATACAGATGCGTCGGTAAATACAGAGTCCTGATTAACTGCAGGCAAGCGGTGGACCGACGGCGCTGTCACACCCCACCACAAAAGAGACCGCAGTTCTGCACTGTTGACAGTTGTGTACCATTATCTCGGCGGTATTCGATCTATACAGCGTCGCGCAGTTTTGTGCATTCAGGTGGGGTTAGCAACTGCGTACGTAACGCGCTGGGCTCCTTTTTCGTCACGGTCAGTTTAACGTTGAAGACTTCCGACACCAAAGGGCCTACAAACGCCGTCGAGCTACTAACGCCCTCGGGGGAACTGGGGCACTACGGGATGGCAACAGCTCTACATTTAGAAATAGGGGCGCAAAAACGGAGGGGGAATCTGGGAGGTAGACAAGAGAAATAACGACAGCGCGCACAGACCGCAGGAAGCGGCAGGCGCCCCGGGTGACCTCACGAGTTCCACCAAAATCGGGGGGACGCTCCGCTTCTCCTCGGGGCGCTGGCCTGCAATCGCCAGTTGCTGAAGAGACTCACACACCCTCAACTACGTCCGCGTCTCCTCGTGAACCGGCTGCTACGAGGAAGGACGCGACGGGAGATGCTCCAGCGCCGTCACCGTGCAGAACAAGGAAACTCCGAAGAGACGAAGACATATCTAGGCTTCGGGTACCATGAACGCTCTGATGCGGCAGCCTTCACGACTCCCTTTTTCCAGTGCTGCACAAGCGGCAGGTCTTCTTCTCACCTCGAGAGCCCGATGCAGGTCCGCCAGTGGCGGAATCTGGTCATGCACAGTTTCGTTCAGGTGCCTGCGAAGCTGGTCACAGCAGTTCTCACCCGGTTGTAATGGAAACACATGCGAGACGGAATCAAACATTCACTTAGTAGAGAATCGTAGACCTGTCGTTCCCCAGAACGGCCGCCTCAACACAAGCAGAAGCAGGCGTATGGTTTTTGCATATATACACATGGGAACGTACTAACGCAACGCTATACGCGAGCATGTCTCTCTTCGCGTGGTGCCTGATCGATAGAATACGAAGAGGATGAGCATGCCCTTACTCTCAAGAGCGTGTCTCGTCGGTAAGTAGTCATCTCGTATCTGCGAGGCAGCCAAGAGACGCATAAGCGTGAGAAGCTGATCACGAAGTGTTTCCACTGTATATCTCCGCGAGGAACTCGCAGGGGCGGTGAAGCCTATTCCACGGTTTTCTATGGCAGTGAGCTGCGAGACAGCGACTTGAGTCTGTCATTTGACAGGCGGCGCGTGTAAAGAATGTGTGGGGGTACAGTGTCCGTAAATGAGCGGTTTCTCGGCCTACCCCCACTCTCTAGTGGCTAACGGAAAAAGCCGGACTCAACAAAAACGCAAACCTCGGCACCTAGGAGAGGAGCGCCGCCCTCGAAACGGAACTACCACGTAGCGGCTTGTACTGTAGGAACAACCCCCTCGGGACTGGCAAATGTTTGTCCTTTCCTTGCCTGTTTCTGCATTCCTGATCCATGACGAGGTTGTAAATTACCAGCCAGACCTGGACGGGGGGCGAAGGGCAGGCAGAGAGGGAGAGAGTACGGAGACAGCAGAACGCCGCGGATTGCAGATGTTTTCTCCGGTTTGTCTATGAACTTTTGCGAAGCCCCGTGCGCCATGGGGAAGCACACGTTTGCGTGGCAGCCAGAGCTCGTTGGTAAAATCTACCTGCAGACCCCACCTGTGCCTGGACCTTAGGCATGCTCGCTTCGTCGCTCCTCTGAAGGATCCACCTGCGCGCGCGAGGGGTTCAGGCTGTCGCACCCGTGAACAGGCTCCCAGCGATAGCGTGAACACACAGCCATGCATTTAGGCGGAGAGAAAAAAGAGGTGGAAACCGGAAGGCTAGTAATTTACTGTGTTTGGGTGCGATGATGTGCACACGAGAGAGCAAAGCACGGAAGATCAGAATGCCGGGAAAGGCGGGGTCGACGCTGCCGCGACTCCTCAGGCCGACATAGTATAGAGTTCGTAGGTGCGGTGTGGAGTCTCTAATAGTATCTGCAGAGTCATTCGTAGTTGGCATGCGCGCTTGCAAGGAGAAGAGAAGAAACGTACTGTTGGTCTTCGAAGAACTCTGTCTCTCCGCTACGGCGTGTCCGGTACCACGGTTTCCGCTCCATCAGCGTCACGAGGGAAAGGAGCATATCTGCGTACGCACCAGCGATTTCAGGGCTCGTTTATAGGAGCAAATATGTTTCGCTTAGCCCCTTTCGTTGCCTACGCGTGTATAGGGAAACAGAAACCCCACGGTCGGCACCCGCGGGCGGCACAGAGTTTGGAAACCGAACTTGAGGTGCGCGCTGATGCGAGGACTACGGCGCTGAACAAAAACACTCCTGGAGTGGAGAACCTCCAGCGCCGAGCCACACTGAATAACCGTGACCAGCCAAGGCGGAGCGGCAATTGCAGCCTCATATTTTTGAGAGTCTAGCCGCTTCTCCTGTGCACATCTTGTTCGATAGCGGCTGTGAAGACGTCTCTTTGTTTACGCTCTGCCTCGCTCCACTCTCTGTAGATGTACGGGCGCACAGGCAGCGAAGGGATCGGGCGCTCGAGGCGACGCCGCCATGCGGTAACCTCCTTACCGTGCTGATCTAGCAGACGCGTCGTCACTGTGACGGGAAGCCCTTCGCGGTGGTCAGTGATGAATCGCAGAATGGAAAGGCATGTCATGCAGATTTTGTATCTGCAGTCTAGCTGCTGGCGTTCAAGCTCTTCTTCGTCTGAAGGCAAGGCCCCCTGTGCGCCGCTCTCCAGGCTAAGCGACGGGCTGTGCAGCTGCGATGCATCCCTGAGGGAAAAGCGTACCCCGATGTTGTGGGAAGAATAGACTCCGGAAGGTCCGTCCGATTCTCTTCGCTGTGTCTCCACCCTATTGCGGAGCACGAACTAGTGACGCTTCCGCAGCTGAGCCCTGCATGTAGGCGTCTGGCAGGATTTGTAAGCCGAGGGCATAGGCATAGATTGCGTATCAATTGTGCGCAGAAACTAGGCGTACATGAATGCCTCTCTGTAGCTGCTCGGAGAGTTCGCAGTGACTGCTCTAACCAATGGCTGGAGAGACCCTGGAGCTGCTCCATAACCGTGTGCAAGTACAGGCGTATGGATACTAGACCATGTGAAGTCACACGCGTGTAGAGAAAACGCATAAAAATGAGTACACCGAGGCGATAAAAGTGCTAGATTGATCTAGATGCGCTCGCGACTTTGGCTGACCGGCTTAGCAGGTAAATAACTTTTCTGTTGATGTAATCAACAAGATCAACAATGTAGTCCCCAGCTGCTTGAGCAGCAGTCTTGTGGTAGAGCAAGACCTCGAGCAGGTTGATGAGGAGGGCTTCATGGTAAATCTGTAGACCAGCAGTCCAGACGTAGGCTGCTTCTGCTGCTCTGTGACATGAAATGTGACTCTGAGCTACCCTAGACGTGGCAACGCGGCTATCGGATTACCTTGGCCGATCTACACAGTTCGATCTAAGCGGCAGCTTGCAACGACAGGCGGCGGCCGGCGAGACAACGCAAAGCTATCCGTTCTCTCCGATCTAAATGTAGGTCGAATACAGTAAACAGCGGAGAACCCGCAACTGAATGCAGGGCATGCGGTTTCTGGGCATGCGAATACAATGCTCGCAGGAGGCAGAAGCAACGACGAAGGCAGCATCTAGCGCGTCCGCGTGCGCTACGCCTACAGAAGAACGCATGGCCACGAGGCCAAGGCCACCATTTCTGCTGAACAGCAGATGGAGAAAGTGTGGCGTCAGGGGGGATACCGGGGCCTATGCACACTCCGCTGGCTTTTCGGCACTTTTGGGAAGTTAGGCGTCTCCCTTCTTGTAGGGTTACTGGAGCAAGACTGAGTGAGTTTTCTGAGGGTCGCGTTACCGGAATATAGCTCCTGATAGACGGCAGCGTTGTCATGTGCGACTTTAACAAGGGAAAGACCTTTTCTCCCCAAAGTTCGAGACTGATGAGCTCTTCTATCAGGATTGATACCTGCAGGCAGACGCGAACCAGAAGCGGGACCAGCTTGAGCATCTTTCGAAAAAGATTGACGCTGTACCTGAGTGCAACACGTCTATAAACCTGCATAGTTTCACCGCGCTATTCTTTGAGTTTTTTGCTACGATTGTTGTGTTCAGTGGCATTCTCAACGGAAGCGGTGTCCGCTCCTCCTCGCGTGCCGCTGATTTGCTTCCAAACGACTGCGACACTGTCTTCGGCACAGGCGCTCCAGACTCTCGCGCTCGAACCTCGCGCATTTCACACATTCAAGGAGGACACTTGCTTCACGATCGACCTCCTCACAACTCGCCGTCACCCGAACGCGCTTGCTGCATGCTGGAATAATGAGAGAGAGTCGTGCGTCCTTGCGGTGACGCTTTGAGAGCGCGTTTTCAGTCAGGGAAGTGACTAGCGGGCGAGTCCGTACGCGGCTTACTTTGTCGGCATTAACAATCATGTCCATGACAAACTCGTCCGTCGCCGCAGCCGCTTGCTTGTGAGCGTACAAGTTGATCTGCTCGATAACTTCGTGGTGAGCGTACCATCTGAACAGGGTGCAAGGCTGCACATTATGAGGCGCCTGAACCCTTGCTAGCCGGGTTGAAAGCGGCGTTCCCAAGTCTGAATCAGCTGTGCGATGCATTGCAAACGTGTATGCGTTTACCGACCATTCCTTTCGCGGACGCATACCAGCTGCCGACGAAAACGGTGCGGAGTTTAGTTCGACATGCGCAAACAAGGCATTTCCTAGAGGCGTCACCCGACGACAGAGTTGCCTTCATCTGTGCATGTCTTGGTTAACAGCTCCATGGGAGTCGTGTACACTTGAATGAGAGAAGCGTGAGGCAGAACCTTAGTGGTACCCGTAAGTCTCACGCAGCAGAAGCGACGGAGGGACTAAAAGAATAGCATGCTTGTACTATCTGCAGCGCTTCTGGCCACTGCACGTATTTGGCACCAAAACTATGTTTCGACGCTGCCGCTGACAGTCGCGGAGGTGGGGCCACTAAAATATTTGTCTTTCTCTAGCCCGCGGTCTCCGGTCTTTGGCGTGCTCAGCAGTCCTGCCCTGCGTTGCGGGACTACACCAGGCGTACGCCTCCATGCGGAAATGCACTCTTGTCTTGTTTTCAGGAGTGGTGGTGGCTGCTTTTTTTTAACCCGAGCGAATGCACCCCCCCAACATGAATTTTGAGCGATTCTGGTCGCACATTAGTTCGAGAAAATGCAGAGCACCTCGCTGGTGTGTACGACGTGGGATCTAGAGGGCGGGGCTTGCGTGGAGATACATGAGCACTCCATAGAACACAACGGAAGCCGAACGACACCTCAGCTGAGCTAAGCAAAAGGCACCAGCCCACACGCGTATTTGGGCGCCTTTCTAAGCGAGTGAAGTGAGCTGCACTTGAGATTTCTTGAAAAAGGAACACTGGAGGCACTGGAGATTTGGGTCACGCGGCAGACTCGCCTCTATTGCGCTTGAAGTAGCGTCAGCGTGCAGACTAGGCCGTCAGTGCAAACGAGGATTTCGGCGAACATTCGAAGCCACTGAGTGGGAGACGTGCTTACGGCGGCATACCCCGAGATGCTGCGAAAGTTGTATTTAGGGCGGTTTTTCACTTACTGTGGGGAGCAGATATCTTGCAGCTCGACAAATGTTAAACGCTGAACCAGCTCTTCCGCCATATACGGGGTCAACTGGAGGGCTTGTTGGTCAGGCCCCCTAGCGCCCCAAAGGCTCCCCAGAACCTGCTGCCTTTTTTTAGAGATATCCATGGCCCTCCAGCAGTGTCTCAGGGAAGACTGGGATGCAAGGGAAACGACAACGAAGCTGACAGGGGAAGAACAGAGTATAGTTTGCACGAGCGGAAAAAAGTAACCGATGTAGACTTACCACAAAAGCGACTGTTGACTGCTTTGGAAATTCCGTGGAGACACATGCATGCACCAAGCACTTTCTTAGTGCGTCATCGCGAGCCAAGTGACTATGGAGTGCAAGTGTCAAAGTGATCCAACTGTTCCACTGCGGTTGGTGAAATATTCAGAAAACGGTGGACCCTGTCTATTGTGGGCACGGTCTCCCCATGACTGCGAAAATCCTTGAACCATGTCAACTTCTCTTCATAGCATCAAACTTATTGGCCCCGAACGGAAGGAGCCGGTTTGGGAGCCCGTTTCCGACAGCCCTGCCTCGGGTTTTCCTTCACGAGGCATGAATCACAAACAGCGGACCCTGTTACTTGGGGAGTGGACATGATGCAAGAAGGCTTTCTGTAAGATGAACGGTGCAATGAGTGAGAGGGAGTATCCAATGCGCCCTGTTCACTCAAAACGAGTACGGCGACTTAAAACACGTCGAAATCCATCGTACTCAGAAATCAGAGACGTGCACATCGACAAGAATGCGTTCACCCGTGCCCCATTTCACTCGCCGCCTGAAAAGCACCTCTGCCCCTCCGGTGCTCCACAAAGTTCCACGGAAGCCGCTGGTGCGAGGCGAACGCGCATCTCTACTTGACTCTCGAGCGAGACCCGAGAGATGCTCATGGCCTCAGCACTGGCATAACAAGCGGGTTGACCACTACTATCTTCAGCCTAACGGACTGCTTAGAAAAAGGAGGGTCTCACACCAGAGAGCATCCGCCGATACAACGGGATCCCCCCCTATTGTGCTAAAAACGGACATCGAACTTCGACTGGATGCAGCCGCATTCCTCTCTCCTTTGTGAGTCGTGAGTTCCACCGCACGCGTGCAACAGTCATCGCTTCCGCTGGAATAGTGGCTCTACTTACAAGTATTCAGAGGGTCACTATGTCTATCGAGCTGTTCAAGTGTCTTTCCGGATGTGGGCTCCTATATTCCTCTCCGCTGGATGTGATTGCGACTGCGTGCACCACATCAACATACCGAAATTTATTTCAAAAGCAACGACGAAGGGCCCGCATGACAGGACACCGCAGCCACCCTAGGCGCATGAAAGACAATAGCTTTTGTAGCGCAGCAAGTCCGAGTTCTTGAACAATTTCGTGACAAAGACGGATCGAAAGATAGCGACAAGATGCACTTATTTCATTTAACCGGAGACACGAGGAGTCAATTTCCCTCCCGCATTTCACACGCAGATGTGTACGTACAGAAACCGACACGACTTGAGGTGCTCCGACTGCCTGCTTTCTGCAGTCCGGTGCCGAGCTCAGCAACACGAAAATGAAACTTTGAAGACGCGGGAGAGTACATACCGCCAAACTGTCTCTCTCCCTTTAAAAAATGCATTCCGTTGCCTGATACACTTGGCAGCGCGTACCAGGATATACACATATGTACATGTTTACATACATATATCTAGACGTCGAGAAGCTCCCTTTCTGATCATACACAGCGAATGGCGCAGGAGCTCGCGTGCGGCATCGCAGTTCAGACGCAGGTACTGCCCTATGATCTGTACTGAAAATCGAATACGGAGGGAAAATCTGGCAGTCGAAAGAGAAAGCAATGTTCCCGTGTTTCCCGCAGCCGCACGCATACTACGCATACTATATGCGGTCTTATCGCTCAAAAGTAGTTGTGAGCTCGAACACGCTCAATTGCAAGACACATGTCCCACCCTAACCTGAACGCGCGAGGAGCGTCAAAAATGCTGAAAAAAGGCAAAGAATGCAGACCCCCACCAGATCGCGGACAAATGCGATACCACACAGCCGCTCCGCCTCACGAGCACACGCTGAACCGACCACTCGCTCGCCGACAGGGCAGGATTCTACAGATAAAAGACTCGAGCCGGCGCACTCCCACATACACACAGTTGTGTCGATGTCTGTATACATTTTCGTATACACACGTGCACGCCGTCCTGCTCGGTGTGAAGGCATGCACCATCGACTGCCGAAATAGAGTATGAAGGACCGACGCTGATGACCCGCGCAGAAAATCGGTATTCGCATGCAAGCATGTACACGAGCCCCCACCACAAAGACCTGATCACTCCCTCTCAAAGCCGTCTCACATCGAAGCAACAATTCCCTCGAGAAAGATCAACAGACCCCACCTGCCGCCGGGCGCGAACAGACTCAGGCGTGCAGCAGTGCATGCGCAGCGGCCATTTCGTGTGTGCCTCGCGTGAGTGAGTTCGGGAGAACAAGGAGGAACGCACTCGTTCGTTGTCTCCTCTCTCGGCAGCAGCGAGTCCGGTGAAGGACGGCAGATCACCGTCACGACTGCACTTTCACCTGGACCCGGCTTCCGTGCTTCCGCTCAGCACCTTCTGCAGGCAAACAATGAACACCGAAAAAGCCAGTCCACACTGCGCCCCGAGACTGAAGAGAGGTGTGCAAGTCGACTCATAATACGGACACAACTCGCTCAAGGAGTTATTAATAAGAGACCAACGGGAACTTGAGACACAGACAAAGACTCCATCTGCGGCTCTCGCATTCTTGGGATTGCCACTCCAATCGCATACTCTGACGCGGCAGAGTGTGCACATTGACTAAAAAGACGAGTTCGAGGACTCACCTCCTTGAGATACATGACGCAAACTGTACTGAGCACCTGGAGCGTGGGATGGAGTTCCAGTGCGTCATCTTGGCGGCTGCGTTTCCGGCTGAAGCCCCGAGCGCCTCCCTGGCTCACGTCCTCGTCTGCGTTTGGGCTAGATCTGAAGAAAAAAGAAGCATGCACTGTTCCAATGAACATCTCCCGGCGACCGGAACGACACAGACAGAGCCGCGTGTGCGAGACACCGCGGGAGACCACACGGATCTCAATCCACATGCAGCTGCAGCTTCATTAGGAAACACTCTGGCGGCAAGCCCTATACAAATATTCGCATTCCACTCAAGCAAGCGCGCAGTAGAGCGATGCAAGAACTAAAAATCCCGAAAGCGCGAGTGCAGCACTTACGTTAGCCCGAGCGCGAGGTTTGCCCGTACGGCTCTGTCGAGAAGGCTCTGCGCCTCCTTTGCGCACGCCTCCGCGAAGGCATCGCTCGGCATGCCTGCGCTCGCCGAATCAGCGGAACTGGCTGCGCACCGAAGGGCAGTTGCGACAGCTTCGTGGAGCCCACACGCGCCACCATGTTCTGCTTCCTCTTTGAGTGCAGCACTGAGACGCAGTGAACACGCCTGCACGTCCTCTTGCGCGTCCGCTGCCGCCGCCTGCGAAGTCTGCGGAGGCGCAGCGACCGGCGCGCCGCCAATACAGCTGCTGCCTAGGCTCACGCTGCGGCCGCTAGTCGTGCTCCGACTGTCCGCGTCGCTGTCCCTCGTCGCGTCTGAGACCAGGAGACCAGCCAAGCCCTCGTTCGCCACACCCTCCACACTTTGACTGCCTCGCACACCGGTTTCGTCACTGCGTTGTCCCGATGAAGACTGTGCAGACACGGGCTCTGACGAGCTAGGACCAGCGCCGCCATCCACCGCAAGCGGCACTAGTCTGTGCTCCCCGACAAGCCGAATCTTGGAGGGAGGCACGCACGCGTCGCCGTCCTTTCCCTCGGAAGTAGACTCAGCCATCTTCGCGGTCTTTGCACGCGCCGCGAAGACGTCGGGTGAAGAGGTGCCGTCGGTGACAGCCGACACCAACATGTCGGATTTCGCCTCGACGTCCTTCATCTTCTCGACATCAGGCCCTTCCTCCATGTCGTCAGCTACTCCCCCCCGACTGGCCTGGATCGTTGCCCCCACGGACTGTTCGAGGAGGGTGAGGAGGGGCGAGTTCACGGAGCCAAACGGCCTGCTGTCTCCTGTCTCCTTTCCGACTCCGTCGCTCTCCGCTCCAGCCAGCTGAGACGCCAGCAAAGAGCCGGTGTTCAGCCCTCGCTCGCTCGCCTCGCCCATATCGTCATCCCCGCCGGACATCAACTCGTCGCCGACAGTCGTCAGACAGCCCGCTCTGCTGTTGAGCGCGCTTTCTTCTCCCGAGTCTGCGGCGGCCCCATCCTCGTTTCCAAGTAAGACCTGCTTCGCGCACAAGCCGGTCGCGCCCTCCCCGCCCGCGGAAACCGCCTCCGCTCCTTGACAATCCGGGGTCGCAGTGCCGGCGGCGTTCACTGTGTTGTTGCCTCTTCGCTTTCGAGTACGTCTCCGGTTCTGTAAGCGCTTCGATGCACCCGCCATCGCGTCGTCGACTTTGTTCTGACGGAGCTGAGGCGTCGCCGCGCTGCCCGACGCGAGAGCCGCGACGACCGCGGCTGCGGCTTCGTCGCCACCGAACGCGGCGAGCAAGAGCCCCTCTGTTGCCGTTGGTCCAACAACCGGAGCTGCCGTCTCCACGCCGTCGCCCTCGCCAGTCGCGCCTTGCGACCGCGCCTGCTGCTGTGTGATGAGAGAGAGGAGCCCGGCGGCCGCTGCGTCCGCGGCAGACAGCTCGGACTCGCCCAAGTCGAAGAGGGCCGGAGAGGCCGGCAAGCCGCTGCTGCTGTCTCCCGCCGCCGCGGCCTTCAGGTGCTGGTTCGCCGAGGACAGGGCAGCCGCCCCAAGAAGCAGGCCTTGCTCCTTAGACCAGCGCAGAGCGCCGCTACCCGACACGGCGGCAGACTCCGCGAGAGAGCCCGACGCCGAGTGGAGGAGGTGCGTGAGGCCTTTACCTTCTTCCGCCGCCTGCTCCGGCGACGCAGCCTCGCTTCCGGCCGCGGCCGCAGGGGCGGGCGACGGCGAGCGACGCGAACTTGGTCCTGTGGAGAAGCACGACGCCGACGCGCCAGCAGAGAGAGAGCAGGCCGCCGAAAGAAGCGACGCGTCCGCGGCGAACAGAAGAGACGGTGAGGCGAGAGACGCAGGACTGGCGGCGACAGAGGACGAGTCGCGTTGACTCGCCGAGACGCCCAAGAAGTTCTGCACAGCCGCGGGACGAACCGCTGGAGAAGTCACTGGCCCCCCGCCGCCGCGCGCAGACACTGCGGACACACCGCGGCGCGACATGTTCTGGCGGCTGACCGGAGCTGCTTGACGCTCTGCCTCGTATTTGTTTGCAATCTGCAGAGTCCGCTCAAGGAGACCGGTGATCTCCGCAATCTGAACGAGCTCCTCCAGCGTCGCCATCTTCAACTTGGCGATGCACAGTACGCGGCGCTTGAGCGTCGCGTCGGCCTGCGTCCGCTCGCTGATTTCCTTCTTCAGCGTCGTTCGCCCGGTCTCGCCCAGGTGGATCTTCCACGTCTCAACAATTTGACGCGCATCTGCACACAAAGACAAAAAAACGCCAAACTCAACTGGCTGCACTCTGCGCGGCTACCCCCCTCTTCCCCACCCCGTTGAGAGGCAGCAGCGCGAGCCGTCACTGAGGACCGGGCCTTTCTCTAGTTTCTGTGGCGCGGCAGGAGACGTCGAGGTGCCCAGACTTTCTTGCGTCCACACTTACACGGCCGCACGAAGGGCTTTTCTCCAGAGAGCAGCATGCGCGCGTCTCCCTCCTTCTTTCTGGGCAGAGTCTCCAACAGCTCTCGCAGAGACGCAACCAACACAAGATCTTCCTCGGGGTAGTCTCCGTTGCTTGCGCCTGGCGCTGAGTTTCGTCCGGCACCGCTGCGTGTGTTGGCGCCGGCCGTCGGGCCTGCAGGGGGCGCCGCCACGTGATCTCGCGCGAGAGTCGCCGTTGCGTTTCGGGCTGCGCCGACGTGTGGTGTAGCTTTGTGGGCGAGCACTGCCTTGGCAGCTTCGCCTTCTTCGCGCCGCATCATGACCTCGAGGGCGCCGAGGAAAGCCTTGTTCGCGATGTCACTGTCGCCCTCTTCTTCACCCTTGACGACGCTGCCCAGGAATCTCCGCTGTCTCTGTTGCTCGTGTTGGAGCTCCAGGAGCCGCTGCAGCTCGCGCTGCGTCGAGGCCACAGGGCTCAGAGAGTCCTCGACGCCTCGCAGCAGCGCAAGCGAGGTCAGCGCGCGGCCCGCGACGGGGTCTGAGACGAGGGCAGCGTCGGCGCGGCGGCGCGCGAGCTCCCCAACTGCATCTTCCGCCAGAAAGCCGTCGCCGCCAGCGAGCAGAGAGGACAGGAGCGGATCTGCCGGTGGGGCCGGCGGGGACAGCGAGGACAACAGCGTCGGGTTGCGAGCCGCTCCGGCGGGCGGCGGGAGGCAGGCGGCGAGAAGCGAGGAGACCGACGGGGGGGAGGCGCAGACGGTCGAGGCCGCCCCAGCACTCGAGAGCGCCAGTGCCGCAGGAGCCGCCGCCCCGCTGGCTTCTTCCTCTTGCTCTGTGGAAAAGCGTGTTGTGGGGGTGACCGTCCCATCCATGTGGTGAACCGTCTGTGCTCCACTCGCGGACGCCCTGCCTACTTCGCGTGCGCTCGCGCCTGTGGTCTGAGTCGCAGAAAACAGGAGAGCCGAGTCGGGGAGGGGCGTCTTCGCCGCCTCCGAAAACCCCGCGAGCGCCGAGCTCTCCAAAGCTCCTCCGGAGACACACGCGTCCGCAGACACGCCCGCCTCTGCATGCAAAAGGCCGTCTGCATCCACCGGGCCCTCGGCGACCTTGGCGTCAGAGTGGGCAACGGAGGACACGACGGGAGCCATGCCGCAGAAAGAGGAGAGCGGAGATGAAGCAGAGTAATTCGCCGCGAGGTCGTCCCCCGGCCCAGTGGAGACGGCGACCATCATCTTGTGCAGCGACTCGCCGAAGGCTGCGTCGAGAAGAGCAGACTGCGGCTGCGAAGCTTCTGAGGGGGCTGAAAAGACTTGAGAAGAAACCAGAACGGGAGAAGACGAAGAGGTCTGACTATCGTCCAGCGAAACCTCCTTCAGCGGAGGTGAGACGGTGTCCGCAGACACTGACCACGGTGCCGTGGGGTCGCCCTCCTCCAGCGTCTGCGAGGAGGCGCCGGAGCCCTTGGTCGCGGACCAGCACGACACAGGCAAGCACGAAAGCGGCACGTAGCGACTGGGGAGCGACTCGGCCTCGGGGAAGTCTTGCTCGCCGTACATCGGCGGCACATGCAGAGAGAGTAGGTTCAGTTTATCCATCTTCTCGACTCGCGCGCCGACTGCCGAGAAGACACGCAGAGAGACACCAGACGCAGTGGGTCGCCGCGCAAGAAGAGACAGTCAATCACACACGCCCAGGTTCCGCGCGGGGCGAAGAGGCATCCTACACTTGCCCTGCCTGTCGAAGAATCCGAGGACAACCCGATTTGAGCGGAACACCATACGCCTTTTTCGTCGGAAAAGAAGGCGACGCCCGACTCAGCTTCCCCGCGTTCGCGCGCCTGTCTCCGACGAGACAGGTGGACGTATATGTCGGTCCTCGTGAAGCCTGCCGAAAAAACCTGAACTTGATGACGAGACCTGAGTGGAAGAGGGCGTCGCGCGTCGACTTCTCAGGCTGTGTGTGAAGCCACCAGGGACGGAAGCGCGCGTGTGCGACAACAAAAAAAAGGGAAGCTGGCTCGGCGGCGAGACGCGGAAGAAGGCGGTGCGGGGATGGAACCCAGGGCGAATTTTTGACAGTTCGAGTGTCGAGTTTCCACTTGTTCGGGAAAAATGCAGGCAATTAACCGAGAGGGACTGAAGACGCCTTGTTAAAATCCCGAGAAGCGAGTGTATCCACCCGTCCACTTCTTCTCGGAAGTCTACAATGGCGGATACGCGTCCGACAAAGCCCGCAAAAAACGAAGCGTCGAGACCCAAACGGGCTGCGCGCGTGTGTCAAAAAGCGAAACTGCAGGCGCTCTCCTGTAAAGGATGCGAAGAAACGGACACTGTAAAACAACGAAAAATCCGCGGGTTGAGTCGTACGGACTCCTCACCCTGTCCCTTGAGGATCTCGAGGGCAAGGGGAGGGGGTGGGGGGGGTGGCGACTCCTCGTTAATTTCCGAGGAAAAGATCATGGCAAAATAGAAACGCGACTGCAACACATTTTGCCCACGCAGTGTCGAAAGGACGACGACTCAGGGCCACGATTCCGGACAGGAAGACGACACTCAGGAGTCCACGTCAACTTCTGTCTTCTTGTCTCCCGCGAACACACGAGACGGTGAGACGTCTCGTAAAAAGGGTATTCAACTAAAAAAAGAAAAACCCACTCGTCGTCGCGAGACTCTAAGACAACGGATCTCCAAGAGAACCGAAAGTGACCGGCGAGGAACTGGAAAAAAGCGCCACGGAGCTTCTGTCGCCTACGAGACTCGAAAACATGTCCCATAAACGCAACGATCTCGGTTCCACGGGCTCGAACTGGAAAGACGCGGCGCCTGAGAGAAAGGTCTACACGCGTCTTTGTCAGTGAGTGCAGTCGAAAGGTGATAGAAACGGCCGAGAAGACAGGAACCGAGGAGTGAGACAGGGGAAGACAGAAGAAAAGACGACGCAGGCAGGCGAGAGAGACAAAGACGCCGCCGACGTGCTGCCGGAGATGTCCTACGGCGAGTTGGCGGGCCGCACGCGAGTTACTGGCACAGCGGTGGAGCAACGCACGACAGAAGACAGGAACTTGCGCGATTTCCGGTGTCTCAACTGCAGTGTGAGATCCGCCTGCCAACCAAACTACAAAGGAATGTGTCACACAAATCTCCTCCGTAAAATTTGCCGCCACCGAGAGAGCCCGCCGGACACGCCGCCAGCCGTGGAAACCTCCTCCTCCTCCCTTGAAGACGCGTCGGAGATCGTGCCGGGCGAGCAGATCTGATCCTCAAAAAATGCCGCGGATCCGCAACTTCCTCGCAGAAACTGCCCGCAGTCCGCACGAAAAAAAAAATGCAGCGGAAAAAAAGGGACGGGAGCCTCACGCGCACCGGCAGACAAAAAAGAGTAAGACGACGGAGACAGGGACAGGAATTCGACACCCTCTCGCTCTCCTTGCCACGCGCGAGCAGGTGCGCGTAGGCGGCAACGAGGATCTGTTCTATCGGGCAGAAACCCGCGAGTGCCGGGCGAGTTGATCAAGAGAGGAAACTGCTGGTCCGCCACGAAGCGACGTGTGTCGACTAATTCAGAAGATTGGCGGCTTTCCAGAAATGGACGAATCTCCACCTCGGCGACGGAAAGACAAGAAAAAAACCAGGTAACCTCCCCGGAGCGCACAGGACAACTGCATCTTCTCCCACCCTTCCGTATTATTATCGAGCGCCCCTTTTGCGAGAGACTGGAACGTTTTCGAAGGCGCACAGGCATGAAACAGCGCACGCTGCACTCCGCCTCTGCGGGGTGGACGGTGTAACACCGTTCGCGCGTGTCCGCGAGCGTTACAGACTTTCGCGGGGCGGTCTCCACAGTTCTTCCTGCCGCGCGAGCTGGTTCCAAAGGGGGATTCAGTGCTCTTCTGAACCACCACGGAATTCGGGCTGGCAGATCCAGAAGACGGGAGAGAGACTTTCGTCGATTTCGTTAGGGCAATGTGTGGTCTGCCGGCAGGCGCTGCAGGCGTTCCCTCGCTGACGAACCAGCCAGGATGAGAGTGCTGCCTCAGAGAAACGCCGCAGACACGCAACGGGCCTGCACAAAAGGGAGGGCGCACTCTTCCACGCAGAGACACAGAGAGCGACGCGTGCGCGTTCCCTCTAACGAGCAAAATTCACAAGAGGGGGAGGAGACGACGTTCCCTGATGTCATCTCGGTCTCTCGTACACATTTCCTGCGCGTCTGTCTGAGTCACACGCACTTTTTTCACGATTCCGTTGGAGTATACAGTCGCCAGAAATATGCACGGTACGATGAAGGGCACCTTGAGATGCCTTCTGAGAAAGAAAGCATTGCTACACGCGTCAACTGAGACGCCTGTTCGCGGTGTAAACGGCACTCTCGCTGGTCACACAAATGTGGCGCGTACGACGACAACTCAGGCAGACTGAAACACGGCGCACAGACAACTACAACAGCAGGATCTGAAGACGCCCCTGAAGCGCCGCCGACGTCTCGGTCCAAAAGCGCCTCTCGGCAAGGCGTCGTGTCTCTCTTCAGATATGAGGAGGAGAGCCGTTACCCATTTGAAGACACAAAAAGGGCATAGCCACGCGCAAGTGGAAATGAAAACCGGCAACCGCCTCCAATAAAGCCACATACGGAGGAGTTTTCATATACGTGATAGTAGTCAAAGCCTCGTTAAACACATAGGGAAACCTGGTCCGACCTTAATTGGACGTCGGAGCCTCTGTGATGCCCCGACGAGTTGCTGCCTACGTATTTTGCCAATCGTTGCTTCTCCCTTCTCCCCCCTCTGGCCAGAAAGTGCTGTAGTTAAATCCAATCCCTCAGTGTACGGGACACCGCTTCTCCGGCGTCCGCCGCGGCATACAAAGGACGCTGCAGGTTACGGCTTCCCGGCCTTCTCCGCCCTTGCGGCTCCAGTTGGCGACCCCTTCTCAACAGCTTGTCTCCACACAATGAGACTGGGCCGCTCGCCTGGCGGTAAGACGAGCGACAGCCAGGGCCAGTTTGGATTTTGTGCCTGTCCTCTCTTTCTAGTCTAAGGCAGAACGGCTGCCGCGCTTCTTGCTCGGGATAGCCGTCCGAGTGTGAAGGGCGTGAACGCAACCGGTCGCCAGTGCGCCTCGCCCATGAAACACAGAATTAGGGGGATGTGAAAACTGCCAACACTGAAGAGTCTGCCAGTTCGAAGGGGTTCACCGGCCCTCGCCGTAGCGGCCACTGAGCGCGAGGATTTCTCGCGTGCGACAATTGCAGGGGTTACACGCTTGTGTCTCCGCGGGTGACGGAGAGACATGATGGCGCTTGTTGCATTCGCATTAGCAAGCATTCGAACAAGGAAAAGGGAAGCCAAGCGCCCGAAACGGAGGCCCGGGTTTCTTAAAAAATGAGTCAGCCTTTTGGAGCGTCGACGAAGATGCAATGCCACCTGACCAGCCATCCGCTTTTTCGCGCGTTTGGAAGTCCCTGCCGAGTTGGAGGGCAAGCGGATGTCTCGCAGGAGAGAGGGAAAGGCCAGTGGAGAGACGCGACGCGAGACAAGACGAGGAGACGCGTGGTCTGTCACAGCCCTGCTGTAGCCTCTTCGCGCATCAGAGCCACCGGCGAACGCAGAGACGCGTATATCGGTGTAGCGGCACTCGCGCACTCCAGGTTCCGAGTGTCTTGATGGTGAGCCGCTAACTACATACGCAGATACTTGAACTAACTACGGCTATCTCCCGTCTCCTGGGTACCGCTGCGATTTCAGTTCCGCCTATCGCATTTGCACCAGTTGGAACCATTGTGGACCCGAACTGCGGCGGGCTTCATGCGCTCGTAGGAGTCATTCGACACCAAGGAAGCTGCACGGGGACATGTGTCCGAATCACATTCAAGGTTCCTCGTCGCAGATGCGGCACACGGACTTGCCACCTGAGGCCTTTGTCTCATGCCCGCATCCGCTGAAAAAGCGACCGTTCCAATGAAATTTCGCCTGACGTACTGCTCAGCGAGCTCTTCAGCAAAAATACTTGCTCATGTTATTACGACGTCCAAGCCGTCCAAGCCTTCTTGGGCTGTCCAACATAACCGGGTTCTTTGGATAACATGCCACGAGTACTGACACCGGAGATCGAGGCGGACGATACGGTGCAGATGGCCATCCACTGGAGTTTCTGTCCTGTGGACGTGGACCCACGTGTGCTCTGGAATTCTGTCGACGGCAAAAATGAGAGTATTCCCGAAGTCGGGTAGGAGTGTCACAGGGGTCGTTACTGATGGTACTCCTTCGTCAAACTAACTTCCCCTTCAATTCAGGCCAGCGAAACACTGCATGTGGAAATTCCTTTTGAAAAGAGGGACATGTCTCAGCTTAGTAGAAACGAAACACGTTCCACATATAGTGTTGTCGCGCTCACACAGCTCCTCACCGGAGTAAAGAGGCCTCTACAAAGAGGACAAGTCAGGAGGCCAAGCGGAGTATCTCGGCGCTCTACAGCGCTCTGTTTGTGTCTCTCCTCTAATGCCCGTGTTCCCACATACACCACAAACTGCTTCCCCGTACACACTCTCATCTCTAGGAGATTCAATAGCATTGGCATACCGAGGATGACTTTCTAGAGTTTCAGCGCCCCTAGCACGCACCTCGCAGGGACCTAATAGGGATGAGATACAGAGGACACTACCGACCGCATGTTCCAAACGGTGACCTCGTTCGCGTCATGTTTTTGCATTAGTCGCTATGCGGACGGAGTTCTCCTTCTCAGAAGCGGCTTTCTGGGGTGCGTTGCTGGAGAGTACGATGACCATCCATGAACGAATCCCATGATGCTGCACTCTCGGCCGGAGGTTATTTCAGATCTGAGAGTGCGTATCTATGTCAGGCCTGCATAGTGGTGCGTCTGTTTCCGTGGCTACGTTTGGCTTTATGTTCTGCAGGGAAAGCAAGCTGCGACCGGGGGCAACTCGCTAGCACAGGATGATAGATACTTCACACAGCCCTGGCGGTAAATTTTTGTTTTCGGCTCGCCCCTCCTTTCCGAGGCTCTCCTTCACAAGCGCATCTCCCTGTCCTGTCCTCGTTCGTTTGCTTTCGCTCGAGCTCTCCTCTCACGCAGTACTCGCGATAAGCACGGCGAATAGAGCGCCCCCGTAGGCCGACAGCGAGCTCGAAAACACGCTCACAGCTCCCCCATCTGCCACTTCGTCTGCCTCGTCCGCTTCCGGTCCATCTTCCGCGGTTGACAGACTTTCAGGTGCCGTTACTCGCACAGTGCTAGAGGACGTCACCGAAGTGGAAAGCTGGTGTGATCCCGGGGGAGAGACGACTTGCTCAGGCCCTTGCGCGGCGCCACTGGCTCCAGTGTCCCCTTCCAACAGAGGAGGAGACAGGTCCTCAGAGGCGCCCTCACCTCCGCCCTGCGACGAAGGCATAGTGGAGACGGCGGGAGAAGGGCCTCCCGGGTAGCTTTCTTCGTCGTCGCCTCTGCCAAAGGAGGCCGAGGGATGCGGCCCCGTAGGAGGAAAGAGTGTGGGGGGCTCTGCGCTCGGCGGAATCTGGCGTTGCCAGCTTGAAGATGCGCCTGAGTCGCTCGAGCCATCCCGGTCGTGTCCGCCGCTCACTTCGCTTCCAGCTAATCCTGAGGAATCAGTCGGCGCCTGAGAAGCGCTGCCTGAAGCTCCCCCCGGTACTGACGGCGTCGGGAGGATTGCTTCACCGGTTGTAGAGCTGCCCCCCTGTGTCGCCTCGCCCGCATGCAGTCCTGTGTGAGGAGGCGTCTGCTGCTGCGAAGACGGGGTCGCGGAGGGGACGGAAGAGGGCGTCGTGGACGACTCGTCTGGCCTCAATTGACCAAGGCCCTCACGCCTGAAGCGGCGAGAAAAGAGAACAGAAGAGAGATCCGTCACAACAGAGGAAGACATGGCACAAGAAACGACGCGGGACACGTGTGTCCCTGGTAAAGTGCGCCACAGAACGAACGTCGTGTCCGCCCGCAGGAAGCGCACTCCCAGCAAGCATCTGAAAAGCGCCCCTAAGTTCTCGTCTGAAAAGGCTTCTGTACATGCCCTAGCAACTCACGGTTCAACGTGGTTTCACTGCGTGCTTGCTGCGGCCCCCGCACGGCTATGCACAGTCATAACGGACTCTGGTCTCGGTTTAGCGAGTTCTCGCACTGTCTCGGTCTCCAGACTGGATTATTGCACGCCATGGCGGCATGAATGTGGGAGACATCTACTTGTTCTCAGCCCTCGCTCTTCATCCTCGAATGTCCGCGTTTGTTCTTACCTGCACACCCTGCATGGGAGTTTGAAGCTCCCCGGGTCGGTGCTTAGGTCGTAGACGAGGGGCAGTTGCTCTGCTGCGGACGTGCATCTGTCGACGAATTTTTCGTTTGACTGCTCGCAGTACTCCACGGTCGCCTCCTTACACGAGTCAGAACCAGTGTCCATGACATAGTCAACTTCGCATTTCATCATCGGGCAGCGGCAGTAGCACGCAGCAAACAGTCCAGCCAGTTCGTCCAGCTGCCCCTCGTCGTAGATAGATCCGTAGTGCTCCTTGAGACGCTCTCGAAACTCACGGCCTTCAGTCTCGATGCAACGGTACGCGCTGCATGTCTCTGCCTGACCCGAAAAGTGCTGCGTCAGCGCCTCGAGCTCTTCGCGCGTGCATCTCCCCTCGCGGGGGTCTGCGAGTGAGTTGGAGGAGCCGCCGGCGGCGGCGGTGGCTGCGACCTCGGGGGCATCGGAAGAGGCAGACACAAGGGCTGGTGCAAGCGAAGACGGTGCGGAAGCGGAGACAGTATCCTCGTCGGCGGCTGCAGACAGAAGGTCTGCTGCGCGCCCCGCTTGAGCGTGGCTCGGTTCGCTTTCCCGCGCCTCTGAAGGTGTCACGCCTCCGGTGGTTTCCTCGGCGGGAGCTGTAGTGAGGTCCAGTTTAGAGGCGGGAGGTCCCGGAAGAAGCATTTGTGCTTCTTCAGGAGACGACGAATCACCACTCTCTCTCCCAGGCTCTGTCATCGTTGGGTTTTCAGTGCTGGTTGAATGACTAGAGGGCGCGGAAACGGCCGGCGCTGCGGACGGTGAGGAAGTCCGCTGAGCCGCCTCGGGAGATGCCTCAGCGTCGTCGTTGTCGGTGGCGTCGGCGGGTTCTGCTCGTCGAAGGGGCGACGAGACATTCGAGTCGTCTTCCGTGTCCGCGTTGGCAGCTTGCGTTGCTGCCGACTGGAGACCGACAAGCACGTGGTCGTCGTCATCAAAATGGTTTTGCGCGAGAGAGTGGAAGGCTTTGTCGGGGTGCCGGTCTTCGAACTGGCCGTGCAAAGATTCGACTGCCGAAGGGGCGAAAGCGGGTTCCACCCACTGGCTCACTGTGGGGACCTCCAGATAATGGGCGGGCACAGCTTCGTTTGTCTTTTTCCCTGGTGAGGCCAGTGGCCGCCCGCGGAAGTTGAAAGAGGCAGGACGAGACACCCGATGGTGAAAGCGAGACTCTTTGCCGGGGTGCCACGCAGACACCCGTGCCTCTCCGTCATCACCAGCGGTGGCTGGAGCATCCCCGTCGAACGAATAGAAAGTCGCCTCATCGGCACGGTGACCTGCTTCAAACTGCTCATGAGAAGGGTGGAGGTACGAGGGGAGCAACGCATCGTAGTGGTCGCCGGAGGCGAACTCTTGTTCGAAAAGAATCGAGGCCTCGTCTGCGTCGGTCTGACCAACGCTGACAGGGTCCCAGACAGAAAGAGGAGGCTCGTCGTCCACGTCAGGCGCCGCGTCCGCGCGGGACACTTGCTGCCTCGCGCTGGCGTCTTCTTCGTTTTCTGGCCGTTCTTCAGGCTCTGTGGCGTGAGGAGGCGGTCCTGCTGCGTCGTCAACGCCATCCCACGCGGGAGGTTGCTCGCCGATTGCAGGTTGATTTGGCAAAAGAGGATGCACTTCCGTGGGGGGGAACGCATCTACCAGAGGACCGGAAAGGGGCGAGTCCGCCAACACCTGGGGCTCTGACGCCTCCGAGTCTGCTTCGCGACCTTGGCTCATCGGTGCCCCCTGGAGCTGGGGGTTCGACCCGGCGTCGTGCGCAGAGTCATCAAGAACAGAAGCGCGTGACTCCTCTCCTACCAGAGGCTGAGGACCTTGCATCTGGACGCTGACATCAGCCCTGTTGGCGTGGAAGTTTTCATTTTGCTCAACGGAGCCATTTTCCACCTTCTGGCGGCCGGACTCCTCCGTTGCCGCCGGAGATGTGGGCGCGGGTTCGACGTCGGCTTCGGACGGGTGGTGCTGGGTTTCTTCTGCGGCATCCGTCTCACTGCCTGAGCGACTCGTGTCTGCACTGGAGCTGGTGCCCACCCCAACATGCATGGAATCGATTTCTGAGGTCTCCGCCTCTCTTGCTTCAGCGTCGTCCGGAGAGAGCAGCGCCTGACCCACCTTCGCTACGGGATCTCCTTCGTTCTGCAGCTTCAGTTCTGGTCTGTCCTTTTCGCTCTCGGTGAAAAGCTGGTCATGGGCGGTCTCGGCACTTTCGTGCTCCGCTGGAGGGCGGTGCTCGCGGGGCTGCTGGACAGTCACTTCATTCAGAGTCTCAACAGTTTCTGCCGCCACCTCTCCCGCGTTCTCCTCAGGCGTCATGCTTTCTCCCTGCATGGCGGCCCGGCCTGCGCTGTTTCCTTCCTTGATATCAGCGGGCATGCCCAGCCCCTGCTCCGAGACGCCGTCTTTCGTGACCGCGGCGGTGGCCGTCTCCTGCTTCTCAGCAGGCTCCATGTACGCATGCGCCCCTTCCGCAAAGTGAGATGGCGGAACATATGTATGTTCCGCCTCTTCGACAGATGGCTCGACTTTGGGTTTCGCATCTGATTCCGCGAAGGCGCGTTCAGTACTGACGACAGGAGGTTTGGACTCCGACTCTGTGCGCTTGGAACCCTCGATGTCTATCGCCCCTAGTTCAGCGTTTGGTTCCACCCCTTCTTTTGCTGCCGCGTTTTCCAGCGGAAACACTTCTTCGGCTCCGACGGTCCCTGTCACGGTCGACGCGGAATGGGATTCGGGTGCCTCGACTGTATCAGACGCCACCCCAGAGGAAACATCTGTTCCGGTCGCCGGTTCTTTCACTTCAGTGGTCTGCTCAGTTGTGTGTTCTGGGGCTGCCGGTGAATCAGGCGTCTGCGCTCCTGAAGCCGCGGGGTCTCCCGATGGAGTGTTTAAGGCGGTGGATTGTTGACTTTCATTTCCCTGTTCAGAGCGCTCCCGGTGCGGTTCTTGCTCTTCGCTCGGCTCTTGGTGAGCCATGGCATCTGCAGGAACACTTGTGACATTCAAAGCCTCTTCGGCATTTCCTGATGCGGTTCCAGCCGTCTGTGCCTTTTCCACTTCTACCATGGAACCGCCCTCCCTAGGTTCCGTTGCGGTGTCAGGAACAAGATCGCGTTTCTTGGCTGGCTCGAGTGGATCGTCCTCATCTCCTCTGCTGGAATCGTTTGCAGAGTCTGGATTTCCTGTCATACGAAGCGCTGGTGTGTCTTCAGGTGCCCCAGAGGTGTCACCAACTGTTTCGTTGGGGAATGAAGGGGCGGCGCCGTCATCTGCGTCTGCGACGTCAGTGCTAACTCCATTATCTCTTTTTCTTTTGCCTAGCATGTGTTTCTGCTCTCGGTGTCTTCGACTGTTGCCGGAAGACCCCTGCGTCTGATTCAAATCATCCGGCACAGCAGATTGGGAGAGCGCGACCTCATTGTCGCTCTCCCACGAGTGTGGAGTGACCTCAGGAGAATTGGGGCCCCAAGATTCTACCTGCTGTGGAATGCGGCTCGACACAGACACCGACTCTGACCCAGAGCAAAGAAAGAAACTCCACGATACAAAGACGATGCAGAACACGTGTAGGCGGAGGACCTTCGCTGGCCCCATCTTGGATGCCATCGATATCGAGGAAAAACATGCCATGGCAGTAGCGCTCCAGGCGAATATACCGTAATATGGGAATATAACAAGAGCAGCCCCAATGTGTCCCTGTATTGACCCAGAATGTGCGAATTGAAAGAAGGATTGAGTTCGGAGGAAAGGGATTCCCCGCTGTCCTTGCGTCCTGCGTCCCGCCACGTAGGGCCGAAGTACGAGGAACTAAATGGGTTTGTCCCGCGTTTAGACCATGTAGGGAAATCACGAACGCATACGGACGATCCGAACCAGCCAGAAACCCAATCCAAAGGAATTCCTGGCAATGTCGGAGACCTACGAAGGCCCAATTATGCTACTGACAAAACAAGCCTAGGACCGATCTGTTACCTTATACCTTGGGAATTAAGCCAGAACACAAGATCACTGATCTCGAAAAACGTGTTCAGCTAAGGACTTTGGCGGATGAAGACGTACCTTTTTGGCACAGAATACCATTTGGCAAAAAAACTCAAGTTGTAAAAATATACAGGCAAACTCTGAGTAACCTTCTCTCAGGGCCTGGCAGATGACCCTTCAGGCTTTCGCACTCAAAACAGTACAATACGTGAAGATAGCGTGGGACGAGGAGCCCCGCCACCATGCTGAAGGCAAATGTGGCAAGGGAAAATACCGGATGTGATATAATTAGGCTCGGGACGGTGGAGAGAACGTGAATGCTCCCTCATGACTTTTCCCCGCCGTTTTTCCATCAAAATTCGCCGGCCCTCATTTGGAAGCAGAACGAGCGAATAGGAACAGATGTTGTTACCGATGGTCTGCATACGTGCGTACACCTTGACTCAAAGGTCAGAGCGCTGGTGGCTGTTCTATCCTTTTTGGAAGCTGAACGCGTGAAGCTGGGAATCTTTTCTGAACAAAGACCTGCGCTCAAGACCATCCTCGAGGTTTTTTTTGATTTTTCCAGCAACCTTGGCAGAACCGGTCTTCGTGCAGAGCAACAACTCAGCTGGCAACACCCCTCTTTATTCTGTCTTTCCCCATTACCCTCGCAACCTTTATTGCGTAGCACTTTTGTACGAGGCCAGTTCAGCGATGTGGTACGCACGCTCTACCCCATCTCTGCCTTCGGAAGCGTGCCACCGATTACGGCCGTGGACCCCCCCGATTCTATCCGCTGCCGGCGGTGCCAGCAATCTACGCTCATCGTCTTCAATTAGAACGAGGCCACGAAGCGGTTTCCCCTGATTTAAACTAAATTAACATACGGCCTGGTTCCTAGACCGAGATACTAGAGCGGCAAACACACACGAACTGCCTTCAGCCCTCGTGATTACGCGGGCTACGCACGCTCCTGAACGGTTCCAAGGAGATATGAGCCTATAAAATAGATAGTGGTCGTTGTAAATAACGGCATGAGCACGACAAAGCGACACGATCTACCTTCGTTCACAGGTTAACTTGCAAAAGTTCCTCAGCAGCTGCTGCCTGGATTGCCACCAGCAGAACATTTCGATGTTTGCTGTTCACGTTCTGCCGTGGTTCATAACAAAGGTACGGCCTTGTAATTCGGTCAGTAGTTCCGCATGCCTACGTATATGCATGTGGACGAGGCTAGATGTCGCGCCGCGTCCTTGAGACTCTCGATAATGATCCCTAATTGGCTAAAGATGCAGGCTTGTCCGCTTCTACAACACCGGCTTGTCTTTGCTGACTGCTAAGAGAACAGTCAACTGTAAAAGCTCGTCCTTTCAAAGAAAACCTAAAGGCACATTGCCTTTCCATTCAGCACAAATAGGGAGGCGGAGCCCTTCGATCTTGAGCTACGAAATGTAATAAAGCAAAACCTTAGTCTTCTTGCAAGTGCAAGAGCCGAAACGCCCGAAGTATACCGTTTGCGCACCACGTTGGCAGAAAAGCCGCAGATGCCCGCGGCGACAAGAGAACGTATTTATTTATATAAAAACAAACAACGCAAAACCTGTCGTCCCGCTCACACTCGCGACGGTGGTTGCTATATCTCGTTTCTGCACTCCCACCATAATGCTGCCCTGACTCCTCCTGAAAGTCTGCACACGACGTGACCGTAACGTGCTTGAATTTACCAATTTTCCTCCTCGTTGTGACGCCTCTTGTGCTAACAGTTGCCTCTGAGAGACGGCGCAAGGTCGCTTCTGCATTTGTCGGTTACCTGCGCCACAGCGTGTCCGCTTAGGATGCTGCTGAACCAGTACTCCCCTTCAGTAGCTCGCCCATCCTGTACGGTGGCGTCTCGCTCTTCTCCACCGGCTTCTTCATCGCTTTCTAAGACACTTCAATCCAAAATCACTCCGTTACAACCCCGATTTTGTGGGTTCGGTCTTGAGACTTCTGACGTAGATATTGTGGTCTACAAGCCTTTGTGTGTTCGCACATCGCTCGCGGATGTCGGCGAGGAGATCCGTGAACACGTCAAACCTTTTGATGACAATGGACGTGACAAGAGCCTGCTTTATTGCATCCGGAAGAACCGGAACTTTAAAGGCGTATATCGGGCAATAGCCGTACGTCTTCTCGACCTCCGCATGCACCACGTCTCGGGGAATGACAGGACCGATGCCGCCGTGAACAACAGGAATTCGCATGCCGAATTCCGCCTGTAGACAGCGTCAGAGAACACGAAGACAGAATGAGCGAGAAACATCCGACTGCTCCGGAGAGACTGAAGCAGGGATAGGACAACCCAGACGCAGAAAACAATTAGCAGGACTATTGCACGCGCGAGATGACACGGATATTCATAAGACAAAGAGAAAAGCACCATAGTAAAATCAAAATGACGAAAGTTGAGTCACAGAGGTGAAACCAGCATCATTGGACAGCATCCCTAAATCCGAATAACAAGACAAACACACTTACACGCATGCGAGGGCCGGCATGGTCACGCGCACGTACCTACGTGAGACAAACAGGCATATACACACACGGTTCTACGCTGACCTGAATTTTCTCCATCTCATCGAGAAGAACGTCGAAGGTTCCCACGACATCCGTGCGGAGAATGACTGGAATGACAGGCGCGTTCTTCGCCGGAACAATGAGGGAGGGCTTCGTGCGCAGCTTCTGAGGAAGAAGAAGAGGTACACACAACTGTGGCGTATGGAACAAATTTTGCTACATCTTTTACTCCAGATTCAAACAAATGTTCAAAATAAACATTTTCTACATAAAGTTATTAGTTTTTAAAATTTAATTGATTGATTTTTTCTAGAAAAGAATGGGAAAAATTAAATATGTAAAACCAGAAATATTTTTATGAAGGAGTTTAAGGTTCTGCCGCAACGCACTGCGCCGTCGGTGCCGACGCTGTACGCGCAACTCACTAGAAAATACTGTCAAGCGCGCGGAGTATGTGAATACCTATAACTACACATATATATGTATATATATACACGTATGCGCCTGTATACCTACAGCCATGGCGGTACGCACAATGCGGTCCCAACGCCTTTCGGCGTTTTCGAGCCCTTCAGATTTTGGAAGCTTCCCCAGCCACCTCTGCATCACTGCAGTTGAACATGCGCTGCGCGCGACTTCTCATTTATGCAAATCGTAACTTTTCCCTATTCGCATGTGAAGCCGGCCTCTACACAGCACGTGTCTCCGAGAAGATACTGAAGAGGCGGATTCGACGCATGTCCCAACCATGTCTTGTATCGCCTTCGATCGGCATGTATACGCACCAGCATATATATATATATATATATACATATGTATTTATATAGACTGCCACGTCGTTCGCCGTGTACATGGTATCATGCATGCGACAGAAGTATAATGCATCACCCCTCACGGGTTTCGCCGGCAGTCCTGGTGTTTCCGTCTCGTCCACGAAGCGCCCTTCGTCGTGGAATTTCTCGTCTTCTCCCATTATTTCGCGGATTTCTTCGTCCGTTAGCGGCGGCTCCTTCATCGCATGACGCCGCACGCGTTCAGCCTCCACGAGCATCGCTCTTTCCTTGCGTTGTTGGTCTCTCTTCTCTAGGGCCTGCGCACAGAATCCCGCCGCAGGGGCCGTCACCGTTTCTTAGGGTTATAGTGACTGGATTTCTTGACTTTGTGAGGAAAGTCGTCACACGCCACATGCGGCGGAAACAACTCAAGAAGCTGAATCGAGCTGCACCTCGTAGTCCACGCCCCAGAGCTGAGCAAACATTGAGTCGGCGGCACTAAAGAAGCTCGGTCCGAGCGACAGAGATCGTGGCCTGCTTGACATATCTGCAGCTGGGCTGAAATTAAGGCTAGCGATGGTCAACACGTCCCTTTCTGCATGCACAGTCCCTCTCTGCTGCTTGTGCGCACTGCTGAAGAAAGCCATACAGCAGCGGCCGAGTCTAAACAGGGTGACGAATAGACAACGAGAGGAGACCGTCAGCAACCCTCAGAAGAATCCCGCACACAAGTGCCAGTCGCGAAGCACTAGTAGAGTCGAATATACATGAGACAAAGGCCATGCAGAGTGATACGCACGCCGGTTCCACAAGGTGCGGATACGCATTGAGGGATGATTCGCAGAGCACCATGCACCGTGAACTTATAGCGGGCGCTCAACATTATCGACCTGGTAAACGAGTAAGCGGGAGAGGCAGCGCAGTAAAAGGGTGATGCGCGCTGACTGTAGTGAACAAAGAGAAAACAAGTGATCGCTAAGCTGTGACTTACTCTGTGCTTCGCTCGAGACCTCCATCGATCCATGAGAGCCTCGTTCTTCTCTTTCACAGCTTCATACCAGTCTTCTCGCCTCTCAAAGTGTCCCCCCCAGAACTCGTGGAGGTTCGCGCCTTCCTCTGCGTCTTCCTCTTCGGCGCCCTGCTGCTCCCGCGCAGCTCGACCACGCCATGCGCTCTTTCTTCCCCTCGTGCCTTCTGGGGCTTTGCCGCTCCTCGCGCCCTCTCCTCCCTGCGGAGAGAGCAGGTCTCCTCCAAATGCATGTGACGCACCACTGCCTTCCAGAGGCGCAGGTTCATCTTCACCCCAACGCGGCGGGACCGGCCGCGACTCCGAGCCGCGCGTCTGGATATACAGCGGGGGGCTGGGATCCGTGCTCATGGCGATCGAGTCGTAGTCTTGCGTCCTCCGCTTTGCCGCGTTGTTTGCCTCGTCGTCGGTCGCGGCTGCATGCGAGGGCGAGGCCTTAAGGAGCGCCCACTCATCCAGAAGGCGCGGTTGATCGTTCGATGCTGCGTCGTCGTTGAGCCTCTCCTCGCTAAGCGAAGCCGCGAGCCGCTTCGCTCGTTCCCGCCTCCCTTCGCGGACTTCGACTTCCCAGTCGTCGGGTGAGGCTCCCCCCTCTACCGCTTGAGCAGCCTTTGGAGAGACCGACCCTCGCCCTGTCTCCGCTCCGCTCCCTCGGGCGGCCGCCGCAGCGCGGCCTCGTCCTCTTTGCCGTCCCAGAGGGCGGTGGAACTCCTCCACTGAGACGCGGCGAAACAAGTAGCCGCCGTTGCCTGCCTCGCTTTCTTCTTCCCCGGTGGGCGTCCGTTCCCAGTCAGCGCCCTCGCGCTTGCTGCCCAGCGCACCCTCGACACCGAACTCTTCAATCGCGCGCCTCCCTCGCGTGACTTCTCGCCGTACGAGGACGCCTTCCGGCTCGTCCTCCCGCTGACCCCCACCTGGTTCCTGTCTCTTCGGACCCGTCCGACTCGTCCCCAAACGTGCCTGCGCCGTAGGGTGATCCGCCTCCCACTGCTTGATTTCCATGGGCTCTCCAGAGATCTGCATGCGCGCCAATCTCTCGAGCGAGCGGCGATACTCCGCCAGCCGAAACGCCCGGAACTGCGGCAAAATGTAGATGCGGTCGTCAACTCCACAGTCCCCTTCTCCGAAGGCCTTCGAGACCCCACACGTCACGACCGTGCCGGGAGGATAGAACGACGGCGCCGGTGAAGACGGTGGAGCGACAGGGGAGCCGAGAGACGGCGGCGAATACGTTGACGAAACGACATTGATGGAGCGAATGCGGCCGTAGGCACTGCCCGCAACAAAATAGCTGCCTGAGCAAACAAAACAACCAACAAAGAAAAACGCACACTAAACTACGTATATTCATATATATATATATATATGTATATGCATTCACGCACAGGAGCTCGCTTATGGATCAGGGTATGCGCGAATGCTCGCCCCGAGTCGAAACAGAGAACAGGGGACCGATGCGCACGTGTCTTCGCACAGTTGGACGGGATGTGCCATGCATGAATATATATGATTTCAATGATACAGAACGCCATTGGTTGCCTCGTCAACTTCGCACGGTCGCGTGCAGCGCCGCAGCCAGTCACCAGCCATAAATCTTCCACCGGCGGAATACCTCCGGTCCGGGAGGATGATATACACTACATCATACAACGCTATGCATGTGCAGCGGCACCATGACAACGCCCGCGAGGGGAGGTTTGGGGAGATAGAGCTGCGCATGTATCCGCATACCAATACAAACGTGTTTCCAACAAAGCCCTTCCTCTACCGGAACATGGACAAGTGCGCGTCTGTATAGGTCACAGAGTGTGACCAGCTAGCTCCCCAGTAGGAAGATAGGGCCACGAACGTTTTTTCACGCGTTCTCCGCGATCAAAACTCTAGGCTCGCTCTGGCTGACTAGAATAAGATTTTGAGGACTGACCGACGGCGAAGTAGCCGTGCTTAACGAGGACCGTGTAGAGGACGCCGCGGTCGCTGCTTTTTCCGATTTCGAGAATGATCCCAATTGCGGAGGGCGGCACTTCCGCCTCAACGAGGCAGTCCGAGCGACGTTTGTGCTTCGCATGCAGCGCCGCTGCTCCCGGCGAGAGCGAGAGAGAAGAAAGCGTCCGCAAGGCAGAGGGCGAAGCAGCTGAGGCAGCCGGCAGACCTGGCGACGGGGGCGGCGGCGCGCGAGTCGCAGGACCGACCGGGAATGACCGCGTCACGTCAAGCAGCCGCTGGACGAGGTCCTGAAGAGGAAGACGGGCGACGAAACACACACCGAAAGTCCGGCAGAGCAACTTCAAGGCTGAGCACTCAAACTCGAAGCCCAGAAGCCGCAGGGCTAGGAAGGGCACCAGATAACGGAGGCTTGAGGGCGCGAGACGAACTGGCCATCCCTGTGTTCTGCTGCCGGTCTGCTAGCAAGATCGCGTGGAGCTTCAAACCAGAAAGGCGTAGAGCCCAATTGTGGGGACGCCGCGGTCTACACGAAAATCCGAGGGGCACCGGCTGCATCCAACAAAGACTGAACCTCCAGACCTGCCGGAGGACCTGTCAAGTGAATATGCATGTACCTAGGATTAGATTTATGTATACACTGATGTGTAATTATATCGCGCAGCGCCTGAGTAGGGAGTGTTAAGAGCGAGGTGGATTGTCGTAGGCCTGCGACCATACGCGGGCCTCGTCAGGTAGCAGGGCTGCGTGGATTACACAGCGAGCTACGCCGCACCTCGCGTCTCCAGAGGACAGCAAATGCGACAAACGACGTCGACAACGTGGACATGCACTCCGTCCTCGTAAGCGAGCGCCAGAGAGAGCGGCGTCGCGCGCAGCAGAGACGCAGACCGTCACTGAATAGAAGGGGGGGAAGGGGGGGTCGCTGACGCAGCGGTGGTTCCCAGTCGCCGCTGCGTCTTCGTGTTCCTTGTGGGGTTCTGTCTGCCGGTTGCTTACCGGTATGCCGTCGCCGTAGAGCGCCGAGACGCATACGGCGTCCACGATCTCCCGGTCGAAGTCCCTCTTCAAGAAGCCCTGTTCCCTGAGTTTCCGGCATCGCGCGCGCAGCTCGAGCTTGAGAAGCTTCACTTCGTCGCTCGCCTCGAGGCCTGCGCCGTCTGCGCCTGCGCGGAATCTGTCGATTTTGTTGATCGCGACAACCAGCGGGAGGTCGAACTCGTCTGCGAGGCGCAGTACTTCCTCCGTCTGCACTCTACGTCCCTCGACGAGGTCGACCACCACGCAGGCAAGGTCTGCGCAGGCACTCGCGCGCCCGCGCATGGCGCCAAACGTCGCGTGGCCCGGCGTGTCGATGAATGTCAGCCGCCGCCAGCCGTCCGCCGGCTCCGCAGGGACAGACGGCGGCGTCCCGCCCCCCGCAAGCGCGTGCTCTCCCGCGCCTGGCACCTTCACCGTGACTGCCGTCAGGTTCTGCGTGATGCCGCCGGCCTCGAACGGCGCGACGAGCGTTCCAGAGAGACGATCCAGAAGCGTCGTCTTCCCGTGGTTGATGTGCCCTAACAACACCACAACCGGCGTCCGCTCGGCCTCAGACGACGCGGCAGACGACGCAGCAGCCTCAGGCGCCGCGGGGAAGGAAAAGGACGAAGGCCAGTCGGGCTCGGGGTCGACGAGGACGGGGTGGAGCTGGAAGAGTTTGCAGGCGTGGGCAGCTGCGGCGAAGGGCACGAGAACTTTGCTCTTGTTGACGCACTCGAACTGCCGGTCGCCCGACTCGTCTCGCCACAGATAGCGGTGCGGCTCCGGCGTCCGCACGCCGCAGGCCCGCATACAGGTGGCGTAGTCCACGCGGAAGAAGACGCGGAGTTCCTGAAGCACGCAGACGACACAGCGGAACCCAGTGCAAAAGAGAAAAGGGGAAGCGACAGCGACGCACCGCGCACGCGCCGACGGGGAGTCGACTGAAGACCCCAGCTGGGCAGACAGACAGACACGCCCCCTGGTATGTGTGGATAGTACCCGGCTCTTCTAGAGTTTAGCCGCCACTGCTGGGACCCTGCATACAGCCGGGAAGGCGTCCAGGAAACGAGACCTGACGCGAGCCGCAGCGGCCTTGGACAGCTGCGCTGAAAGCAGAGAGGAAGGACGAATCACGCAGCGCAAGCACCTCTTTACAGCGCGACGACGAACGCAGATGACACTTCAGAGGCTCGCGGAGGAGGCTGGTCGCCTCCGTGTAGGCCCGGCTCGGCTACCAGAATCAGGCAATCCTGCTGTCCTGCTAACAAGAAAGCTTTCGGGCTCGAAATAGCACTGACCCAAAACTGCGAGAGAGCCGCGGGGAAGAGTCTCTCGCGAGGGCGAGCGCCCGATACGCCTTTCTCGCTGTCCTGTCTGTCGCTGGCTGCTGATTTTGCGCTTCGCCAGGCTGACCACGCTGGAGCCTTACTCTGGGGGCGACGTAGGGGGGGAGCAGCACGGTTTTCGTCTTCTGTTTCCTTCCCACGAGGAGTGTCTCCTTCATTCGCTTGCGCCCGACAGGCTTGAGACGTCGCACCGCGAGGCGCGGCGCAGAGAGAGAGAAAAGCGACGCAAGCGACACGTGCGGAGGCGACGGCGGACGGCCGGTCGACGCAGGCGAAGGCGGGCGCGAAGAAGAGCCTGGCGCCGCGGAGGGCTGAACTGGAGCGTAAAAAGCATTACCAGAAGACGACGCCCGAGCAGATCGGGAAGACGCGAAAAACGGAGGAGAGAGAGCCCAGCGAGCGCTGCGAGCAGAGGGCGGCGCCGGCAGAGGACGCCGAGGCATCGGGAGGGCAGAGAGGGAAGAGGCCTGGAGAAAACCGACTCTAAGGCGCGCTGAGACCGCCATCCTTCGTCTCCCTTCTTTCTCCCTGTGCCTTGGCCCCGCCTCTTTTTTCTCGTGAAGAGGACTCGGCGTGTCCCTGAGCTCCGCCGCCGGCCTTCGACTGGCTCCTGGGGCCTGAGGCGCGTTGATGCTGGAAAGAAAACCGCCAAACACCGAAGCGCGGACGCAGCGCGTCCCTTCAGCTCGAAGGCCGCCTTCGAAAAGAAAATAGACGGTCGGGGCATTCTTTAGAGTGAGAATCTCCAGCGCCACTGCGACGAGACACGGCCTGCCCAAATGCATGCGCCTCCATGGAGAGACTGCGAAAGAACTTTCCTCCGGCGGAGGCACGGCCTCGCGCTCGAGAGGCGTGAGAGACAGCCGCGTTTGCCTCCCTCACTTTCGACCGCCGGGCTGCCGAAAGAGCCGCATCACTTCTTACCGCCTCGAGCGGCGTCCCGTGTAGCTCTGTCTCTCCGTCTCTGAGTCTTTTTCTCTGTGTGTCCCTTCGCTCGAAAGGTCGCGTTGCCTGGCGCGCGCCGCCTACCCGTCGGGGGGCCTTGCGTCTCCTTTCCGCTGAGCCGTGCGGCGCGCTGCGTTCACTGGAACTGTCTCCAGTCTGCCCCGTTTCCTCTCTCCAGCCTCGAGGCGGTCATCAGCGGGCGTTGAAGGCGTTTGAAAGCCTTGCGCGATTTCTCTGTGGCTGCCGACTTGCTCTCCGCCGAGCCCGCCGAGTTGTCTCTCCGCGCGCTCCAACTGCGTGTCTCTCAGGCCGCTCGCTTCCCCGAGAAAAACTTTCTGCACTCCACCGCCCTTTTCTCGAGTGCGAGTGTGAGCAAGTCTACTCTGAATGGTTTGTGTGCGGGATTGGCGCAGATGCAGATCGATGCGCGAGACCAAGCCACGTGTGCGTAACTGGCCCCGGCGGCGTCTCCCCAGGACTCCGCACGCACACATCAGTAGAAAAACGTGTAGACGCGCGCAGCACTGCTTCTTTGAACTTTCTTCCCTCGCGCCGCCCACTTGTGTGCTGCCTACCTACGTAGGCGCGCGTGTGTGTACGGGTTTGAAGCGCCTCAGAGTGCGCCTTTCGCACCAGGGCGCGTGCGCTCGCTTGCCAGCTCGTCGCTTGTGTGTGAGCGTACTCTGAGCGCCGGTGAACAGATGGAGCGACTGGGGTCGAGCGTCAAAAAGAGAGAGGGCGGGCGGGCAGGGGCGGCGGAGAGCGCCCAGTCTCTGCGGCAAGGCAGGGAGAGACTGGAGAAGCGGCGAGGCAGGATGCGGCCGACGTCGTGCCCTGGTCCGGTTCTACGCGCTCAGCAGCCGCCTGCGTCGGCTGCCGGGTTCAGCGAAGGCCACCCGGGCGGTCTGCCGCCCTGCTGCGCCTCAGCCGAGCGCGGCGAGAACCCTCTCCCGTCTAGCACGGGTCTGCTCCCGCGCCGCCGCTGCAGCGCGTTTCCTCTGTCGAGCTTCTCTGCCGACTCAGCTACGTGGCTGCCGCCTGCGCGAGCGCCGCTCGCTTCGCCGCGACCGCGCGCGCCTGCCCGCTCTCGGGCTCTCTGCCGGGAGCGCCTAGCCTGCGTTCCTTTCCCGCCTTCGCGGCCTTCGACGCGGTGCTTCGTCGCGCGGCGTGCCGAGTGGCGCTGCGCGCCGCGGCTGCTGTGTCTCTTGGCGCTCTCTCTCGCGGTCTGTCCGGCCTCGAGTTCGCCGCTCACAGACAGGACCAGGCCGTCGGCGCTGCTGCGTTCGCCGTCGCCGTCGCCGTCGCCGTCGCCGTCGCCGTCGGTCGCCTATGACCCGCCGCCCTTCTCGCTCTCGTCGTCTTCTTCGGTTTCCTCCCTGTTTACGTCGCCGCCGGTTTGCGCGCGCACGCCGAGCCCCCCCCCGGTGTCGTGGGCTCTGGACGTTGCCTTCTCTGCGTCTCAACGGCCCCGGAGCGACTCGTCGAGCGGTTCGGAGGACCAGTTTTTCTCCCCCAGCCAGCTCTCTCGTCGGCAGTCTTTTTCGTGTCGCTCGCCCATTGTCGGGTGCCTGAACGACCTGCCCGTCCCGAGGATCCACCCGCAGGGTGCCTGGGCGCGCCTCACGTCCTCAACGTATTCGCCAGCCTTCGTTCGCTCGAGAGGCTCCTCTCCGCAGTCCTTCTCGTCGCTGCTCTCGCTTTCTTCGGATGGTCGCTGGCCTGTACAACACAGACACGTGGGCGGTGCGCACGGGTCGCCTCTGTCGTCGCCCCCGTGTCCGATCCCCTTCGGCTGTCACTTCCGCATGCCCTCATGTCATTCGGCCGGCGTGCAGGTGCCGTCGCCGCCCGCAGACGCGGCCGCGTCGTCGCTGTCTTCTGCCTCGTCCCTGTCGCCGCGCCTGGGCAGAGCGAGCTCCGAGCTGTCTTCGTCGGGCTCTCTGCCTCGCGCCGCTTGCGCGCCCGCCGCGCACTCGCCGCGGCTCGCGTTGCTGCCGTTCTCTTCGGTTTTCTTCTCCCGAGCGCGCCTGGTGTCGCCCTCGCTCTGCAAACCGACGTCGCTGGTGCACGCGCTGCACAGACGCGCGCGCCTGCTGCTCCATCTGAGAGACCAAAACGAGCTCGGCGACCTCGCGCGACACAGCCGCGCTCGCTCGTTGGCGACGCTCCTCGGCGCGGCCCTCGGCGCCTTCGTCATTTGGCGCGGCCTCCACGCGCTCTCAGCGTTCTTCGGCAAACAGCAGAGACGCGTAAGCTGCTTCGACGGCACCTCAAGCTCCGCACGCTGGAGTCTTCCCGCGGCTCCGCCGACGTCTCGCTGTGGCGCTGCTGATGCATAGCGTCTGATATGCTGTCGCGCCCTCCAGGTCACGTGTCTCGTCTCAGCAGCCGCTTCCAGCAGTTCGTTCGATCTCCGCTTGCTCATCGTCTCGATGCGCACGCGCGGCTGCGCCGCCCTGCACCGCTCCTCTCGCTCCCCAACGCCCCACACCTTAACGCATGCATGCAGACAGACTATGCATGTGCTCGTATTTTGCGTGCCTGGGCCCCGCGCTTCCGTGCTGGCGGCTGGATGGGTCGATCTGCGTCCGTTTGTGTGTGCGCATGCACCAGTCTCGTGTCGAGGGCGGCGGTGCGACCGCGTGGAGGCCTGGTGATGACGTGTGCGTGTATGTTAGTTACCCGCCGGTCGCTCTGCCGAGGCGCAGATGACCGCCCGCGAACATGCGACTGAGTACGTACAGACGGCTGTTTCGTATCCGCTCTCTAGGCGGCTCATGAACTGCTTCTCTCCTAGTGTCTGCGAGCCCCGATCAGGCCAGATGCGTAAAGGTGACGCACGCCGTTCAATGTGCGTCCGCGACGTGTGCGCGTCTGGAGAAACGTCCGTGTGTGTGTGGCTGTGCCGCCGGCGTCTATCTGTCTCGCGACGCCTACACACGCAACCAAACGTGTCTGCATCTGCTTCCACGTGACACGCCCTGGCCAGTTTATATTTATATGTATATATATATATATATATATATATTTATATATACATACGTGCATGTGTTGATCCCTACTGCGTCCGCCTGCTGCGCTAGCGCTTCGAAGCGCATATGCTGAGTCTTGCGTGTGCGCTTGTGTTGCGCTGTGATTCAGCAACAGATGGAAGAAGTTTCGCTGTATGGTCACTACGAAGCGCCTGAGCTGACAACCGACGCGGCTGCGGCTCTGCGGCAGACTTCCGCGGCTCCAACGCTGGGTGCTGATCAGCAGGACACCGAGACGGTTTTCCGAGAGTTGCAGACTCTGGCCGACGAGGAGAGAAAGGCGATGAAACGCGCGGCGCCGTCTGGCTCCGCTGCGCCTGCGGCCCTCGAAACGGGCGAGCGGAAGGCTTCAGTTTTGGCGGCGCCTGCGAAGGGGCGGCGCGTGGCGAGTGCAGAGACAGAGACTCCCCAGGCGGAGAAGACCGCGAAGAAGGCGGGAAAAGATGCCAAGGGACTCGCAAAGAAAATGTCGGCAGCAAGAAAGAAAGGCGCGAAGCCGTGAGGAAATCGGAGCCCTGGTCAGAGGAACAAGCGACGAGGAAGTCTCTCTCTATTTCAGATCTGCGTAAGGTCGAAGAGAAGCGTCGTTCCGTCGTCTGCTTTGAGGTCTCTTCTCTTTTCTGATTCGTTCGCCACGCAACGCATGAAGCAGCGCAGGACACACGTATTGCGGTTTAGACAACGCAGCGGACGACTGGTAGGGAGCCGGCCTAGGGGAAAAGTGAGAGAAAGTTTCGATAGCAACTAAGTGACTGGACACGGCTCGAGCGAAATCGAGTAGATTCAACGTGCCCAGGAGGCAACAAAGGACCCTAGACAAGAAGGGGGAAAAAGAAACCTCACAAGCGAAAACACAAGCGAGGAGTGCGGGGAGACACGATTGGTAGCTCTTTGTACACACGGGCAGAAGGCAATTCCGTTTTTCGGCGCATGCGAGCTGGGACCGCCGTCGCCGGCAAGAATCTGGAGGCGGATGACCGGAGCGGAAGATGACCCGCAGGCGGAGGAGTAGACACGAGAGAGCGGCGAAGCAAGACGCGCGCAAAAGAAGCGGAACGGAGAGGGGCGCCTAGGTGCAAGATGGGCAGGAGAGAGCGTCGACGGCCGCACGGCTTTGGTGCTCGTATCTGTCGACGAGAAAGAACGTCACAAGTGGATTAGCGTAAACGGCAGATACCTGTACATTCCGTCTGGCTCCATAGGGATAAGCAATTTCTTTTTCCCCGTTTGTTCAAATACACAAAATATACGTATATATGTGCATATGTAATTGCGCCCAGAGCTCCATATGCGCCCGCAAGTGGCGTAGACAGGAGTTCGGGAAAATGGATGCGGACTCGCTTTTTTCGGTTTGCCCAATGTGCGTCGCCCGGTTGTCTGAGTAAAGGAACGGAGGACGACCAAATATCGCGGCGGCGTTCCTGCATGGAGCAAAGAGGAGTGAGCAGAAGCAGGGCGATCATCTGTGCGCCTGGGCTGACGCTTGCGCCGCGGTTCGCGGTGAACTCTGCAGCGCTTTTACTGATATCATAAGAAATCATCCAGCCCTCGAGGGTGGCGAGAAACGCGGGCCTTGTATAGGCAGAACCGGGTAAAGCAAACCTTTTCTCAAAGTGCGAGCATGCGTCGAGGCACACGCCTTGGAGTCGACACACGCGCGCGTTTGTACACTGCAGCTCTGTCAATGTACGCCTCTATCTCAGAAGACGATTTGCAGCAAAGGTTGTATACTGCAAAACAACTCATTCATTCGCGAAGACATTCACCGCTCCTGAGTGACTGGGATGCGCCCGGGCCTTACTCCTTCGCCTCTCAGGCGCGCGCCCGCGCTCTGCCATGGAGCGGAGTTCTCGCCTCGTCTTCCGCGGAAGGCGAGCTGGCTTTGAAGCCAGATCTCTAGGAGCAGAGAGGTGCGTTTCGACTCACACCGTGACACTCCTGCGGGTGGAGAACGACACAGGGCCGTCGCTCGCAGTGCGTGCATCATAGCGAGCCATGCAACACGTGCGAGAAATGGACGTCGTTTGTAGCATAACTCGTCAGCTACGTGAAAGGCGAGTTGCCCTTCGTCGTTCCTCCAGCGCGGCACCGCAGTGTACGCCACTTAGCTCATGGTCTCGCACTCCCGAAGTTTTAATCATATATATATATATATATATGCATATATGTATATTAGAGTGATTGTATCACATTTTCTCTCAGACTACCTTCGCGGATGGTGCAGGCGAGCAGAACACCAGGCGAGGTTCACAGTCCTGGGCATGAAGCCCGCTACATATACGGGTGTTGACTACCTCATTGCTTTTTGCTCTGCATACCTTTGTGTTCATCAGCGGTTTAGAAGGAGTTACGTGTTTCCTTGGGTACGGGAAAGAGCGCGAGAGAGAGACCGACCTCCCTGCTCCATCGCGGCGCACGTGTGTCTATTCGATTCTGCGTTGGAAGTGTAAAACTATGAAAAGTGACGAGTCGCGTCCACATGAAAGCGCACGCCTGCGTGTCCACTCTAGTAATCAAACAGCCACCGATACTGTATCTTTACGCATACAAAAAAACATATATCAACAGATGGATGGACCGGGTTGCTACCCGGTCCATCCATCTGCAAAGGAAACAGACCGCGGCGCACAGCCGCGGTCTGTTTCCTTTGCAGAGGAGCTCCGCCACACGCTGCACGCCTATTTCGGTTTTTCCTGTACTTGTGCCCATGCCGTCGTCGTCGTCGTTCGCCAGTTTCGCCTCTCCCTCCGGCCCTCGCACTCAGGCCTCAGTTTTTCGTTTCTTCTTCTCTTTTCTCGCTTTTTTTTCCTCCTTGCGCTTCTTCTTCCTCTCCTCGTCCTCTCCGACGAGGCCGTGCCGCGCGCCGGGGGGCGGCGCCGCTCCGCCGCCGAGGTAACTCATCGGCCGCTTCTGCCGCGAGGCGGAGCTGACTTGGCTGCTGCATGCACTCCCGACCCTCGAGCCGGGGCGGGCGACCGCGGCGGCGGCGAACGCCCTCGCCCCATCTTCGCCGAGCGCCAGCGGATGCAGACCCCCGAGGCCGCTCGGCGGCGCGTGCGCGAAGGGCGCCTGCGGAAAGGCGGCGCCGGCGACCGCGCCAGGCGCGACCACGGCGCACGCGCCGCGCGGCAGGATGCGGGCGCCGCCGCCGAAGTAGGCGAAGGCCGGCGCCACGGCGTTCGCGGTCGTCGACGGGGGTTGACTGAGCGCGGAGACGGAGGAGGACGCGGATGACGGCAGCGAGGCGGCGGCAGACACCGCCTTGTGGTTGTCGCCGGGGGGCGCCGGGAGCGCGCGCGAGGCGAGCGTGCGGTCGACTTGCCGAAAGCGGTGCAGGAAGACCGCCGGCGCGGGCGGCCCAGAGAGCAGAAACGCCGCGAGGGACCCTGCAGCTTTCTTCGCTTCACTCGAAGAGCCTTTGGCAGACGAGGGGGCGAGCAAGTCGGCGAAGAAGGCGTTCGAGGAGGCGCGGAGCGCGCCGTCGGCCGGGAGCGACAGGGAGGAGTCAGCCTCCAGCAGTCGGTTCAACGTGAACGTCTGGTACCGGTAAGGCTCGGGGAGAAGCGTGAGAGGCGGCAGCGGCTGATGCACCGCGAAGAAGCGCCGCTGGTGAGGCAGCGAGTTCGACAGAAGGCCCGCGCCGTAGACCGCGTGCGGCGCCTGGTGAGAGAGGACGGCCTTCTGCTGCGCGTGCCGACACAGATGCGCCAACAACGCGGCTCTGGAAAGAAAAGAGAAAACCAGAAAAACCACGCGCGGACGGATGGAGAACGGGGCTCGGCTCGTCACCACAGTCTCCTCGTGCGGGGGAGATCCTCGAGGGAGTTCTCCACGCCATGCGCTCTCGTTTGGGTTTTCTGTACAGTGTCCTCTCAAACTCGACTTCGCAGGCCTCGCACGCCACCTCAGTGATCAGACAAACCAAAGGCGCATCACACGCGCGTACGAGCGTAAGCCCAGAGCCGGCTATACAGGTCAAGGCAGGCCTGCGCGGATACGGAGATCCTCATCGAGACAACCCCCTCAACGAACAAGAAGAAAAAAGCAAACACACGGCTAAACCCTAAAACCGAAAAGTGAGACGAACTGCAGATGCAGAGCCTCGAAGAGGCGCGAGAGAAGGCGTACCTGTCGGGTTTCGCAGCTAGCAGGTCGTCGAGTGCGGAGAGACTCCGCGGAGTATCTACATCTGGAGAGGCGATAACTTTACAGAAAAAGGAGGGCATTTCTGAGTGCTCCGAGATCGAATTTTCGGCGCTTGTTTCAGCAGGCACAGCAGCACCGACAAATGCCTCCTTCTCCTCGTCGCCCGCCGCCATGTTGAGCCCTTCAACTGAACGTACAGGAGAGGACGACGAAGGAGAGAAGGCAAAATCTCATTTTACGCGAGAGAAAAGCCGCCCGCTAAAGAAGCGAGCGGATTCATGATGCTTCAGCGACGCGTCTCGCGTGGAGTCGCATCTTTACTTTGACGGGGGCTGGAAGCGAACGCGAGAGCTCATTCAACGGCTTCGAGAAAGGCATCGGCGCCCGGGAGTCCCCGGTTGCAAGAAGAGAAAATCTGCAGCCGAGAGCGCGAGAACTCGGCGAAAAATCGCACATGCCAGCGAGCGCGAAACGACTATCGGACGAGGGAGCAGAACCAGAAAATCAGCTCAGACGCTGCCTGCGTCACACGGGTTTGAGAAAAAAGGAGAAAGAAGAGCCGAGACAAGGGCATAAAAGACCTTGACACGGAACACCGATGAAATAGCAAGCTACTCTGCCGCGGCGGGAGTTGACACGAGACATGCCGCGACGAGGAGAGAAACGTTTGAGACCGAGTGGGAGAAACGGCAAACCTCTTTCTCCCCGTGGACCAAGAAACATAAAGAAATCGAGAAGCGCATTCCATTTCTTTTCATTTGCGAAAGGTCCTCCACTCTTCCCGGCTTGGGATGCCTGACGCGCATGCACACACGCGCCAGAGTCCACTAGCGGCACTTAATCTCATGCATTGCGACAGCGTGGACTCTCGAACACACTCCGCCTCTCACCTCCGCCTCTGCTCGCCCTCCGCGAGTAGCATGATGTGCAGAAGAGAGAGGGATACTCTGCAAACTATCGCATTTACATACATATATAAATGCATATATAAGCACGCACAGAGGCGAGGAGATACGCGAGAGAATGGAAAAGTGCGAATGACGGGAGAGAGAAAGGGTTGTGTACCTAGAGCCCCGCGACCGTATTAACTACGGAAAGGAGCAGAAGTCTCTATAGCTGCTAGGGAGACACACAGGAACGCACAGCGGGCGGGCTAGGCCCCTGCACATACAGCCCAAAGTTGCAGAGGTCTCCCTCTGCACCGCTGCGGCCTGGCAGGCGTATATAATACATAATTTCGTCCATATACATGTATATATATCTGCGTGTATGGACGGTAGGGCCTACATGTATTTGCTGTTGTATGACGTTTTTTGGCATTGAAAGACCCCCAGGCGCGCCTTGAACTGAACGCGGGATGTTTTCGTTGAACTCCCTTCGTGACTGGGGCCTTCCGCTTCGCCCTGTTTTGTGGCTCCGCTTCTATGCACCGCATGCGTGTGTGAATCAATATATAACCACATATATGTAGTGCGGCGGTTCCGTCTGGCTAACTTGGCTGCCACGTTTCGCGAGACGCTGCTCAGAGCCGCATCATGAACAGCAGAGAAGCCTATGCAAAGCACCTCTAAACGTTGGTATTCCCGACGGCGCTGGAGCGCTGCCGTTGGCCTCCGCAGCGCTCAGGATGCGAGACGCCCTGCTGTCTCGAGGAGTGATTTTTTGTGTTCAACGTGTTGTCTACCCCTCTTCATCGGCTTACATATATAGTCACAGTAGTAGTAGTATATCCTTTAGCGTTTCTTGTCGCACTCGCAAGCCCGCGTACTGCTGCTGAGAGGCCGCAGGCGCAGCTGCTGCAGTCTCTTACTTAGGCCTTCCGCATCAGTGAAGACCGGGCGGCAGAGAGGCTCAGAAGAGCTCAGCCTAGTGCACTAGGACTCTGCTTGTTGGGACACGCGCTGCAGCGAATGCAAAGAGCTCTACTTTTTAGAGCTTTCCTGTCGCCAAGGCTCTCTCTGGCTGAATACCGTTCTCTCCGGTCTCCGCCCCGCTGCTCTGGCGGTAGGGCAGGGTAGTTTCTCCTCGGTACGCTGTATCTGAATCCCGGCGAACCCGAGGAACACCGCGAAACCGAGGCAGCTGGCGAATCCAGGGTGTTTACTTTTCCCTAGACGGTGCGTTCGCTCAGCATGCCGCGACGGAATTCGATAGTGGAGCACTCTTCTCGAGTGACGCTGCCACAGCGCAGAACGAGCAGAATGCACGTCCAAGGAGAGAAATGGAGAGCCAACAAGCACAGCAACCGGATCGCGTGCTCTATCAGATACAACTGTGCGTCTGTATCTCGCGGTGTCTCTGTCTCGCTCTCTCGATACACGCATACATCCACTTATATATGTAGGGCTTCAAGGCTTTATAGCTTTCGTCTCAAACTTGTTTCAGACTCGACAGGGCGAGAGAACAGAACGAGCACCGGAGGCCTGAAGGAGGCCCTTTACGTGCAGGAAGCAGGGGACGAAGTGACGTCGCACGCGTGGGTAGGCATACCGCTGCGCGACGCAGAGACGGGCGACGAAGAGCTGAGGCGGGTATGCACCAGCAACGGCGTCGAGGACGACTCTGCGAGTGTGCGGACATGCTTCTTTTTTCATTTGTTCGGTTCCCCGAATCTCTCTGTTCTCCTTCCCGTTTTGTTTTCGCTGCTCGGACTCATTATTGCATCCTTCTGCCTCGTTTCTCAGGGTCATAAGATCTGCCGCTCCTCGCCGCGCGCACAGCTCCTGAGGCTTTGAGGTGGAGCCCGCCCGCCTGTTCCGGCTCTAGCAGTCCCGTGAAAGCCGCGTGGAGAGAAGCTTAAGACAACCCTCGCGCCTTCGCGAGGTATGCGGCTTTCCGTTCGCGTTTCATCTTTTGTAGCTTTGCCTTCTTCTCTTCAGCAGACACCTCCCTCATGTGGGAGCTAAGAGACGCTCACGCTTCGCCGTTCTGTTCTGTTTGTGAACTGCTTCCCGCCTCCTCGGCGTTGCGCGTCGCGCGTACTCGCTTGCTCTGTGCAATCGTCGCGGACTTTTTTTCGAGCTTTTTGTCTGTCTTCCTTGCTTTTTCGCCGCGTCTTTGCGCAGCTTCCGCAGGGACACAGTTTCAGGCCGCCGGCGGCCGCGACTTCGCGGGAGACTCGCTGCCGCGAGCCCCAGCAAAGCGCCCCTTGCGCGTCTTCCCACGTCTCGTGTTGGTCCTCGCCCTTGTCGCAGCTCGCCCTGTGGCGTGTCTTCTTTGCTCCGCGTTTTCTTCTTCGCTCCCGTTGTCTGGCTTTCTGTCTTCTCCCTCTAAGCAGCCGCTGCGGTGTCCGCGCGCAGGCCGTTCGCCGTGCCGCTCCATGTCTTTCTCTGCGTGCGCGCGTCCTGCTGCTGCTTCCTGTCTGGCTCCGCCCGCCCGCGCTCTGTCTCCTCGCGCACGCCTCTCCTCGCTCTTGGCGCTGCGAAGCCGCTCGCCCTCTCTCTCGTTTCGAAGGCTCCTTCCGCGCTCCTGCTCGGCGCACCAGCCCCTCTCTTCGCACCTATCCACAAGCGTCTCGCCTTCGTTCCTCTCGCGCGCTTCGGCGGCCGGTTTCTCCTCCGCGCTCAGCACCATGCAGAATCTCGCGCGCGGCGACGGGTACGGCGGAGATGGCCTTCATCTCTTTCCATCCGCGCCCTCGAGCGCCCCACTGTCGACGGTGATCTTTCTCCACGGCCTGGGCGACACGGCCGCAGGCTGGACCGACGTGATTCCGCTGCTCGCCTCGCTCTCCTGTTTCCCCGCGCTGCGCGTGATTCTACCGACCGCGCCGGTGCGCCCTGTGACGCTCAACGGCGGCTTTCCGGCGCCCGCCTGGGCAGACATCTTCTCGCTGGATAAGGACGCGGCCGAGGACGGCCCCGGATTCTCCGCCTCGAAGGCGCGGATCGACCGCATCATTCAGAAGGAAGTCGAGGAAGCCAAAGTCCCTCCGCACCGCATCCTTCTGGCGGGATTCAGCCAGGGCGGTGCGCTCGCCTACCTCGTTGGGCTGAACTCGCCGTACCGCCTCGGCGGCCTCGTTGCGCTCTCCACGTGGCTCCCGCTCGCCAGCAACCTCCGCGTGAGTCCGGCGTGTCTGGGAAAAAGTCAAGAAAATCCGGAAAAATCCGAAATGGCGCCCGGAGGTGTCCCCGCAGGCCCGATGCCCGTCCTCCACTGCCACGGGCGCCAAGACGAACTCGTCCGCTTCGAGTTTGGGCACGAGAGCGCTGAGCTCATTCGCCAGCAGTACGCCGCCGCCTGCGGCGACGAGAAAGCCAAAGCTGCAGTCCAGTTCCAACCCTTTGACGGCCTCGGGCACTCCGCCAACGCCGCCGAACTCGCACAAGTTCGCGCTTTCGTAGAAGATATTCTCAAACACCCGGTCTAAAAATGCCCACGATCCAGACCCCAGTTGCGCCGCCTCCCTCCCCCCCGGAAAGCCCCCCCCATCCCCCCCCCCCCCCCACCCATCCGCGGCGTAACGGGCGTTTCTTTTCTTGCCAGCAGGGGTCGCAGGACGAGCGAGCAGGACGCGGAGGGAGGAGGCCCTCAGGCGGAGACACGTCGCGGGCGGGCTGCATGCGAGGGAGAGGAGACAGGGGGGAGGCGCCTTCTCGCGGCGACGCTGTGAAGGGTCTCAGTGCGAGGTGCGAACGCGAGAGACCCGGATCTTCGGAGGGCAGACGGGCACAGAGCTGAAGACTGCGACGGCGTTTTCGCTGCGCGCGGAGGGACAGCTGCCGCGGCGCCGAGGAACGCGCGTTTGTTATACAGTGATTGTTCCCGTTCGAACTCGCGCGAGGATCCCAAAATATCCACATGCATGCGCTTGCATAGAATGCCCCTTTTGCCACTACAGAGTTTCCTAGTTTCTTGTCTCTCAATGCTCTTCTTCAGCCACTCAGGCCCGCATTTGATAAATTGAGACCGCCGGGTCGAAGAACTCTCCGACCAGCTTCTCGCCCGCGCGCGACGCCTTCTACTTTCTGCTTACCTGATTCTCTCTTCGCTCTCTCTCCCAAGCCCTCTGCCTCTTTTCTTCTTGCCGAGACTCTCCTTTTCGGCGGCAGCTCGATTCCGCCTGTGCGCGACACAACCCGCGCCGCGGCGCCCAAGACTACAGCTTACCTAGGGACCTTCAACACCCACTATTTTCTAGCCAAAACTTAGAAATAAAATCCATTTCCATGATTTTTTTAAAAAGATAGCGACAATCGGCGCTTCACTCGGCAGAATCTGACGGCTCTTCACGTGACAGTGAGAACTGTTTTCAACTGGTCTTGTAACGCAGATCGTTTACCAGATAATAAAATCTTAGAACTACCCGGATTACAAAATCCTGCATAGACAATTAAGTATATGTCAATTAGATACAACTCCCGCTGTTCCTAGCTCAGCTTTAGATGCTTTAGAGTCTTTGAATGCTGCCACAACACATGTAGAGCCTTGTACCAGCCGCCCATTACGCCGTGAAAATGGTTCATTTTCAAAGGATCTGCCCCTACGTAAGCGAGGCTCTTCGTCTTCGAGGAGCCGAAGCCTCACCGACTTCTCAACTTCTTCGAATGCTCTACTCATGAGCTAATTTTGACGCGTGTAGACTTCGTTCTTTCGAACAACTACAACGCGAGAAACCGTAGTGCGTCAGGAATTGGAAGGCCAAACACTTTATACCATGAAGGGCTTCCCGGGAACGGCGTGGAAGGAGTTCTCTGTTTCGTAACGATACAGGCGGCGGGCTAGCAGCTAATGAGCGAGAACGTGGTACCTTGAACTGCGAAAAAAGGTGTAAAGTGATCTCGCGCCCGCAAGGACTGCGCGGGGAGGGAACGCTGACATGAGCGAGCCTCAGCATCAGCCTTCGACAGACGCAAGGAGCACGATTCGGGACGAATCGAGGAAAAAAATGCCTCTCTCTAGCTAATCCTTAGTTCGCTTATGTGTATCGAGAGCATTCCCAGCTCTCTAGTGTCCTTTCCTTGCAGATGAAGAAGCGCTTCACATACACCTGCGCTTTTACACAAGGTGTCACAAGCCGTCTCTGCGGACTCTGCTCAGCGAGTGAAGACGCAGATAGCTAATGCTGGTCGTGTGTGTTGTATTCCGCGAGACTGCCGCAGTTGCGAGAATTCGCTTCATCGCCAGACAAAACGCCTCCGTCCTTCGGGGGCTTGCGCTTTAGAGGTTAAGTCCAACAGCATTAGAGTCCTTTCTGCACACGCGTACGACTCAGCACACTCTCCTCGAACCCAGTAACTGAGGCAAATAGTCGACAGATAACTTCCGCCTCTTTTTTAGAGTGGATCGCGCAGTCGGCGGGGCAGAAGAGAGAAACAAGAGAGAAAAACTGCTGTACGCTAGCCGGTCTTCTGCCGCGCAGGGCTCGCCGCAAACTCACACCCTTTCGAGAAACCGCAGAGCATGGAGGCGGGATAGAAGCTTTCTCAGACGAAAGATACGCACACTGGGGCAGAAACAGCTTTGAAGAAACCGCCGTGCAGATTTGGTTTTTTCGGTGCGCTTTTTTGGAAAAAAATCGAAAAACCGGCAACCCGTATGTCTCGGGGGCATGCAGAGAAAGATCGCTGTGCAAGGCGAAGCCGCATGCGAGCTCGACGAACATAATCGATGCATATTTTCGAGGATTTTGCCTCTTTTTTACGGTAGCATCGGTTAATTCGTGGGTTTAAAGACAGAGAAGGCCGTTCCCGTTGTTTTGTCTCGCTGCGACTTTGCGGTTCTTGTCTGCAGACTTCTCCCATTCCGCTGCGCAGCGCTCGGCTCTTTTCCACTTTCCTCTTGTATTTCCGACTGTTGTATCTGTTTCTGTCCGCGTCGTCACGATGGTGTTCACTTTCAAGTGCAGCGGTGAGAGAAGCTTTTCCACGCAGCGACAGTCCAGGCCGCATCCCGCTCCTCTCTCCGCATCTGCTGGCGTATCCGCCGTCATTCACCTGTTCGTCTCCTCGCTGCATCTACCGTGCGCCTTCCTCTCTTTCTTTCTCTCCATCCTCTTTTCTTCCTTTTGTCTCCTTCGCTTCATGCGCCCTCTGTCATGTATACGCGGAACAGACTGTGTTAGCCGGCGCCATCGTGTATATATATTCTACGCTTACATAGGTAGATCCATAGGTATCTATATCGATATCTGTATATATATAAATATATATATCTATCTATATATCTTCCGCGGTACCTCTAGAAACATGGGTGTGTCTAGGCATGCGTGAAGCATATTGCATGCCTGAGATTCGCCCTTCCCTCGAGGCGGCGGCCTCTTTTGTCGCGAGCCATATATACACACTGATACACAGGATTTAGCGTCTAAATATATATATATATATATATATATTTATACGTAGGTAGTTGGCACCCGTTTGTGGATGTGCGTGTGCGTGAAGATCCTCGATACGAGATCTACATGGGTCGCGACAAGTTCGAGAATGAGGAGTTGATCGCGCATGGCTGGCAGGAGGATATCTGGTTCCACGTTGACAAGCTCTCCTCTGCGCACGTCTACCTGCGGACGCCGGCGCCTGAGCATGCTGTGCAGGATGAAAAACAGTATCCAGGTGAAGCTCTGCGCACTGCCTGAGTCTTCACCATGCGCGACAGCTACCACGGCGCCCCCTCAGCTTCTCTGCTCGACTGAGACGGGCGGGTCGGCCTCTGAGTGTGGGTCCCCGTCTTTTTTCGCACCTTGTGTCAGCGAGGAAGGCGCCGCGACAGACTGCCAAAAGAAGGCCTCACACGCTCAGATGCCGCAGAGAAAGCGAACGGTGGCGACAAGAGAAACTCCAAAATGTGTGTCGTCACCCAGTATATGCACATATCTATGCATACATACATATTTGCATCTATACGTAGATGCATATATGTGTCAGCTTGTCTTCGGTCTGCGAGGTATGCGGTGCCTATACACGTGGGCGCTGGGGTGGTTTCGAGACTGCGCGTGGAGGCATTTGCTTGGAAGCGCGTCTGACAGCCTCCACCAAGTGAGCGGCAGATCGGCGTTTCCACGCGAGGACTGTCGTTTCTCATGGACTGCGCCGCGGGCGTTGTTCTGAGACACGACGTACGGAAACCGCGGGTGTGGATTCTCCCTTTCCTTCACCACGCGAGGCGACCTTCGCCAGTGTTGCGCAGTTGCTGCGAGACGGAGCCTTGCAGAGTTTTTCGCGTTCTTCAGACTTGGCTGCAATCCCCCAAAAGGTCCTCGACGAGGTGGCTCAGCTGACCAAGGCCAACTCTATCGAAGGCTGCAAACAGCCGCAAGTCGGTAGGGTTTCTCATTTGCCTTTCTCTTATGGACGTCTGTCTCGCCGCGCAGTCCCCATTCCCATGCCCCCCCACAGAAACGCATCTACAAACGGGTATACAAATACATATATATATATATATATATATATATATATATATATATATATATATATATATATATATATATATATATATATATATATATATAGGTCAGTGCATGTATGTATGTGTAGGTGAGTGTGTGCAGACGTGAGACCGCCTGCGTTTCTTTACGCCCCTGCGAGGCGCAACGCTTGAGCGTCGCATCCGCGCGCCTCTAAACAGGAAACGGCCTGTAAAGGCGCGTATGCATTCGCGTGTTCGATTGAGCCGGCTGAGCGTGCTGCCTTGGTGATCGACTCTTGTCTGCCCTGTGACGCACACGCGAGCCTGCAGAGCCGCGGTGTCAGCGGGTCGCGAGGCGCAGGACGTCTTCCGCGTCGCTTCAGTGCCTCGCCCTCGTCTACGGTTCGTAGCTTTCGAGAGTTTCCCTTTTCGCGCGTCGTTCTCCTGTCGTTTCCCTCCATGCCTTCCCCGCGGATAACTTCGCGCGTGTGCGCGCGAGACTCGTTCACGTTTCGTCTTATGCGTCGCTGTGGCTTCGCAGACATCGTCTACACGGCTTGGTCGAATTTGCGCAAAGGCCCACACATGGTGAGCGGCGTCGAACAACCGGGAAAAAGTGAAAAAGAGAACAGGAGAGAAACTGCAGCGAGAGAGAGCGTTTAGGGGCTAGGGTTCATGAAGGTGTGAGAGACGCGAGAGAAAATGGCGGAACCAGAAAAGAGCGGGGAGGCCGTCGCCACGTTGACGTGAGTGACGCTGGAGACGCAGACAGCAGAGAGAAGATGGAGTGAGGGGAGGAGGTGAAAGCGACACGGAGGTTTTCGGCAGGGGGGAAAGGGCGGCAGAGCGAGGGAGGCAGCAGGAGTCGAGCGACGAAGCGGTCTACGGAAGAAAGGAGGCCAGCCGAGAGGACGGAGGTGCCGACGGGAGTGGCTACAGCCTGAGGCGACGCGAGCCAACGGAATGGGTTTTGCTGCGTTTTTAGGACATTGGCCAAGTCGGATTCAAGGATGAAAAGCGCGTCCGTCACATCAAGCACGTTGCGAAGGACCGCGAACTCCTCAAGGCAATCGAGAAGGTGGGCGCAGGGCGCAGTGTGTTTTTTTTTTTCGATGCATGTGTTTCGTCAGTTCGCGTGTCTATGCGTCGTTTTACGTTTACGTACTTTGTAGTTGATCCTATGAACGTATGCGGATACGCGACTCCTGCTCTCTTTTGCTCATACTGCCGGTGCACCGAGTCGGATGATGTGGTGTCGAGTGTGAATATCGATTCTGGTTTCTTTGACTCTGTGTCTGCGTTTTCAGACACAACAGGAACCGAAGATTGACTTGAAAGGTGCGCGGCGCACAATTAGAACTCGGTCGTGGGACCGCAGAGCTCTAAACCACTAATACCAGCTTTTTTTCCGCATGCACATATATATATATATATATATATATATATATATATATATATATATATATATGTATATATAGTATGGACGTATCTTGTATGAAAGCGTCCTGTGGATTCACCCGCAGAGGCTGAATGCCATGTTGTGATATTGGATTCCCCGTTTACTCCGTCTCCGCTTACGCGGACTCTGCGCCGACGATTCATATGCATGCATGCATATATTTACGGATATATGCAGGTAGATGTGTCGTATCAAACTGTTCAAACGGCTGATGACCGTGCTGCGTTACGGGTGACGCTGCGTGACACGTTCCCTCTTCAGCTGCGCGAGAGCGACGCGATAAGGAGCAGATTCAGAAGCGCAAGCATGAGCTGCGACAGAAGGTGAGATAACCGGAAATAAGCAGAAAAGCCGACACCGATTTTTGGTTAGTTAGGTAGTTACACACAGCCAATCGATGCTTCGCGCACGTTGCGGACAGACGAACGGATTAAGGCTACGCAGTTTGCGGTCTCTCATGCGATGTGATGCCTTGTCTTATGCCTTGCCGTCTCTGGTGTGGCTCTACAGAAGCTCGCGGAGGAAGAAGAAGCGCGCAAGAAGGAGGTACGTTTCGGACTAACAGGCGCGGAGTGCCGCTAAGAACAGGAGTAGAGGGAAGGATCAGCTCGCTCGTAGGGGTACTGTCGTGTTGATCTGCCAGTGTTTAACGCGGCTATTCGCCAGATGCAGACGCACATAGCCACGCGCTTAAGTTTTGGCTTGGAGGCCTGCGCTGTGCCGTTTCCTGGCAGACAGGATTGCCATTGAGTTGCGTCATTTTGCGTGTGTTACCCCATTGTTTTTAGGAGGAAAGACAACTGCGGTGCTACGCTTCGCTCCAGAACGTCGAGCCTGAGTACGCCCCCAAAGGCGACGGCACCATTGAGAGTTGCCGCGCGATTGAGGAGGATTTTTTGTGAACTGTTATCTCGTTTGTCGCCTCGACAGTGCAGTCAGGTTCTGCTCTCCGGGGGTTACGGCTTCACTTCACGCATCTTCGCTCTCACGTCGCCTCTGTTGCTCCGCGGTATGTCCGTGTTCTGCGTTCCTGGCTTTTTTGTCTTCCGTGTTCTGCCGTGAACACGAGTGAGCCGTCTCGCCGGTGGCGGAAACTGAAAAACCTGGAAGGAGAGAGGCGGTCAGAGCGCAGATGCGCTTTTGGCATCGCTAATCCTCTTTCCTGCCCTTTTCCCGTTCCCGCTGTCGCTGTTTGTTTTGTTTTCTCTTCCGCTCCTCATTCGTGTAACGATCTGCCGTTTCTGCGGGCAGTGCGCAGTTGCGTGAACGACCTTGGTGTCAGTTTTTTTCGTCTCTCGGGCCCTCTTGGGGGGGACCCCGCACACGGGGCAAAACATCCATTCTGGATATTCTGAGGCCCTGCGTTTCTCTGCTTTTTCGGTTTTTTGCCAAAACGCATGCAGTCGCAAACACGAAGGCGCGGCTGCCTCGCCTTGCATATCTAGGTCCGGCCGTACCCAATGGCGCTGTAGTTTGCGCACACTTTAGCCTTCATATTTACATAATCTTATACATATATATACTATACTGAAGACACATGCGTTACTGTTAATTCATCTGTCACAGTTTTGGATCCGCACAGATGCATGTCGGTGCGCGCTTTTGTGCGCCCTACAAACCCTGAAACTCGAAACTGGGGCGGCACAAGACCACCTCCCCAATGCCTCGAGCTGGCGAGCAGAACGCATGCACGCTGCTTTACCGCCTGGTGCTTTCGCTGAAGCCAACTGCGTCTTCCCGTTAACGAGGAAAAGAAGTGGCTTTCTTTGCTTGTGCTTGGCGAGGGTGGACATATACACAGTCTCATTGAGCGGACGGCGTCGGGCGGAAGCGTCGTTAGGCTTTTATGTGGTAAAGATATCTATCTGCCGGCATACACGTTCCTTGTATACGCGGGGCGGTGTTTACAGATATTCTCGTAGATAGAGGTATGTGAAGAGTTGTAGATATCTGTTTACGTCTTTCGCGAAGTAGGTTATGGGCGATGTGTGCTAAATACTGACACTTGTAAAAACCTTCTAGACTGGGCTCGGTGCTTCGGCTCGAATCAACAGCCACAGATCTGAAAAACTGAAGAAAGAGGCCCAAGGAAGCACTAGAGGCCTATTTTGCAAAGGCCGGCAGGAGCGCCTGGGAAGTGCCCATCGAGACAGCCGATTGACGCCGAGGTACACGAGAGAGCCGGCGTCCAGAACTTTTACGTTTTGGGGTGGAGCACTCGGAATCCTGAGGACTCCAGCCTCGACTTTCGTTTGGGGTGCTGCCTACCGCCACTTGACCCGCGAGCACAGAAACACCTGTACGTCTACGGAAGTGAAACCGCGTGAAATAGCCGGCAGTAAGGGATCGAACGTGCTCTTTCACTGCTGAACCGTATTCGGAATCGACGGCGTAGGCTCGCGAGCACCAGAACTGTCTAGTGAGGCAAGGCGTGGCCGCCCGCCGTGTTCGTGGCACGTCAGGCCGTGTGGATCCTGGGCAGTTCAAGGCGTCAAACGCGCGCAGCTAAAAAGCCGTATTCAGGAATGTGTACACTCCGAATCTACTTTTTGCGGCGACCCCGCTCTGCGAGGCGGTGTTCATTCCTTCTCGGGAAAGTGGCAAGCCGAATGACACGCCCAGATATGGCGCACTTGCAGCCGCCGTGTAACGCAGCTCTGCGAAGTAGTCATCCTGGTGATGGATGGCGAGCTAAGAGTGAACTTGCGAGCGTATATGTATCCGGACTTTAGAGTGTTCTGCCTCTGGAATGTGGCGGTTGCTTGCTTCTGTTAGCCGCCTTGAAAGGTAGGGAAAAACGGTTCGCGCAGATTGAGGCTTCATGGTTTGATGACTTGTTCAGGCGCGTGCCTCCTCCTCAAGGCTTTTCAAGCAGTCACGTAGCAGCCGTTTTGGGGCGTGTGGGGCTGCTGAGTCGTGAGAATGTGCAGCGGCACATCTGCATTTTTCAGCAGGCACTCGACCGCGAAGAGCGTGGATTGTCTGCCGGATTTCCTTGCAACGTCTAGCCGTTTCCCCTGTTTCGTATGTTTCCCTCTTGCATCCGAGCGGCACAGTCGACTTCCCGCCTTGTCGCTCCCATTTTTACCGAAAAGGGGCCCGGTGTCTCTCGTGTTCAACGGACCCCCTCACAGCCCCAGATTAGCTTGGGACTAGGGGCGACGAGGGAGTTGCACTGCGCAAAAATCTCGTCGCTCGTCGGATTTCGAAAGGAATCCTTGCCTGATGTATCGCAGCAAGGACATCTTCAAAGGCTCTTGGCTGCTCCAGAACCATGACGACGACTTCCGTGATTTATCGTGTCAAAGACGTGAAAGCCTATAGCCAGCTTGAGGGCAGGGTGAGTCGCCCGCTCAGAGGCGCTGTTCCCACTTGCGTGTGCTTCAGCCAAGCAAGGTCACCTTTGACGACATGCAGCAGACTTCCTCGTCTTCGCCTCTGTTGCAGAAAGATAGCGCCTCAAGAGCAAAGAGCATGCGGGAAGGGCTCTAGCTGCTTCACCTGTGGCGCAGGGTGTGATTTGCTGTCTCAAAATCAAAGCTGGATGGCTGTGTGACCGACGAACGGCCCCGGGCAGCTTCGGGGGAGGGATGCAGCATATGCAGGGGAGTCCCGCCGTCGCGCACTGAGACGCGCTGGAGAAGGAGCGTAGCAGTTCCCACAATCTGTGCTAGTACGATATCGTCAAGCTTGCTTGGGTAGTCGCCTGCTCCATACAAACCCTTTATCCGTGCCCCTGGCGGGAACCCTGGGCGTTTTATAGCCGCGAGTGGCACTGCATTTCATGGGTGCTCAAGCTCACATCAATCACGCCGAGTTTTGTGAGCTTGAGGGGCGACGGGTGCCTGCTAGTTCTTTGACACTGTTGCTTCACGCGCCAGAACTCCGGAGGGATTGTTCCGCCGGCGTTTGTTTCGCGTAATGATCCTTTAATCGCAGGACTGGTGGTATGTACGGTTCGACGACCCCGCCCGCAGTTACTCATGGCAACCCACAGTAAGCTCTGCTTCTGAGTAGAGTGCCAGTTGCATGCGATGCCCCCGTGACATGCGGAGGAGGGTCCTGACTTCCCGAAGCAAATCTATTCCCTGCTTCACGGTAGTGACGGCCACAGGCTTGATGCAAACCGGGGCACCAGGAGTAGTGCAGACAGTGTGACGCAACGCACTGTATCTCTGTGCAGAAGAGACCGAATCCATGTCCGGCCGTGGTGAACTTTCAGGCATACCTCGGTGACATACCTCCCAGCACCAAGGCGAGGATGTCTGACATGAAGAAACGGTAGGGGAGCCGCCGACCGAACTCCGAGTGCAGTGCGCAGCGCAATTTATGTGGGTCTGCAAGCTTTGAACGCCGCGCGTCTGGCAATGAACTGAGCTGTCCCTCGTACGTGCTGGCGACATGTGTCCCGCCACCCGCCGACTGCGGCCACTGACCCCATGTATTGATATAACAAACATTGTCAGGGTAATCTGGTATCCTTCTTGGCATAACGTTGAAACTCAGGATATGAATAGGGATGAAAATGGATAGTACACCACCTAAGAAGACTGTGACCAGTGCTCAAATAAACACTACTTCCATCGCCATAACGGTGACGAGGCATTTCTTGCTTAGAACCTGATGCGGGGCGACTCAAAACTTGTTGTTTGCCCTGTCAGGTGGCTGTCTCGTCAGCTAAACAAATATCGACTCCTGATCCTGGTCCTCTGGTTGGGCGCGTTAGCGGGCGCCGCCGTGACTGGATATTTGATGATTCAGCACTGGGAACACGTTCGCGCTGACCCGCAAGCGTGGAAGGCACTTTACACGCTGACTCTGCCGGTGTGGAGCTGGAGCGCGATTTGCGTGGCGACCAGTCTGGTGCTAGCGGCCACGGCCCTTCGGGTGCAGTCAAAAACCGACAATTTTTTCCGAAAACGCAACCGATCCTTCAAGAGTTCCGGAGTGCTCAAGCGCGCGGCAGGAGGTGAGCCTCCCAAGCCGACGCGCATGCAGCCTCTTCGGCAGTGCAAACAAGGCTGAGCGACAGAGAAGGCGACGGGGTAATGCGCGCCGCACAGACGAGAGGCTGCTGCTCGCTCGCGGAGTCATTTCTTCCATCCTATCGGGTGCTCAGGAAGTGTTGTGAGACACCTTTGTTCTGCGAGGTGTGTGTCTTGCTCAGCGACATGCATCAGCACCAGATTAGCACTGCATACCCCTATCCGAAAATATTACAGCTCACTCAAAAAAAACGAACCAATCAAACTGCTTCACAGTGCCAACCCTCGTACCAAGCTTGGCATGTGCTGCAGGGTGTATATGACGAAACTCATCTGCTCAAGTCCTGTCGTTAGGCGCGGTTTTACTCAGCACTGTATGCATAGCGTTGACTTGGTGCACGACTCACGCTCGCCATTCCCACTCCGCAGACCCTGCGCCCAAGCGTCACGAGACGCCCCCAGAAGCCGTTCTAAAAGGGAAAGCATGTGCCGCCATGCGGCGTTGCAGCCTGGGTGCCTCTGCGAGACTGTGCCGGACGATCGAGCACCGTCGCCTCGAGTGCAATGCGGCTCTTTGCTGCATTTTTCTTGGCGGGTCTTGCGGAGGATCTGCGCACGGCGTGTCCCTCTGGTGCCTCTCGCCGCAGCCACGCGCCCTCTTTCAGTCCACCGGCGCCGCAGACGGACAAGCAGCGTGGGCGGGCGCCCACGACGATCGTCGCGCCTCCTTGAGCGGAGAAGCACCCCCTCAGGCGCAATGGCGGGAATATCTGGAGACGAAGCCGGACTCGCCTATTTCAGCGACGCAGGATCGGGTACCGACGCCGAGTCGCTTCGCACAGAGAGCCAAGAGCGGAACCCGTGACACGTGTGTGGGCAGTGCGCCTAACCCTAAACCCTAGCAGAGGCAACCGCGAGACGATCTCCTCCCCTGGCGGCACGCTGCGCCGCTAGCGATGCTCCAGTTCCGCTTTAGGATTACAGCTGAAGGCGTGCATTTCCTTGTGTGCTGGCTCACCGACTGCAAGTCTGCCGCCATCGTGGATTTTTCGCACTGCAAAACTCGCATCTGAAACAACACTGAACTCAGCCCCGCATCTACAGCACACGCACGCAGTGAAGGCAGCAGCGATCAAATCCTAATCAGCCACACGGTCCCAGAAACGTCTTGGCTCTGACATCGCGTTTCAGCCGACTCTAGCACGGTTTGCGCCGACGGTCGCTCGTTGCGGCTGGCTCCGCGGAGCGGCCTGCGAAAGTCTGCATTTGACTAAAAAACGAGTTATTCTGTCTGACCCACACTCGCATCCACGACTCTGTTCTTCCCAGCGTCCACCATCCAAGCACGTGCGCACATCGCGCGACATCATGCAGTGCGAATCGTCTGGTGTGTGAAGCCTCGCGGCCCGGGGCTCTGCTGGCTAAAAGCCGTTCATGCTTTTGTTCCACCCCGCTTTCAACACCTGAAAACTCTCTTCGCGGTCGCGCCCGCCCTCGAGCGACTTCTTGCTAGGGCGCGTCAAGTTGAAGAGCCGGTTTTTGTTGAAGAGTTCGCCGTCGGGTTGAGGGAGGAAGCGGATCTCGGGAGTGTAGCCCAGCTGCAGGCGCCGCGCGATCTGCATGCGCAGCTGCGGCGCGGCGCGGTCAAGCCGGCGCTGCGTTTCTTCAGGGTCGTGTGCGGAAGTCAGCGAGTAGTAGACGTAGCAGACCGATCTGACAGGAAGCAGACGCGAGACGCAAACACACACATGAAACACTCTGTAAAAACGACCCCAGGAAACCCAAGCTTGTCGCGGAAGGGCAGTGAAGCCAAGGTTCGAGACGTCCGAGAGCGACCGCCGCCTCGAGCGACGCCGCCACACACAGGGACGCAAGAAAGCCGAGCGACGCACTTGGCATCTCTCTGCGCCCTTTGTGATCTCTATCAACCGCATGCATTGCACGAAACACCCGCCCGGCGTCTCCGCGGCTTCACTGAGACTGTCCTCCAGACGCTCACTTCGTTGTGCGCTGCTCCACGTGGTGAATCGAGACCGCGGCGCCGTCAAGGACGCCGAAGAGCATGTGGGGAGAGTTCCACGTGAGGAACTCCTCCAGCTGCGCCTGAATCAACCTGCCCAGTCGAACCGTGCGGCGCGCGACGTGGTATTTGATGGGATCCACGATGTGCCCTGAAGCCCACACGCAGCCAGTGAAACGCACAGACAGATATGCTCGAGCCCCCGCGAGGGAGGCAACACGCAGGCACAACGCCGCCGCTGCTCCAGACACACACACAGAGGTATTTACGTATATGCACTTGGGTATGTGTTCACGCGACTCCAGGCATGACGAGATCCACAGACACGGCCGGCAGGGATCCTGTGCTTGCGAAAATCCCGAGCCACAATGCGAGAGAAAAAGACGAAACCAATGAGAGGGACACACAGAGAGAAGAAACGCGTCGCACATCCGCCGTCGGGCACGAAAGGTGCCAAAGACACAGACAGCCACAAACCAGAAAAGGGCCTTGGAGAGGGAGACTCTGAAGATATTCACACCGCCCTGCGAAAAGCGAACGGCTCTCGACTCAAGATTTGAAAACTCTACCGCCGGCGCGGCCGCGAGCCATGAAATAACAAAATCAAAAGCGGGAGGAAGTTGAAACCGCGTCACCCACCTGCAACGTTGGGGACAGGCGCCTTCATGAGTTTGGCGTTTGCGAGCTTTTCTTCGCGGATCTTCGTGCGAATTCGCGAGACGAGCTCGTCTCGCTTCGTGGCGCGAATCATCTTCTCAATTCGCGCGCCGAAGGCGGAGCTCTCGTCAACCAAATCGGGGACTGTTTCTTCGCCAGCCTCCGCCCGCAGCTGCTGCTCGCGCTGATACGCACGCCGCACGCAGAAGACTCACACACTGCATCAAGACGCCTCGAGCGCCTCTCGACTCTTGCCTCGTGTGCAAAATTCAGGCAGACGAAAAATACGTCGCGGGGGAAAGGCATGCATAGACGGCATCCGTGTTCACACATGCATACGCGTGCTTTTTTTTTTTTGCGAACTATGTGTGAATGGAGGCCTCTTTGCCAGACCGGCACCTGCAGCCTTGACCTCGAGAGCTGGCGGGTGTTCGCTCCAACAGAATGCCGAAGCCTCAAAAGACGGTTTTTCCAGCGTCCACCATGCATCATCAATCCTGTTACAGCCTAATCGCGAGTCGAGCGCCCGCCCGAACCTGTCCCTGACGGCTCGCGAGATCCGCGCGTCTGACGAGCCCAAGAGGCCTCCATTCATACATGCTCCACACAGCAAAACAGGCATACCTATATATATATATATGCGCATAGAAGTGCATGAACATGTGCGCGATGTGAGGTTCGGGGAAGCATCCTGTCTCCTTGTTCGCTGCGTGTATGTTTTACCATTTCGTTTTCTCTGAGCAGAGCGCGGGCCTCCCGCTCGGGGTTGGGGAGGCCATACATGCGGAGCCAGCGCCTGCGGCGGTCTTCGTGGAGCTTCTCGCTGTACGCTTCCTGCATCTGCTTCGCTTCCTCGTGCGTCAAGCTCCGATACAGCGGCGACGCCTCAGGCGAGCGAGACGCGGCCGCCGGCGCGACAAAATCGCTCGCAAGCCCAAGCTCGTCGTCCTCCACGGCCAGCGCCTCAAACGCGTCATCCGAGAGCGGCGGAGACGCCTCGGATGGGGGTTTCTCGAAGCCCGACGCGGCTGCGCAGAAACAAAACAACGAAACACATTCCGCTCACAGCCGACAGCCTCGCCACGACACTCCGCGTCTTTCTCTCTCTACACACACATGCACGGGAAACCATATGTATATACATATATACATAGATATAGAGATGCAGAGCAGAGAGAAAAAAGTGCTACCAAGATCTGCGGAGATGTGCGGCTCGCACCGTTTCCATCTAGTCCCCTTCTGATCGTCTTGCAGATTCTCTGCAGCTGTCGCCTCCCGGTCACGCGATTTGTCCGCATTTTCACAACGGCGCATCGACCTCCCGCTTGCCAGCCCCCGGCGAAAACTGGACTCCGCGAAGATCTGCGATTCACGGGTTCGCTCTCTGGTGGGTCTTTCGTCAAAGAAACGCCACACTCCTGCCCTGACTACGATTTGCCTTGCACGCGGTACCCCAGCAGCAGCTCTCCGCGCACCAAAAGCCGGATGCACACATATACACATACATATACATATATACATATATATATAGATATTCATATACTTTTCAGAGTATACATCTGACCAGACTTGCGTGTTTGCTTTTTTTCCATTTCCAGCCTGTTTTCCGCCCCTTTTGTCGTCCCTCCACCGACCCCTTCGGCTGGGTTTCATGTTGGATACGGCGGCGCGCCCTCTGCCTTTGGTATCGCAGCCGCCCCCAGCTTCCTCTCTGCTTCCTTCACTCCCGCAAGCCTAGTTACTCGCAGGCCCTGTTTGCCTTTTCGCGTGCTTCTCGCCAGGCTTACCCACTCGTTTTCGTCTGCCGCGGGGCGCACCGTCCTGCGCTCGGTCGAGGCTGGCGGCGCGCAGCAGGCGGCGTCGCCTGCGCACTTCGTTTTCTACACTTCCTACACCCGGGCCGCCTTCCTCGTCGCGCGCCGCGCAGGCAAGCGCTTCCTCGTCAGCTGCGCCGCCGCCGTCGAGGACGCTCTCGCCGGCGCGTGCGCGCCGCGTGCCGAGGCGAAGGAGACTCAGCTCCTGAGAGAATCCTGCGGCTCGAGCGCCCCAGAACGAGGATTGAAGAGCCTCCTCTTCGCCCTCGCGAGCATGGCGGGAGGCAAGGGCTGGCGCAGACGCAGGTGCGGAGGAGGCGGAAGACGCTCGGTGCCCTCGAGAGGCACGCGTGGGCGGCGCTTCAGCCTCGGCGCTTCGCACGCCATCCACAACTTCTCGCAGCGACTCGCGGAGGTAGTTTTCCTCGAGACGCTCGCGCTGGCGCCGACTCGCGCGCGACGCGAAGCCGCGCAGAGGCGGCAGCGACGCAGAGCAAGGCACGAAGGGAACGCAGAAAACGTAGAGGAGGGCAGAAGGCCAGAGCCGCGGAGACCCAGCCGAGACGGACGCAGCCGCGAGACCTGGAAGGCATACCAATCCGGCCGCTAACCGGGGACGACCGGCAGGAGACGAAGAACTTGAAGCAGAAGTAGAAGAAGTAGAGCAAGGCGAGGTGCGCGCTGCGACCGCGCAGGACGACGAGAGGCGAGACGAAGCGGAAGACGAAGAGGAGGGCGGCGAGGGGACGAGCGCACCGGAGTGAGAGCGAGAGAAAGGAAAGGATCGTGGAGAGCCAGAGGCCTTCTCCGGGGGCGAAAAGAGGAGACAAAAGAGCGAAGACGCCGAGGATAATGCGCGACTCGAGGACGGGCGCATGCGGCTCCTTTGCTTTGCTTCCGCAATCGAGAAGGAGTCAGAGAGCGAGAAAGGCCTCGTAGCCTCGCAGCGGCCCTTAAACCCGCCTCTGGCGAGAGGTGGAGGTGTCCTGAACGCCATCTTTCGAAGGGTCGTCGCTCCTCGCTCCTCTGGCGCCAGTTTAAAATGCTCTACTTCGGCCGCGTCACTCTTGATTTTCGCTCGAGAAGGCCTTCCTTTTCTGGGGTAATTCAATCGGAGGAAACGCCCTGCCTTTTGTTGCCTGCTCTTCTCCTTCTGCAGCGCCCACCGCCTCTGCAACGTCTGATATACCTTGTTCTCACTCGACTCTCAAGCAGCGTCGACCTCCTTCCTTCGCTTCCTTCTCTCCGCTCTCCTCGCTGCCCTCGGCAGCCGCTGTGGAAAAGGGAGTCAAAAATGATTTTGCAGGCCAAACGACCGGTGAAAAGACCACAAAAACGCACGTCGAGACAACAAGGAAAGAGAGACGAAGAATGGAGAGAGACGAGCGCGCGGAAGAAGTTGAGTGCGCGCGCAGCAGCGGCAGCGTCCCGCGGAGTGCCGTCGACAAAAAAGCCAAGGGAGGTTCTCTTCTTGAAACACAGCTTTCAGGGAAGATAACAACGGAAGGCAAATGAAAAACGAAGTATCAATGGTAAAAGAACTGCGAGCACACAGCGTGTACATGCACATGCAGAGAGGGTATGTAATTTTGGACATAACGCGTTTCGCTGCATGCGTCGCCCGCGTAAACTTTCCACGTGGATCTTTCTGTGTCTTCATTTTCTTCTTTCTCTCTCTCTTCCGTCTCCAACTCTTTTTTCTGTTTCTTCTTCCACGCGGAGGATCTCTGCGGTAAAGAAGGCTTGCTCTTATCGTCCACTTATTCAATCTCGCTCTGCGTCTTGTCTGCACGGGTTGCCGTTCTCGACTTCTCGCTGCTCTATTTCTTCGATTTACCGTTTTTCTCTCCTTGTTAAGCTTGCCTTGCCATCGCTTTGGTTTGATTCTCCGCCCCCGGCCCTTGTTTGGCGTCTCTCCATCTCTCTCTTCGCTTTCGTGTCTTCACTCAGAGGCGCTTTCCAGCCACAGATCCTTGCGCCTTGGCCTCTCCTGAATGCAGCGTCCTTTCCTCGAGCTTTTTCCCCGTCGCAGCTTCGTCTCGCCCTCCGGTCTGCAGAGGTGTTCACAAAACTGGAAGAGCTCTTACATCGCCTGCAACGAACGACGAATGCATATATCGCAGCATAATTTTATACATGTATGTATACGTATTCATATATATATATATATACGTACATCTATATGTATAGTTTATGCGCGCAAGTATCTCTGACTGGGCGCGCATCACGTATTCGTTGTCGCAAATCGGTGCGTGGGCTTCCACCGCTCGCTCTCAGCTCCGCCGATGCCCGGTCGCTCGCGGCGGCGCGGCCTCTCGTCACGTTTAGTGAACGTAGCTTCACGTTCCTCAATGCACCTGTTGCCGCAAGCACCTTTGCAATGAAAGCTGCAGCCTGTTGAGAGGAGTGGACCTTCCGGAGGCGTTTGCTGCACTTCGTCTCCTCCACCGGTTGTGGACGGGCGAGGGCGTCGTCAGCGAGGAGGGAGCGAACACGACACCATCCGTGGACGTCTCTGCATTTGCGAACAATCCTGGATGCGCCAGCCCGACGTATCGGCGCTCGGCTTTTTTTTCCAATTTTCTAGATTTTCCTGCTTTTTTATGAGGAGACCCTGACGCACGATGGACGCTCACGCCTCCCCGCGTGCGACGCGCAACGGATGGGGCTGCGGGGACGCAGCCAGAAGGAAGCGCATGCGGCTTCACGAGGAGAGCACAGAACGCACAGAGGCCTTTTTTCCCAAGACAGATTATTCAGGCTCCGTCCGTTCTTCCGCTTCTCTGTGCGTCTCTTCGTCCTCTACCAGCTTGACAGCTGCGTGCACGTCTCGCTCGCACCAGACCTCGTCTTTCGATTACTCCTTTTTTTCTTCTTCCGTCTTTTCGGCCTCGGATTCTGCGCCCTCTGAGGCCACGGCGAGCGCCGAGGCGGAGCGAAGGGAACACGTTTTCTTGCCGCCGAAGGCCTGCAAGGCCCTGCCGCTGACGCTCCAGTGGGTCGTGCACCCTGGCGCATTCGTCGTCGCCGGGCAGACGCTGGCGCTTCTCTATCCTGAAGCCTCTTCTCCTTCTTCTGCCTCTTATCCCCCTGCGTCCTCGTCTTCTTCTTCAGCCGGCGCTCGCGAAGAGGTGAAATGCGGCGGTGCGGGCGCCAGGCGAGACGCAGGGAGTGCGGAGGTGGCGGAAAGCGGAGCCTCTGCGGCAGGCGAAGGGGGAGACGCGACGGCGAAGGATGAAAGTCAGGAGAAGAAAGCGCAGGCTGCGCTGCAGTGCTTCAACTTAGCGGCGCCTGTGGCGGGCCGCGTCGTCAAACTCGCAGTGGAGCCAGGCGCGTTGATACGCGAAGACCGGTAGGCGACTCGGCTCCTTTCAAGTTTCCGCCAAATGTGCTGCTGGAGGAAACGCTGCGCGTGCAGTCTGCACTCGAGGCCGCGCCCTCTGGCTGCATTCTTGTTCTCTCTCCCACCTGCCAACTCAAGGTCCATCCGTGCCGCGAGTATATACATTCATTTATATATATACACTATTTGTATGCGCATATATATATATATATATATATATACATATATTCATACCGTACTACCTACTTATATGCGTGCCGTTCTTTGGCTCTAATTCGTCGCTTGTGGCGTACATGTTCTCTCGTGTGTTGGTTGCTCGTCGTCTCCGCCTTGATGTATGGTTCACTGGACGTTGCATCGTTTTCTGTTTCTGGGATTTTCCGTCTGTTGGTGTCCGCGTCTCTGATCTCGCTTCCAGACGTCCACTACAGCGTCTGAGTGTTTTTTTCTGTTTTCAGACAAGCGCCACACTCGGTCCTTTCTGTATGATTGCGCTCTGCGTTTTTTCTTTTTTAGGCTCTGCCTCTGCGAGATTGAGGCCGCGAGCTGCACTCACCCCCTCGTCGTCGGCGGCCTCTGCGCAGTCTGCGGTGTTGAGATCCGCGACACGCACGTTCAGGAGCAGACTGTTCAGGCGGGATTTGTCTCAAAGCACAAAGACCTGCGACTCGACAGAGAGGTAAACCTCCACGCAAGCTGTCTAATTATACATAAATCGGCTTATTTAGTTCCATTGATATGCATACACTGGCGACAGGGGGGTCGCTCCAATTGTATATAGATACAGAGGCACAGTGCCTGGGTAGCGACAGGGGAGAGGCAGCCAACGCTTCTTCCGCGCAGCGCTATGCGCTGAATCCCTACGCGCTGAGACCGCCAGAGTTGGCTCTTCTGAGGCCTACATATATGCATGTAGATGCCTACATGTGTGTCTATATATGAATATGTAGATGTAGAAGTATACGCACATGTAGTACCTGTATGCAACTACACGAGTATATACATACACATGTATACATACATGTGTCTGTCTGTATATACATAGTATACGTATATGTAGACGTAGCACGCGTATGTAAGTACACGAGTAGTTTATACGCGTGACGTTTTGGGGTGCGTGACCTGAGTCCATCTGCCGACGCCGTCGGATGTGATGAATTCCAGCGATTCGGGTTTCTTGTACTGTTCGAGACTGGAATCTTTGTGCTCTCTTTGTTTTTAGGTCGCGCGGCGCATGGAATACGAGCGAATGGCGATGCTGCTTGCGCAGCGGAAACTCTGTCTGGTATGTCGTTTGCTTTGTTATTTTGCCTATGCCTTCTTTCACGTTCGGTCTTTTCGCTGCGGCGCTGTCCTCTTGCCTGTGTCTCAGCCCCCCTCGCGGTTGCCCTCCGTGGGTTGCCGCGTCTGCCTCTCTCCGCGTCAGTCTCCTGAGCTTTTTTGCTTCAGCCAACTGGATACTGTGGGCTTTAGGTGTCTCTGCGGCCTTTCGGCTGCGCGTTTTTTCAGATTCTGGATCTCGACAACACCCTTCTCCAAGCCTCTCCAGACCCCCCGCCCGCAGACGGTCCGCCGCTGATTGTTTTAGACGATTTCCTTCACGCTCCTTCTCATTCCGCGCGCGCGCCGACCTCCGCGGCCTCATGCACGAACGCGTCGCCGCGCACTGCGGCCGCGTGTTCTGCGGGAGAAGCGATCAAAGGCGTCAACCAAGAGGCGGCGAAGGTTGAGAGCGGCGCGGAAAGAGAGCTAAGCGGGTTGGTAGAAGGCGTGGAGGCCGCAGCGCGGGAGGACAGAGACTCGTGCGAAGGCGCCGCCGCTCAGGTCTCGTCGTCGCAGCTCCTAAACGGGCAGGCCGAGGAAGGCCGCGGCGAAGCGCATGCACTTCACACAGCAAATGCGAAGAGCCGGCAGCCAGGAGAGGCGAGCGAGCGAAGCGTCAGCAGCCAGGAAACCTGCTCAGACTCGCACGGAGCCCGCGGAGACAAGGCAGGCAACGAAGGCAAGGCAAGAGAAGCGAGAGAGGACGGAGAACCTGCGGAGGCGGGAATCGAAGGACGGCGCGCAGAGAGCAGAGGAAAGGCGCGAGGCAATGAAACGTATCGGGCCTATTCATGCCTCGCGCCGCAGCCTGCGTTTCATCCGCCGTGGATCTTGAGACGCGGCGTGTGGGCGCCGCCACCTTCTGTCGCCTGCTCGTCGTGGGAGGCGACTTGCTTTCCTGCGCGCGAGCGGCGCAGGATGAAGCGCGACGAGGCGCCGGAAGAGAAAAAAGAAGCATCCGAGCCGCAGGGCGCCAAAGAGGCGCCGAAGGCCGCCAAAGACGGCGAGCAGGAAGGCGACCCCACCAACGCATGCAAACGACGCTGCGGGAAGCGCGGCGCGGCGCAGGCTGGAGAGAAGGAAGCCTATCCTCACTATCGCGAAGACGAGGAGGGCGAACGAATCCGCCGCATCCTCGAATCAAGCGTCATGTGCGTCCGCGTAGCTGCAGACGCCTCGCGCGTCAGCAGCAGAGCCAGGAGTAGTCGCAGAGCGGAGAAATGCTCGCGCGCCTCGACCTTCTCTCAGCAGAGTGCTCTGGCTTCGTCTGCCTCTCCGGCGGCGAGCGCCGCGTCGTCGGTGGGCTCGCGAGATGCTCCATGTAAGCGCCTCAGCGGGAGAAGGCACATAGAAAACAGGGTAGCAGAAAGACGGGAGAAGCAAAATCGAGAAACGGAATAGAGGTCTCCCGCATCCGCTCTTTCGCATCGCCACGCCTGCGCTGAGTTTTCTTTCAGTTTAGTTTTCAAGTGGCGTGCGTGTATGTGTCTCTCAGGCCAGCCGCCTCTTCCCTGCGAGCAGCACATCACGTTCTTCAAAATTCGTCCAGGGTGCCTCAATTTTCTGAGGTAGGCCTCGCATTGTTTTTTGTGTTCCCGTAGCTTTCTGCGTTCAAATCGTGTCTTTTCTTCAAAAGCGTTCCTGCTTGAGACCTTTTACTCGCTCTCTATGCGGACAGCGGTTCGCCTCAGAGGGAGCCGAGAGGTGCTTCGCGCGATGCAGAGAATGATCCACGCAGGCCTCTTAAGCCGAACTGTTGCAATGTTTTGGTATCTTTTGCAGCTTTTATCTCTCTCACGTTCTCCGTTGCACCACCGCCGCTCCTCTCTATAATTTTTTCTTCTTTATTGATTCACGCTCGTCACTTTGTTGCGCCCAGATGACCTGTGAGCAGGAATGACCTTCGGGTTGTTCGCGGCCTCTTCGCTTTCGGTTTCTCGCTTCTTTTTCGCTCCTTTCTGTATCCGCGCATGGCTTCCTTCATCAAACGCCCTCTGCCGCAACTTACCTGCCTCAGCAGCGAGAGAAGCGCTCGCACCAGGCGCCAGGCTTGAGTCCGCTTTGCGCGGTGTTCGCTTTTTGTCTTCATTCCAGATTTTGGGAATATTTTTAGTGTTTGTCTTTTTTTTCCGCAGACACGCCGCCAAGCGTTTCGAGCTCTATATGTACACGATGGGCACGGCGCTGCATGCAGCGATGGTGAGAGTGCGGGCGCGCAGGAGACAGCTTAAGACGACGAATGTCTCCATCGCGGCAATCCTGTTTGCCTGGCAGCTGGAAGAACAAAATAAAGGCGTTTTAAGCGCCAAATGTGGCGTCCGACTGGCCATTTGTCCTACGGAACTCCATTCATGACTGTATGTGTACACATATATGCATATACATATATGACCGTAAACCCTCATTGTATAAAAATGCGGGAAGCATTTGTACGCACGCTTGCCTGCCGAAGTGTGCGCCGCGGTCGATGACGGCGTGTTTCGAGTTTTTTCGTTTTTCTTAGGCGCTGCGCATCTTAGATCCGGATCGCCGTTTCTTCGGCCGGCGCGTCTTCTCGAGGGAGGACGCAGTGAACGGTCTGAAGGAAATCGAGAGCATTTTTCCGCACGACAAAAAAATGGTTCTGGTCGTTGATGACCTCGAGTGCATGTGGAGCTACGCGCCCTGCTGTATCAAGGTGCGCTCAAACACACACCTGCCCCTCCATAGCAATTAATGGATCTATATATATCTCTCTCTGTATGTGCTTCAAAAAATCTATATCTGTATGTATGTATGTATCTATCTATCTTACATCTAACGAATAATACGTCTGTACTTATATTTATCTATCGCGAACTGTGCGTGTCTCTCTCACATTGGCTTTCCGTTTTTTAGCTATCTCTCTGTCTCTCTTCCTTTCTGTCGCACGTCCTCTCTCGGCTTTCATGCTTTCGCGGGCCTGCGTGCCTTCCGGGGGACTCTTGTTTTTTGATCCTTTCCGCGACTGCATGCGTCTGCACACGCGTCTCGCGCTCGGCGTACTCCACGGACATCGCCGACATTTTCTAGTCTCTTTACTTACAGCACACATCTGCTTCGCGTTGGAGACTGTTTTTTCAGATTCAGGGATATCACTACTTCGCGGACTCCTCCGCCGCAGATGCACGCCGAATTTTGCCGCATAATTACACGCACTGGCTGAGCATGGCGAGGCCCTACTGCAACTTCCTCCCGTCAGGTAACGCCGACTCGAAACTGCCTCCTTCAGGCTGTCGAACGGAGTCGTGCAGGAGGCCAAAATTTGCGCCGCAGCCAGCTTCTTCCGTCTCGAGCGCGTCACCAGGCGAGACGCGCAGTCTTCATATATATCTACGTATACCTGCATATACATAGATATTCTTATTCTTACTCTGAACGCGGAGAGAGAATGGTGCTCGCCGGTGCTTCCAAGCAACAAATCTTTTACATGTCCTATGCTCCTGGATAGAAAAGCTTTACACGTCCATGCGTATACAGGCGTCAACCATGGTACCCGTGTGTCTATCGCCACCATGCAAGATGAATTTTTTTCTCACTTTTTCATTTCTGCGTCTCTATGTTTGCTCACGGCGTTTACAGTTCAGCAGCAAGTGCGGCCTGAGGATCGTGTGCGCGGCTCTTCGAAAGCTACTCTGAGTGATGCCGGACGACCCCCATCTAGCCCTGAGGATATTGCGTCTTTTTCTTCAGCTGCCTCGTCGTCATCCTCTGTATCCTCTTCCACGGATTCTTCTGCGTTTCCTGCTTCTTCTTCACCTGCTGCTTCTTCCTCTGCCTTATCTGCTTCCTCCTCGTCCGCTTCCTCTTCATCCGCTTCACCTTCCTCGTCTTGTGCTGCCTCTTCTTCATTTTTTTCATCTTCTGCTTCCTCTTCGACTCCTTCTCCTCCTGGAGGGTCGGAGCGAGGCGACAGCGACCGCGGGGTGGCGTACGAGGCCTCGAGCGGCGCGGGCGCCGCGCCGCCTCCAAGCCCGTCGTCGCTGCCTGCGGCAACTGCATCCTCTGCGCTCTCTCCGCCCTCCAGCTCGCCTTCGTCTGACTCGTCATCGGCGCCGTCGTCGAACGAGCCGGCGGACGGCTCGCCAGCGACACCCGCCGCGGCCTTCGACCGAGAGTAAGTCGAAGAGAAGCGAGGGGGACGAATCTCCCGCACCCAGGATTGAGTCCCCCTGGCGCAACAAACATGGCAACGGAGGGAAATCCGTCTCGGCTTTTTCTTCTGGTGCACGCCCTGCTCAGATTTGTGCCTTTTCTTCACAGTCGCTCTCGCGGTGCGACCTCCGCGTTTGGTCTGCTTGCTTCACGGGTCATGTTGCATTTCAGTTTTCTTTATGCCTGCACGCGCGACAGATACAACTCAGCCAGTCGAGGCGGAGTCAGCGGGTGGAGTGCGCTGTCTGCGCATGCGATCTCCTTGAGTGTCGCTCCCTCTCTCCTTATTCCCTGTTTCTTGCTTTTAGCGGTTTCCGCATTCCGGCTGTTCTACGCAAGCTTGCGCGTCTGCCGCGGGAGCGCTCAGCCGGCGGCGCGGTGCCGCAGCCGCGGCCTGCGAGTTCATCGGCGTCTGGCGACTCGTCTCGACGGGCGGAGCCCGCTTTTTCGCGCGGCGCAGCCTCCTCGTCGCCACACTCTCCGCCATTCTTCAAGCCATCGCTCATCGAGGACTCAGATCGCCAGCTGCTTTACCTCACGCACATGCTCAACGTGCTTCATCGGCTCTTCTACCGAGCCGCGGACAGAGTCGTCGCCGCCGCCTCCCCCGCGAGTCCCTCAGCCGGCTCTGCGGAGCGCCTGCAAAGCGCGGAAAGCGGCGGAGGCGACTTCCAGGAAGACGACCGCAAGAAGGACGAGGACGCGAGCTGGCGGCAACGAGCGGAGAACGCAGAGGAGGAAGGAGAGAGACGGAGGAAGGGCGCGGAGTTTTGGAATGCCGATCGAACGGGCTCTCTCCTCTCGCTCCTGCCTGACATCGCCTGGGTTCTCGAATCTGTGCGCGGACAGACTCTCAAAGGTGAGGAATCTTATCTGATTGTTTCGTTCAGTTTCCGGTGTGATTCTAGCCAGTCGCCGCCTGGTATGGGGGCGAGTCTTGCCTCGGGAGTTTGTGGAGCTGGGTTTTTTTCCCTTTCACTTCGGCGTTCTTCGTTCTCACCGGTCGCGTGCGCGGCCTCGGGCTGCCTTCGCCGTCCGCCTCGTTTCGCGTGTCGTGCCGATGTTGTCTGTAAATTTGTAGTTTTTCATGTAATTGGTTCCAGTCGCCTCATCATCTCATGGACTCGACGCGCGTGAGATTGACGTTGGTGCCTCGCGCGCGCCGCGTGCGGCTCATGGCCGTCCGGTTTTTGCAGTGTTTTCTCCTGTTTTGTTCACAATTTTTACCTGTTTTTTTACGCTGCCATCCTGTTTCCCCTTCAGGCGTCACGCTGAGCTCCTCAGGCGTGCAGGGGCAGCAGCTCGCGCGCTTCACCGACACCGACCTCGCGCGCCTGGCGCTGACGATCGGCGCGAACGTCGTCGACAGCTTCCGATCCTCAGTCACACATCTCCTCTGCACAAAAGGTAAAAAAACTCCCTCGAGCCGCGGCTTCATATCGTACCTGAATGGTACTGCCTGCGATCGAGTGCCTCACGCTGAGTGCAGGCGTGCGGCTGCGAAACAGGACTAGACATCAAAAGAAGAGACGACGCGATGTCGCTCACGCGCCCCTAGCGGAGCCGCGGACAAAATCGAGTCAGAGAGAGAGACGGAAGGGAGTAGTGGAGAAGAGATATGATTCGAGGACGTGAGGCGCGGCTCTCGCAGCCCGGCGTGAGCGGTAGACAGAGATTTAGTGTTCAACTTCTACACAACTGTCTGCATGCGCAGCGCGGGTCTCGGACTGTTTCAAAATATGTGTGTAATTCCTCGTTCTTCGTGCATACACACATGTGTAGAGCGCCTGCGTTGTATTCGTTTCTTCTATGCTCTTGGCAAGCTGAGCGTGATGTGTTGTTTGCTTCCAGTCACGGATAAATACAATCGCGCTGGTGACCTCAAGATTCACAGAGTAAGTGTTTCTCTGAATCGATATGCTTTTGCGTTTTAAGAAAGAAAATCGAGAGGTGCACAGGAAGGGCTGTTGCTTCAAGCTCCGGCAAGCCTTCTCTTTTCCCCGCGCGCTTCGTCTAGAGGATGTTGTCGAGTTTCCTTTCCCTTCTTTTTTTTCGTTCCGTACTTTCGCATTTTGCTGTCGCGCCGCATCTGTGTGTGCATGCAAGGGTATCTCGTTTTCTAAGGTCTTTTACTCGCTTTCCACTGCGTCTCTACTATCATCCCTGCTTCACTCAGGGGGGCAGGGGAGTCTCGGCGATCTCTCGTCGCACTCGACGACTCTTCCAGTGTCCCTTTGTTTCCTTTTGCATCCTGGAGGCGTGGAACTGTTCTGGTTCCCCGCTGCGTCCCGGCTTCTCTCAGTCTATCTGCTGTCGGTCGCCTTAAACTTTGCCATTCTACTTAAAGTATTGTATAGAATATAGACAGAAAATAGTCACGTTTTGAAAGTGTTGAGCGTTCTCCGTACACGTTGCAGACCTTTACTCTACCACTAAACTAGAAACGTAATTTATCTTTTATTTTTTGCAGCCTCACGTCATGTGGCTGGAGAAGGCTCTGTACACCTGGCGGTGAGTCCGTCGACAACAAAACACCAAGGCCTCACGTCCTGTTCGCGGTGTACTCATGCACGCACACGTTCATATATTTGAATAACCCTTCATGTCTGAATAGAGATGAGTTTAGGGTTTAGGCATAGAGGCGTGCATGGCGGCCCAAACACACGATGCATGCATGCCTCTTTCTCGAGCGAGGTTTAGGTTTGGCGCGCCTTCGCCCTTCTGACGTGCGACAGAGGCTTCGGCCTTGTGTGGTAGTGGACCAGCAGTGGCGCAGCGTCAAGGCGCACACGCCTAAAAAGTCTAAAAAAAAATGGGAACAATCCTCAGAAAATAGTAAATCTTCAATGAGCCAGGTCTCCTTTCTGGAAAAAATTCAACTGCTTCCTAAGTGAACTACACTCATTTGCAGAACAGTTGAAGTGCACGCACTGGCGTGTGGAGCGTGTTCTGAGAGTGAGCGTGCGTCGTTTAGAGGCCAGCAGCTACTTCAAACAGTCTCGCGGCGTGGGGTAAAGAGTTCCGAAGTCGGCGCTGTTCTAGTGATTCTCACCTCTTTTTGGATGCGGTGTTGTCTGTCAGGCGACCTGACGAGACCCCGTTTGAGTTTCGGCGGTGTGAAGGCCGCTACCGCAGCTTTTGGGAAGTCGAAGACTCTCAGCCCCCTTCAGGTAGGGTGCGCCGTTTCCCGTCTGCCGGTCTCTCTGTGTTGGGTTGCGTATGTGTGCCTGCCGGCGGAATGTGATCCCCGCTCTGCTGTGTCTGTGCTTTCCGCTTCTCTCCGCCATTCTGTCTTTTCTGGCGCGTTCCCCACTTCCTCTGTTCAGTGCTTCTTCTCTCAGCATTGTTGACTCCCTCCTGCCGCTCCTTCACGCACTGCATGTCTTTTTTTTCGTTTTTTGATTGTGCTGCGGCCGCGACCAGAGGAGACGTACCGGCCGGTGGAGGCGCGCGTGGAGGCGAAGCTGCGCGCCGCGCAAGAGCCGTTCCTGCTTCAGCTGTCGCGCGACGAGCTCCGGCGGCGGGGAGAAGCGGAAGCCGCCGAGGCAGCGGAGGAGCGCAATACCGTCCCTGTGAAGCTCGAGGACGGGGCGACCGGTGGCGGCGCGGACGGAGCAGGTGCCAACGAAGAAGCGAGCGATGAGCAGACGTGGGATGACTTCTGGGCTGACGCGTTCGACGACATCGGCGGAGGCGGCGAGGAAAATGGAGACAGCATCTGAGAGCCGGCCTGCGTCTCGGCAGGGATCCCGCGCCGCTTAACTGCGTGGGCGTGGGCGCCCGGCGCAGCTCTCGATTCTTTGCCGGTGCGAGGCATGCTCGACTTGCGGGCGGCTGTGTGGCTCGATTCTGTCTGCGGCCTCTGCGTCATCTCCTTTCAATTCGTTGCGGTCTGGCTTGCGACGCCGAGGACGCGTAGCGCTGCTCTGTCAGGTTCGTTGTTGCGGGAAGTGGAGCCTAATGGCAGCCTCTCGCCCAGTGTGTCTTCCGCGTGCGAGTTGGCTTCTTTGGGTGGCGTCAGCACGAGAGCGGGGCCTCTAGAACCGTTTTGAGTTCTTCCAGGGACACCAACCGATTCGCGAGGCGGCGCGCGCCGCCGCCTCGAGAGGGAAGAGAGACGCTTGCGGCACCGCCGTCTCTCCCAGTGTATTCATATGCATATATATTTAGGTATAAATATCCATATGCGTGCACATGTATATATTCATGTGTATACAAGATCCGCCGTTTATGCGCATGTGAATACAGCCTTTCAGCTCGGCAAAAAAGACAATGCCTTTTCACATTTGTAAACCTGCACACGCATACATATGCATATATGCATATATGTCTCTCTCTCTCTCTCTCTCTCTATATATATATATATATATATATATATATATATATATATATATATATATATATCAGGACTCGTGCTTTCATATGCACTGCACCATTTTGTCTTCACACACATCTTGATCAACACAGACACGGTGGACTGATATGGTAGACAGGATTTCGGGACCGATTTATTTTGTCTCCGCGAGTGCAGGTCTCCACTGGAAGGAAGGGAAGTGGCGCTGCGGACAGCCGACCATGCAACACCCCCCCCCCCACCACCCCCCTGTAGCGTATCGATTTCCGCCGAAAACGGCAGCCCGTTAGAACTGCGCTGCGCCGCCGCCTCGCCGCAGCCAGAATAGTCTGCTGCTGATTGCGCGCCTGCGTTGCGCATTCACGCGCAGCTACGATCACGCGCAGCTACGACAGCTATGGTGGAGAGCTCTATGCCCACGGGAGGGATTCTTTGGCATGTTTCAGCAAGGTGCATTCAGTCTCGACAAAAGCTAAAATCAGGGGTCTTAGTGGAATCCGGCGGTCTATTCAGATTGCTTTTCCCCCCTATCAGTTGACGTTCATAGTGCGCCGGCTGCGTCCAGATTTACTTGATAAAAGAGCAGTAGGGAGATACTCAAGAATGAATGCTTTCTCGAGATTCAAAAGTGATTAATATTTTTTGCGCACTAGGCAAGCACGTGGTTTTCACCTGGAAGAACGAGCACAGTGGACGCATGGCATGGTCAGCAACTCCCTAGCTCTTGGATACCGCCCCTCCATGGCGGGCGGCTGCAACGAATTACATCGTGTGCTGAAGCAAGTGTGCCTTTGACGACTCGACGCTCACATTAGTCAGCCCTCTCCAAAGAGAGAGGGAAGTCAGAAGTTACCATATCCTCCGTTCTTTCTCCCAGACGAAATAAGAGACAGAAAGCGCGCTGATAGCGTCTCATTAACGCTACACGCGGACGTATGTCTGCAAATGTCTATACCCAGGTTGATACAGTTGTATATATAAAAATATATATATAGGTGCACACAGTGGTATACCTGCACAATTGTGTAACCTACATGGGTACACACGGCATAAATATATCTATTATATCTACTATATATATAGGAGCGCGCATGCAGGTGTAGCACGCCGCTGGAGACGCAAAACATACCGCGGACATCTCTGTACAGCGAGATGCCAAGTGGCGCATCGTTTCGCATAGAGTTCTGCCGCGACGGTTTCGCTTCGCTTCGCGCGTCTGTTGCGTCGCCGCCAGGATCGATTTCCGCAACGCTGCGCTTCAGAAGTCGTCCTACACGCCCACCGATCTCGCCTCTGTTTGCTTCCTCAATCTTTGACTTTCCCGCTTCCTCGCATGTGCTGCGAACTCGGGCATCCCATTAGCGCTTTTCTCTTCGTCCCGTTTCTTTTCGTTCCGCTGTTTTGCAGTGCAAGCCTCACCTCCTCTTGAATTTCTCCATTGCCGCGAGTCCCGAACCTTGCATTTGTTTCCAAGACTACAAGTTCGCTGCTTTGACGTGTTTATGTCTGCAGGAGAAGCCTGGCGATGTCGCTGGCGTGCTGTCGCATGGCGTCGCTCGCGCAGCGCGTGTCTGCGAGGGTGAGCAGACAGAGGCTGGTGGAGAGGATCCGGTCGATCGTTTTTTCGTCAACTTTTTGCCTGAGAATTTGTCCGTAGTGCGGCCAGACCTGCTGCAGCAGCAGCTCTTCTTCGGTCTCAAGAACGACCTTCATCGCCTCGAGAATCGCGAAAAATTCGACAAAGCGCTCGATGCGCGCAGTGCAAGGCGCCTCCAGCGACGCGTCGACTGTCTCCAGAAGCGGAGAGGCCTCAGACGGAGACACCCGCGGCGAGTCCATATGGAGCGCGAAGACCGCACGCAGTTCAGTCAACAAAAAGGAAATGAGATACGCGACGGCGCGCGTGCGCTCCTGCGGCGAAGTGGCAGGGAGCGACGTGCCGAAAGACGAGGAAGAAAATGCCGAAGAAAGAGGAAGAAGAAGCCGCGAAAAAGCAGAGAAAAAGGCCTGCATGCACGCGTCTGAGAGCAGTGCTACCGACTCGACGTACACCTGAAAAAGACGCGAAAAACCGAAGCGCGAGGGATGAGCCGGAAAAAGGGACCCGCTGAATTAGGAGGAGAGTCTGCCGATCTCCGCCTAGATATGATCAGGAACGTGGCAGTGGCGAGAAGCGGCCCGCGACACATCAAGCCCCGATCTCCGCTGAACTAAAACATTTAAACCCAGACAAGTGGAAATCCGATTTCCAGCGAAGGGCGTCACACTTGTGCTTCTGCTCGAGCGGCCACGCGCATGCAAGACCGGATTCAGAAAACCAGCAATGACGCAAACAGAACCTGCGCGAGAATTAAACAAATGTGGTCACCAACTACGACGCACATCCGTCACTAGAATACATGAAAGCGTACTCATATACATACGAATACACATATACACATATATGAATATGCAGACAGAAACACGTTGCGTACGTGGCGTTACAGATGCGAGCTATCCCCTTGGACAGGTACATGCATGCCTACTACTATTCTATACGGAATATACTATGCATAGGAGTGGTTTCATTCATGTGAGCCGGTGCGCGCTTTCAAGTATACGCGTCAAGGCGCGAGGCTCCTCGCGCGTGTCTGCTGGAAACCGCAGCGTGAACTGACTCTCCACTTGCTTTGCTGCATCGCTCAGCGCCGTCACGTCCCTCTGGTCGCCGAAAGGAACGGATTTTCTCGACACTGCTCAACGAAAGGGTGACGCTTACCTGCTGAGGCAGAATGCCCAGCCACTGCTGGGCGGTCTGGCGCAGGTGGCGAGTAGCCTCAGTGAGAACGGCTTCGGCGTGAGCGAGGTGAAAGTCGGCAAAAACGCGTCCGTCGAAACCCGCTTCAGCCTCGCCTCTGCAGCCTTCTAAACCACTCGCTCGCTCTTCTCCACACCCGTCGCGCGCGAGCGACGCGCGAGAAGCCGAGAAGATGCGAGACGCGGCGAGCTTGTAGATCTCTTGCTCGCGGCGCAGCATGCCCAGATAGGCGCTCTCCTGGATTTGCTTTATCGACCCCAGCGTCTCGACTAGAAACACAGGAAGGAGGTCGCCGCACCTGCCCCCCGGCGATTTCTCAGAGAGAGCGGCGAGCCCCTCGAGGGGCGTCGGGGTTTCTCCGCGAGTCGCCGCTGAGGCAGCTGAATGCGAGCCAGACGATGTGGAAGCCGCGCGGAGAGTCGGCGGTGCAGAAAGAGGAGCGCCATCCGCGGAGAACGGCGCGCGCGCGAGGCTGAAGCGGAAAAGCTCCTTCAGAGCCGCCAGAACAGACGGGCTGTACGCTGCCTCGCTCGAGCCCTCGCCCCCTCTCCGCTCTGAGGGCGCATGCAAACTGGAAGACGCAGCAAAAGAGGCGCCGCCGGCAGCCGAGAAAAACAGCGAAAACGAGAGCGGCAGACGCAGCAGATGCTGCACAAAGTACTCGCAGTCGACGTAGAGAGCCGCGCATGCTAGCGGGTCGAGACCCACCGCATGCCGCGCAGGGTCAGCACATCTCAAAGTGACAAAGAGCAGCGCCAAGTCCCGGATTTCCACGAGGCGCTGGCGGGCTGCCTCGCGCAGCCCCACGGCCTCCCAAGCCAACGCGTCCGCTCGCCGTCGTGCATGCACTCGAGTCAGCCACTGCGGACGGCCACGCCAGCAGTCGCTTGCCTCCAGGTCGACGTCCAACATTGGCTTGTCCTCTGCGCGGACTCGCGCTGCGGAGGCGGTCGCTCTGCCGGCGTCTCCGTCGTCTGCGCCGCCGCTCTGTCGCTCTCCCCAGCTGCAACTCGCCTCTGAGTCTCTCTCCCTCGTCTGGCAACGCACGCCGTCGCAAACCTCGGTCGAGGATCCTTGGCGAGAGGCGGGCAGGTCGCGCTCCGCGCGGAGACTCTCGGCGGCGGCGCGGAGCGACGCGAGGAGCCGCGATACCACGAAGTGCGTCCCTGCGGCTACGCGGAAAGGCGCGAGGCCCATCACGCCTTCAGGCAGATTGCCGCACACGGCTCGGCTGAGCACTGCGACCTCGTAACGCAGCGCGCCCTCCTCGGGCGGGCGCCAAGAGGAGAGGCAATGGCGAAGTGCCGGAACCAGGGCCCGGAAGCCCCAGAGCTCAGTCGCATCAGAGACTGCGACGAACAGTGGCGGCCAGCCATCGCCTCCGCCCCCCTTTCCTTCTTCCGGCGCCTCTGCCTCAGCGCCTGCCTTGCTCGGTTTCAACTCCCGGTCGGAGCGGTATCGCGGGTGGTATCGAGACTGAGAAAGTAGCAAGCCCCGCAGGAGCGCTTCGGGGCCGCTCTCCACGGGGGGGAAGAGAAGCCAGGCGGCGCGCGCTCTGCGCAGGAGCTCCACGCGAGCGTTCAGAAGCAGACTCTCCACGCGCACGCGCGCCGTCTCGCAGAACTCCGCAGCAAAATACGCCGGAAAACACGCAGAGTCGGGCGCATGCAAAGCAGACGCGTGAGGGAGAAGCGCCTGCGAGAGGCTGTGATGCAGGCGAAAAAGGAGAGCGGCCGACAGGCAGACGTCCTCCACGGAGGGCATGGAGTCCCCCGTGCGCTGGGAGAGGTTCCCGGAGTTCACCTGCACGTTTCGCTTCGCGCCACGTGTCATTACTGAAGCGAGCGTCTCCGCCTGCCTGCGCTTGGAACTCTCCAGTCCCAGCCAGCTCTCAAAGACGCCTCCATCCGTTCTGCCATTCGCCCGTTCCGCCTTTTCGCGGTCGCTATCTACACACGCCAGAGCCGCTTCAACGCACGTCTCCACAATCCGGTCGCTTTCAGCGCCTTCGCTGCGATCCTCCGCCTTCGCCTCCGCCTCCGCCTCCCCCCGCGCTTCCTCGCCTTTGCGCGTCGGCGGGCTCTCTGCACTTCTCTCATTGCCGCTCAGAGACTCAGCCGCGGGGTCCGCCCGCAGAGCCGCGTATGGAAGGAAGTTCGCGAGAAGCCGCTCCATAAACGCCCGCGGGAAGGCGGCCGCCGCGAAGCGCGCGAGGAGCGAGGGGTGACTCAGCAGCACGTGGGAGGCAACAACTGCGACGAGACTCTCCATCGCCTCGCATGCAAAGCGGAGCCGGTCGAAGCGCCTCGCACACGAAAACTCGCGAGCAGAGAACGCCGAGGAAACCGCGGCGGACGACGGCGAAGGCGCGAGCGCAGGTCCAGCTGACGGCGTCCACGCCGCGCCAGGCGACCCCGCGACAGGCCGCGACGACCCACACGACAAGGCGGCACCCGCCGCAGCAGACGAAGAGCAACAAACCCATTGCCACGTGAGGCAGAGCGCGGGAGCCCTGCTTTCCTCCTTCTTCTCCGCGCGACCCCCAGAGGAGGACACGGCGGTTTCTGAGACGCGAGCAGGCGACGCTGCGGCGTCGCGGCACGCGCTGCCCTCGACGCCACACTCCAGCCGAAGAACTCCGCAGACAGAGCCCCTGGCCGCGTCTCCTTCCCTGTCGCCGCATCCGCCCTCCAGCACCTCAATGAGAGGCGTCAGAAGCTCGCGTTGCAACTTCCGGCCGAAAGTGCCGACGCGCTCCTCGAGGACGCCGAGGGACTCGAACGCAGTCCAGACCTCCTGCAGCCTCGCCTTCGCCTCGGCCGACGGCCCCTTGGCGGCGTCTGCACTCGCGCCCGCGAGAGTTGTCTCCGGCTCCGCGGGGTGCCGCTGGCAGCCCAGGTGCAAGGCCCGGGAGCTGAGGCGCACGCAGTCAGAAAACGCGCCGTCCAGCGACGCCAGGAGCCCGTCGCGAAGCGCCGCCGCGAGCCGCAGCTGACCAACCTCCAAGTCGAGCAGCACGTCGTCGCTGTCGGGGGTCGCCTCGGCCCTCTGGGCTCCAGGGAGAGACGCAGGAGGCACCGCGGTGGACTGCGGACTGCGCAGCGCCGCGAAGCGAGCCCAGAGCTCCGCAGACGTCGAAGGGCTCGCGTGATCCGCTCGCCAGAGCTCGGCAAACTGGCGCAGGCATGCGGCTGCCTCTCGCAGCCGCCCGCCTCGCGGCGGACCCCGCGCAATGGCGATTGGAGCCGCGGCGTCTTCCGGGAGAAGCGCGCGGCATGCGTCGAGGAGCCTCTGCCGGGTGAGGAGGCCGTCCAGCGCCTCGCGGGCCTCCGCCAGCGCCTCAATGCGTCCCTCGAGGTCGCGCTCCTTCTCCAGTCGGCGCTTCACGGTCTCCACGAAGCTCTGGATCTGCGGCGCTGGCGTCCTGGGGCTGTCCGCCGAAGCGCTCGCCTGACCTGCGACGCCTGGCTCCGCCGCCGCGCATTGCTCTTCGGGCCGCCCGGCGACCTCCTCCCACGGTGCGCTGGAAGCGGCTGGGCGGCCCTGACCCTTCGCCGCGCCGTCGCGGGGTTCGCATCTCTCGGGGAAACTCCGCCTCGCTTCAGCTGTCTCCTTGCCAGCGCGTGGCTCTACGGCGGCGTGGAGGGCCTCGCCGTCCGCGCCGAGGATCTGTGTCGAGAGCGCGCGATACACCTGCCGCAGGCGAGCGACCTCTGCGTGATCCCCTGCGAGGTGGCGTCTGATCTCCGCCAGCCTGCGGCCGTTCTTGAGAAGCGCCTCACCCGCCGCTTGCTGCGCCGCGGCCTTCGAGGTGCGGATGCAGCGTAGTAGCTCGCGGAGCTGCGGCAGAGACACGCACGCAGAATCTGAGGGCGACTCGGAAGAAACCGGAGGCCGGCCGGGCGCTGAGGCCTCTGAAGGAGAGGTCGCCCAGGGGGGAGAGGCCTCAGAGGGCCCCTGAGCCGACCGCCGGTGCACTCTGGCGTTGGGCTCCATCGCGGTCGACGGGGGGGCGCGGAGTCAAAAGGGCGGAGAACGGGGGCGGCGTGCACTTGAGGGCATCGCCTCCCGAGCTGAGGGCTTCGCCAAAGACGAGTCGCCGCCCCGAACCCGCGGAAATGAGGAAACAGGGAGAACGACGGAAAACGGCTAGCAAAAACAGAAGCCCAATACCAAAACGAAGACGAGACGAGCCCAGATGCGGCAGAATGCGATTGCTGGTTGTAGGTGTGTATTGAACAGTAACACAGCAGGCAGATATTCCCGCCCGATTTCCTCCACAGGAGACAATATCTCGAAAGAAAGCTGTGTGGCGCCTCTCGCAGTTCGTTTTCTCAGCCGTGACGAGATTCTCTTGACTTCTGCAGTATTGGCTGGTTCGCTATCGCTCATTCTCTCTTCGCACTGACCAGGGAGAAGAAGGGAACTATGAGATAGAAAGAAATAGGGGGGACGGAACGCTCGGTCTAGCGCGTGCATCAATTGCTGAATTTGATCAAGAAATCGATTTCAAAAAACACAGGTCATCTGTCTTGCGGAATGGCCTCGCGCGCGCAAACTGATACACTGACGCCAAGGCCGCGGCCGGGAGAGAAGTGGAAAACGCAGAGGAGAAGCCGACAGACGTATCCACGAGAGAGAAATCGGACCAAAAGGCTGACGAAGACGGCAAAAGGAAGAGCAAATACGCGGCCTCCCACGTAGACGCTCCTCGCGACAGCAGCATGGACTGCATGTGTCGGTGCACCTTGGGGACTGCGTCAGACTGAGAGAGAAGCAATTGAGAAGTGATGAAGAAATGATTCGCGACACTAGAAAAGAGAAAGAGAACTGATGGTGGCGAATCGTCCCCGTCACCGCGAGAAGGCATACCAACAACACGCGAGTTTTTTCGGCTGGACACGCACTGGAGCGCTGGCACGAAGGGGGCACCAGGATGAGAGAAGCGACAGCCGAACCCCGAGGAAAGACCTTTTCTTCCCGTTTGCGAACGCGGAAAGGAAAACGAAAGCAAAACACAGCAGGAAGGAGCTGAACTGGTCAAGACAGAGAGCTGCGTGCCGCATGCAGGTGTGCGCGCATGCTAGCGGCCAGCAGCGGGCAAAAAGCGCGGCGATTTGTCTTTGGCTAAAGCTCGGCCGCCGCGGAGTTATCTCCTTTCACACCAGTGTGTTTCCCACGAGTAGTTCTCTCTCGAAGTTTCTGCATCTCAGCGGGCACCGCGCTCTTTGTCACACTCTTCTCTTCTGGGGCTCTATTCAAGGGGGTCTTCGCTCTGGCGACCAGCGTTTCACGGTCAACTGATGAGCTTTCTGGCGGATTCTAGCCGTTTAAACCCGCGTTTCGGAATCTATCGGTCTGCATGTGAATGTGCAGAGTCGGTGACGAGAGCAAAGCGGATAAAAATGAGAAAAAACGTAGTCTCAATCGCTGAACGCAGGACACATGGCCGTCTCGCGCCTGGCAGCCGGCGACGCTTAGAGCCTAGCAAAAAAGAACTATAAACTATTATTCGGTATAGACACTTGTCAAGCACAGCAGATACCGGCTCCCGTAATAGAAATGCTTGCATTTTAACTATGCTCTTGTGTGTATATGTATTTGTTGTACTGGGATAAATATAAGATTTCAACGCTGCAGTCTGGATAGAAAACCCACGAAGACAGGCGAGAGATGAATCGCAGAGCCCTCTTCAGCCCTGCGGGCAGCACCGCTTCGTCCGACCAGGCGATGGCTTTCCACGTAGCAGCATATTTTCATTTCGTATTTCTCCTGAAACAGGTGTGGCCTTCAGCCGAAAGACCAGCAAGTCCATGTGCTGCCCAAACCACGTTTGTTGCGGATTCGTGGCAATCTGTGAACTTAGATGAAGAAACAGATTGAGCAAACACCCACATTTGTACCTTTTTACACATTCAAGGGCTGACTCAGAGAGGTCATAGATTTGGTTACGCGTATAAACAGACATTCACCCTGTCTCACAACGCTTCGTTACCTTGAGCGAGCGGCCGTCGCTCTAGGGACACCGAGACGCATGGCTAGGAACATGCCTGCGGTACAGCGAAGACTTCTTGAGTGTGCGTGAGGCTTCTTCCGTCTGGACAAAGTGAACCACTGTCGATCTAACAGAGGGAATGTCCTGATGTGCTACGAAGTCCCGAACTGTGCGTTCCCTTGACATGTAAAAATACCAGCCCTGGCCAGCGGCTGAGGTACCGGCGCAGGCGACACAGGGAACTGCTCTCTGTCTGGTGTGAGCAAGTGTCTCTGAACGCAACAGATTTGTTGCGTGTCATTCTGAAGTTAATACAGAGAATTCCTGCGCCTCTCCCGGAACACCCATTCCACACGAGACCTAGAAAGAGCCTCATCTGCGCTAAAGGGCAGTTTCAAACTGAATAGAATCGAACCATCAGACGGGTGGCTACCATGCTTCTGGAGTGCATGGGTAGGGGGCGGTGACAATCTGTCTACATTTTCCGACGAAAAAACGCAAACTCACAGCGAAGGGCGATGTGAGGCCCCAAATGTGCCCGCCCTGTTCACTTTTTCCTCTTTTGGCTCTCCTCTGCCGGGAAGAAAAGCAAATGGTCGCCGACTTCCACGCCCGTAAAGTCCCCGCTGATCATCACCCCACACTCGGTCCCCGGGCCCCGTACCGTCGTCTGGGCCTCGGGTCCTACTCGCAAGGAAACGAGAGAGCCCTGCAGAACGCAAAACCACAGCAGCACGCGACCGAAATCTCCAGAGGCCGGCGTTGCTTTATACACCGGCGCCTGGAAAACATATATATATATATATATATATATAGGCAGACGTGGCACAACGATGTATACGATTGCAGGAATAAGACGAACCGGTGGATAGATGGGTGGTAAGAGAGTTTGGTCGGTTGAGAGAGTGATTAGATAGGCATGGCGATTAGTAGAGGCATATCGAAGGCGAAACGAACACGATATTCCATGCGGGCGCTCAAGGGTAACCAGACGAGCACAGTGGAAACCGAAAGAGAAGTGGTGCAGTAATCACAGCGGCGTTTGTTTCAGTCTACAAGCACAGACCCCTTATACACAAAAGAGATAGCTACTGTCTGGGCCTTGTAAAGCTGTTTGCAAACAGATGCAACTATGCGAAAAAAAGCGTAGCCCCAGCGTAGATGCAGTGACGCAGTTTCAAACTTGTCTGTGAATCGATAATAACACGCGGTCGTCAGTCATGCTCCTTGCCTCGTGAATGAGTTGGCCGTCTCGAACAACTTGAACTGTCGCGCCCAAGTTTACAGCGCCCTCAGCGACTCCGCAGCCAACCACGAGGCCACTCTGGGAAAAAAAAGCAAAGAAATGGTATTCGATGAACGGAAAGGCGAGGCCGATCAAGCGTCGCGCTGATTTGAACAGTCTCCAGACGGCGAAACAATTCGGTATTTTTCATCTGCCTATCCACGAGTAGATGTAGCAATCTAGAGCCGCAGACAATGCGCGTGTGCAGGTGTTCGGTCGTCCGCTTGGACGCTGGGAAGGCGCCGAACGCGACAGACAAGAAAGCCGCCACTGGTCCCCATCCCGACAGTTACGTAGATGCGCACTCACAGGCACGCGCACATGCATACACATATATGTGTATACATGCATGTATGTATATATGTATGGTTATATATATATATATATATATATATATATATATATATATATATATATATATATATATATATATATATACATACATGTACGTACATGTGCACCAGGCAACGGCTGCAGGGAAGCCCGTGGCCTCTCTCTACCCATTTAGCTTCCTGATGATCCGTGCGTCTCACCTTCAGATGGAAGAGAGCTTTGACAATCGCTTTTCCGGCAGGCGGACTTTGTCTTATCGCTTTTTTCAGCAGAGACCTGTCTGCGGCCTCCGTTTCCTCCGTGGGTTTCGCCTTTTTGCCTGTCCTGCCGGCCGTCTGCGCAGCTGCCGCAGCTGCTCCCGACGCTGTCCGCGGCATCTGCGACTTTCCCGCATGCTGCGTGTCCTCTGCCTCTTCCTTCTTGTCGGGGCTGAAAAGGTTTTGCCTCCTCAAGATCGCCTCGATCTGCGACACCGCATCGTAGACGACGTCGGCGGTGACGAGCGTCACGCCCTGCCTTGCAGCCTCTTCCTGGATGCGCACACATGTATCCGAACCTGACACAGGTGTGCTCAGCGCATCTCACGTCCGACCCTGTTTACAGATCTTCGCCATCGAAAGCAGCAGGTCCGCTGAAATACAGCACGCCGTCTGCGCTCGTGTTTGCGGATAGCGGCAAGAGAATTCCTCTACAGCTCCTGACCGCATTGGCTAGTACTTCCATCCCTCACTTTCCGCAGTCCCCTACCAGTTCGCCGCCCTCCGTTGTGCGACTCTTGCCCTGCTGCAGGGTGGCCTCACCTTCGCCTGGCGATCTACTGTCGTGGAGAAGGCGACGACGACTCCGCCTTCACGCTGTTGCCCCTTCTTGCCTTCTGTGTCGCTCCTCTTGGCTTTCCCCCGCGACACAGCAGCTGTGCGGACGTCTTCTATGGAGACGAGTCCGGCTCGCGCGGCGAGAATTTTGACTGTCCGCGTTCGTCCACTGCCGCGTCCCTCCAGCGTGCCACGGGCCTCGTTTAAATTGCCGGTCTGCAGGCTCGCCCCCGCCCTCAGTGTGTCGCCAGGCGCGGCGAGCGGAGAGAACGCAGCGGAAGCCGCGAAGGCGGACGCAGAAGAGGCGGCGCCGCTCTCCTCGCTTTGCACGCCCGCCACTTGGTGTGGAGGCCTACCGAAAGAGGCAACCCACGGGCTTGAGAAAGGCGCAGTGTCAAGAGGGGAGCGGCCGTCGCCGTTGTTTGCCTGACTGCCGCTGGCGGCGCCCGCAGACGAGAGGGATGGCGCAACCCCAGGCTCGGCCGTATCTCCTCGCGTTTCCTCTGTCTCCCCGTTTCGCCTTCGTCGGATGATGCCCTCCTCGTACTCCATGCGCCGAGTCCAAGTGTCCCGAATCGTCTGCTCCACCGACCCGGGGCCGTTGGGCTCCCCTGCCACACCCGCCCCCGAGAAGACAGTCCCCTTCTGCGAGGCGCCCGCGGAATCGTGTCCGGCTGCCGCCCCGTCAGGCGCGTCGGAGCGCCACTGAGACGCACCCTCGTCCGCGAAGGATTGCTCCAACGACGCAGGGTCTGGAGGGGCGACAGGGCCCTCCAGAGGAACCGCGCCTGTGGGGGTCCGAGTCGCAGGCGTAGGCGGTGGAGCCCAAAGGCCGGTAAGCGCAGACGCTAGGGCCTCAGCTGTCCCCTGCTGATCGGCCTTGATCACAACGGGTAGAACAAGGTCCTGAAGAACGCCGCGGCGAACACACAGCACAGCATCGAGTCCCAAGGAGCAACGCAGGAAGGAGAGAGTTCGACGGCTTTAGCAGATACGGCCCGAGTGCGACAGTAGTATGAGCTGGTGATCGACAAGGAGCATCCGTGACCACGACGACGCTCGCGAGGGTGTGACAGGTGGTGTGGAAACGGCGCAGGGGAGGAAAATGGATACACCCATTCGTGCACCGTATTGGGTGATCTCCTCACCTCGTCTTCACCGTGCAGCAGTCGATCGAGGAGGCGCATCTTCGCCTCCTTCGCGCGCCGCGACTCTTCAGCTCGCCGTCGCTTGCGCTTGTTCAGCTGAAGGAAGCGATAATTTACAACCGAACGGAACAGGTAGAACCACGACCGTGCCCAGCACCGTCGCGGCAGGCGCGCGGCTCATGAATCGGCCCGAGTCAGCGGTATTTGTCGTCGCTGGCTAGCATCGCTTCGATAGACAAACAGATATATATACCAACGCGCAGGCCTTTACTGCTTCGAGTACTAGCGAACGAATGCCACAGGAAGCGGAAGCCAAGCTCCTTGCAGCGCCGCTGTAGACCGCTCGGTGCTCTGCGAAGACGAGGCGACGCCTGTGGCCCTGGAGCCGCTCTGTTCCGCGGGTCGCTGTCCCTTCGCCGGCGCACGGGAAATGGCGCGGATGATGCGGAATGCACATCTGTCGTTTCTGCGTCCTTCGCGCGCCTTCCCGTTCGAGCCCGCCCGCTCTCGAGCACTTTTTCAACACGCTGCAGGCCCGCCCTTTCCACGCCTGTGTTTCTGTCAGGGGGCAAGCACATCGCTTCCGGCGGAGCGCTCGGGTTTAGGGTTTAGGGTAACCCTAAACTCTAGCGCTCCACATTCCGGTGAGCAGTCGTTCCGCCGCAGCTTCGTTGCAAACGAGCTAATAGGATGTCCTTGTTTCTGTCCGTACCTCAGCCAGCTGTCGCCCGTGCGCCTCGTTCTTGATGACAACAAACGTCTCTCCCGGAAGGGGAAGATTTTCCGCTGGGAATCCGCAGACGTCAAGTGCCTCTCCGGCGAAGCCTTGAACGACTTCTTCAGCGTCGTCTTTTTTCGCCTTCCGCGGATCTTTCCCCTTGCGCGAGCTCTCTCCCGGCGCCTCGTCTTCCATTCCGGAGCGGTGGAGCCGCAGCTGCCTGATGCGGCAGACGGAGGGCCCCGCGAGCACCACAGCACCTTTTCTGCAGACAGAGCACACGGAAAGCCGACCTGGCCGGAATCCGTGAGACTCCAGCGGAGCGAGGAAAGGCGAGGGAGAGAAAAACTGGAGAAAAGACAGAAGAACTCTCCGCGGCACTTGAAGCGTGGGTTCGGAGCGTTGGAAAGGAAGCGCGCACACAGAGAGCGGCACAGAACTGCCGCGGAGGGAGCGAAACAAAGAGAGATCGCGACCGACCGGCGACACCCGAATGCCGGGCAAATGAGCGGAGGGAACGGAGTTACACGCCGAGGAAGGTAGATACACGAAGCATGCAACGGGGTGAGAGATGCGACAGCGGAAACCGACAGGCCATATCGACCGCCTGGAGAAGGCACCAACAAACCAAACAGACAGGTGCAGTAATGACTAGGTGACAAAGCCTAAAGAGGACAGAGATGACGCATAACGGCTTACTTCACTGATCCGCGCTTCAGTAGCACAGAGGCGCAGCCTCCGATCCCCTTAGCCACGAAGGACTCCATGACGACGCCCTCGCCTGGGCACGAGAGACTCGTTCGCAGTTCCAGCATCTCAGCCTGGAGAAAGATCTTATCAATCAAATCGTCTAAGTCGTCTTCCGCCCCCGCCTCCCCTCCTCCTTGGTCCTCCTCCTCCTCCTCGTCCTCGTGTTCGTCGTCAGCTCTCTCCTCTGCGCGCTCTGAGTCTTCCGCGCGCTCGCGTTCCTCTGCGTCCTGTCCTGATGCAGCAGCCGCTTTGACTGCGTCTCTCGCAGCTCCTCGCTCCCTCTTGCCGCCGCGCTTCTTCCGCCGCCCTTCAAATCTGTCTAGAAACGCTTTGGCGTCTACGAGGCCCACCTGAACGTCGCCCCCGAGGGGCTCTGTGAGGACGCCGTGCTCAGCGAGCTGAGCGAGAACGCGCACAACCGGAGGAGAGGCCGCCAGCGCCGCAAACGACGGCGCAGAAGGCGAGACGGGCGAAGACGCAGTGAGAGGCAGCCGCATGCGCTTCGTCAGAGCGACGACGAATGGAATGTTGGCTGCTCGACACATCTGCGCGCAACGGCAGAAAAAAAACGCACGCTGGTCGCTGCGACAAACGAATATGAAGCAAAACTACGGGAAGGACGGACGCGGGAGACAGCAGAATCTCTGCTCTTGCTGACACAGATCTTTACAGAGGCACACCCGCAGATTTTAATGCACGCGTAGCGTGACCGGCGACACAAAGAACTCGGAAGGCGACTCGATGTGAGAGTTCGTCATCTTCACAGAGCAGTGGCGGTAGATGAACGTCAACACACAGGTCACTTTGAAGAGATGAAAAATTCTGAGGAACCATAGAGGGGTAACGGCGCTTATTGGAGGGACACACAGATGAAGGAGACAGGCGCTCCCCCGAATGATACGGAGTTTCGCAGTCCCGCCAGATGAGAGGATATTGGTCAGGTTCCTTCGAGTGTACGCCTGCCCCCAAGACGAAGAACGAGGGCGTACCTGTATGCTCCGAATCGTTTGCTCTTGCACGCCTTCGTCAGCAGCGACGACCAGAACAGCCAAGTCTGCAGAGGACGTAGCGCGAGCGCGCATCTGTTCGAATGCCGCGTGCCCAGGCGTGTCCAAAAACGTCACCGAAGAGGGCGGAGAAGACGCCGGCGAAGCGGCGGAGGGGGTCGAGGAGGCCGGGGCGCCGTACGCGAGCTGCGAGAAAGAGCAGGACGGGAGAGAGAGAGGACGCAAAATGCGGAGACTGCGCACTCGAGGCGCACGGTGGGGGTTTTCACCTTGGTCTAACGAACGAAGCAGTCTCTGGTGTCGCTCCCGGGCTCCTCAGGCGGCGTCATCTGCGTGCGCCGCGTCCACCGGCATCGCTACACTGCTACACAATTGAACCGCATTAACAAAAAATCGCTTTACAGTTGAACTCATTTCTTTCTGCCTTTGGTTCTTTCGCGCGGAGCCTTCGCTGCTTTCCAATTCACTCGTTCGTCAAGGGCCTGTTGATGCGCTTCTTGCATCCCAGTTGCCTCTCCCCCGTGCACATCGCTCTTCGAGGTGGGGGGAGGAGAGGGGGGGGGCTTCTTACCTGGAAAGCCGACAGTCGCTGAGTGATGCCGCCAGCTTCGGCCGCCGCGAAAATCGCTTTTTGCTCGCGTTCGAAGGTTCGCCCGTCTGGGTCGGCTACGGTCCTCCCGGCGACACGCCTTCGCCCCCCCACAGCGGCCTCGCTTTCTTCCTCTTGTTGACACGTCTTTTCTCTTCGCGCCTGCGCGCGGAGAAGCGCCTTGAGCTTCAGGGCGCGTAGAAGCGTCGTCTTGCCGTGGTCGATGTGACCCAGCACGCAGACGATCGCGGGGCGAAGAAACGCGTCTTGCTCGGCTTCCTCCGGCGTCTTCGCCGCCCCGCCGCTCTCTCGTAGCTGCGCGAGAAGCTTCGCTTCTTCGCGCAAGAGCCAGAGCTCTTCGTCCTCCTCCGCCTCCTCCTCCCCCTCTGGCGCGCCGGCAGGAGAGGGCGACGCGGGGTCCGAAGCAGCGGCCTCGTCTCCGGACGCGGCTGACGGACGCGGGCCGCGGCCGCCATCTGCGCCTTCGTCGCCCGCGTCAGCTGCGCTCCTCGCATGGCGAACAGAGTCGACTTCGAACAAGGCAGAAGCAAACGGCTCCTCGTCCCTTGCGGCCAGCGCCCGGCGCGTGCCGCGGTGCCTCTCTCGCTTGAAAAAAAGTTTATCGTCCTCGTCCTCCTCGCGTTCCTTCGCACCCTGGTGGAGCGCCACCGCGCGCCGTCGGCGGCTGCGAGACGCCAGCGCGAGTGCAGCTGAAAACAAAAACACGCGCGTTGATCTCTCGACTTCACAAAGGCGTTAGAGTCTGCGCCGGTGCCCGGAGCGGTGCGAACGCCAAACGGGCACTCACGCTGACCGGCGGCGAAGGAGCGACCGGAGAGCTAAACTGGAATTTGCTCTCACGCAGGCAAAGCTAAGGCCGAACTAGAAGCACGAAGCCGCGCGCCAAAAGCAAATCTCAGGATGAGCTGCACTCAGCCGCCGAGACAAGACATCGCGACCACGAAGGCAAGACACAAACGAGAGAGTGCAGACGTAGGAACCATGGGGAAGCAACACAAACTCGCCCTGCGTAGGAAAACGCGCGGCGCAGACACAGACGCAAAGAGACTCTGCTAGTTGCGCCCCCCCCCTCACCCGAGCGCCGTCGGTCTTACCGTCCCCGGGGCTCGTCTCGTCTTCCAAGAAAAAGAGAGACGGGCTGCCTGGCTGCCGGTCTTCGTCCGCCCCGAGCGCGTCGATGAAGTCGCTTTCTTCCTCGTCTCCGCTCTTCTTCGGCCTCATGCCGAGCAGCCTCCCCTCGCCCGCGCCTGCCTGCGCCGCGGCGGTGCCCCCAGACGGACTGGCACAGCCCGAGGGGCTCGCCAACGCCTCATCAGACGTCGGCAGCGCTGACGCAGACGGCGGCAGAGCGTAGTCGAAGAAGAGCTGCCAGCGCGGCGACGCTTCAGTAGGGGGCGCTTTGAGACCCACGCGCACAAGGTCGCCGGCCGCCATCAGCTGAACGGAAAAGCGAAGACGCCAGAGCACACTCATCTCGCCAGATATATATATATATATATATATATATATATACATATATGCATACATACACAGGTATGCTCGTAGCGCCACCTTTATGCACATCTGGGAAGATGCATCTGCCACAGAGGTAAAAGCGGCGAAGGCGCACATATACATGAATAGATGCATATAGCAAGAGCGATTCGGAAGACCTACAGATCCTGCCGACACACCGCCCGCAGGCTGGTGTCGACACATCCACATGCACGCGAACACCAGAGTCTGCACTTCTGGGTATTAATCTATATCAACGTCGTGGAGTGTAAACATAAAGGAGTATATATTAAGATAAATACGTATGGGAGTAGTTAGATATAAAAGTGTAGGCGACCGGCTCCAGAGGGCGCGTCGCATTTACCTGCCGCAGGTCAACGCGCCTATTCGGTTTCTTCACGGAGGCTCTGGGTCGGCTCTCCCCGCCACCGCCGCCTCGCCCCTCGTCGGACGCGGACTCGTCGTCCCGAAACCGCACCGAGGCCCAGTGGAGGAACCCCCACGGGGTCTCCGCAGCGCCGGCGTGCGCCGGCGCCCTGTCTCGGTCTGCGTCTCCTTCGTGTTCGCACGCCGCGTCGCCAGCGGCGGCCTGCGGCGCGAGACAGAAGAGTTTCAAGATCGCGTAGCCCTCTTCGACGCGCACCGCCCGGGCGCCGACCTCTTGGCCAACGAGGGCAACCGGCAGGCTGCCTTTCGGCGGACGAGCAGAGTCCCGACGAGGCCGCTCTCGCGCGCCGCCTTCCAGCTCCTCCGCCGACTCTGAGCCGACTCTGGCGCGCGGCGCCACGCTCTCCGCGTCCTCCTGCCGCCGCCCCGCGAGCGACCTGCCGCTCTCAGGGTCTGTCGCGTGGCTGCTGGAGGGCGAAGCCGCCGGCCAGTACTTTTCGTCGAAGCCGAAGGCTCGCGGCTCTGCGCCGGCGCCGCGGTTGCCCCTGGCGTGTGCAGTCTGTTCGCCGTCGCCCGATTCCCGCCCTCGGCCGTCGCGCGGGCGGCGCGCCGAGGGACCGGGAGATGGCGACGAAGGCGACGGAGACGAGAAAGGACTTCGCAGCCGGCCGTCGAGAGCGGGCGCGTTCGCTGCAGCCGTTGCGGCTTCTTGGGGGTCTGCCAGGATCGCCACCTCCTGCAGAAGCGCGCCAGACACCTGACGACGCAGGCGCGGACAGCACAACAAACCGTCACTGAAGTGCGCACACGCTTGACCCTGAATAGTCGCTGTGCGGCCGAAGCCAGTCGAGTTCGCGACGCCTGCGACAAACATGTTAACTCCCAGCTAAGCATGCCGAAATGCATCAGCCTCGAGAGTAAACGAGACACGCAACGCGCGATAGAAAGCCAGCGAGGTGAAGGCAGTGAGGAAGGCCTTCACAGCTCATGACAGTTGCAAGGCGTCGGTGTTGCTCACGACCACCTTGTTATGCGCACTAAACATAGTGGTATCCAGCGTATATTTGAAAAAAAAAGCTTGAAAAAAAAGACTCACGTGATGCGACGCGTAGGCGGCCTCCGAGCCAACGGGGAGAGGTGTTATCAAGACGGACGCTCCTACGGTGAGAATCCCCCCCATCGCCGGAGACCGGCTCCACCTGCCGCCTTCAACTCCGTCTCGCAGGCGATGCGACATCTGCAGAGGAAACGTAAAACAAAAAGGCGCAGCAAATGGTGTGTGTGCAGCAACAACGATAGGGTTATACGCGGACGCTCAAGGGCAGCGGCATCCCACTCTACAACTCGTGGCGCGAGCTGGTCGTTCAAACCCTGAACCCTAAAGTGCAACCAGATAAAAGGTAGGAATACAAAGACAGACAGAACGAACGAGATGCCCCTAATCAATAGATACAAGCCGAGCGGCACATTCATATCCAAGCAGAAAGGTAGGTGAGGCGCGTACGTATATCGAGACAGGCGGAGCTGCAAAAACAGGCAAACGCGGAAGAGAGATCCGCTCGGCGGGAAGCAAAGCAGGCGCGGGAGCGCAGCGGTATAGGGCACCCTGACTCGCGTCTTCTTACCCTTGCGATGTGCGCAGTCACGGGCACGTTGAGCTCGCCAGTAGTGCGAGCAGAGGACAAAGACGACGACTTGCGGTCAACCGTTCCCTTCTCCGCCTGCAGGGCTTCGTCGCTCACAAGGCCTTCCTCGCCCCCCTTTACCTCAGATGGCTGAGACACTCGACGGAGGACCCGAAGAAACGCACGCTGGTGCGATGCAATGTTGGTCACAACCGCTTCGAAAACCTGAAAAACGGAGCAAAAAGAGCAGACCGCTCTGGCAGCGAGTACTACCGAAACAGTGTGGACTCCATCTGCTGCGGCCGCCTACTGTCTGACCCGGGGTCTCGATCCCGCCGAGGGAGATTGGCAGGAGGCGACAAACGGACCGGCTACTGGCACGAAAACAAAGAGGCGAAACGGCGGAGCGTTATTGGGGGGTGACTGCGAACCCGGAGTCGCTACCGACGGGCCTCACCCACCCAGATCAGGTTCTGTAATATCTGATAGAATCCAGCGAATTCGCGCGGAGGACGCTGTGTATTTTGTGGAATCTTCCGCAGGCGAGGAGCAAATCAAACGCCGAAGCGAAGAGGTCAAGCCGGACAGACGCAGGCTTGTGAACTCTGTGAGGACCTTGAGTCTCAGCGAAGTCTGTAAAGGAGCAGCGGCGCGGTCCCGCGCGGTCTGGCGCACGAAGAACGGCAACGCCACAATTCGTGTGTGACGGCAACCCCCCCGGTGAGCCTCCTGCAGTCACACTTACGGCTCCAACTTCTAGAGGCTCTGGCGGGTCAGAAGAGGGCTCGCCTCTCTTCATCGTTTTTGTCGCTGAGCTTCCTTCGCCATGAGACCGGCCGCCCTTCTCGGCTGATCGATATGTAGGCTTCTGCGAACCCCGGCGAAACCAAGCTCCCCCACTGAGCAGCGGCTTCTCTTCTCTAGTCCTTCCTCCATCGCCGTCTCTTCGCCGGTGGTCACGTTCTTCGCCAGCGCTCTCGTGTGTCTCCGCCTTGCTTCCTCGGTCGCCAAAGTCTCTGGGCTTGTGTGGAAACGCGGGAACGCCTGGACTGGCCGCTCGCGCCTGCTGGGGGTGTGCGTGGCGGGAGGCCCTAGCGGTGTGGGGCAGCGGAGACGGTCCCTGCCGCGGCGGAGACCCCTGCGGCGACTCCTCCCCACCCTGTCCCTGCACCGGGGTCTGCTGCCCCCCCCCCGCCCGCCGCGGCTGGCGCCTCCTCTGGAGCCCCGCATCGGCTTTGCGAGCGTACGACAGGCGCGCAGCCGCGTCTGCTCTCTCCGCGCGATGCTGAGAGGCCGAAGGGCAGGGCCTCGGTCTCAACGAAGGCGCCGGCGAGCTCGAGCCGCTCTCCACGGCGGCGGCGCGAGGCGAAGCGCCCTGATGACCAGAAACTGCGGCAGGCGTGCCACGCCCTCTGGGCCCCGAGGCACGGCCTCGCTGTGTCTCTGAGCTATCGCTTGAGAGACCCGTTTTTCCACTCTCTCGCAGGCTCCCGGCGCGGTGCAGCACGGCGCTCCCGGTATCGATCGCCTCATCGAGACCCTCGCCTGTCTCGCCTAAGCGGCGCTGACTGCGGAGTGGATTCTGCTGGGTCTGAGCCTCCCTTTCTCTTGCGCCACGCGGAGAAGGAAGGAACCGGAGGTGCGACAGCCCAAGTCGGGAAGAACTGGAGCCACCAGAGAAGGACGAGAGCGCGCGAGGCACCGCCAGAGGGCGGCAGGCAGACAACGAAGGGGCAGTGGAAGAATGAGGGAGGGCAGCGCGCGCGTGAGAATCAGAACGTGCGGGAGACGCACCAGACACCTCTACGGCGCACCTCCCGCTGCGAAATACAGGCAGACGAGTCAGAGTAAGAAACGCGACAGAGCACGGCGCAGAAGAAAGCGCCGGAAGCAAGGGAGAGCACGACAGGACGGATGGGGTGGCTCGCGGCCGCGCACGCGAGGCACCTGCGGTGAATGAATACTCCACAGAAATCCAGCAAGGCGCGCGGCAAGGTGGCGACGACGGCGAACAGCCTGCATGCAGAAGCGGCGCGAGGAGGGCCGAAGAGGAAAGAAAAGGAGACGCATACGAAAGAGAGGAGACAGCTGAACAGAGACGAGGAGCTGGGAGAGAGAGAGACGAAGCTGTGAGATACAATCCTGACGGGGCAGGGCCGGGTTGGATAATGTGAATAGACGCAGACAGAGCCAGCAGAGAACCAAATGCTAGGAGAGCGCGTGGAGATAAGCGAAGACCGCCTCGAGGCCTTTTGTTGCCTTCGCGCAGCATGCTGAGGACGCGCGCGGCCGCCGCCACTGCGGCCGCGGAAGAACGTGCATAAAATTGAGCATACAAGATGCAGAAGAAGAACCACTTGAGAAATGTAGGCAGTACAGCGGCGGCGACGAAAAACACAAACAGGCTTGTCGCCGGGAAGGGCTGCCGCCGCCTCCCTCTGCCCCCGCCTGCCGCACCATCTTTTGCAAAGATGGGGGTCGCGCAACAGCAGGGAGCTCCGCAGCAGAGCGGCACAGCGGCCAGGAGACAGAGAGAGAGGCCTAGAGAAGACAGAGAGGGGGAGACAAGAAGCGAGGCTGGCGCGGAGCGGAGGAGGCTCAAGGAAAACGCGAGAAGAAAAACGCCGGCCAAGGCCGCTACACCGGCCGAGGCGATGGTACACCGCGGCTTCCGCCGTTCAGACAGGAAGAGGCAGCAGAGAAGACGCATCAGGTCCCCCATGGAGGAAACCGCGAAGCACTGGACGGGGAGACATAATTGCCGGGAAACAATGAAGAATATGAGACCTGTGAAGAAGAAGGCGGGCGGAGCAGGGAGACGCCCTGAAGACAAGACGCGAGTCAGCGGACACAGTCTGCCGAATGCACACCGCAGAGAACAGGTCGGCGACCAAAACAGATCTGAAAGCGCTGGCAAATCAACAGACAGAATAAGGGTGTGCCATCTCTCAGGGAACGTCTGCCTCCGCATTACAGAAGACGGATGATCGACGCGGCGAGACGTGCATGCAGGAGACAAGAGATGCATCGATGTATGCAAGACACACCTGCGGTTCTTCGCACGTGGGTGAGGCGGCGTTCTTTCCACGACAAGACTGAAGATCTTTTGCAGAAACACTCCTGAGTAAAAAGGATCTGCTATTCTGCTTCTTGCACTTCATGGAGACCTGGTGGTTTGGCTTGCTTGGGTGATGAGTAAGCAGCGCGTATGACCCGGGGCTCAAGACAAAGTCCACCCGCCGATTTGATGAGTGCTTCCTACTGCTCCAAACGAAGAAGCGAAATGTTTTACGTCTGTTTACTAGCGCAGTCTCGGAATTCCTCTTGAGTTGTCTTCGTTAGCCCCGCCAACGGTGCCTGGTCACCGAAAGGAAGGTAGCTAACGAAGCAAGTTACCAAATGGAGAGTTCGGGGTTCTCGGCACAACCTTTTCCTAGAGTACTGATTTCGTTCTCTATCTCCTCGGTAGTACTTGACTGTTTGCTGGATTTCATAGTGATGCATGTGGAAGCGGCCTCGGTCTTAAGAGCGAATGAAGGACGCGTGTCTCGGTCCGCTGAACAGGGGCTCTACAGCTAGAGGCTCAACTAAGGACGGAGAAGCGAGTGACGCGTTTGAATGCACCGAGAAGACGTTTTGAAGGCATACTTCTCATTTCTGTGAAACAGCTAGCATGGGTTCTACTACTGGTCTTCTGCAGTACCAAGACTACCTACTTGCACCAATAGATGCGATGCCTTTCACTATCGCGGGCACTCCTGGAAACCCAGGCATAAAATACATCAAGTTCGCAAACACAGATCTAAAGCAGCAAGAGCGCTGTGTATATTCACTATGCCTGGCAGCTACTTGAGCAGGGGATGCGAGCTAACATTCCCCTTTTGGAAGCGAACCACGCCGCTTCTTGTACCTGGCGATCATCAGCTGGATGTCAGACTCGAGGGAGCACGCGGGAGACGACACTGGCAAAAAAGGGCGTCCACACTCTCGTGGGACCACAGGAAAGCCGTGTGGAGTCATTGGCTGCGTCACGAACCAGCGGCGGGACAGATGTTTTGATCGCACGTGCGTAGAGTGAGCGCGCAGCGACGGGAGTGAATCGACAGAACGGCAACACGCTCTCACGCTGTTGCGCACATGGCGCGACCCCCAGTTGAAGAGTTAACATCCTGCCGAAGAGATGGAGACCGACCAGGTCAAGTCGAGCACGTCATTACTCGTTTAGATGTGGCGAAGCAGGCTGCCGGTTGCCAGCAGGGGCCGTCTTCAAGACTCTGCCACTGCGCAAGTGGAATGACACTTGCTGTGTACCGTTTTAACAACTGAGGGCGGTGTTAGGCGAAGCAAGAGCGTCAGAGAGGAAGCACGCGAAGGGTCTGAGATGAGCATGTGTCGCTGTGGAATCGAGACAAGCTCAATAGTAGAAGCCGCGAGGGCAGAGTCATGCACTGACAGCCACGGAGGAAAACACTCCTGTGGACCGTGCTGCGACGAAGTGGGTACGACTACACTTACTGCAGTGTGGATGACGGAGGGAAACCTGGTAGCAGTTCGAAGAGGCAACAAGACGTTCTCTTTATGCGCTGACTATTGCCTCGGTCCACCCCCCTTGCAGAGGCGTTGTGTGTACTCAGTCTCATGTCAGTTCGAATCTGTAGCCTGGCCTACATGGGAATCCTCGAAAGCGGGAACGAAGAGACTCGACTAATCTTTCAAAGAGTTCCAGTTCGTTTGTGCGCGTTAAGACCTAAAATAGCTTAGAAATAAAAGAGATTTACTGCAGGCGCAGCAACTCAATCTCAAATTGGAGATCGGCGTTCGGGGGAATCCCCCATGCTGGGAAGCCGCTCGCGCCGTAGCCCACTGCAGAGCAGGCAGACACACAGACACACACGCGAAAAACGTTGAAATACACCGCGAAATTCCCTTAAAAGACATCGCCACTTGTACGACCCCTTCGGTATTACGCGAGTCTACACTAGCTACGCATGACCTAGACCGCGTTCCCAAACAGGTGACCCTGCAGTCTCGATGAAAACTGCGACGCAGGCAAAGCTAATCAAGTCTCCTTGGTACGAAAACGCGCACTGTCTAACCGCGAAGCGACTCTGACATAGCCGCGTGGGGCGTTTTCAGAGAGTGACCCTACGTGAAGCGCAGCACTCGCGCGGCCGAATCGGCGTGGAGATTCCTTACTGCTTGCAGGGATGCTGATGTGGCGCGTTTCGCCAACGGTCATGCCGAGGACACCCTGGTCCCAGCCAGCAATGACTTGCCCGAGTCCGGCTTTCCACGTGAAGGGCTGAGAAGCAGAACGAAAAAATACTCATCCCCGTGTGAGCCGCACGCGAGCGGATACGCAGCCACCGCACATCCACACGCCGCCACGGGGATCATAGCCCGAGTGGGTGCGATTGGAGATGCCTTCCAGTGCAAAGTATCCACGGCAAGGTTGTCTGGTTGCCTCTATCTCCAGACACGCGTGCAATGCATGTACGGCTTAGTATATGCACACGCGTGCTTGACCGGTAAGCGGATTCGCCTGCGGAAAAAAATCATGTCGCAGTCCGTAAGATGCGCTTGGAACGGCCCTAGACCCCACAACTCGTGTACCGGACAGTGCAGTCCCCATTGGCAAACGCGACTACGGACAAATTTCACAAACAGCTCACACGCTGCGGCACTTTCGCTTGACAAGCGAAGCGGCCGCGGAAACTGTGGAGTCGCAGCGCGCAGCTTAGAGCCTGCCTCGCGGGCGGCTTCAACGCTGACATGAGGAACGACAGCGTAGGAATACACGCAAGCGTCAATTCACCGGCTGAAGTGGACACCTGCCGCGCGCGCGCCGCGCGCGCCCACGGAATGCATAAATATCTAAACCGTCGAATTGGGCCGCCAGAGGGCCGGGAAAGGGGCAAAGCACAGCACGGATCCAGAATTTCAGAGCACAGAACGAACTCGTGAGGATTTCCGCGCGCTCACCTGCTGGCCAGGGTCCTTGGTGGACCAGAACTTCTGGCTGGTTCCATCCGGTCTGAGAACACTGCCTGTCGCATGGACTGTCGCAGCTTGTCCTCTCTGCAAAGTGGGGCCTGTGCCGCGCTTGATGATATCGTACTGGAGAGCTGCAAGCGGCGCCATTTTCTTCTGCGGCGTGTTTTTCTCACTAGACGCAGACTGAGGCCCTGTGTCGCCCTTCACTTCTGTGGTGTTTCCTCCGCGTGTGTCTTCTGGCTTCTTCCAGGAATCTCTCCTCGCGCTACCAGACAGGCCTTCCTCAGACGGCTGAGCGCGGTTCTCCGGTTGTTTCTCACCGCGTTCGGTGCCAGATGACCAGGCAAGAAGCGCCGGCTTTTCAGAGAAGGAACCAACGAACAAAGAAAGCGAAGCGGGGAGCTTTTCGACGGTCTTCAGCGCACCGGGAAGCGCTGACAAACTATCGGGGGCAAAAACAGCCACGAGTGGAATTGCCAAGCAAGCGAGGAACGCAAGTGAAAGAAAAAATGTGATGATTGAGGAGAAAACACACCTCCTGCATTCGCTCTCCTTCATGCTCTCTCCCTCGTGTTGACCATTCACCACCGCGTCCGCACACTCGAGCGTCAGAGGGTTGTTCTTCCCCCACCTCTTTCGAGTGGTCTGTCTGGGCCGCTCCTCTGCTGCAATGCTCTTCACATTATCAGAAACCGAGTCACTGGAGGCTTCTGACTCCTTGTGCGTCAGGTTTCTTGTCATCCTGGGCACAGCTTCGCCTTCGGTTGCAGCAGTTCTTCCTCGGCAAGTGGTTCGCCCGTCTTTCCTCGGAGTTTCTGTCTCACTGACACTGCCCCCCGGCGCGACAGCAGCGGCCATTGCCGCCGCACGTGAGGCGGAGCGTGTCTGCATTAAAGGAATAAACGAGAGAAAAAATGACTCTCCTCCCGTCAACAACTCGAAGGCAAGAATAGATGGGTAAATGCACAGTTTAGAAATGGGACTGTGACAAGGGAAAAAAACGAACAAGTCAGGTTCTGGACAAGACGACGGAGCGGGGGCACACAGAAATGGCACGGGAAACACCGAGTCAGAGGAATCGCGTAGAATCGCGACACCCTACCCAGAGAAAAAATTGCTAGCTTTGCATGCCGGCAAAGATGCGAAGAGCAGCAGACGCCCCATCACCTCACTCCAGTGGAGAGATGGAAAAAGCGTGTGCTGCTGCTGTGGAAAGTCTTCCCTTGAAGACTCGAGAGAGCAATTACCTGTTCGATCTTTGACGGGTACGACGAGGAGGAAATCTTCATCCCACCAATATGGAAGTTGGCCTGTCAGAATAGACGGTGCAGGTGAAACGTAGCATCATCCCAGTTGCTCGAGGTGATCCGCCAATGTTAGGGCGCCATTCCGGTTCCTTAGTTGTGTAGCGGAAGCCCGAGATATTGAAGAAAATGCGAGTTCCAGAGGCCGTTCAAGCCTCTCTTCTTTGATACAAGAGTGCAATTCTTCCACAAAACTCCATATCCTGACTGAGAGCTATCTGTCCGACTAGCACCTCGCAACACAGAATTCGACCGCAGGGCGTTCTGCCGTACCCCGCGTTTATTCTTGCTCTAGGAGATTTTCACTTATCAGCCACGCTCCTTTGGTCGGATATCTAGGGCATGCCGCTCTACCTCACGTCTTCACTACTCTGCCCTCGAAGCTTTCAATTCTAGACCAGCTGGGACTCTATAGCGGCGTCAACGTCTTGCATTCGAGCGTCTTGTTTGGTTCAGGCAGCTTGAATACTCGCGCAGCTGATTTCAATCGCGGCGAAAGATGTTCACAAGCATTGGAGCGCCGCGAAATACATTCGGAGCAAACGATGACACAGAGCATACATGTACGCAAAGCTGGGACGCTCTGAAACTATCTGCTGACCCGCTTTTCTGGGGGATTTGCCGTTCACGCCACATCCCGACGAGCGTCAGGTGTCAGACATGGAGGCAAATGGCCGTTCACGCACGCGGAAGCAAAAGCGAGACGACGCAGAGCATTGACACCTGTGTACAACTTGTCAAAAACTTGAATCACATATCGTAACCGGGTCCCACGACGTGCAATAGCAAAAACTCTGAGAGGCGCACGGTATCGTTTAACTCATCGTATTGTACGTGGTCCGGAGACACGGCTGCCTAAGAAATAAACAGGGCAGACACATTCTGTGTGTTTTGCACACATAGTTCCGCTTTTTCACGCATTCACCCTGCCCGCGGACTGGAACGAAGTGCTGTGTAGAATATCAGGGACGGGAAGGAAAGCGGAAATCTCTTCAAGTGCGTGCCCGAGGCGGTAACCTGCGAGAGCAATCTGACTGCGGCTGAACTGCCGCACGTCCCTTGTGTAGGGGCCCGAGGGGACGTACGGGAATTGGGGCGTGAATGTGTGAAGATCCACTTCTGCACGCAGCAGTACACACGATAACTCGACGAAAAAATCAAGTGGTGCGATCCACCCTGCAGCCGACGAAAGCCATTCCTGTTCCCGGGAATGCACAGTCATTCCTCTCCCGGTGTACCCCCCCGTGACCGGCGGTAACCGACTCACTCCAGGGTTTGAGGACAGCAAGGTACAACCAAACAACGAACTTACCTCTGTAAGCAAGTGCCACCCCGAGCTTATTCGTTTCTTCAGCCATACTGCGGAAGTTCGGCGCCAGATACTCTGGTGTCAGACGACTAACCACGCTTGCTTTGGGGAACTCGCGCATTATCGATTCAGCCTGCGGCATGCCAGAGCACCACCAGGTTGCCACAATTTTGATAAAGACCTCATAACGTGGGGGACTCCGAGAGTCCGGCAATCAGGAAAGGAAACAAGGTCCAGCGTGACTGTTCTGTGGAGTCGGTAGCAATTTCGTTGACCACCAAGGTCGAAACATGCAAGGTCCTAACGCAGTTCTTTTTTGATGCTATACTCTCTCAGACGTCCTCTGTACGACAGGTAACATTAGTATACTAAGCGCTGACACGCCGTCTGATTAGACAGTCTTGTCCCGAGCTTCTACACACAGCACGCACGTATCTCATTTTGACAGCGTCGGCAGGCATGCAGGCGCGTGTGCTAAGTTCTGCGAATGTTAATTCAGGCAAAGGTTTTCTGAAGCTCCAGTCTCGCGGAGTGCAACCGAGGGAACCACCTAGTGCGCCAAATAAAGCCATGATACTTTGCCAAGTGGTGGATTCCCGTGTCAGCACGTGTGGAAACATTACACAAAACGAATGCACCCAGCGCATACCGTACCTCTTCGAGAAGCTCTTCGTCTCTTATATCGACCGCCCGCTTCGTATACAAGTCCCCAGCTGCGTCCCAGAACGAATGGAGATTCGTCGCTCTTCCCTTGGGGCCGATGACTGGGATCTGCAGGAAAGGAATCAGATCAGCCGCGGCCACCAGTACCGCCCGTATGGGGGACACAGTTCGTGCCGATGTACGAAGATTGATTTCAGAAGGGATGAGTCACAGCCATTGCTAAAGTAACGCCTCATTCAGTTTAATGTGCTGAGGTAACTCTATTCGTATAATATATATCTCTTCTCCCAAAGAAACTCAACTCCTGGACAAACAACAGAGCATGCATTCCCCGTCTTTCCTTACCTTCGACCCGAAACGGTCGCCGTCGGGGAACGCCGGAGAAAAGGCCAAGGTGGTGTGGAGAGGCTGGTGGATGTCGCCCAGAAGGTGAATAAGCATCCGCAAGTAGAAATTTAGAGAGAGGACAGACCCCACGCCTGCGGGCCCTCTACCATCGTTCGATTCAGCGACATGGACCCCTTCGGAGGCCTTCTCCACCGACGGGCTGTGGCTGGAGTTCACTGTGCCCGCAGAGGCTGGGGCCAAAATCACGGCCAAGCTCAGAGCGGACACTGTTTTCCGGAGTGAAGCAGACGGAGGAACTTTGCAGTACGTATCCTCCAGCTTGGCTGTCGTCGGCGTTGTAGCGCTGAGCCCTTTCCACGCCATGTCGAGCAAAAAGTCGGCACCTGCACAGCCACATCGGAAGCAATGCTTGCCATAAGTGTTTTAAGAGAGACCGCATTACGCCTCCTCATCCTTCTCAGCCGCAAAGAATCCCTCGTCATTGTAGCCGCGGATGCTTCCCGTCGCAAAATGCATCGAAACTCACTCCGCTCGTAGATCGGCAAGAACGCATTGAGACCCTCCAGTTGGACCCCTGCCGGGTTATATGGTATGTTTACACCATGCATGAAGCGAAAAATCTGAAAAAAAGGGCACACAGACGCAGAATGCGAAAACGCAGGCACATGGATGCCTGCGCTGTAGACTGCTTTTGCTCTAATGCATACTGGCATCCAGAGTGGATAGACCCCCTCTTAGCGACATAATGACGTCCGAGAAGGCTCCCACGCTTCAGAACCCTCCAGCCGTCGTTGCGTCTTGGTGCCAATCAGTATTCGCATGGGTCAAGAAACACATGTGTTGTAGAATGTAGTATATAGCATATCTGCCAAGAGGGTCTCGGGTTTCTTGAAAGATTCGCCTCGCCTTACTCCTGACGGGAGTGAGGCATATTTTGATAATATACACGTCGCTCTGCACGCACGCTTCCGCCGTGCTGCGGCAGAAAGTCGCTCTGTTTAACGCCACTCTACCTCGAGAAAATCGTATCGGTTGGTCACATCCGCAAAGGGTGGCCCTTTTGCGTTTATGCTATCGAGCCAGACAGCGGCGTGCTCAATGGTGGCCTGGCCTAGTAAAAACGTAGACACAGCCGCAGCAGCGTGTCGCCGCGAACCTAGGCGCCGTCGCCTCACGGCGCGGAAGCACATAATGCCAGCGTGAGACAAAAGCATTTAACCGTTGCGGGCCTCTAGATGTGAAGGAACAGCCACTAACCGACAGCTACCCTAGCAGAGTAGTCGTTACGTGCCTGGAACAAAGACACAACCCGCCTTCCAGTGTAGGGCAACCCGTGCACACTGCATACGTCCCGAGTATCGCCGCCCCTCATGAAGCAGGGTACCATGCACCCTAAACCCTTACCACTCAACGTGTAAATGTGTTCCCTGGTGGGATGCGGGGAAAGGTCGCAAACACTGACTAGACCAAATGTTTGCCTTTGCTGCGGTCGATGCACAACGCTATCCCTGCAAGACGGCACTCGTTGGCGTCACGCAAGCACGGGGAAGACGTACGAGGATATTGGCCCTGCCAGAGTCCTAAAATGTAGTCGATCTTAGCTTGGGCGAGAAGGGATAAATTACTGCGGGCGATGGACGCGATGAGCATGTGTGGCTGAGGGCAAGCAACCCTTCCGGGGAGCAGACATCCACTTCGTAAAACGATCGAACCTTGACATGCGGTGACCCAAGTTGAGCTCCAACGCAGCGATTTATTAATAAGGCAGGCGCGCCACTTGTCGGGGTTTGCAATCATGATCTACCTTCAGCCCTAAATGATACCGCCTGGTGACAGACATTCTACTGCGCCTACACACACCCCAGCTGAGGTCCTTGCCAGACAGATGCAATTCGATTCCACGAAAAAACTGTCACATTCTTGGACCCCATGGGGGGCATCATCACAGGCGGCTCAGGCAGGTCAAGAAAACGCGCAGGGGACCCAAATAGGGATTACATTTGCTTCGGGATGCCGAGGCCAGAGAAGGCGTCGCATGAGACTAGCAGTGGGGCTGACTAGCGCGATTTACTTTCCTTTCTTTTAGCTTGTAGCCAGAAGACGTGAAGATTCCCCTGGGGATGCGAACCACAGCACGTTCGCTAAGCCGCTTTATCAAGCACGTGCTTGCTGGATAAATCAGTTTCACGGGGCGTAAAATCACTTCTCGCCTGTTTGCAACGCTGAGACATCGCACACTGCCTTCGTGGAATGAGTCGAGTCCTCAAGTGGTGCTTACCTCTGCGTGCCAACCGAGAACGGGAGACTGCACGGCGAGAAAGCATGCTGCCGCCAGCAGGAAAGTCCGGCGTTCTGCCATGCTGCCTCTGAAGATGCCGGTCAGAAAATTTCGTAGGCTGACCCTTTCACCAGAAGAAGTGGACAACAACCTGCCGGGCTACAGCTAGATGGTCTGCATCGGGGCCTCCAGACAGACAGACGTGTGGCTCCACTTCCTATCGCGCGTCGGGTAGTCTCCAGTGGACAGGAACTGCGCTCGTCGAAATAGAGGGATCCAGCTCGCGAGAGATGTGTGAATCGCTGGATTTCGTGACAGGAGGGCCGCACCGGGGGGACGGCTGTCAAGCCATGTAGGACGACGTTCGAGACGCCGCAAACGGAGAACCTGTCGCGCGCTCTTGTCCAGCGGTCCAGAAAAAGGTTTGCTCACGCACGGAGTGCTTACTCAGGTGGTTGGCGACCCGGTTTTGAAAGGAGTTTGAAGTACCTCATGAAAGCACACTTTTCGCGATGAGGAGGCTCGAGACATTGCTTCCACGTGCGGCATCGCTCTGCTCTTCCTTTCATATCTGGCGACTGCAGTTTTGTGTGATGGGCACTATGCTCCGACCGCGAGCCGCGGATGGGTCTGGGGTGCACATACGTGGTGTGCTGTTTTCCGGGCGAGCGCATCTACATCGTGGCGCCTAGACATCACTTAAAGAAAAAGGCGGCGAGAAAACAGATCCTCATGCATCAGAAAACGCCCTCAGACAAGGGGTTAGACTGAGAAGCACAAACGGACCTCGTGCACACTTCACGGTGTTGCAGGCGTCGCCTGGCGAAACAGCTGCGTTTACTCGGCCCGTGCGCTTCTGCCCCGTCGCTCCGCAATCCGCAGACCCCCCATATCCGAAGAGAAAAACCAGACGTTCATTGAAAGACGCCGTGCGCACCAATGCTGGTCTCACTTGTATCTGCAGAACGAGCGCCACGCCGCGCTGGTCGGACCGCCTCAGTCCCCTGGGTCAAGACGATATATACCTATGCTCTAAAATTTACTCAGATCGAATTTGCAGCGACCTCTTTTCAATTAACGGCCAGACGCCGGCCTATACTACGGAAAATTTGAAGATACCTTACATATAATAATTACTGAGTTTTATACATTCAATCCAAATGGTCGATCTTCGCTCGAATGCAGCTTCGTTCAGAGTCCGCATGCCCAGACTGCTGCGGACACCGCCCACAGAGAGCGACGCGAAAAATGGAAACGCGAACTGTGGTTCGCGTTTTCAGGTTGCAGTGCACTGGCGTCCGTCCGTTTGAGAGAATTGACGAAGGAGGTTGGCCTCAAATGCAATTGATACCGCCACGATAACGCACGCGCACACGCGAAATGGAAGACAAGGGCTGCGTGCATCGCTACGACCACAACTTGAGCAGAAAGGCACATGCACTCATCAACTGCCGGAAGCGGCATGGCGGCTTCGCCTGACGCGTCGGACCGCATCACGCTTTGTCTTCACTGTAGCTACCCAAACAAAGAAACATTTGTAGCGATGGGGCATCCTTTCTTGGGTCGTCCATTACGCGCGCGTCTCATACGTCATGAAAGTCTCGAAGACATACTGAGCCCGCCGCACAGCCACTAACTCAAACTGAAGCGAGAGCAGCACCGCGTGAAGTGCGCAGAGGCGGGCACTCTGTGACAGCAAACAGGAGCAACACTCGTCTTCACTCGTCCACGAGGCCTCCTCCACGTTCCAGGCCGAGAAATTCGTTCCGGGGTCGCCTCGTAGAATGCGTACTTCAACGCGGGTCACACTTGTGTATACCGCGAGCAGTTCCAACAGAAATCTCCTGAGATTTCCTTCCCCCCTTCCGTCAACAGCGAAACACGGAGCCGGAACAGCGGACGCACAGCCCCCCATCTCAGCGTCAGCCTGCCCATCGCGAGCTAGTCTTCCAGTTGCTTCTCCCTGAATGCCTCGCGGTAGAAGTTCTGTCTGTCGCTGAGGCTGAGCGCTCTCGGCGGCATGAGCCCAGAACTCTCGAACCGCCTCCGCCGTCCCTCCAGGCACCCCACGCACAGCCCCCAGCCCGCTACGTCTGCCTGCGGACGACGAGTTAGCCGTCAGGTCGAGTTCCGCAGACATCGCAGGCGGACCGGCGCTGCACTCCGCGTTCAGGCAGCCGCCAATCGCTCCATGTTTCGCACTGCCCTCGGAGCAGCGCGGCGTGCGAGTCGTCCCCCCGCACATCGAGCCGGAAGTCTCCGCAGGCGCCCCGAGACCGCACAGCCCAGGTGGAACTCTCTCTTGCCTCGGCTGCGCCGTGAAGAGCGGAGAGTGCACTGACCCGGTGTCCTCCCGCTCCACAGGATCCACAAACAAGCGGACGACTTGGAGCGTAGGGCGCAGGGAGGCGGGTAGCTTCCAGAGAAGTGCGCGTAGAGACGGGAGACACGCCTCTGAGATCCCTACAGAAAGAAGTCCCGAAGAGCCAGACTCTAGCGGAAGTTTTGTCCTGCAGACCGGCTCCTTACAGTCAGCGAACACGCAGTCCATCGCGATCCCCTGAAACCCCTGGCGGAGGCCAGGATCCAAACACAATGCGAGAAGTAACGCCGTGGTATCGGCTTCATTGCCTCCGGCCTCGCCAAGGGCGAAGCACGAGGCGCCTTCCTGCGCCTGAGTGAGCCGCCGAAGAATCCGATCTTCCTCTTCTGCGGATTCTTCCCCCGAGGCTGTTCTGTGGTCGAGCCTCACTGGCGCGCCCCGCTCTCGCTCCCCTGTAAATTCTGAGCCTCCCTCTCTCGTCCGGTGCAAGGTAAATACGCATCTTCGGTCTACTGCGTCCAGCCCTTCGCTAGCACCTGGATGCCCTGGCTGACAGCAACACTTCGGCCGGCAATTCGCTCCCGTCGCCCGCATGCCTTGGACCTGGTGTGCGTCCCTGTCTCCCACTCCACTGCCGCGCTCGGCCCTCGCCCGCGTCTCGCCCTCAGCCCGCGGCCGCTGCGCGCCAGTCCGCTCGCCACCCTGTGCAGCGTGCGCCGCGAGCGCCGTTTCGCCGCAGCTGTGCGCCGCAGCGTTGGCACACGCTTCCACCGGAGGCAAGCAGAGAAGAAATCCCGGCAGCTCGCCAAGCAGCCCTCGGAGATACTGGCTGCTCCATACACGCCATCTGCGGAGGCGACCGAGCCGCACGAGCCCTATCTGTCTCTCGTCTGCGACCTCGGCAGCCCGCTCGGTCCCCCCCTCTGTTGATCCTGAAGTAGCGTCACACGAGGACTCCTCTCCTGCCGCTTGGCGGCAGATATGCACACACGCAGGCGCGTCCGCCGATTTCCCTTCAGGCGCATCCGCAGGCGACGAAAACGAGGCGGGGCAGCCCGACGCCACCGAACTCGGCAGCTGCACCTGGACTGCAGGCAGCAGCGGACTCGGGCGTTCGAGCCTCTGCGCGGACGCGGCCAGGGCCCTACCCTGGATGTCTTGTCCTGCGTTTGCGCGAGGGCGGCGGAAGTCTTTGGCTGTCAACGCGCATTCCAGCGATCTGCCTGCGTCCTGCTTCAGCCACAAGCGAGCGCCGAGATCGCGGCGATCGGCGCAGCGATCCGAAGCCTCGGGCAAATGGCTACTGCTCATCAGCGGGATGGATGCAAGTTCGACGAACGCCTGAAACCGCGCCTCGCGACAAACGACGCCCGGGTTGCCCACCGCGTCTCGCCCGTCGCACCGGGAGGGCGTCTCGTTGTTTCTCACGCTGCGCGCATCCCTGACTCTGGCATTCTTGGCCGCGAGAGGAGCGGCTGCACAGAAGCAGCCCAGCCTGAGAGGCGCGCGGAACGACGACCGGCCTAGAGCGGCCATCGAGACGCCAGACGAGCCCCTCTCTTGCAGTACGAGGGCCGCACCCTTCAGAACAACCTGCGGAAGAACACAGACCGAAGAGAGCCTGTGGCGCGGCAAGACGCCTCCGCGCGAGGCAGCTGGACGCGGAGCCGACGTGGCTGCAGTCAGCAAGAACGGGCACACCCCCCCCAAGGCCCTCCCCCAGGGGTTTCCAGCCCTCTACTTGCTTTGGCGAGGACAGGACAGATGCCTTGTGCATCGCACGAGGCATCACGCTGGAGGGGCTCAGTGCGCGCACTGCCGGTCGTGATGTTGCCAGCCCCTTTGCTACAGTTTTTCTTTCGTTGAGAACTCCGACAGAACGCGGAAACTGGAGACAGGGCGCCGGGAGAATCTGTGTGCGGGCACGTGGAGAACAGGATGTCGCCGTAAAACCGAAGCGAGCAGCCCGGCAGCGCGGCCGCCAAGAGCGACTCAACAGCCTCCCAAGAAAAGCACCCTGCCCCCGAAGCGGGAGTCGACCCGCAACGGAAACTGCAACACCGCAGAGAAGGAAACCGTGGCGTTGGGGACACCGAGAAAGGATCGGCGCCGCTTGCAGCGTCTCCCGGTTGCGTAAGATACCTGCCCTGAGCAGAATGTTTCTCGGAGTGAGAAGCACCTCCATCTCCGCTCGCGGCCGAGGGTCGCGAAGCGCGGTGCTCCACTCTGCAGGCTGGCTGCGGGTCATTGTCCTCGCCAAGACAAGCAGCGCGGAGACAAACCGCCATATCGGTGGCACAGTGGTGAGCAGGATCGACTTCTGAAGGCGCGCACAGGGTGTGCAGGTAGGAAGCGCCGCTGTCGGTCACCTCCGCTCTCTCCAAGGAGCTGTCACCTCTCACTCCGCTGCGCACCCCTCCGCGTTCCGCGGCGGCGGGCTGGTCAGCCCGCAGACCCTCACCCTCAGGCGCACTGATGCAGCGACCACAGCCGCTGGCGCAGGCGAGCCCATTGCCTCTTCTTGAACATGAGCCAGGCTCTGCGGAGCCTGCGCTGGACTCTCTCGAATGCCTCAGTGCATCCTGTCCAGGCCGTGAGTCAGCGCCCCTGCGCTGGTTAATAGGCGCGTCTCTGCCCAGCAGGCGGGCGCCGACGAGGAGGCCGGCGGTCTCGGCAGGATGACGCGTGACGGCGGCAATGAGCTGCGCGGCTTTGGGGAGGATCCAGGGGTCGTCGGTGTCAACAGAGAATTCTTCGAGAGCTGCTAGCCACGACGTCGGGTGGATTTTTGGCTCGGGTTCTGCGGCTGCGGGCGACTCGTCCGCGGGCGCGCGTGGCTCCGCCGGCGGCTGCAGCCAACTCGCGAGACGGCGCTCCTGGAAGAAGCCCCTGGGCGCGACCACGAGCCGAAATCGCCGCAGTCTCCGTCCCTCGCCAGCGCGAGCCACGACCCTGTCGACGGACTCTCCCCATCCCGCAGCGGTAAGCATGTCCGCCACGACGAGCTGCAGCTCTTCGCATTTCCGGCACGCGCAACGCCCCAGGAGCTCAAGCACGCCGCTGCACGGACCTGCAGCAATCGCGAGCTTCTTCAGTTCGCAGAGGGGGATGAGGCTCGAGGCCGCAGCGACGCCGCGGCGAGCTGCAGGCGCCGCCCCGTCCAAGGAACCGCTGGCCTCTCTCTCGTCGCTCGCCTTGCGAGCCGGCGGCGGCAGGCGCTCGGAGCACCTATCCCCAAAAGAAAAAAATCGAGGCGACAGCGGGGGGTGCGGCGCGTAGAGGGCCTCGCTGCCCCCCTGTACGTGGGCTGAGCTCTGCAGACTGCAGAGAAATTCTAACACTTCCCTTTGGCGGTGCTGCTGCTGTCGCTGAGAAGTCCATCGCAGAGGACTGCACAGAGAGACTTCTCGAAGCGTCGCTGCGTTGGCTCTCAGCAGCGTCTCCCACAGGGGCAGAGGCATGGCGGCGAATGCGTCAACCCCCACCCGCAGGGAGAAAAGGCGCTTCGACACGAGGGCCGCCGCCTTCCACGGCTTCAAACCGAGGGGAAATGGCGGCGCTTTCCGACGACATGGCAGCTGTTTACTTGCACTCCTCGACACTAGCGGGGCGCCGCCGCCGAGAGGCAATCCTGGTTCAGCCGGCGACACAAGGTCGCTGTCGAGCTCGGACGAACGTTCCACGCAACGCCGACTTGGAGTTGGTCTGGCGCTCGTGCCCTGACACGTGCGTTCCTTCCTGGCTTCAGTAGACACGCTGACATTACGGCCACTTGGGGCGTGACCTGCAGAAGACAGAGTTCCTTCGAAACTCAGCTCGCCCAGAGGCGGAAAGACGGGCGTGTCGCAGAGGCAGTGGAGAACTAGGCCGGATACGCAGCGCGCCTGCCGGCTGAGGTCGGTCAGCAGAGCGGCGCGGAGAGAGGACGAAACAAGAGAGAGGTTGCAGAAATCCCGAAAGTCCAGCAAGGAAAGCAGGCAGTCCAAACACAGTGATTCCAACGTCTCCAGCGGCGACAAGGCACAGGAGGAGTTCCCAGCCGCGCCAGAGGACACCGGCAGGACCCTGTCTGTCGGAGTCTCCCCGGTTCTGGCAGCAGGTGCCATGGCCTTCTACAACCGTATCACCGGCTGCGGGGGTGTGCCGAGAAGCGGCTGGCACGGCATGTTGCTCAGCTCCCCAGCAACTCTAGCGCTTCTTGAGTTCGTCGTGTTCGAGACTCCAACAGTGCAAGCTAGTGTGCGTCCGCACACGAAGGGGACTTGGCACAAGTGAGACGCAAACGTGTGAAACCGATTCGAGAAAAGAAAACATATGGAGAAATCCGATGGCACGAATTGAAGAGCGGTGTGTCGCTTCAGTACCCGACGCGGCTTTGAGTGCACCTTAACAACACGACCAGGAAAGCACCTGCTGGTCGAGAGTTGCACAGTAACGGCCTTCGAAACGCGGACATTTGACAAGACTCCAGTTAAAAAAATCAATTTTCCGTCCTGCAAGCTCCGTAAATGCACTACATTTACTAGTGTACTTTCCAAAGCTGCGATGCAGCTATCTCCGAAGACATGAACTCTGTTCGCGACTTGCGTAGCTTTCGCGTGACCGCCCGCCGCGAAAAAAGACCGCACCCGCCTCAACCGCATGCACTCCCTGAGCTGGCTCCTACCTTGCTTCGCAGCAATTGCACCTCGTCTGAGGCAACACGAGCCTCTTGCTCAACACGGCTGACGATGAGTATTTTGCCGATCTAAGCGTGTGTCGTGCAGCTTATTGCGTTCTCAATCGGCTCATGCCCTGACGCCGTATCCGTTTGACGGGCATTCCTGCATCAGGCGTATTCACAAAGTCAGAACAGGCAGCAGTGGCTTCTGCGCCGCTCTGTGTTGCATTAAGAGTTCCCCTATCCTGCTTCGTTTTTCTGTGATAGGCGATGCTCCACACCATAAAACTGGCACAGATTACACGGACGATGGTTCAGTTAAGTCGGACTGTACCGTTCTGACAGGGCAGACTCGCAGCTCAGCTTTTCCTTGTGCGTCGGCATCGAATACGTGTCAGCTATTTCTTGGAGGAAGCTCCGTCGAGCTGTCTCCAAAGCGGGTAGGGGAGTGCTGCAGGTGCGAGCAGTGCCTTCACCCTAAACGACAGAGCCTCTACCCACAGCCGGAGGCTGGGGCTCCGAGAAACAGTATCGGGGCGTTCTCTCGCACGGGGATTTCTGCCGTGGCAACAGAGAGAGCAAAACCTTTCTCGCTTCTAGCATGCAACTGAGTTCCGGTTGCAACATGCAACATGCCAGTGGTACCGCTACACTCGGACCAGTCTTGGTGGAGAAGGGGACGTTAGTGCTGCATTTGCCGAAAGTACGTGCTATCTAACCCGTGTCCATAGCACCAGCGTGCATGCCTTCTCAGCGGGAGTGATGCTGCCACAGACTGCCAGAGAAAAAAGGGCGTTCGCGCGATTTATAATGGTAGACCCGTCAGCTACTCAGCGAAAAACTGTGCTTGAACAAAACGTAGTCGTTGACCTGCAGAACAAAAATGCGGTATCACTGGGCTCTACCGCGTTACTGGCAGGCCGGGACGGAAAGAAAATATCGCGGCATCCCACACCTGCAAACCTGCGCGCGATCCTCCCGGCACCATAATACAGACTAAAGAGAATCGGAATCGATATAAACAGACACTAACAGCGGCAATCGCGGTAGAAAATTGATCACTGGACCCGAGTATTGACGAGTATTGACTATCCGGCCGCTGGTGAGGGCGGAGCCCTCTACCAGGCGAACGTACGAAATGCTGAAAGAACAGCCCCGCCCATTTTGAATGGGAAACACACGCTGCACGGCGACTCCAAAAATCTTCACAGTGCAGTCAGCCAAGTCACCACGGGGAGACGCGGACGCGCGCCAACGCTTAATGGCTGCGTTGCACCTCAGGGTTAGCAGCGCTCGTCACGCCGCGCCCACAATGTGAATTACAAGTGACGCCACTCTGCTTCTGAGTGAGAACACGGCGCGCACTCTTCCGCATCGTCGAGGCATTCCTGTTGGAATGAAAAGCTGCCGCTGGATAGGCCAACTTTTGAAATGCGCAGTGGAGTCGCAATCGGAAGCGCATCAACTTGCGCCCGTTATTACGGCTCCGCTCAGGCTGCGGCATTTCTCAACGTGCTGCAGCTGCGACACGTGATCTGATAGGATATCCAGGTACGAGAGAGCCGCCGGGTCGCTGAATGTGTTGTCAAAGAGTGAAGCAACGATTCGCCTGAACGCACACACGCACACACACGTATGAGAACCTGGTTGAAGCGAACATGATTCGGCGCGACACCTTTGCAGAGGGCGTGCACTGAACTGTCGCCCGACACTACCGTGCCTAGGCGTCAACAGAAGCGCCGATACTGGTCACTCTGGGCTTTCTTGCCTCTTCCTAAGCCAGGCCCTAACGCCGCTTCCACGGAAAATCTCTGCATCGCTGACACGATCAGGCATGCCCTCGGGAACGAAACCGCAAGGCAAGGGTATTCGAGTCTCTCAGGTGACCCCGACGCGTCCGGAAAGCAACTAGGGGCAGTCTTACGATTTGAGAAACAACGTGTTCAAAAGTCTCCGTCGAACCGGATGCCTCCCGCAATGACACACGCATTTCTTACCTCAGGTGAGCGGGAAAACGATACAAACACATAAGCTGCTCTACTCGCCACCAAAGCTCCACCGACAGGAAAATCTCGGGGTTCCTTTGCCTGCAAGCAAACAAGAATCGCGCTGCCACAACAATGGAACAAATCTGCGGAAACGCGGGACAGGAAACCGCGGACATCACAGCTTGCGCCCACTCCCGACGCAGAACACAAGAGGAATGACTTCGTGTGGAGGATCGCTCGTTTTTATGAAGGAGGAATTATCCAAAAGCCTTCGGTCCCACCCACGAGGTGCGAACCCAAGCGACATCGGGAAGCGTACGTGCTTCGACTGCGTAACAGAGGAACTGATGCTGCAGTTCGAGTCACTACGACGCCAGTCTCTCCGCTCGGGCTCCGCAGCTCCGACACCGTGATACCTTCCTTCTCCCTTCCCCTCCCCTTGGGCGAGCTAAAAAGCCATCGGTATCGCAACTCACTTTATCAATTGAAGGCGCGAGATCAAACCATCAATTTTGACAGCGACAGAGTTGGGCAGCTTCGAAATCTAAAAACCACACAGACCCGCACAGGAACGGCGCACAAGGGATGGAGTACAGACGCAGAATACCTCTTCCTTTACGTGAGCAATCCCCAGAGAAACTGACTACAGAAGATCCAGTTTGTGAGCAGCAATCGTTATTCCCGCTCCAGCATACACAAGCTTGCACCCTACCAAGACCCCCCCCGTCCGCCGCAGTTCGATTTACTGTTTTCGCAGAAACAACACTTAATCCGCGGCTCTCACCAGCTGCAAAACAGTCCAGTGCTGGGTGCCAAAGCACGCGTAGCACGGCCGACTACGGCCATTCAGAAAAATCGCGAGAGATGGGCTCTGCCCAAAAACATAATCCTTGTCGCTCGCTCCGCGGTAGGGCGTCGGCGGTATCGATGCCTCATGCTGATCTTTTTGCGGCGCTTCGACGGCCTCGTCGCCCCCAGGATGTGCAGCTTGATTCTTGGGTCCGAGGCTGCCGCAACTTTTCCGATTGCCCTCAGGTCGAGTTGATGATACAGGTGTTGCCTCCTCCTGAGGGGTCCCGGAAAACGGTTCCTCGGAGCACGGGGCTTGCGATCGACTCCCTTCCTTGGTTTCCTGCTGCGGGCAAGAAGAGGACCGCGCCCGGCTACCCTCAGTGTAGAAGCCGAAGACAGACCTTTTGTTCCTCCGGTGTTCCTCAAAGTCCGCTGAAGTCGCGGGGCCACAGAAGTCGCGCGGAAACCTCGTCGAGCTGGGCGAGCTTTTCAGGATCCCCCCAAAGGCTGTGAGGCGGCTACCCGAATGCCGGCCTCGAATCTTGTCAAGGGCAGCGAGAGACAACGTGCGCTCCTCGGAGGGGAGAGCGGGGTTGAACGCCGGCGCCCACACTAGCCTGTACACGACAAGCAAAAAATCCCTGCTCACCAGGCTTTTTCACAACACCCACACACCTACAGCGTTTCGTCGGCTCCGCAGCGCGTGGTCGCCCGACAGAGAGGCTGGGGGCACACCACACTAGTAGAGTTGCGCGCTTCTGAAACCTGCTATGGATACATTGTCAGGGCATATGGCACACCCCACAGGCGAGTTCTTGCTGCCACAAGAAGTAGGGGCGAACGTCGCATGCCTGCCAGCCGAGTTTTCTCCAAAAGCGTATCACCGCTCTGGTCTGCGCCGTCTCTTTCAGTCCCTGCCAGGACGCGAGCGCAGCAAGGGGACTTACTTTCCCAGGGTAAACCAGTTGTCGGCCGCCGACAGTTTGTCCTTCTTCAGACTACTTTTCTTCTCTTTCTCCCCGGCGGTATCGCAGCCGTCTCTATCGCATTTTTGCCCGGCAGAAGACGCGCCGAGCTTCTCCAATTCCTCGTCGCCTCCGCGAGGCTTTTCGGGCACAGAATCGCCGTCCTCCTCAGAGCCGCTCCCGTCGCTCCCGCGATCCGACCCGCCTCCCGCGAGGAACTCGCGAATCCGGTCTTGCAACGGACCCTTCGCGGCCAGATCCCAGCGAGCTGCGACGGCGGCAGCCTCGGCGGCCTCGCATTCAGGCACCAGGGAGAGCGCGTGGAGGCAGGAGCCCCGGAGGCACAGGGGACTGCCGCGGCGTGCGATGCGCATAACGAGCCTTAGTAAAGAGCTGCTGCAACCCCTCCCACCCGGATTCTGCAGGCGACTGCCGCCTGTGCGGGACAGATGCCCTGTGAAGCGAACTGCGGGGTCTCGGTTCGCTCCCGTCTCCGCACCTTCTTTGTCTCGCCGACGCGGACTGGCGCATGCCCTCTCGATTGACTGCCGCAGTTGTTTCTGCCGTTCGTACTCCAACAGATACTCGTTGCCCAGGGAAGTGGAAGCTATCTGACAAACTGACCACACCGCGGCGCACGCCTCAGACGCTGACACGCGACGGGGGTGCCGCAGGACCGACTCCAAGTACGGAAGGAAAGTGGGGTGATTGAACAAGACGCGGCAGCCTGGGAAAGCGAAGCGACACACAAGGACAACACCGCGAGAACTGCTGCCGCCCACTATCATTCAGAGGAATCCAACAAACAGATGTAAACGTGGTGGGAGTCTAGTCAGCCAAAGCAACGGGTCTTTCCGCACCGCAGACTCCAGGGCCGCAGAAGCTCCCTGAGCTGAGGCGATGCACTACGCCGTGCCCATCGCCGAAAGACCGGCGCCCAGCTCGTTTGCTGGCGGGACTACGAACAGGAATATGCGCCTGCAGTCGCTGACGGCGGAGACGTACCTGACTGAGTCAAAGCGAGATACGAAATGATGGAGGGCGGGGGTTTGGCGACGACCCTGTTTGGACGCTGGAGCACAATTTGCCCGTCAAGTCTGACGAGGTGCAGCATGTATATCTCCTGATCCCAGCCTCGCCGGAAGAGCTCCAGATCGCTGGTGTCGAATCGGACTTGCTCTTGCTGACGGTGAAGACAAAAGCTCCAGCGAAAATTTCCAGTCCGTACAACGACGGGGCCCACAGTGTACCTTCCGTGCGCTGCGCACGGCACCGCTGCTGGCGGATCTTGAGTTCCTCTTTCGTCGCAAGACTCTTCTTCGTCCTCGCCAGGCATCCAACACTGCACGCTGTGGGCGGGGTAGTCAGCGCCCCCCGATTTGCAAAAGGCCTTGTGCGAGCGTTTCTCGATTGCTGCTTTCATGACGTCCTCTCGTTCCTCCTTCGAGCTTTCTCCTCCCTCCGCCGTACTTTCTAGAGCGCCACCTGCCCGGTTCCGCGCGTCCCTGTCTCCCGCTCTGGCGGACGCCGCGTCGTGGTGTGACTGCTTGCGAAGCTGTGGCGAGTGAGCCTCACCAAAGGAGCCACACGCCCTGTGATTCATCATCTGCTCCCAGACGCTGGTGATGTGCTCCGTGCGGGAGAGATACTCCCAAGCTGCTGCCTCCGGATCTCTCGTGAAGTGACCTTTCCTATCCGCGTACATGCCACCTGCGACAAATCGCACGCGCAGAGCCACGTCGAGCACCGCCGACGGATCCATGAGGAGTTCCTCGGCTTCAGCGTGCGTCAGCATCGGCGCGCCGTCCTCCGCCGCCTCTCCAGGCTCTCCACACGGCGCGGCATTGCTCGTCCGCGCCCGCAGGTCCGCAAGGAGCCGACCAGGAGAGGCAAACAGTTTGCTTACGGCGACACAACGCTCCTGGTTTATCAAGCTGAGAATTGAGTACGACTTCTCCATGGCCGCTAGGTCGATGAGGCCATCCAAAGCTGTGATCCACCCTCTGGGTTTCTCCCCTGTCACGCAGGGCGCCTGCATTCCAGCATCCGATTCGCTCAACCCGCCGAGGGACTGGCTTCCCCGCGGGTCCTCCGCATCAGCTGGCGAGTAACACGACGTGCGGGAGGTTTTTCCGCGTTCGTCGCTTTTGCTCGGAATCTTCCGCGTGGATCTCTTGCCAGGCGCGAGAGGGGAGGAGAGAGACCGACACGACGAAGGCGAAGGAGGTGGACTCTCTGCGGGGCGACCTGTCGTAGACGGCGAACAGGCGTGATCCATCAGAGCGCGCTGGCAAACCGAGATGCTGTCTGTAACGACAAAGCTATCTAATGGAAACCATTCGAGAATCACGAGCCTCGAATTGAGTGCATCCTCACTGACCAGACCGTCTTCCAGCGCGATCCTTACCCCCTTCTCGCGGATAATCGCCGCGATCCTCTCCGCATTCTCTTCTTCATTCTCCTCCTCATTGCCTGCATTTCCTGGGCAGCTGTCGTCTCCAGGCACACTCGTCCTACAACTACGCGCGAGCCTGCCTGTTCGATCGCTCAAGGACCCGTCGTCCCTGAAAATGCGGCTGCTCGTTGATCTCTCCGGTTGACGGTTTCCCACATCCTCGCCACCCGCGCTCGTGGTATCTCCCGCTTTCTGCGAGAGGGCCTGTCCGTTGCCGGCGTTCGCTCGAGCGACGCGCGCGCAGAGCCTGCTTGACTTGAGGGCTGCGACCAACTGGACATCCAGTTGGCCAGGCACATGCGACATCCACATGAACCCAGGTCCGCCCGCGCCTTTCCTCAGCTTGCCTCTACGGTATTTGAGGCCAGCTGCAAGCCCCGTCACGCCAGCACTGGAGTCCAGTTGAGCGAAAGCCGCCTCCACCACAGAATGGGCGTCCGCCGCCATCTGGCCTTGACCCTCGGTCGCAGACCCGGTCTGGAACTCGTGACTCACTTTCAGCCCGCGCGCAGGGGCGACAGAGCCGCCTGCCGCATCTTCTCGCTGGAGCAAGTGAAACACCCAGGGCAACGGTGGCCGCGACTGCTGGCGTTCCCGGACTGCCTCGGCCGCTTGCATCGCGGATAATCCCGGGAAGAGGCCTGGAGCCTCGTCGACGGGGGACTCCACGTGCGACTGCAGGCTGGGGAAGTGAGGCGGCACCGGGCTTCCACGCACCGGACTGCGACCCCGCGTCCTGGGCTCCGCGTAGCCGACGTTTGCAGATCCCCGTGACGACTGGCGGCGCGCGCTGGCTCCCGCTGAGGAGATTGGAGAGAAACACTCGCGTGCCGCAAAGGACGACGTCGACGAGCAGAGTTCGAAGTCAAGTGATTTCGCCCCCAAGGTGCGAGTTTCCCAGATTCGCGACAAATCAAAAACCTTTGTCGTGAAGTACTCCATCACGCGGACGTAGGCAAACGGTCTCAGAGGTCGCTGGCTCCGCGCCATGTCCCGATACTGTTCTCCGCGGCTCCAACTTGGAGTTGCGCTGCGCGTCGAACATACTGCGTAGTCTTTCGTTCTTGAACTGTGGCGCGCGCCCTCAGCGCATGTCTGCGACACTGCAAGAGCTCCTTCCGTGGAGATTTGCTCTGCCTTTTCCGCCAGGAGCCTCTGTCTTTGCCGCGCCGCGTGTACCCCATCGTGGTCTGCCCAAGCTGCCTCGTAGCTGTGCGCCACAGCGATGTACTCATTCAGCCGACTGAGCAGCCATCCGTCGCGCAGCGCCGTGCGCACGCCTTCGTTGACCCGCAGCAGCTGCAACTGAAGAAGTCGTGGCCAGCACGCGCTGGAGACGCGCTCTGTTTCCATGATATTCAGAATGACTCGCACGGCTCGCCGGGACTTCCTTGTGCACAGAATCAAAACGATGCGGAGCGCCTGCCGGCGCAGAGTAGCCGGCTGGCCGTCGTCCAAGCATTTGAGAATCACTTCCTGGAGCTGCCACGCCCACCGCGGCGTTTTGGAAAAGAGAGCGCGATCATCTTCCGCGATGGCGTTCACGTCTGTGCGCGGCGTGGGGCCTCTTGGCGAGGGACGTAGGCACGGCGAAGCGGCCTCAGAATCCGTGCTGGGATGCCGAAGGACAGACCCGTGACCCGTGCGTTGGCGTCTCTCGCAGGCCGGTCTTCCCCCTTCTCTGCCTCGCTCAGCGGCCTCCGAACGCCGCTGGCTCCTGCCGTCTTCCTCTGTGTACCGGTCCCTCGTGGGCTCCCGCCCCGAAGACGGTGCGTCGCCGTCGTATCTGTCCAGGTTCTCATCTAGATCTGACTCGCAGTCGTCGACACCGCCTTCTGCGATGTCGGGCAGGGCCTCTTCATCAAGAATCTGTCTTTCCCAGTGCGCCAAGCACCTAAGCTTCAAAAAGAGCGAGCCGCGACTGAGGACGCTGCTAAGCACGCGGCGCGCGGGACGAAAATCCAGGCAGAGATGCGGGATGAACCCCGCGACGAGTGCGTCTTTGGCCGGGCCTCGTTCAATGAGTTGGTGGAGCAGCATAAAGATGCCAGCTCTTGAGAGCTGGATAACTCCCTCCACCGACGCCGAAAAAGTCCCGACAATGGCTCCATACTGACCGGACAATGTCCGGTGTGCGTGGTCGTCGCCCAAGACGCGCGGCATCACCGCGGCAAGCCGAAGCTGCTCAACTCGAACTGCCGGCGACGGCGCAAGTCCGTCGCGCAACAGGCGATGTTCGGAGCGCTGAAGCTGAAGTGCGGAAGCAGACTGAGAGTCCGTGCCTGGCGCTGGAATCACAGCCTCAGCATGCGTCCTAGTCTCCCCGTCCCTCCTGCCTGGCAGCCTTGTGACCGACTCCATCTGGTGGGAGCCGGGGGGGTCCTCTGCCGAGAAGGGCGGCTCCGTCCTGCGCCAGCGCTGTCTCAGGCGAATGGGCAGCCTCTCCGCTTTCGTTCGGTTGCGGACGTGGTACACGAGACGTGCGCTTCGCAGCCGCACAACAGAGGCGTCCGCCGCAAGCGACAACGACAAATGAGGCGCGCCGCCCCCGACCGAGAGACTTGGAGCGCTTGCCAGAGTGTTTGTCGCGCTCAGCAGCCTCCCCTCCATCCCCGGCAGGCTCGCGGCGCTCGCAGGGCTTGCTGCGCCTTCGCCTCCACTGGACGCATCTGTGCCTTTCAAAGCGACAGCACCCAGACTGCCTGGATGAGTGAACGTCGACTCGCTTCCCGCTGCAGGAGAGTGCAACGCCATCTGGGGACCGCCCGACAGCGGAGCGCGCCGCTGCCCTGGCTGACGCACCGCTTCCGTCGCAGATCTCGCCGCAGGGTCGCTATTCGCTGGCGGACGGACGGGGACGCTAGGTAGCCCGTCCACTCCCAGCCGACGACTCTGTCCTTCGCTTCGAGAGCCCGGTTCCGGACAAGGCGCGCTGCTAGTCAGCATGCTGGCGGGGGCTCCGCCTTCCAGCACTCGACCCTCGCACGCAACTGACGAGGTCAGGAGGGACTGTCTCTGCAGCTGCGCGCCCCAACACTCACCTCGTCCGACAGCTTGCGTAGCCCTCCCTCGCTTAAGAAGATCCTGAGCAGCGAAGGGGGCTGCCGCACCTTCCAGGCGCGCCAGGCTCCCTGCACTTGTGCTCGCCGGCGACAGCCTGTTGCCCGACACCTGCTCCGACCCGCTGTCGCCTTGCATGCAGGCGGCGGAGGTGCCTCGACAGAGGGAACCGGAAGAGGCTGAACTGCGCACCCCACTGTGGCGCTGTGCTGCGGCAGACGCTGAAGGTGTGCATCGGCACGCGGATGCAGGACTCACACGCGGAGGCAGCAAGAGCTCCTGGAGCAAGAGCCCTGCGATTTCCATCAGGAAGGCCCGCCGACCACACAACCCAGGCCCTGCCTCTTCGAGGGCGTGCTGTCCTCGGTGTGGCGCCGGAAGAGATGTTTCTCTTCGCCCTTTTTCTGCCTTGGTCCCCGGCCTCCAGGGGGCTCGCTCAGCCGTCCGACATCTGCTCTGCGCGGATCGTCCCAGGACGCAGTTGGAGATCGTCCAACGGCGTCCTGCGCCTCTGCAGTTCGGCAAGTTTTGCAGCTTCTCTGCTTCTCCGCCGTCCGCCTCTTCTTCAGCGGCTCTGGTCTCCGCTGAAGCACCTGGGGCCTGCGGAGCGACGGAGTATTGACGCTTGCCGCCTCGACGGGACTGCGGTGACTGGCTGCCGTCCCACCCGCAGGCACGCTGGCCAGTCGGGAACGGCGAATATGTGACACATGTGCTAGAGCAGAGGCTCAGAGCGTTGTGGGGGACGACGAGAAGCAGAGACACGAGTGCGTTCGCAATCACGAGGAAGTGAAGATTGTTCATGTCCCACGGGAGGCAGGCGAAGCCACATGTGGAGGGCAGGAAAAAGGCGAGGACGCGGCCGAGAAACACTTCAAACAGCCGAGTAAGCTCGACAGAGAAAGCGACTAGGAAGCGGAGGTGCGAGACCATGGGGCCCAGGAGGAGACGCGAAATCAAGTGCCAGTCCCTGAGCGCAAAGACAACCCAAAGCGTGAGGCACACAGAATTAGTCAATCCCTCTCTTCGTCATACAGCGGCGTGTCAGAAAACTGTCCTACCGCACCTGGTGTGTCATGCATCGAGCGGCCATCTTTGAGTCGCCTTCCAGAGCTAACCTCTCTCTGCTGCCTGCCCGAAGCATCTACGGTTGCAACTCGTGGACCTGAGGGGGGGAGCGCGGTAGACCCCCTACTGCCAGAGCTGAAAAGGAACCTATCGCGTGACTCTTGCTACAAAATGTTGATATAGTACGTCACTATGTCACTTAATGCTTGTCGAGCTCATCACGTGCCTCCTGGGCCTGTGTTTCTCGGCACTTACCAGAGCACCGCATTCTCAACAGGATGAATCAACACTCCAGTAGCATTCACGATTTCGATGAATGCGGACGTCCAGCCGGCAGGCGACGTAGAGAGCTGCTCATGCCGAAGAGTGCCACCGCGGTTCGTGGACGGGTTCGGCGGGATGCCAGCGGGAAGGCACGCGTCAGCGGCGATTTGATAGCCGCTTCCGGCACCTGCCGAAAACGCAGACGTCGACGGCGGTGGCGCTCCGCAAGCGGCTGTAGCGCCTGCGGCTGCACTGTCGGGCAGTGGCGGGGCAAGGGCGCTCTCCGGTCCGGAGGGCACCGCAAGCAACTCTAAGACGGTTGGCTTCGGGATGTCCCCCGCGGAAAGCACGGATGCCTGCGGGCTGATAAGAGCTGGACTCGGCCGCTGATCCACAAGCGCTCGGCGCGGAAGAATTATGGGACTGCACGGAGCCGCGTGCCAGCATACTTCGATTCTGTGAGCGAACTGAAAAGGAAAAACCCAGCAGGACAGCAAGTGGAGTGAAAGCAAGGCCGCACACGAGGACAGACTAAGCAGACAAGCGTAGATGAACATCATCGCTGAGCCAAGCACGAACGCGTGTCTTCGCAGCACCCAGAGGGTTAACGCCGGGGAATCCACTGATCCTGCAGTGGAACCGGCCAAAACGCAGCGCAAGGAAAACAGATCAGCAAACTGCGTCTGGCGCAGAAAGCACCCACTCTCTCTAAGACGCACTCTCACTGCCTGCTAGAGCCAGCTGGGTGGGCAGTGGATACAAGTCAGAGAGTGCGGCGACAAAAACTGCGGCGATCGGCCTGCATGGGCTCTGCTCACAGGTGCGAGGCGAACTTACTCCGACGCGAGCAATGTCTCCAAAAATAAGCGGAAGCACCTCGCTGAGCATCTTCAGCGTGGGGCAGACACCCAAGTGCCGCATTTGTCCTTCATCTTCTTCGTGGAATAGGAGCAGCCGCCTGAGAATGTCGTCTTCTATTTGGCCATACGCTCTGTGAAGCGTCGACTCGGAGGCTTCACGTTGGTTGTAAACACTGCTGCCTCGGGGTGACAAAGAAGTCAGCAAACCGTTCGGCGCGCCGTGAGGCCGCCTCCTCGCCAGGATGTGGTTTCCAGAGGTCGCTTGGAGCTCTGCATCGGCCTGGTTCCCCTCCGGACCAGAGAGATGAAAACAGGGCGGCGTGGACCCGTCGGAGCCGCTCACGTCGTCCGCGGAGGAGTCTTCTGTCAATAACAGATCTTCACCGTCAGACGTCCGAAGACGGATGGCCTCCCCACGGCTCGCGCGCCCCTTTGGCAGCTCTAGTCGCTCCTGCAGCCTTGGGTCCTTCGTGCACGCTCCACTTCCACCAGTGTCTTGCGAGTCGTCGCCACGGGAGAACGAACGCGAGACAGTAAAAGGCCCCCGAGGCTTGTGCTCCCCCGCTGGGCCAGAGGCTCCGCCACCATCGGCTGAGTCCTCCACAGCGCGCACGACCATCCCCGATTCACCGCAGCGTAGCACGAGGTGGAGGTGGCCGTAGATGGCGTCGCCATCAGCTCTGGAGTCGAGTCCATCGTCGGAGACGACCGAACGGAGCCCTAAACGCACGATCGGCGCTGCAACGAAGTGGAGAAGCGACAGCGTGGATAGGACAGTGAGACTCGTCGAGTCGGCTCGCTTGTCGCCCCAAGGCAGAAGTCCTCGGTAGCTCTGGAACCCATCCCACAAGAATGCCCACGACTGGTCTACCTTTTCCAAACAGTCCGACCGGCCGGCTTTGGACGCTCCCCTATCAGAAGACACCGCCGTATGACTTCCGATATCTGACCACGTCGACGGCCGCTGATTTTCACCGATTGCTCTTCGCAGTCGTCCTTCATCTCCGTAAGCCGTGACTTCCTCGCGCGGCTGAAAAGCCTCCTCTACCCCTCTCCCGTTCCGCTGCAGCTGGTCGCTTCCTACTCCTCGCGAATGACGCGGCTCGCCGAATCGGCGCCAACTGGAAAGCTCTGAAGCGTTGAATTCAGCGGACACGCTGCGCTGTGTCCCACTCGAGGGTAGCTTGGAGAAGTGAACCGATCTTCTCGCCCGCCTCGGAGGAGACTGCTCTGGAGTCGCGCCGAAAGCCGTGTGCGGCTCAACCGGTGGGCGCGTCGCCCTGCGACTGACTTCTGTGGCGTCCAGCCTGTGTCGCAGGAGGTGGAGGGGGAAAAAGGCTGCCACTGTGTGAACTAGAGCATACAATAGATGTGCCGCTTCCGTGCGAACAAGCGCGATGAAGGGAATAAACTTGGGCAGTCCTGACGCTGGCAGCCGACTCTCCGACGGTGGCTCGCCCCCGCGCTGGCTGCTATCCGGCGATTTCGTCACATACATGGCGCCAGCTCGCTCCCACGAAGAGCCTGAAATGCCTATTGGCGCCGGCTCTCGGTCGCGGCCGAGGAGGCGCTTGGCAAAAGGAGACGACAGCGACGTGACGCCATGGACGTCGATCTTCAGAGTTTCGGGGACGAACTGGACATCAGAAGGAATAACGGGAATGGGGGATGCCGTCTCGGTCATGTATCCGTTCTGGTCATCACGAAGGGAGCAGAGGCCCGCGAGCACTACGTGCAGCTGCGCCTGAAGCAGGAGCCTAACGACGAGGAGCGTGTGCGTATGCACAACATCCTGCGTAGCCGGTGCCGCGCCGCAGGCCGCGAACCGGAAGGGCATGTCTCTGCTAAAGAAATTGTAGCCGTGCCTTTCTCTGTTTGAGGGGATCTCTGCGGGGCTGGAGGAGAACGGGAACCGAGATCCAAAACTCGAAAGACCGCGTTGCGCCCCGGAGCTGATGTCTCGCGACGGCTCGTGGACCGGGCTGGGATGCAGCACGGCGAGGCACTTATCCATCTGGCTGCTGTTGAGTCCGTCGCACTCGAGCAACGACATTCGGCGACCTTCAAAGCCGACTGCGTGCGACAGCATAGCGTGGAAGAGCCGCAGAATCCAGCAGATGGCGCACGGGTCAATGGGACTGGCCAGAAGCCTCACAAGAGAGGGAAGGCCTGTGGGGAGTCGCCACAGCACGACCAGCCCGGAAAACGTCTGTGAGAGGCACAGCAACGCAGAGGAGACTAAGATCCAGCGTCGATACAACCGGAGCGCCGACGACAAGCCAGCGGAGATGCTCGCTGCGGGCGGAGGCTGGGACCCCATCCAGCGGCCAGAATGTCCTTTATCCGGCGACGGTTTGTTTGTCAGCCAGGCGCCGGCACCCGGCCCTCTAGGATGCGCTTCGACTGCACCGGCCTGGCTCCCACGCGGAGGGTTGAGGGTGGCGTGCGCCATGTGCGGCCGCTGCACAGCCCCAGAAGCGCCATATCCGGTAGCAGGCCGGTTCGGCCCGGCGACGGGGTTTAGGGGAGATGATGCAGAAGAGCAGGCCTGGACGATTTCCACAGCGACGCCGCACAGACGAGAGAGTTCTGACACGCAGGTGTGCTCGAGCTGAGCGACGCAGTTCGAGGAGAGTGGGCGACCGCAAAAACACCTCTTTTCTGCGTCGGTCTTCCGTGAACCTGCCCCGTCGCGCGTCAAGCCGGCGCCCCCCTGCAAATTGCTCGCGCTCTCTCTCAGGCGGGGGAGGTGAAACTGCTCTCGGAGCGACGCGGGAGACGGCGCACTAGACGACCCAGAAGCCGGCGAGACGGCCGCGCAAGCGGACGCCTTTGAGCTGGCATACGAGGGGGACGGTAGGGTTCCTTCCTGGTGCCGCCCGGTGGGGTAGCGATGCGACAGCAATGCAATGAGCAGCCGACAGATCGACGGCCCCAACTGAGGGCTGCACGCCTGAACCTCGATGTCTGTCAAGGCATCTACAAGCACACTCACCGCTCCGTGTTCAACCAAAATACACGGACAGAGCCGACCAAACTCGAGCACCGTCTCCAAGCACTCCACGCGCCACTGCAGGGCAGTGGCTGCGACGGTTGCCGCGTCGCCCCCGCCTCGCCCCTCCCTCTGGCGACCCTCCCCCGCGCGCTGCGCCCAACCCCCCGATCCGCTCAAAGGCATCTTTTCGCCTGCGCTCCCCCGCGCTGCCAGTTCTCCGCCCTGACGCGCCGCCGCGCCCCTGTGCGTTGCGGCCTCGCTCTGCGGCGCAGCTCTGTGGGAGTTCCTCCCATTGAACCCCAAAAGCCTGAAAGGTCCCGGCCCAGGATGCGCGGCGGCGGTCGCCGACGAGGAGCTGCTGTCTTCCTCAGGCGCTGCAGCGAGCGAGGTGACAGTATGGACGAGAACATCCGGGAGAAGCGGGCGCGTAAAAAGGTCAAGGTCCATGCAGCGGCAGTAGGATCCGCCGCAGGGGCGCAGAGAAGGCCCTCCGCTCCTTCGATCATCCGACTCGGGATCGCGGCGCGCGAGCCGGCACAAGGCGGTCCAGACTCTCACAAACTTGAGCGCCGCTTGGCGCTCGACGTGGGCAGCTCTGACCGCTCCCCCGGAGGCGGCGCACGCCCAGGCTCCGTCCCACTGATGAGGCGCCCGCAGCGAGGCTGCGTCGGAATACAGGAAAGGAACGTGCGCGTCGGGTCGCCGCCTTCGACTACCATCGTGAGCCCCGTGGAAGGCTAGCAAGGGCCTCCCTGCTCCCAACTCCAGCCCTTCATCGACCTGGGACGGGTCGAAACCTGTGGAGAGCGGCGTCTCGGGCTCCCGCAGCAAAACCTTCGAGATGAGCTGTGGAACTTGGAGAGAAGCGAAACGCCGATGCTGCACCGGAGAATCCAGTAAAATCGTGCAGGCTTCAAGCGCAAGAAGCCGACAGTGAATATCTGGATGAACAAGGAGAAGACGAAGCGTTTTGATACACGATAAAGGAAGGAGATCTAGAGCAGACACCGGGCACGAAGCTCCCCCACCGACGTCCTCGTGGGCAGCCTCGGCTGGGCCGCGGCGCTCCTCACCATCTCCTGACCCAGAAAGTCGAGAACACGGAATCACCATCGGAGAGGAGCTCGCGGGAGAGCCTCCATTGGTAACCCAGTTACGCGACCTCCCTTCCCTGCCGCGGATAAGGTTTTCTTGACTCGCGGCAGTCCCTCTCTGATCTAGCACGGTGACCAGCCGGCGTAGAAGGCAGCAGAAAACGTTCTCGCAGGATGGCTTCCTATTCCCTCTGAGATCGCGGCCCAGTGGATGGCTGCTAGGAGGCAGCAGCGATCTCGGCAATGCCAAGGTGCGCTGGGAAAGGTCGTTGCCAACAGTGAGAGCACCGACCTGCGCAGTGAAGAAGGGCGACTCGCCGAGGACGCTCTCTGTGGCAGATACGTGGTCATCGCGCGCGTATTTTCCATCGTCTTCGAAGGTCTCTTCCGCGTCTGTGGTCGTCGGCGCGAGTTCTGTGTGGACGCCAGCTGCCCGGTTGTTCTCGATCAGCGGGTCAGTCGGAAAGAACTCAACAGGTTCTTCGCCTTCGCTTTGCCTGGCGTTGCTCCAGCAGCTCTCATCTGTTGAGCTATCGTAGTCTCTCAGATAACGAAGGCCCGCGGTGTATGTCCAGAAATCCCTGCGGCGCGCAGGCTTTGTAAAGTAGCCGCAGATGTTTCCTCGCTGGTCGCCGCTACCCACACTGTTTTGACCGAGCAGGTAGTCTAGCTCCTCTTCCTGCCGCTCGAAGGCGGCGTGCCGAATCACGTGTGTGAGGCGTCGAAACAGGCGGCGGAGGACCTGGAGCTGCTCCTGGATGGCTCGCGGAGGCAGACTCCCACTTCGCTCTCGCGTTTTCCTCGATCGGTTCCTCATAAACAAATACGGTAAAGTCTTCTCAGTCCCGTGCCGAGCCCGCGGCTCCGGCTTGTGCGCACAGGCGCCGCCGCTTACTTCTGACGGCATCTTTCCAGCTTCGTGCCTCCTCAAACCCCTGGGCGCGTCGCACGGCCCCAGAGGATGGGACGACGAGGCCGAGGGCACAGCGCTCCTGCCGCTGTCGTCCTCCTCTGAGAAAAGATACCCTGCCGCCATTGGAAGGAGAGGGCAAGCCCGCGGCTCGCCCGCGCGGCCAGGCTTTGAGGGCGTCTCCACCTTGGGTCCGCGAAGTAGGACGCTGATGAGTTGCGCTACGTGCAAGTTGTTCTCTCCACTGCGCCATTACCGGGAGAGACAGCTTAGCACGCCTCTCTATCGGAGGGCCTTCACAAGTGAGGTGACTTTCGTGAACACCCGCCCGCGCCTGATGAATCTCGTCTGACGTGGTAAGCCACCTCCTCAACTCCCGGCCGCGGTGGCGTCCACCAAAACGACAGAGCACGTCACACGATCACGCACAGATAAACCACTCCCGCAGCTTGCGCCCTCCCTCTCCACGGCATCCACGCAAACGCATTCACCGTTGGGCCTTCTAATTCGGGCTCCTCCTCACGCCTCGACGGGGCCTTCTGAGGTCTCTGCACGTCCGTCTGACAGCCCAGTGGTGGGTGACGGTTGGATCGAGGGGCTAGAACCTGCGTCGCATGCGTGCTGCGTGGAGGTGCGTCAAGCAGGCCTTTGGCGGCCGGCGCGACGCTTCCAAGAAACGTGGTCTGTCTGGGGCCTCGCCTGGAAGCTCTGCTATTCTCTGTCCACCCCCCTCGCCGGCGAACGTGCAGTCTCCCCTTTTGTGTCGACCAACTGAGTCTGTCGCTCTAGTTCGCCGTGCCCGCCACGACGCCTCTTGCTGCGGTGGCCTGGCGCCCCTCTGCGAGCCAGAACCCAGGAACCGCTACTAGACTCCTGCTGCGCAGTCCGAGCGACGCGCGCGGGCGCTAGGCAGCCTGCCTGGCCTCAGCTACGCATGGGGGAGCGTCGAGGAGCCCCTCTCGCCCAGTAGTTCTCGATATAGATCACCGGTCCGCCCCCCTTTGCGAGGGAGGACAGACGCCGGGCATTCGCAGGCGCGGCGAAGACCTCGGCTTGTCGCGCCTCCGAATCTCTCACAGACGCCCCCCACTCTGTCGGCTCGGATAGAGCGTCCTCCCGTAAATAGAAAGCGCCGCGATGCTCGCGGAAAGAAAAGGCTGGGAAAGCTGGCGACGCCTGCGGGGCCCCTGAAGTGCTAAGGAATGCGAACCGGTCGGAGCGCCCGTCAGCCAAGGACGGTTGGGGCGGCGCGCAGAGCCACGCACACAGTTCTGCGGCACATGTTCTGATACAGACCACTCCGGTACCTAGAGCAGCAAGAAATGCGCTTGACACTGTAACAATCGCCGTAGCTAGGGCAGACGCTGCAGAGTTTACGAACACGAGGACGTTGGAGGTCAGGGCGTCGAAGGCCTCGGGCGGTTTCGAAGAGCATGAATCGGAACCCCAGCGTAGAGACGAAGTGCACTCTGTGGTCGACGTGGTAAACACAACAGGATACGGCGGTGACTGTGACACACATACAGCAGCTCGTTCGTGGCTGTCCGCATCTCCATGCACGCAGCGCCACCCACTTCCAGGCAACTGCTGGCAGCACTGACTTTGAGGGAGAACAGGGGAAAAGCCGCCACCTACGGGAGAAGCTCCATAACATATAAAGACAGGGAAGTGAGAGGTCTCTGGCTGAGACCGATGAGGAGTTGCCTCGCGCGGTCTCAGAAAAAATACCGGCGCCGGCGCGTGATGTGCGGCCCCTCCGCGGAAGTTACAACGAGGCGGAATTGGGACTTGCATGCCTGGAATACACCTCCCTTCGTCACACGGAGAGTTCCTCTCAGATATGCCTGCAGGAATGAATGGGGAAGGGAAGCGAGCAAGCGAAGGTCCCCACTCCCGGTGCCCCTTTTGCTTCCTGCAAGGAGCTAGGGTATTGAAGGCGCCGCGGTCTCCGCGACAGCAGCGGCTCCAACGCGTAGACGCCGACGCAGTAAGAGGAGAGCGTACGAGGGAAGCATCAAACGGGGAAACGGTGTAGATCCAGCGTGGCAATGGTGGAGTATCAAGCAACCAGTAATTTTTTTCCCAGGCGCTTCGGGGCCTGCGCCAACAGCGAGGGAAAAGCGAGTCCGAAAGCGCGGCGCGTGGAAATGATGTCGTTCAGGAACGACGGCCCCTTCTAAGTTAGAGAGACCTCCCTTGAAGGTACGGCTGGTAAGGTGTAATCGATTGCCTGCCGCTCGGCAATCGACAGCGAATGTTTTCTGCTGGTCTGCAGTGGGCGGACCTCGGAGCGCTCTGCGCTAGGTATGTGTGCAAGAGCGGTTCGCGGTCACGGGGCGGCGCTAGGCGGCACAGCTCACTGATTACCGGCCAGCGAAGTAGCCTCTTTGACATAGACAGGGCCTTCCCTCAGATTCAGTTAGAAGGTGGACACGGTTGAAGACGTACATCAAGGCGTACTCCGCGAGGTTGTAGGGAAACCCATGGTGCATTCACACGTGGAGCCGGAAATGAGACAACAGGGATCTCTGGCGGCGGCGCCCGCGGCACAGCCTGCCGCTGCAACGGTGTGCGCCTCCGAGGAGGCGTGGCGGCACGCGGCAGCGAACTAAGGATTGGCAAAAAACCACGGGCCCAGTTCCTGACAGAAACGTCGTGGAGCTGGCAGAGTGCTGGGGCGGATTACATTTTTTAGAGCGCTGCGTCATGTCGAAGACACGGAGCTGCTTATTGCCAGGTGAACGCGTCGCACCAAGCGCAGCCGCAGCCTGCTGGTCCGAAGTCTCAGTGCTTTGTGTCGTGAATCAGGAAGCTCTACGTCAAGATGCTCAAACTAGCCGCTAAGGCTCGAATGTCAGAAAGTGCGGCGCGGTGACGCTTCCCGTCCATAAGATAAGCATTTCGAGTGCGGGCCCAGGCTCCCCGCCAGTATGCTGAGTGCTATATACCTCCCTCTGCACTTCGAAGCGACAGTCCATTCCTTCACACTCAGCGCCGTCAGTGCACAGGTAGGTCGACACTCGTCTGCACGCTTCGTCAACCCCGCAGTTGCGCAGCGTATTTATGTAGGCTACGCTGAGAATCAGTCGAATCCGCCAAGCCGGGGAGCTCTACCCCTCCCGCTGGTGTCCGCGGCCTCACGTAGTTCGTTCACTCAATTAGCCGGTGAGATGCATGCTTGAAATAACGGTTGCTCTTCGAATCGAATAGAGAGTTCAGCCATTAACGCGATGTCAATATCTCTCTTCTGAGGTCAGATGAGGAGTCCATCTGACGAAGGTTACAGCATCGCAGCTGACTTCCACGAAACACAGAGTTAATATGTGTGTTGCCAGGAATACCAGCGTTAGTGTGTGTCCCTTCCAGGGCTTTCGAACTGCTCTATACAGACTGACACCAGTCGCCCTGAACAATGTTGTGATCGATGAGCAGCAGCAAGGCAGACATGTGCGCAGCTGCCATTAACGGCTGTGCAGAACCAGACCGTTCTTCCACAGCATGTTGCCCAGCCGCAGAAAGTGAGTGCATGGAAGAAGGTTTCCGCTGATCCTCTCCTGTGGCTGGGCATCTCATTACGGGGAGCTGATGATAGTTCCCATTGCTTCATAAAGCAGTATAACTGCAGCAGGACTCAGACAGCATGTCTCGCTTCCTCTCAGTGCTGCGTAATAACGGAACGCGTAGAGCCTGTCATAAGCGGACGTACCGCATCACCGGGAGACAGGGATACCCGAGGTAACACCGGTGGTTGACCCCCGTACAGTGTGTGAATGCAAGCGATCTGGCGATGGCAGGCACACCGGCCTCCGCACCGCTACGCACACCGCCCGCTGAATGCTCGCTTATCGTCATGAACTCTCTCTGACTTACAACTGTGCTACTCCCACATGCGCACAACCGCAGAATTTACTCTGGGCTCTGAGTAGTGACTCTGCTTGAAACGCACTTAGTGTGGTGCAACAATGCTCATGCTGAGAAAGCAGCCTCTGCTGTTGGACACCGCAAGTCAGCAGGCAACAGTCCAGGCTACGACGAGGGGCACGCTACGGGATGGAACTGTACCGTGGTTCTCAGAAAATCTCCTTACTTTGCTACACGAACCCTCAGAACCCTCAGCCCCCATGCCACATACAAGAGGCCGGATGCAGCAAATTTCAGCTATTGTATCGACCTGGCTTATGCGAACTATAGTCCGCAAGAAAAAGGGTCGCGGAAGTGGCGAGTCACACCGCTTCTCGCATTCGCAACGATAGTGCCGAGAGACTACGTAAACGAGAAGCGAACGGGTGCGATGCATTCACGGGTGTGTATAAATACGCTTGTTCGTTGGGCTTTCTACCGCTGCGTGCCATGCAACGGCGAAGCGCGTCGAAGGTTCCTTTCTCCAACCATGAGGCTGGTTCTTCGCGAGTTGGATAGCTCTTCTTATCCGATTTTATCCACGGTCACGCCGCAAGAACTGGATGACCGCCCGCTGTCCCGTAAGGCGAACATGTGCACATTTCGTGTTGGGTGCCTGCTTAGTTGCCCAGTCGCCTTCGAAAAAAGCTCTATTTCCTGAAGGTGTATGCGTGCGCGGAGTAATAACTGAAGTTTGTAGTGTGAGTATTTTTTATCTAGTCGGTGAACAGGCATGCATGCCTTCCACTTTCCTGCATCCGATTCAGGTGGTCGGCCGCGCTGGCAACCGCCAAGCGTCGCGGGCCTCCTTTTCGCGGATCAGCGAGCCAAGCTGCCGTCGTTTGAGTGTTCTAAACAGTCTGGCTCTGAGTTTCTATCTTTCTTTGTTTTTGTTATCTTGTTGGGTCTGAAAGTGTAAGCTTGTGCCACGAGAGGGAAGCCTGCTGGAAAACTGCAAAGAGTAGTGTCAAATTCAGCAAGTCCTGAGCGCGTTTTTCGCCGAATGACCCGGCCGAACCAGGCGGAAAGTTCAATGTCTTGCAAGGGACTTGGATCCTTCCGGGTTCTTGCGAGGGACGAAAGACGTCAGGTGACTGAGATATCTCTCGTCTGTTTGAATCACACAGATAGTCGCTACGGGTGTGAACAGCTCCTCGTCACCGGCACAGCCGCCCAGCCGTCCTTTTGTCATGTTGTCTCCCTTGTTTCCAAAGCGCATATACTGCTTTCGGTACCCTCGTCTAATTTGCGTCCGGCACTTTTTATCATCGCTTCAGCAGGCACGAGACAGAGGTGGCGCGCGGGTGGCCGTTGAGATGTGTAAAAGGCTCAGCTTCGGTCTCAGAGAATAGGTCGCTGTTTCAAGAACTTGGCGTTTTCTGTGTATCGACTCGCCGGGTCGCCGGAATTACACTCGAAATTCACCCGGAAATGACGTGCAGTCTGGCCATGAGAAGTGCCTAAGTGCTCACACTTATTTGCTGCGCGAATTCGCTTCGTTTACGAATCGTCTCCGCGCTTGCTTTGGCGCAGCACTGTCGTGGACGTTCATCGTAGGCTACCGTTGCCGTTTCGTCCTTCTGGCTCCCATTTTCTTTTCATATAACTCAATGACCGGCCCATTTTTCTTCGTCCGCGGCCTGCCTGCGCTTGCGCGCGACTCTCGATGTTTCCTTTCTCATCCAAACGGCACCCGAACTCCTTCGCGTCCGGTCTGAGTGACTTTCTGCCTGCGCTCAAGTATCCCACTAACGAACGTCTCCCTTTGCTGCAGTTCTCTTAGCTCCCTGTGCATGTTTTTTCCTCGTTCGACGAGCTCAGCCTCGTTGACGTCTTCAATTAAGCCTGTCTGCGTGCTCTGCCTCACCCCCCCCCCCCCCCCCCCCACCCGCGTTGTGCGTTTCGGCCTCTTGCCGGCCTGCCGCCCCTCGGCGTCCCTTGTTGCGAAAACGTGACGGTATAGCAGACGGGGGCTTGCAGGAGTAGTCCTCGCCGCTGTGTGTCGAAGCAGGGCACTGCACCACGCAAATCTGAGCTAGCGGTTTCTTCGCGCAAAGAAAATGGACATCTCCAGACTTAAGGTTGCGGTGCCGAGCTACCAAATCACCGAGGAAAACGGCCCGGTGGTGTACGCGATTGCTGTGGAGTATGGGAAGCTCTCGTGGGACGGTACGTCTGGTCTGCGTCGCTTGTTGGCGAGGTTTGCACCGAGACGCGGCGCCTCGGGCGCACAGGCCTCGTCATGAGCGCGCAGAACTTTGCAGAGCCCAACAAGCGCAACTCAAACGCCCTATTCTTACTAACGCCTTGGACGTGGTGCATACACACGCAGATATGTACTTAGTATGTGCATATAAATACTATCTATATCTAATATACGGACACTATATGTGTCTATGCATGTAGATGTGTACAATTTCCTACAGAGAGCGTAGACAGCTTTTTTTCCCCTCATTTGCCGAAGAAAGCTGCATCGCTGAACAGGAAACAGCCGCGGTGATCTGTATGCTGGTTGCGCGCCTGCAGACCAGGCTTTCGTCGCGCGTCGCCGCCCGCTGAGCGGTAGCAAAAATTCGCGCAAAGGAGATGTGGGCGCATCGTCGACGTCCCTACAAACAAATCTCTCTCACGTGTGTGTGAATGACAAAATAAACGTGTGAACTGAGTTCTCAATGAATTGTATCTGTCCACTGATCTATACATATGCGTATATATATATATATATATATACGTATGTGTACCAAGTGTAGTAGACCGGATCACTCTTCTGTTCAGCCTGTTATGTTTTTGAGAGTATCTGACATCTGAGTGTACTCCATCTGCTGCCTTGCGTGTCGTTCCAGTCTGGCGTCGCTACAGCCAGTTCGCTCAACTGTACCGTGACCTCGAACGAGAGTAAGCGTCGTTTGCAGACGCTGTGCGGACGGAGGCGAACTTAAGTCGAAGAAAGCCTGGGGTGGCGATTAAGAAGCCCAAAGTGTATGCATACACGTGCAGGACTCTATCCGTGTTTCTGAAGCAGGCTATGGGAGGGCTGCACTCCAGCCAAGGAGCGGGGTGGCGTGCTCTTTCTGTAAGCATCCGTCTCTTGTGTCTCTCACGCGGGTGTCCCCAACACCACATGCACTCTTACTACCCTGAGAGTGATGAGTGATTGTTCGGGGGGTTTAAATGCAGTCTCTGTCATTTTTAAACCTCCAGGCGGGAAGTGTCTAACTAGAAGGTGATGTAGAACGTGTTTCTGTTTGGTTTGTTCTCTGCACAGGGGCTACTGCGCACTGCCGTCGATGCCCAGCAAGACGCTTGCAGGCCCGCCGCAGGATCCTCGCACGCTCGCAGATCGGCGCCACAAGCTCCAGTATTTCCTCTTGGTATGTGGGCGCCTCCAGACTCACTAAATTTGCCTCAGCCGGCTCTTAAAAGTGTATCGTGCGCATCTGGAAAAAACATGAATATACAAGCCGTGCGAATATCCTGGTGCCCATTTTCTCGAGCTTGTGCACAAATGTGGATCGGTGGGTATTTCCTGTTTTCTCGCAGGAACTTCTCCGGCGCCCCGACACGCGCACGTCCGCGCCGCTGCTCGACTTCCTTCTCTTCAATGAGCAGGTGGGTACTCGCAGGGCAGAGGGAGAGGCAGGCACTTTCGGTCGCCGCTTCAGCCGCCGGAAGTCCCGAATATGAGCACTCACAGCCCTAAGAGGCCGCAGGGCGCTCCTCAGGTATTCTCTGCTTACGGTCTTTCTTCGTGCGATTCTGCTCGCGGTCTTTTTCACTGTTTCCTCTTCTCAGGCCAGTCTAAACGTGCCGCCGCTGCGGCCCTGGTGCGTCTGCTGCACAGGCGCGCAGCGATTCGCCGTCTCCACGCTGGTATACTCGCCCGCCAATCGCGTTGTGATTGTCGGTCACGAGGTGAGAGTGCTTCCCCAAGAGATTTCCCGACTAAGCTACGTCACTGTCGTTCTTGTATGGGGAACCAACCGCGTGGCGACATCGTCTCACATCTGCGCTCCTGTCTGGGTGAATCTTCGCGGTGTGGCGCATGTGTCTGCCGTGTGTCGACCCTCCCGTCCTCCACTGCCCAACATGAGTCGCAGGCTGCTGAACTTGTTGAAATTGTCGCAGTCCTGGGGAATGCGCTTTCATGCGTTCCGCAAGGGAGACAAAGAGATACCGGCGGTGCAACGCATGTGTCTGCGCAGGATAAAACGGGGTTGTCGCGTCTCGGCCGTCTGTGGAGTCTGGTGGAGCCCGACGAGTTTGGCATGATCAACGTCTGGGCGCTGGGTAAGCTGCTCAGTATTTAGGAACTGTAAGCTCTCTCTTTATTCGCCGATCTGGCAGGGCAGGGTTTCCAGTCTCGCAAATGGTTCCCTGGGTTTTTCTCGTCTTCACACGTCTTCACTGTGGCGCTCGGAGGAGAGAAGACGGCCGCCTTGGAGGACGGGAAGAGGGTATTACGGCGTCGCGCGAGCTTTCTTTTCGATGTTTGTCGTGGCTTCGTGTGCCTCTGCGCAGATGCCGACATGGGTTGCCCGTCTCTCATGCAGTCGATTAAAACCCAACCGAAGGTACGTGCGCCTCCTTGCGATTCGACGCGGAAGCGTCTGCTGCAAAATCCGGCAACGTAGCCGAGTTGAGGCGTTTTTTCGATTCGCTTTCAAAAAAGCTGCTCTATAGATGGTTTCTGCGCGGGCAGCCCCCGCTGCGGAGGTGTTCGCTGCGGCAGCGCCCCGACGGCGACGCCGTCTGTGTGTCTGAATGCGTTTTTTTTCTAGGTTCGATGCATGTTCTTCGATGAGCCAAACAACCAACTTTTCGTTGGGCATGACGGTGAGAGCGGCAACAGGAAGGCGAACGGCGGCGCAGTCTGCATCTCGAAGGCAACCAGCGCTGCTCGCGTGTGTATTGTTAGGACAGGAGGGGTGAGAAAAAGCGCCCAATCGCCTGCTTGTTCGCGATGGGATCGGCAAAGAGAAACCGTGCGCAGGCGGTGGATAGGCGTGAGCATATAGCGTGCGGTCGAATGGGATCTGCGCCGCGGGAGCCGCGCCTGGCCGCTGACTCCCTAACCTTAACCCTAAACTTCACATTTTTTTCGTGTGTGACTGCACAAACGTCTGCACGTCGGTCAAGGCGTGGGTGTGCATGCCTTCAAGAGGGAGTTTCTCCAGCGCGAATGCACATCTTCATCGTGCAGAGAAGTCTGCATCGTGGCTTTGATGAGGGACAGCGAGTGTACCCCTTGCGTTGAAGCGTTTGGCGCGTTCGATTGCCTTATACAGACGGCAAGGTGGCGGTGTACGTGTTGGACGCGGATGAGTTGAAGATCGACAAGGTGAGGAAACAACGGATAGACGACGTTTCGTGCATGTGGGAAAGCCGCCGCCTTTCTTGCAGTCGTCTCTTGTTCGTTTCGGGACGGCTTCGGCGCGTAGGTGCAGCACGAGATTCGGCTTCTTCGGCAGCCCATGACGTGCTTGCCGCTCGTCTCTCCGGTCCTCTGTGTGTAGGTCAAGGAGCTCGACCTCCACACGGCAGCGGTCATGCATCTCGCGCCCGGCAGCTCGAAGCAGAAGCGTCTCCTCTCGCTCGGGTTCGACGGAGCGATCCGCGTGATTGACAGTAAGCGATTCGTGTGTCTGCATCCGTTGTGAAGCTCCTTCTTTTTGCCGCTCTCGGGCGCGACTATTTTTCGATTTTCCCCTATTAAATGCCGCATTCGGCGCCATCTGACTTCTCTGCGTGCAACGCGGAACCCTCCGGCGGTGTGCGCGTCGCTTCTGTGATATTTGAAGCGCTCGCTCTGACCTGCGAACTCTCTTTTCTGCGCCTGTTCGTCGCAGAGGTGCTCCACCATTTCTTGTTTTTTTGACGTGGCTGCCGACTGCCTTCAAGCTCACAGAGAGAGGGGCTGTGACGCGCAGGAGATGCATGTTGGCATTGTGAGCTCTGGCTCGGAAGTCCGTTTTTTTCTGGACTCTTCTATGCCTGGTTTGTCATGGCGGGGGTCGCGCGTGGGCGCATCTCAGCCGCGCAGGAGGACGCAGGAAATGGATCGCGAGCCGTGCTTCGCTGCTTGCCTTTCTCTCTACAGTCGCCACGCACCAGATGCTCTGCGGCGGTCGCTTGACGCGGCGACTGGGCAGCGGTGTGCACCTGACCACCGGGCACTTCGACGATGAAACAGACACGGTTTACCTCGGTGGGTTCTTTTGAAGGTTCAGAGTTTTGGGTCTAAGGACTCGCGTCTTCCATCTCGTCAAGTCTGTTGCTCAACCGCGCGCGCCGTCTCATGACGTTCACGGCGCGCGTCCGCCCGGTTTAAGGTTTTCAGGCGAACGCTCTGAATTTTTTTTTTCAGAGCAGCATTGGTTCAGCGCTGCAGGGCGCGTTGCATGTCGCGTCTAGGGGCACGTGTGCGGCGCGACGTGCGGCAGTTTCTTTTTTTTTTCTCAACGCGAAGGCCTCCGCGTGCTTTCTCATGCTTCCAGGGACGTCGAGCGGCCAGGTACTTGTCTACGCCGTCAAGAGCAACCCGCCTTCGTTCGTTCAGGGCTTGACGGTGCATCCTGTCTACCCTGTCGAGGCGCTCATCGTGGGCAAAATGTAAGCACAGGAGCTCTCATCACTTTGAGGCCTCCGGACCCTGGAGGCTTGCGCTTGTCTTTTCTTTGTGCTGAGTTGAATGCGGCTGTCTGGTTGTCGTTGCGTCGGTCGCGTGTCTCCACGGCACGGGCGCGAGTGCGGCCTTCTGCCCTGGACGGCAGTGCAGCAGACAACTGGGGCGAGCTGCGAGGCTCTAGAGAAGACTGCGTGAAAAACCACTGCGAACGGCGAACGCAGACGTCTGCTGGCGGGTGGATATCTGTGTCGCTTCTCAGGTACATGTTTGTCGGCCACGGCGAGTACGTCTCGGTGGTGAGCGTCGAGCAGAGACGCATGGAGCAGAAGTTTTCTAAAGTCGCGGTTCTCACGCTGAGGGACAACCCGTCGCCGGTGCTCTCATTGGTGTACGACCCGGAGGAAAAGCGGCTTCTCGTCGGCTACGACGTATGTCATCCTAGATTCCTTTGCTTCAAATTTCATGCAGATGGAACAGAGAGCCGCGGCGAACCGTAAACTCATCAGGGTGTCTGACCGCGAAAACAATCGTGAAAGCCCCAGCATTGTCTGCGACAAAGCGTGCGACGGGGGGAGAGCAAGAACCAGGCACACCGCGGCAGCTCCCCGCGACCATCCGAGCGACTCGCCTTTCGTGAGAGACGCAGAGACAAGGGCTTTTGGTGTGAACAATTGAAAGCGCTGAGTTATTCTGCCTCCGATGTGTGCGGTGTATGTACAGCCGGCGATCGCGTGGTGGTCGATCGAAAGCGGACAGCCCCTCTGCGTGTGGGAGGGCCACGGCGGCGGAGTGAGTTCACCGCAGTGCGCCGCTTTTCTCTGCGTTAGGAGTTTTGCCAGATGACTTCGAGGCAGTTGTAGCCAGCCGATCTGTTTGTGTCCAGGGTAGTCCGCAGACTCGTCACACGGGTGGGGGGGAGGGGGAGGAAGGGGAAGGATTTCGGGGTCCTGCTGCAGCACGCCTGCGCAGATCACAGTTCTGTGTGGCTGTGAGAGGCGACTCGACAGGACGTTGAAAGAACGTGTGTGTGTCCCGCTTCCCTTGGTTCTCCAGGTTCACCAGCTCTTGCTCACGGACCGCAGCGATATTGTCGTCTCTGGCGGAGACAGTGGCAATACCAAAGTAAGGCCCGCACCCCCTGACCGAAGATCTGTTTAAGCCTGTAAACTCAAGTTGGTACTGCTGCGGCGCCTCCAAGCGGGGAGTCAGGTTCCTCTAGGCCTCATCTGCGGTTGTGTCCGGTCGCGTCCACAGTGTGGCGCCTCGTAAACAGCTATACGTTGTTGTGTATTTCAAACTTGTTCGCGCCTCTTTTCCATAAACGGATGCTTTATATATACAATTTATGATAGGAGGAACAAAAACCCGTCTCGGCGCTAGTGAGAGGGGATCCTGTATACACAGCACCGACGCGGCCTGTGGGTTTCGGTGTTCTTGATGTCGCCTCTTTGCGCCAGCATCCGATTCCGTGCCTGTCTAAATAAGGGCATGCCAGCTAATTTGCGAAGCGGCACGGTCTACAGGGTATCTCGCAGCGCAGAGCGAAGCCGTAGGGTGCGACAGGTTTCGCGTAAGAACGAAACTCCTTCTTTTGTTCTTTGAGTCCGCAGGTTTGGCGCCTGCCGCCGCCGAAGGAACTCCGTCTCTGGCAGCCGCCGTCGATGGGCGATCGTGGGAGCGCCGCGTCCTCAAACGGAGGTACGACGACGAGTTTCTTGCTGCCGCAGGACGACGACGATTCGCCGACCTCAGCCTTCCGTGCTGGAGCAACCCAGCAGCGCGTCTCGGCGCACGCAGGCTACGATCCCCTCCCCATCGGGCGCAGCGCGCGAGATATTTTCGCCGCGGACAGTCCCTCAGACCGGGACGACGGCCTGGTGGAGACGCATTCGGCCGGCGGGGGAAACGACCACGGCAGTTGTGCGCACTCGGCGCTCGCAGGCGATGAGGCCTTCGGGGCGCAGCCATCCGAGCTGGCGGGGGCTGGAGGCGTGGCGGACGGCGGAGCGCCAGCCCCGACTTCCGCAGCTGCGACGGCGAACCATCTGCCCGCGCCATTCGAGCCCACGAGCGACGACGACGACCTGGATGACTTGCGCAGCGCCTTTTCGTAAAGCCCCCCCCCCTCCCCCCCCCCCCCCCCCCCCCCCCCCCCCCCCCCCCCCCCCCCCTCCTCTCACCCCACTTCCCAGAGGAAAGCGCAGGCGCAGGGCAAGAAGACTGCGGCGCGAGAGGGAGAGTGGGAAGCGGAGTGCGTGGCTGAAGCCACGCGGCGCGCCCCTTAGCGAGTGTATTGCTCTTTTGTGCACATGAGTCCTCCGCGGGGGGGCTGGAATGCTGTGTTGCAGACACGCCAGTCTGACAGGTCATCATCTTTGAAAAACATGTGGAGTTCAAGCGGGTCAGGTGATCACGGCCGAACCGTGGCGTCTGCCACAGGCAATGGCTGCACACTCCTGTAGTCTCGAACGCCAGTTACGCTAGCTGACGACACGAGTTTCCACGCCGCGCAGCGATCAGAGGCTGTATTTACGTCGGGGGCACAAATGTACTGATACTCAAGCAATTGGCATACCATGCAAACACAGTGATGACAAAGCACAACCACATGCTCCCCCCCTTTCGCACACACAGAGCACAGACTTGCCAATAGAGAGAGAGGAGGCCTGCAGTTTTCTTCTGACTATCCCCCCGGCGAACAGTCATCTCGGACTCTGCTGGCTTTTGCCGCACAGACTCTGCGTCATCGTCTGCAGTTGACACCACATTTTTGACGGGGCAATTCTCTCGTACTGCCCGAGTTCCGCGGGCATCTCTCCGTGTTCCCGCGGCCTGCATTCACGAAAGAGAACGAGGAGATCTCTGTGGTGCTTCTCTTTCGAGAGGCGCCTGTTGACGGTTCGCCATTGATCGAAGGGAGGCTTGTCTGTATCGCCCGGCCCCTTGGGGCGATGCGTGTGGATGCAGGATCGGCTGCCGTTTGGCAACTCCGACGGTCCAACTTTGGGCTGCGAGGCTCCTACGAGGCGGCGCGGCGAGACGTGTACAGGGTGACCGTCGCCTGGCACGGTTTCGTGTAGCCTGCCCGCGATAATCTGCACGCAGCCGAGGACACAGACTCCGACAGACAGACGCGTCGTCAGGAGAGCAAGCGCGCGGCAGTCGACTTGACTTCACGCTCATGCGGCGTGGAAGCGCCCGCAGGCAGCGCCGCGCGGTTGTCTTGAATGAGCCGTCTGCGCGAGGGACGGGTGGCGATGTTATGCGCGTAGCTCACCTCAGTGAGTTTGAGGCGGTCGTACGAGAGAGGATTGACTAGGCGAAGTGTGTCTTCTATCAGGCGCGGCTTGATCCTTCTGTCCGCCTCTTGCTCCTGACCCATGGACGGTGACGAGTTGACTTCAATGAGCCACGGCTTGAGGTCCTCGTCGACGAGGATGTCGTAGCCGAACAGCTCGAAGGCGTTCGGATGGTGGGGAATCGAGTCACCGCAGCACCAGAGGCTCTTCAGAATGACAAGCACGATCTTCTGCCAAAGCGCTCCCCAGTCAATGCCCCTCTGATCGAGTCTCTGCCTCAGCTCGTCAAGAAGGATTTTACTCCCGCCGCTGCAGCTCTCGATCTCCGCTTCGTGCGCGACACACGCTTGTCGTCTCGCTGCGTCGTTCGCGGCGTGCAGGTCCTCCGTAGGTCTTCCCACCGCATGCGCATCCGTGTCGCGGCTTCCCAGCTCAAAAAAGGCGGATGACGAAAACAGGTTGTGGCTCAACGACCCCGGACGGCCGGGTGAAGGGCCTGCCCCTGCGCTTGGCTTTCGGGGCTTCGCGCGTCGGCGGCAGAGGGGCGAGCGGGGTGAAGCGGGCGACGATTTGCGGCACCGGGGAGACGCCAAGTCGCTGTCAGACTCATCACTGCTCGCGTCCCGCCACTCGCTTTGAACCGCTGCATTCGTCAGATGCATGAACCTATTGCAGAGATGCTCGGGTTCCAGGGAAAATGGAACGCGCGCGATTCTCGCGAAACCCTGGTGATGCAGAGAAACACATTCCGCCCCAGCCCCAAGATCTGAGCCAAAGCGCTTTGAACCATATCCCTCTTTGGAGGCCTCTTCAGCAGCATGCGCTGAAGAATAGTGATTGCTGCCAGTCCCTCAGGCATGGCTTTCTCCTTGCGGTTTGCCTCATACTTCGGGAAGGCAAGTTCCAATGAAAAACCAAACAGCACAGCGCCGCATCTCGTGAGCGTGTCCACGCTTGCGCATGCGAACACACCACATTCATCCACCTTAGAGGGTTAGCAGTATCGGACAGCCGCATAGCCGCTCAACCGAGCGACCACAATGAACCACCTCTCAGCCGCAAGAGCGTCACTCTATTTCCACACTATTGCCTTAATCGGTGAGACCCCATTGCGAATGATTGTGGCAGTACGGGAGACGAGGGCAATGTATATTACCTGCTTGTATATGAAAGCTTCCAGAGGATTGAAGGACGTCACCAGCACATAAAGACGCAGATCGAACTTTCGTCCGTTGAGCAGCAATGGATTGGCGATGTATTCCTGCACAACAAGGCTATCGGTGTATCGAATGTCCTCAACGGAATTTGTCAAGAAAATGCCGCGGCCTTGCGAGCTGTCTGCAGCATTGCGCACACAAAGGGCCGCAAAGAGGACCCTAAAACCTAGATGCGCGTGACGAAACAATGTCAGAGTTGTTCGCATGCCGTCTGTGACTTCCTGGGTCTCTTTCAAGAAGAAACAAGAACTTGATCCTTATCCGTTTTAGAGTTCGCCATATAACAATATGCCCTGCATAAGTACTCATCTTGGGCTCGCGAGTAAAACATTCGAAGGCGTCGTTGTAGAGAGCCTCATCCCAAGATTGAGCTCTGCTGGCAGAGTCACAATGAACTATCGCCAGACTGACTCAGCTTTGCACTAAACTACCCACACAGTGTAGTGTACTGTGGTCTTGCTGCAAGTGGTAGGGGTTTATATCGCGTTAAGGGAATTTTTAGCGGCAGGAGCGGTTGTCGGTCATGGAGTTCACCCGCTACTGAGCTCCAAGCCTCGACGATATCAGATGACGAGCGCTGAAAGCCACTTTTACTCAATTCTGCATCTCAGCTAGCGCATCTAATGCACTACACGTTCTTACCTTTGGGTTTGCAAATCCATACACGTTTCTGTTTGGTCTGCTGGTTTGGCATTTCGCACATCTCCGAGACCATGGATGTGTACTCTTTCGGCAGCAGAAAGGTTTTCGGAATGATACGGAAGAAATCCGCCCGCCGCCCAGCGGCTTTTTGGAACCGTTCAATGCACTTTTTGAGGTTGTCTTTCCTCGTCAGTTGTCGGCCGTCGGGAAAGTGGTTCACCTTCTGGAACGACAACAGCCTGTTGTAGTCTATCCGTGGCCGACGCCACGTCCATAAGATGTTCCAGGCGTATTCCCAGTGAGGCCCGTCAGGCAGAGGTTTCCATCCGCCAAGGTTCTTGAAGGCGCTGAACGCACCAGCGGCAGGTATCACCTCACACTCTATCCCGTGAGATAAGGCAGACGCATTCCGGCCCCGGATACCTTAGCTAGGCGCTCTCGACTCCAATTCCTTAGGCCCCGTTGTTGTGGTGCTGTCTTTTCTAGTGTGGCGTGCTCCCCGACTGTCCTTTTCGGGTGCATTGGTATGCCAAAAACGAAATGATATTCCCCGCAAACCACGCGTTCGGCGATGCACGTGGGTGACGCTGATATGGTCTGCTGACCTGGACACAATCTGGTACACTTCTGGTCTGCTCTTCTCAACCTTGAAATACCGCGACTGAAGGGCGTCATCTAAGCAGAATGGATCTGTAGGGCTCTCAGCGTTTACTGAGTTGCGTAGCCGAGCCGCTGCCTGGATATCGGCGCAGCATTTGCCGTGGCTGACGAGAATATCTCTGAAAATGCTAGCGTGTTTTGACCTGTCGGACTCTGTTAGGAGATCCCCTAGAGTTGGAAACTGCCGAGTGTACTGTCGCAGAAGTTCCGGGTCAGGAAACGAATCCCCTTTCGAACACATCGGCTCCTGTGGCCGAGCAGGTTCCGTCGCTGTTCGGCCTTTTGGGCTTTCAGACGGGTAGGTTCCATCCCACGAATCAAATGCATCTGAGGCAGGGGAGCACGGTGTAGCTGAAGCGCAAAGGGGAGCGCAACTGCCAGTGACCGACGCTCTTTCAGGGATGATGAGGACATTCGCACGGCAGTCCTCGCCCTCTTTCTGCTTAATAGAAATCGTCTGGTTCACTGCGTCCACCGTGTCGTCTTTGCCCAACTCGATTTTCCATCCGATATCGCACGGGGGGTCACGCAGTAGACTGGACTGTGCGGCCTCGCCTGTGGCCCTTAGATGATGGGCGTCTACGCTAGCGAGCAGGTTGTACACTGTTTCCATCGTCGCTTCTGCTGCCACGGACGAACCGGAAAGAAGTGTCTCGTCATCCACTTGGTCCTTTGGCAGGTTGCATGCCTGGATTATTCCCGCAGCGGCCTGACGTGGCGGATGCGACCCGGGTAGGCCCCGGCCTCGCACGTCGTCCTCCGGTCGCTCGCGGCCTCCTTGCCGTTTCCCTTCATCACCACTTCGTTTCGCGTGAGCCGCCGAATTTCCGTCTCGAGCCTCGCTCTTCTGCATCTCACTTGGTAGACTGGTAACCCGTGGTGCTGCAGGAAGTTCATCTGCCGAGAGTCTGGCTCTCTCGTGGAGGCCGTCTTCTTTGGAATCCGGAGGCAAGCGCCGCTGAATAGCTTCGAGGGCCGTGGCAATGGCCCCTATCACGCCTTGTGCCGAGCTGCGAATAGACTTGTGCGCCAGGTCATGATCAACATAAAGAAATAGCGAGGCGTCGGATGCGTCTTCGCGGCCGATGGAACGAACGTTAGGACGGCGAAATGCTCTCTCGTGCGTCTGCTGCTTTTCGAGTCGCCGGCCCAGTTGGCTGTGGCCGTGGCGGGTGAGAGTTGCAGTGCAGAGAGAGCGTGCCCGATACAAAGCTTTTCCATCGCTGTAGGCAATCGATTCCCCCGGTGCACCAATTTCCGGGAACGAAGCCTTGGCAATTTCGCTGCTGTACTGCTCAGGATTCCGCTCGGAAGCTCCCGCGAAGGACTTCGAGCGCCGCCTGCCTCTGGTGCTGTTCTGTTCCTCGAAGCTCCTTTTCCTGACCAAGGCACCAGCGGCGGCCTGCGGCTTCTCAGCTTGTGGGCCTCGGCCTCTTCTGCAGGAAAAAGCGTGGTCACTACTTTTATCCGACGCACAGGTCGCTGCGGAAGTATTTGTGCTCGCGGCAGCATCAGCAGTGCTTTTCGCCGCAGGTGCCCTAGAATGGGTACTCTCAGAAACGCTCCGAATTAACGTACTCTCTCGGCCCCAGGACCTGCCCGAGTTGTATACGAGAGACGCGCTTCGGGGGATGACTTCGTTGTCAGTCTGGAGCTTCCCAGCATCAGCTTCTCGGCTACAGACAGAGAACTGGCCCCCGATTTGGCTTCCATCTCGAGTCCGTGTGGATTCGCTTGTATCCTCTGTGGCGCCTGAAGTGGCCTCCCGCTTCTCTGCACAAACCGGAGCCTTTGTCTTGCCATGTGGGAGAGCATTCGTATATGCGAGAACTTTATTGCCCTTGTTTACACAACTCCTGTTTGCCACAGAAGCGGATTTGTCCGTTGTCACACCGGCGGGCGCGTGCTTGACTCTCTTTTTTCGGGTCTCGCGGAAATTCTCGGTAGTATCAGAAGATTCCTTTTTCTGCCACCGTTTCTTTCCCGTGTTGGTCATCTGAGCCCAGAGGGTACCAAACTTGTGAGATGGCAATCCATCGGAGGAGACAGTGAGTCGATCAACTTCCTTTTTTTTAAGGGGTCTCACTCTCCGAGGGGGACCCTAAAAGGCAGAGAGAAACCGACGGCACGCTGGAATCCTCTGTTGTGCAGTGAGTAAGAATATGGAAGGAGAATCCCTTACGTGGGCGTCGAGCAGTATCCCCTACAGACGAACCTTTTTCTTCTTCGCTGGGCGATCGCCGAGTTCTGAAGCAACAGATGGAGCTGACGGCGGTATTGTGTCTGTTGTCTTCCCGAACAACTTTTTCTCGAGCGCCTGGTGAGACAGAACGCAGGTTGCTCAGCGTAGGATGACTGCGCGAGCACACCAGCAGATAATTCGTTAGATTTCAACGTTGTGCAGTCATATTTCCTGGGTGCGGAAGCACCCGCTGGAACGCCTTCTGTAGTTGGTGGCCACGCTAAAACAATATGGCAACCGGGATGAAAAACAGTGAACAACTCTCTGCGTGAGAGGGTCTCGTGGGTGTGTGACGGCTGATGGAAAAAGCGGGACACGTGATTCCTTTTCCTTCTGACGTTTCAAATCCGTACGCCCGTACGGCGTGGACGACGTGCTCAGTGTCGGCATTGGCCTCGAGTTACTCATACTGCGAATGTTGAAACAGTTGACGTTGTTGGGCACGAGTCGCAAGTTTTCGATTGTCCGCCGTCAGGGCTGCCCCTGGAAGAGAAGAGGCCTTTTGGTTCCTCCTCGTTGTCATTGCCGCCCACGCTCGCTGTAACTGGGACCTCTTTTGCTTGCGCAGTCTCGGTTGTTGAAAAAGGCTGGACCGGACCGGGCGCGTCTACCCTCGACTGGATGGTGATAATGGTGCTTATCATGTGAGCGCATGATTCCCTTTCTCTTATCTCGAGTTCCACAAGGCTTAGGAGACCAATTAGCTTGGAACGGGTTTCGTGAGATGATGAAACTGTTGTTTGGATAACCTGAAGTAAGCTGTCCTTTAGTGCTTGGAGCTCTTCAAGCTCTGGACAACAAAACAGATAGCGAGTGGGAATTTACGCGCAAGAAATCAGAAACAGACCGAAAGGTAAGGATGTTTAATTTTCTCTCTAAAGGCTCCTGTGCCGGCCCCCGGACCCCTGATATGCCTCTGCCTTCGGGTCGCTCACCCAGTGCTGCCAGCGTTTTACACCTCGCGTGCACGACGTGAAACAACGTCTTTCTCTCGTTTCAGGCTGCAAGAACCCTTCGAGATCTGGTGGGGCGGCGATATCGGAGATGTCGCGTTTACCTAGGTCATATATGTCCTCTTCCACAGGTTGCTTCGGTGGGCCGTTCGACTCTGCTTCCGCAAGAACAGCGGAGTGCTTGCCTTCTTCCCCCGTTTTTTTGTCTAAGCAGCGTGTAGCGCCCCTTGCTTCGGGATCGAGCTTCTCAGGGTTCTCTCCACCACGTTCGATTTCCTTTCCTCCACGCGCTCCGAAACTCGGGTGCATGCGGTCTAGATCCATGGCACCCAGACACGCAGAGGACTCAGTTGTGCCCTGCCATCGTCAATTACTCTACTACACATACGCTGCCTCTGTTTTAGCAAGGGCTCGGCAGTCCCCTGTCTCGTCTCGCTCTCATGGCTTGAATCAATGCAGGAAACGTGACAGCATAGGGGCTGGCTTGTGGTGGGAACGACGAGTGAGGGGGCTAGAGGAACCGAGATCCCTGCATGCTTTTTTCGCTCTGCCCCGCAGACTGGACCGCATCCGCTATTACATCAAACTATCACACACGTTAGCCTTCACTTACATCGTTGCGAACCATTTACCAGACTTCTGCATAAACTATTCTCGCAAGGTACCCTCCAGCAGCCGATAGTGCTGCGCATTACAAGCCTTGTGTAGCGAGGTCAAATCAGAATGCGGCTGCTGCGCGGGCCGCTGGGTCTGACTAGGCCACAAGCATCTAGAATTCGATCACGGCAACTCACTTCAGGTTGAGCAATGCTGCACACACCCTCAGACACAGCCCTTCATGGCCTCGACCGATCGCCAATGGGATGCCGCTCTCACCTGCTGTGCGGCATCAGTAGTGTTCTTCAGACTTCCACCCGAACTTCACACACCGATGCATACTGCGTACTCATTTTCAGCGGTTTTACGTCCAAAGGATTTTGCTGAGCAGATATACGTATCGAGAGGTGTTGTCACAAATCATACCACATAGGTACCAAAACAAAAGACCACCTGGAGTGTGAATGTCTCGAGCGGCCGCGATATACTCAAAGAAAACTTAGAGAAGTTGTCTGCTCAGCTCAGGAACCAGCACAGTACAGGCGGCGGTGGCAGGTTCAAGGAACACGGATGAGAGGAAAATGTTACCTTGATGGAGAAGTCTGCCCGCGCCGTAAGAAGGAACCCCATACAGTAGAAGTCACCAGCTGAGAGAGAACAACTAAGAATCAGTAGTTTGGGTGATGCTCTAAGCCCGACGGAGCACTCCTTTTCAAGCTTCCTGCTCACCAAGGAGCTCTTGATCTACACTTTCTTCTCTTGCGGCCGCGGCGACCGTGTTGCCTCCTTGTACATCCTATCCCGCATTCATCAACAGGGGATCGTGGGGCAGAAGGCACCGTCACAGAAGACTTGGTAGGGTGCGTGTAGGAGTACGAGCCTGCCGGGTGTGCCGTTCGAGCTTTCTTGGTGTTTCACAGTAGTAACACGTCTCCGGTTCTCACGGGTCGGCGCGCCCGGGCCAGGCTCTTGAGTTTGTCACTCTGTATAAAACTGCGCAGGGACCCCTGTGTGGGATCTTCATGCTGGATCGTCGCCCATCAGGGAAGCATCAGTGCTACCATCATGCACGCTGTAGAGGCTAGCCATTTAGAGGTGATTCGGGGGGCCCACGAGGTTGGCACGCCCGAGAAACCAAGTAACCGAAATAGTGTTTTTTTCGGCGTGCGCTGAGGAGCTGAGGAATGGCAGCAGTCATTTAGACATCTGAGCAGGCCACTATCTGTTTTCACGCATCAATGGGGGCTCTTTGCTGCGGGAGAGGGCTTGTTTCACTGTACAGGGTTAGACCAAGACACACACAGACACAGCATCGGTTCAACAGCGACGGGCAGTCGCTGGATTCCCTGCGGCTGCTGTTTGACAAAGCCCCACCGATGCTAAAGGGCGTGCTTTCGTTTCATATGTAAAAAAACACGCATACGGCGTGTCCTCTGCATGGCGAGCGATTGGTGGTTTGTATGTCGTGGCTGCCGGTTGGAGATGTGAATGCATCATCTTCGCAATCGGTATTGCTGATGTCTTCGGCAAGGCTGAGGAGAGCTGCCGGGCCCGCCCGTGTTCACCACGTCGCAAAAGGATCTTTCATCGGGTCCACTGGCACGGCGTCGTCCTTCTCGTCGGGGTACGCCTCAAAATTAGAAAGATCATCCATGCCCTGAAGGCAGGGAGAAGGCAACTGGTGGCTTCGGATACTCAAGCAAAACTCGTGCAGAGGTACACGCGCCAGTTACGCTGTCTCAAATCGTCTACGTATCAGTGCAAAGCTGTCTGCTCATCACAAATAGTGCGCAACGACGACCTAACGAGCAGTTTAGCGCACATTGCTCAAACGGGGCACATTCCCTTCCAGGAAATATGGCAAAGCAGTACGATAATGTATGGTGCTGTTTAAGATGTGTTGGTGTGACGCGGCGGCGGCTATATGCACGGAAATATGCTCGGTCCGAGGGCATACACACTAACCTTCACGGTAGGCTTGTAGCGTGCGACAAGTTTCTTGGCTCTTAAGTCCTCGAATACGACAGTGCAAAACCATCTGCACTCCTTGATATCTTTGACTCCGTTCTTTAGGTTCCCCCATCTCTTGGATAGATCAGCCTGGAGCAACTTTTTCACCAGCACCTTCGCATCCCTGCAGAAGCCGAAAAAAGGACGCATGATGATCCTTGTCGCGGACAAGCGCCAAACGCCTGATGTATGGCAGGCGGCTCGCGCGAATAACAGGGCCGGCGTGTGTTTGAGATCACCAATGCATACTGTGATTCCAAAGTCAGGTCGCTCCAGGAGACCCAGCAACCGATGTGAGCGATGTGATGTGTGTTTTGAATACGAAACAACCGCCACATGAGGTTGCAGAATTAGCACATAGCACAGGGGCGACCACCTACTTGTCGAAAAACTTGGGAAAAACGAACTTCCCTGCTAATATTTTTTGGTAGATGCCGAGAGGGTCGTCGTCAAGGAAGGGCGGGTAGCCAACCATCATCTCGTAGATCAATATTCCCAATGTCCACCAGTCGACTGGTTTTCCGTGTCCTGAGATTTCGTAACATCCGACAGTCGTCTCTGCCTTAAGCAGGAGGATCTGTATGAACCCGGTCAGAGTAATTCCAAAAGTTCCACGACGATACCTTATCCGCACTCCGCTTGAACAGTGTAACCATGGATCGCTGGAAAGGAACTGCGGAGCTCACCTTTGTTCAACAGCACCTCGGGTGCAATGTATTCCGGAGTACCGCAGAGTGTGTCTGTTCGAAATTCAACGACTTTGGCAAAGCCAAAATCGGTGAGCTTGACGTATCCGTCCTTGTCCAGAAGCATATTTTCGGGCTTGAGGTCTCTGCAGAAGACAGAGGACCACAGCATGCCTTCCTCTGCAATCGCTGACCCGTGAAGCCTTCGCAGAGCCTGTCTGCGTTGTTGCGATCCGCTCCCGGCACAATAGAAAGCAAAACCAACATAAGCTTGCTCTACATCAGGTTCACTGCCATTGACTCACCTGTAGATAATGTTCTGACTATGAAGGTAGTCGAATATATCGACAATCTGAGCGGCGTAAAACCTGGCTGTATCGTTATCGAACCGTTTGGCTTTTCTTAAGTGGGTGAAAAACTCTCCGCCTGCGATACAGCACAAGAAACAGCCACCCGTATTACGACACATATCTCTGGGGAACACCTCGGATATGTGCACTGAAATGACCCAAAACCCATTGTTTGTCGTCTCAGTTCCCCTGATTCTGACCTGGCACGAGTTCCATGACCAAGTAGAGATATCGGCTGTCCTGAAAACTTCCGAAGCATCGCACCTGAAAGACAGGAACGAGACGAGGAGTGCTGGATTCACCTCAGAAGACGGCGAGTGGAACGCCTCCACCACTTTCTGGGAGGGGGGTCGGGGTGTCTTGGCTCCAGGTTTGTCACTTGGTTACCGCCGATGGTTTCAGGTACATTTTTTGGCGATGCAACTCTCGTGCAGCCACAGCTAAGGCAACACAGTACTGTAGCAGCATACCGTCAGAGGATGATCTAAAGCAAGGAGAATTTTTTTTTCATTAATAATATGGTCAACATGCTTGAGTTTGATAATGGCAGCCTTCTTGAGCAGCTTTACGGCGACCCTGGGAGGCACTTGTGTAGGATCGTCAACATTTGTGGATGTTGACTTCAAGTACTTGGCGGACTTAACTCTTCCAAACGAGCCTGTGACAGAGACGTACACAGTACATGAAAGTGAATAAATCCATCTGAAGTGACGGAAATATGGCGATCTGGTCTATTTGGGTTACTGCGTACGCCCTGGTGTACGAAATACCAGTGGGACAATAGATCTCACATGTTCCAGCTAGCATTATGGTTTTACAAATAATAATAGATGCGTCTACGCAATAGTGCTTCTTCCCCACCAGGCGTGACGTCGAACACTGAAATCCACCAGGGAAGACATTTTGTCAACTTGCGAGCCAAATTCATTCAGAACGAATTTGCACAGCTGCCCGCGACGAACACAGCAAATATCGCTATTGAGCAGACATCTGTCTATCCAGAACTCGTATACAACGGCAATTCGATGAGCAGCTTTCTAGCTACTAAATCTGTTCTCTTGTGACACAGAGCTTGTCCTCCGCATCTTCCGCTGGGTTTCCGCAACAACTACGCGCGCTCACTCGTATGATGCTCAGGGCCCTTTACTCGGAGGACCGATCACCCAGAGATGAGCTGGCCTTCCTGAGTTTTTACTGGGCCGCCTCTTTGAAATGTACACTTTGCCAGCGAACGGGGTGCCATACAGCACGAGGACACCGCACGAGAATGGACCACCCGGAGAATCCGAACAACAAATCATTTCGATTTACCTGTTCCCAAGGTTGGGCCGAACTCGAAAGCTTCCTTGCCCGTTCCGGGAGGAAGTAGAGGTTTCTGCATTTTGCTAAGGGGGTCAATGTGATTCAACTACTACTGGACAGTTAGATCGATATTGTTTGCTCTGCTTGTGGCAGCACCTGTTCTAGACAGGGAAAGGAGGGACTGCGAGGATCACCGTTCCGCAGCAATTATCGCTGTGAACTGCTTAACTTGTTTGGGACTTTCAAAGCACATACGCGTAGTAACGTGTAATAACATTCGTGTTACGCAGCAAGAAGCTCCGGAGGGGTCCGGCGAGCGAGAGGGGCGAATAGCGACCCTTCAAAACAGACGTACGCCCTGGAAGAGAAGTGGTAGCAATGGCACAAGTGTGGGCCTTGTGGCCTTAACTGGCCATGTCAACGGGGACTCTATCTATCTGGTCTGGATCATGAATAGCTCACTAAGATCACGTCCAGAATGCCGCGCTCGCGTAAACAACCTATGAGGCGTGTCGACAACGGTACCGTTACTGTAACTCCTTATCACATCCGAGTCGTAGGCGAAACCGTATAAAGGTCACTCCAAAGGACACACCACCGCAAGACTCCTTGATCTATCCGGAGCATTAAAGACGGCCGCTTTGATACTATCATGCCATTGAAACTGCTCTGTCCCGCCCCGTTGGTCAGAAGCATGCGCGCCAGCTTTTCCGGGTCACCGTTCAGAAGCGAAGCTGGCTTGATGGCCGCCTTCTGAGCTTGCTATCAGTAGCAAAACCTTGTGAATGCGGGCGATTTGCCTGATTCAGGTATCTTGGTCCATGTCCACACTGAAAGCTGAAGCGGATATCCAAACTGATTGAAATGCAAAAGTTTCACGGTCAGAGAAATGCGACAGCTCGTACCCGCGCCGAGATGACCAGACGCTTGCGCGCTCGTTGGCTTCTGCACGTTTGCGACTGTTCATTCTGTGCAACAGAAGCGATAGGAATCTTCCGGCCGTTCTCTTTCCCGATGATTCAGCACAGCACCTCCGTAATGTACTACACTTCTGGGGAGTTGCCTATCCAATACACGCCGTGACAGAACGTGTATATACACAGCCGCTTGGAGCTGGATGCAGCATAACAACCAAATATCCACCTTGGTGCACGCCACGGATGAAACAATGAGGATTTCAACAATACGCACATACGCAAACCAGCTTCTGAGTCCCCGCCTAGTTCCGTTCCGTCGCTCGCGCTATTAGTCTGCAGCGCTAAAAACTCTACCCTGTCCATCCGTGCAGGGTTAAGCGCAGTCACTGGATGCCCTAAGTCATCACCAGTCATCTAGGGCACCGCAGCCGTTTTGAATGTCGTTTCTATGTACGGTTTTGAAGGAGTCATTCTATAGGTACGCGCAGAGAGTCGGCAAAGAGGCTCGGTACACGCACGCTGAGTCTAGGCGTCACCGCTGGAACCCGACCTGCTGAATTATCCGTGACAGTTTTAACAGTGACTACATGGTGTGTCGTCTCTACGTAATGCAGCGAGACCAGGAAAGCCTCAGCCAAGCAACAGTGGCAGCAAGTGTGGGCATGTCTCCGCAACAATTCCTGATGCGATAATCATACATCTTCATAGGACTCAGCGTGCGGGCGTTGAGCGAGCAGGGTGATTGGAAACGTGTTGTTGCGAACTGTGCGCGTATGCATTGGGCAACAATGCCATCGGGTGGTCATTACCCGACAGGATGCGGCCCGCACAGACTTGTTTGTGGGGCTGATTGCCATGATATTGCGGTTTTGGTTTGTTATTCACGTCAGTTGAACATTGAAATTGATAGCACAGTGTCGGTATTCTGGCACAAGAAACCAAACTCCAAACGCTTCGCATGCTTCAAAACACGCTAACTACAACGTGGAAGCACCTGCGGAAGCATAAGGCAATATCAGACTTGAGTCGGTATTGTCAGGCACTGCGTATTGCGGCTGACCTGGTGCACCGTGAGTAGCTGCACCTGGTGGAAGCTGAGAATGACTTCCCCAAGACTGTGTGTACTCTGAGGGGCCTTGTGGCACGTGTGATCCTGAGTCGGACGGTCCTGTGGCTGGAATGTACGGATTGGCTGGACGTGCTGGGAACCCGCTCCCCGCCTCGCCTTGATGATGATAATGCTGGTCACTGTAGCCTGTAGTGTGCGAAGGATGAGGAAGTGCTTGCGATCCGACATGGTCTGTATATTTCGAGCCAGCAGGAAATTGATGCCGAACCGGCCAAGCCAATAAAGGAATATATTCCTTCGAAAGAGGAATATACTTAATTTGCGGGGAAATAGACACTTTCTCCTTTTTCTCCTTTGGTTCTTTCTCCTTCTCGGCATTCTTCTTTTCTTCGGTCACTTCTACGACTACTACTGGGATGCGCGGCGCGAAAAGACCCGGCTTCTTCTCCTTTGGGCCGAGGCGCCGGACGCATCCTGGATGAGACCACAGTACACACATTCACGTCAAACGCATATGCTAGACAGCGAGGGGACAAAACAGCGGACGGGCGACACTTAGTTATCTATAGTAATGAGTGTCAAAGCACAAACTGTCATCTTATGTCCTTACCGAGGCCTATACAGGGAGGGGGAGGAGGCAACGCTGGCAAATCACCCGCGTGAATACCCTCTATGCCATGTCCCTCAGGGAGCTCCGGCATGAGACGTGTTGCACTCTGCGGGTAGTAGAACACCATAGAAGGCTGCGCTCTCGCTCGTACTGCCCAGGGATTGATATCGGCAGTGTATCTGTCTTTGAGAAGGCCTCGCGGTAAGAGAGCCTGTGGGCACGAGACAACTACGAGAGAGTGAACGAGAAGTGCCATCGCATACCAGGGTTCTGGGTTGCCATCGGCCGCGAGGCGTTCAGCAGTTCTGAATAATAAAACTGGCAGACTACATCACTGAACTCTTACGTCTTGGACGGCGAAGGGTGGGTCGCTTTCTTTGAGTTTCCTGGCTTGCGAAACCCACAAGTTTGGTTTGTATTTATTCTCTTCGTAGTCATAATAACGTCTGGAATACTGGCCTCCGCTTGGTTGCGGCACGCCCATGTCCCACGGGTCCTCGTAAAGAAGGGGTGCTCCTACTGATGCTTCGTTAGCAACACGTAGGGGGATCGTGTCGAACGCTTCTTCAGGCTCCGTCGGTGACATCACCATCTGCGCTCCGGGAGATGCGTCTATTATGACACTGCCAGGTAAATCCTGTTGAGGACTCTCGGAAGAGGCTGTCGCCGCCGTAGGCGTTGGCCAGGACACTACCTGCATTGGGTACGAACGACACGAGCAGCGGCCAATGTACAGCTAGAGTTGTCATTTCTAAAGCATGCTTGCTATGACAATTGAAACACATCCAAAATTCCTTGCTCTTGATGCTGTACCTTTCGTCTCGGTCGGAGTTTGAGCTGCAGCCGTCGCGCTTTGTGGTGAGGTGCAGATTTGGAACGAGGAAATACAGACGCAGGACGCGTGCCCTGCTCACAGCACATTAATGTAGAAGGCTGACTTTGTTACGCTGGACAGGCAGCACGCGATCAATGGCAGAATCGCATGCCGATCATCATTGTAAGGCAGCTTCGCAATGAAATCTTATTCGCGGGCGCTCAAGAGTGCACATATGAGAATCCATGCGAGTTGTTTCTGCGCCTACTTTTGGGGTTAGGTCTGCGATGTCTGGCACCACAATGCCTGTGAATGGAAGTTGCACAGGAATTGGAGGCTCATATGGCGATATGTACTTGTCGCCCAGTATGGAAGAATAGATGGGCACCAGGTGAACAGGTTCCGGGTCCTTCCTGAAGAGGTTTTTCTTTTTCCCCAGATTCCTTGTTTCTTCCTGGCTCGTCGACATCACCGTTTGCACAATAATGCTATCATCGTTAGCGGTTCGCGATCTGTCCTGGAGGCTTAATGGACTGCTTGAAAGAGATGCTGGATGATCTTGAACATACGACTCGACATTCATTTCCGCTTCCTGCAGCGGCGCCGAATCGCTCTGCACTGAACTTTTTTTCTCCTCACTCGCGGCTGCACAGTCGGCGGCGAGCAGCGTCCCCCCTATCAGCACAGCCACAATGTGAGGGAAGGGCCCCATATCGAAAGACTTGGCTCTGCTGGTTGCCCCGAGTTGCAGTAATGTCCTGAAAACCCCAGGAATCTTTTCCGTTATTCGTGATGGACAGTGAACGGTAGCTGCCGTCTCGAAACTGATTGCTCGCTGTGGAGAACCAGCGGTGAACGCAGGGCTGGGAATGCTCGCCACCGGTCGATAACTGCCGTTAGCCAGAGGCGAAGCACCACATCTTGCCACACAATGCATTAATCTCGAGGTTTTATGTGTTTTAGGTAGACATGTCCATCCTATACTTCGGAGGCTTAACGACAAAGACGAGTTAAGAGGTAGATGATGCTTTTCTGGTGCCCTCAGCCCTAGAAACCCGCTGAAAAGGCAAACAAACCCAAGCCACGCGATAGCTTCTAACAAAGCGATATGCGAAACAGCTGCGTGTCTTCAGATATGTGTCATTAGTCAGGTAAGACGTTGCTTAAAGTGCAGCCATCCTGAAGAGTTCCTTGGCAAATATGGTAATCAGTTCGATATCAACAAGCGGGGTGTATCTGGTTCCCAGTGTCAATGACTGCCAGCATCTGTGCCCTGGCAGGATCGAGTGGATGAATGATCCAAAGAAGTGAAATACTGAGACATGCTACTTGCTGGCCACCTCAAGGCATTCCGAGACTCGAACGTGTGCTCCAAGCGACAAAAGACTCAAATGGGAGATAGACAGCGCAATTAGCTTGCGAGTAGCATGGCAACATCTGAGGGGTACGGCTGTGAAGTCTACGTAGACAAGTTGCTTCAAGGCAAGTCTGCTTCTGACAAAATCACGTTCGCCTTCTTCACGGCAGAGACCCCCGTAAAGCACCTTCCTCTCAAACTGCCGTCCATGTTTGACGCCGTAGCACTTAAGGACAACAGAATTTCTTTCGGAATTGTTCTATTCTCGCACTCTGGTCTCGCTCTAGTACGCGGTCTACGAGAGCGACAGTCCGTGCGAGATACGATGCGACCGTTTTGTTCCCTCTAAGCAAGGAGCTATGATCTGGCGTGAAGGCTGACAGTGTGACATCGGCTCACAGTTCTAGGATATCAGAAGTCGTCATTACATCGTCATCGTCACGGCAGTATTTTGGGACCGCAGCCATTTCTTTGTCCATTTCCTCTCCGACGCTGGCCAGTCCTGCACACGACACTTTCCTCTTCGTGGATGAGCCCCTGTGTGGTCGTTTGGTCTACCCAGATCGTCATCGTTATACATGGGATATTCACGTGAGTTGCCGCTAGTTTCGTCGACCAGGCATAACCGTCTGACATCACTTGTATGAAGGCTGTTAGAAGGAGGGTCACCCCAGACCGGTGCCCACCTAGGCCGTTCCGGTGATTCGTTCGAGGAGCTGGATCGCCGTGACACGCAGCGGCTGTGACGGGTAGCTACATGACGGCAGGAATTTGGCCACAGATTTTTCTCGGTGCTGCAGGGGCTTACGCAGGGGTACAAGCATACGCTTCCTTCGTCCATCTGCTGTCTTAATGCGCTGACTGTGGCTTGATCTGTGGTGAGGGGAGGGGGAAGGCGGCTTTTAAGTGTGTGACTCATGCCTGTGGGTCCCAAGCGTACCTTGACCCGGTGCTCGCAAGACTAGACGGCGCCTCGCCGTATTTCACCGTTTGTGTCCGAATCCCCGATGAAGTTGACTCAGCCCCTCCTGTCGAACGACGAGACGATGCCGAGAGACAGCACTGCCACGGCCCGGGAAGAGGTTTCATGCCGTGCGAGGCTCCCTGTACAACAGCTGCACCAGGTGGCCGCTCCTTTGTGCAACATGGGAAGCGAGTGTCAGTGACGAGAAGCCGACGCTTTTGTCTCTCTTCGTTGATGAATTTCGTCTGCCTATTTTGCACGTCTTCTTTATGCAGCTCTCCGAGCCTGACCGCGATCGTGTTGATCGCTTGCCGAAGGTCTCGCTCTCGCTGGTCCCAGTTGAACCTTTCGACCAGTTTTCTGCCTTTCATATAGAGGGGCAAAATGCCGGGAGGATCCATGGTCACTAGCGCAATAACGTAAAGCAACGTAGCTCCGTCGGCAGCGCAGACGTGCAGAGTCTACCGGTTTGTCCAACTCACTCCCGAACTTAGAATGGTGCTGCGAGCTCCAGTGTATCGACAGGCGCCTGTACAGCTGCCTCTGTTTCGCCGGGGACGACCGCATGTTGCGCTCCCGCCTTCAAGAATATCTTCCTGAACAACGAATGAACTTACGGTTCTTGCCAAGGAGGCAACCGTGATCCAGTGAATTCCGTGAGACAAGCCGAATGCGACGGCTTGACACTAACGGCGGTCTCCCCCCTCCTATCCCCGGCCCGCCGCCTCCACCAGCACGATCAAACTCATCATTATAGTAAACTAAACCTCAAGTTCATTTATTGAAAAAGGGGCGTTTCGTTAAATGTTGACGTTTGTGCCACTGGGATGCCGTACATGGTATCTGTAGACGCTACATGACACACCGCCCTCCCTCCGAACACTATAATCCGCATTGGCCACCTACGACTAATTCACTTTGCGATGATCTGGATACTCCTTCGAAACGGAATTTGTTCATCCAGCATACACACATAAACTACGTTCCCAGTGTGTTTCATGAAACCGTCGGCAGCGATGACTTCAAATGAGCCTCTCTGCGATGGTCTGCTTCGGCACGCCTGCTGTCGCTTCGGGTACTTCTCCCGTGATAAAATGACGCGGTTTTGCCGACAGTGAACAGATGGTGAAATCTATTTGAGAACTTCCAGAGTAGTTCTTTTCTTTGTGCCCAACCTTTTGCAGTCGAAGACTGACGCGAGGGCAACCGCCCTGTGAAGGACCGCGGAGGGCCGCGTGAATGACTGGCTTCGAAAAGAAACTCTTTCCCGTATCTGGGGGTGAATTTCAGTATCGGAGAGACCACGAAAGACGGCCCTCCATTGTCTTGAGTTGTCTTGAAGAATTTGTAAGAGCTGTGCTAGTCTTTTTGAGTTGATGAGCCTTTTCACAATTAATCCACGAGGAAATCTTTTCCTTTTGCCAGAGATCACGCGTATCTCTTACAGCAATCGAGTTTGCAGCAAGGGCAATGTGCGGCGAGGGCCGCTTTCGCAAATGCAGACTCGAGCACTCAAAACAGCGTAATTCCTTCCCAGTTCATTTCCTTTTCTCGGGTTCCCAGGCAACTATCGCGCCGCTATGCATCTGCGCTAGGTCACGGCAACGCCTTTGTCCGCCGATACCACGTGTGAACCGACATCCGGAACCTGTACCGTCTCGTGCAATAGAGAAAAAAGTCGGAGCACCTCTTCCCCTGCCGGAGAACCGGCGGCGATCCAGGCATGCAGCAGGCAACAAGCATGCGCTCAACTCAACAACAGGCAACTCCTGCAGGGACTCTCGAATTACTAGGGAGGGAAGGTAACGGAGAACTGGGAGAGGTTGGTTGTGTTGCTGCTGACACCGTATCTGCAGGCTCAGCTCCATGCGTTCATTCTAGTGCAATGGAGGGCCACGACAAGACTACAGGGGAACAACTGCGCGCCGGGATTGCAGAGAATAAGCCCGCACAACCTGGGGAAGATGGCAGCCTTGCTGCGTCCACTGCGCGCGGGGCATCAGGAGCGGCGTCACACGGGCTGGCAGGAGACACTGAACTCCCTCTGGATGCCACGCGCCGCGCCGGTTCCTACGGACGCCATCCGGTGCCTCCCGAGGAGGAAGGTTTCTACAGTCCAGATACAGAGGCGTCCGATGGCCAGGTCCACTGCGAGAAAGGCGTGACGCATCCCGCTGTCGCTTCGCATTGCGGCGCGGGCCTCCCCGCTGCGGAGGCGTCTCTGCAGGCTCCTCCTCACGTCTCTCAGCCGCAGGCGTCGCCGTTTCAAAGGGGGGACGCGCCAGCATCGTCCATCGTGGACTCGAGGAGTCCTCTGCAAGCCCCGATCTCGTCTGCTGCCGATGGTGGCCCTAATAGTCCCCCAGCGCGCCCCAACAGGCTTTCGTACAGTCCCTTCCCCTCCGTTTCTTCGTCTTGGACTTCTCTTGGGGCACCTTGTGGAGGGAGAGCTGGGGGAGATCCGGGAGGAGGCGTGTCGCAGTGGCTGGACATGACTTGTGCAGCATTTGCCTCCTCTTCTTTCCCCTCTTTCGCTTTGACAAGAGTGTTGGCGCGAACTCCGTCTGCTGTCTCCTCTTCGCACGTCAACCCCGTCGACGGAAACGCCTCAGTGACACCCCAGGATCTCCACGCATGCGTCGGCTCCAGGCGCTGTCAGATCGCGCTGTGTCTCGGGAAGAAACAGAGATGCAATCCTCTGCAGAACCTCGATTGCCCCATTGCGTTTGCCGTCGTCAAACTTTTGAAGGAGGGACGACGGGACAGGCCAGCGGCGGGGCCAGAGACCCAAGGGGGCGAAGACGTGACCCGCGAGAGCCTCGCAGAGGAGACACCAGGAAGTGCTATGCAACGCAGTTCGCCGTGCCCGACTGAGACAGCCGATGCGGCCCTCGTTATTTTCAAAGGGAAGTTCGCCACTCTCGTCCTCAATGGCATCGTAACTGTCGAGGTGAGCTGCAACTCTTCAGTCCCTTCTTCTTGACTGCTCTATTGCGGTTCTTTCGATCTCCAGCTGCGTGTGTCGATCTTTCCGTCTACCGTTTCGAGGGGCTCGTGAACGTTCTGCTCACCTCAGAAGTTGCTCCATTTCCTCGAACCTGAAGGGTATATTTTACTATATTATGCGGCTTTAAAGGTAATCCCATTCACAGCCGGTGGTTCGTTAGCATAATCAACATGTCGATGAAACATCAATCACGGCGCAACTTATTTGGTTTCCATAACCTTCCCTGCGGTGGTCAGGGCACGGTGCGAAGAGGCGTCTGGCTCGCCTACTCGCGGCTCATCTTGCCGGCTTGGATTCATTGATCTCATTTCGCGCCTGCGTCCCCGCTGTTTGTCTTCTCTTTCGCCGCTTCTGGCTCCCCTCTGTGCCTGGGTTGCGCCCGAGGCGTCTTTTCTGTTTCTGTGTCCCGCCCTCGTGCAGCTGAGCGATGTTTTCTCCGGGATTGAGCGCCGCCACGTGGACTTGTACTCATACAGAACTTGGCTTTCTGTGTCTCACATCCGGAGTCACCTTCTCTGCTGTAGAAACTGTAACTCGTAGTGCTCCTTCGGCCTCTGTGCAGGACGTTCTCGTCATGGAGGGCCTCCGCTGCAGGCCCTTCTTTCGGCCAGGAAGAAAAGAAGACCTCTACTCGTGGGCGGCGGAGAGTCTGCACCAGCTGCGAGCGAGCCAGACCTGGGGCGGGGGCGAAGAGACAGACCCGGCGCTTCGGCGCGTGTGCGTCACCCACTACTTGACTCTTTCTGACGTCTACGACGATGCCAAGGTACCGCGCTCTTATGTCCCAGCGGAAAGAAGCGATTGCTGACACCGGGGGCAAAGGGGGGCGTGGGGGAGGGAGCGGCGATGGCGTTTGCGGTTTGCGTGGTGTCGCTCTCCTCTCATTCTCTCGTGAATGCGTGTCGGCCGGGGGTGGGGAGAAGTCAGACTAGAGAGCCCATGAATTAGTTGCACTTCTTTACATTTGTACAGGAGTTCGCTCCGTATCTTTACTGCGTACGTTCGAAGACTTCGAGGTCTGCAGCCTCGGAACACTCATCCCCAGCACATTTCGTCTGCCTGCATTCTGTTCACGCATGCGTTAAAGGTTTTACTCATGCGCGCATATGTATGCGCTTGTCCAGAGACGTCTCCATTTACACATCAGAAGTGCATGCAATGACACTCTACGAAGCCTCGCCGCTCCGTGCAACTGTATGCCTTTGGCTTTCCTTCCATATTGCGGAGAAGAGAGGGAGGAGAGACGGCAACCAGTACCCCGAGCGGCCACTGCCGCGCGTTCATGTCTCACTTTCGGGGTACCGAGTCGAGCATTGCGTTCGCGCGTGCCGCCTCATCTCGGTTTTTCTTCTCTGCGTGCTCCGTCCACACAGATCACAGTTCGTCCGTTCGCGCCATCGTCGGCGGCGCTGCCCGCGTTTACCCTGAGTGCGCCGGAGCTGGTCACCTGCTGCGCGTTTCCGGCGTCTCTGCCTCTGCCTGACTGGCTACTCGCGCGGAATGCCCAGGCGCCTCGCTCGATCTTTGCGGCGCGAGTCCTCCGGAGATCCAACGAGCTGAAGCGGGCGCGAGCCCGCGCGGCGGGCTCGCGGCCTCCTCAGGGCGAGCCTGGCGGCGGAGAAGGCGAATGCGGAGGCCGCGAAGGCCTCGGCGGGGGGCGTCGGGAAGGAGGCGCGCAGACTGCGGCCCCGCGAGGCGCCCGCGAAGGCGCTGCGGAAGCTGAGTATGTCTACACCGACCTCGCGAACCTGCAGGCGAACCGTGGGGTAAGCAAGAGAGCCGCGAGGAGAGGTGGATAGATGGATTTGGGGTTGCGCGTCGTCCGTGCCGAGCCCTTCTTGGGTCTTGAGCCGTCGTATATGCAACCGAGATATCTGCGCACTCCAGTGTCAGCGTTTCTGCAGGCGACTACGAGACGGTGGCTGCTCGATTAGGCTTGGCGTCGGTGCCTCGCCTCGGAAATATCCTCGTATTTTCTGCCGGAGCTCGATATCTCGCCCCGGGCGCCGAGAGTCTTTCTCTGTTCTTTGCGGCTGCGCCGTATGCGTGTCGCCCACGCTCCCTCTGCCTCTACTGTGCGCTGCGCTTCACGCAGACGAATCTCTACGGCGTCGTCTGGGAGGTGGCTAAAGCCTTGATGCCGCAAGGTACGCGAGAAGAAACTAAATCCCTCCTGCGCGTTTTCGCACTTTTTCGTTTTCCGAGGCCTCCTGTGTCCGCCCCCTGCAGCGCCTGGTGTGAAGTCCTTTGAAGACTCCGATCGACGAGTTCCTTTGGCTGCGTGTCCGCTGCCCTCTCTCTATCCTCGGCGGTGCTGCCAACGAGCTGAGAAAAGTGCGATACCCCCTGCGTCTCTCTCTGTTCCTTCGCTTTGCTGTGATGGCTCTCGCTGTGCGTCGCGCGCGTCACTTCATCTCTGGCGCTTCTCAGGTGTTTCTGCCTCTTCTTCCCGAGCCGCCCCCCCCTCCCCCCTCCGCGCGGAGGGGAGTGTGGACGGCGGTCTGCGATGACCTGCGGGGCGTCTGGCGTGCTACTTTTCCTCTCGGCTCTGAATATTCTTCGCTCCCTGCAGCCGGCGGGAAGAGCCAGACTGGACCGGCTGTCTTTCTGATGAACGTCGCGATCTTCGACGAGACCGTCAAGTTCGACCTCGGGAGAGACACCGCGCCTGGCGGCGCCTCTGAGGAGTTCAGTCTCGCGGTAGGTGTCTCCCTCCACTTGGAGAGGAGCGGGAAGTCTGAAGGAGAGAGAACGAGCGCGAACGGCAGACGCCGCTCGCGAGCCACGAGGCTCTAGAGTCGCCAGCGAGCCGAACAAGCCTGCGAGACAGCAGAGACAGAGCGCCAGGCCCCTGGGGACTTGGGAGGGAGAAAGCCCAGCGTCACACACACCCACGACGCCCGTTCATCGAACCACAGATAAGGCAGACGCGGAAGGGTGGAGGTGGGACAGCCGCGCTCTGAACACCCTGAGACGCGTTCGTTTGTCTACTCAGAGTGCGGGAAGTTTCGACGTTTCAACGGACGCGGAAGGTAGGACGCTGAGAAGTCCACCGCTCCCTGCCGTCATCGCCTTGTATTGCGACACGGCGGACTGTGGAGCCCCGTGTCTAAAGCTGTTGCGTCACCACTTCTTTGTTCTCTCTGCGTGCAGCTGAAGGCCAAAGGCTGCCCTGGAGACATTCCCTGCATGTCCTGCGGCGACATCGTCAGGGTGCATCGCGCCAACGTGAGTCTCTCTTCAGACCCGCCTCCAGCCCCTTCCCCCGCGGATCTCTTGTTTGCGACTCTGGCACTCGTGAGCATGTTTTTTTTCCCGGTTTCTGCCTCCTGCCCTAAACCGCTGGGCTATATTGTTTCGTGGAGCTGCTGGGCGCGCCTTCCTATTCGGATTTAGGGGCTAGGGCTTCGCTCTTTCCTCATTGTCCTTTCGTCGCGGGATTCTTTTCTCTCGTGGCTGCGTCATCTCAGAAGTCTTCTTTCCGCTTCCGTTTGCTCTCTTCGTCTGTATGCATTTGAAGGCGGCGCGTGGGCGCATGGCGTACAGCGAGGCATAGGAGGGTCCCCCTGGCTGTTGGCTGCCGGCGGTTTTCTTCACTGGCGCGCGCACGCGCCCTCTGTCTTCGAAGTCCTTTCTCATGCGTCACCTGTTTTCCTTCACCTCCTTGTCGCGCGACTCCAGCATCGGCCTCAGGCCTCGTCTCTTGGCGCGCTTGTTCTTCCCGCTTTCTCTCTGCGTCCTCGACGCTTCCGCGCGGCGTTTCGTCTCAAGCAGACAGGATTCCTTTTCGAGTGCTTCATCTGCGCAGTTCACCACAACAGAAGCCGACAGTGTCTTCTGGACTGCTTCTGCGTCTTTTCTCCCTTCTTGAACTCTTCAGACTGGCATGAAATTCGAACACGACCGGAACTTCGTGAACCTGAGCAGCATAATCGGGGTGACTTCGGCGCGCGTCTGGCCGCTCGAAGACGCGGACAGCGACCCATGCGCAGGTGGGAGAAAAACCGAAATTACAAAAGTGTGGAAGCAAGAGAGGACTCAATTTGCTGCGAAAGAGAGGACACAAGCGCGTCACAGGGGGGGGAGTGCAGTCTACGGGCTGCCCTCGTTCTCGCCTTCATGTGCTAACACCGGGAGATGCATGGATTTTTTCGACACGAATTTACTAGTGCATGGGGGTGTCGCCGCCTTGCTTCGCGGCCTTCTCGCGCGTTTTCGTTTTCCCGCTGCAGAAGAGATAACTTTCCCAAGCCAGACGAAGGAGTGTGCGTCGCTGAGTGAGCATACATATATACATGCATATATATGCGTATACGTGACAAATGTGTCACTGGAGGAAAATTGGAGCAGAACAAAAAATTGACTTCTTTCTCCGGTATTTACGTAATGCCTACTTTTGACGCGTGTACGCATGGAGCATCGAGTGCCTTTTGTGCGCTGCAAGTTTGCGACTCTTTCTTATTTCTGTTTTGTCTCTTCCACAGACAATGGCTTTGTCGTCGGGGCAGAAGTGACGACGCACTTCACAGAAGACGACGCTTGCCGCATCCGCGCTTTGCGCTACCACGCGCAGCAACTACTTCAAGACAACCAGCGTGCGAACGTCTTTCTTTCACGGTTTTTTCTTGTATCTCCGCCTTGTTGTCTGTCCTCTCTTGCGGCTCCGCGCACGGCGCCCCGTCTTCTGCCGTGGGCGCGCGTTCTTTGTCTGCCTCTCTTCTCCTTCGCTGCTGCGTTCCTTGGCTTCATCGAGCCGCCTGGCGCTTTCCGGTATCTGCTCGAGAGGCATTTCGTAAACTCATCTGTTCTCACGTGCTTGTTGCATGCGTGAGTGACGCGGCCGGGGGGGCAGGGGGTGGGCGGGCTCAGCAGCGTGTCCTCTCTGTTATGGCTCTTCGAGCGTCTCCATCCCACGTTCGTCGAAGGAGGTGGTATCGGTGCATGCCTACATCACTGTATGATGATTCTTACGTATTCACATGTGAGGGCTCGACGCGGCGGGTGTCGCGTTCTGCGTGTGTATTGGTTTCAGTCTTTACGACTCAGTACTACAAGCCTCTCGCTGTGCTGCAGCGCTGCAGCAGCGGCCCGCTGATGCGCGAGGTCTACGGCGACCTCATCGTACGAGTAAGGGTATCACGTTGTGCGTCGGCCTCTTTCGGGTTTTCGTCTTCCTTCTGGATAGCAGCTGCGGCGCGCTCTGCGTCCGCGTCTCTAAATTGCCTCCTTCGCCTCTCCAGAGATTCTTGCCCCTCTCGTTGCGCCTCGAATCGCCTCCGCCAGAGGCAGACCGTAGCCGCGCACACTCCATTCGAATAAGCACAGACGTTTGAGTTCGTAGAACAGTGAAGAGGGCTCCGATTTTCGTGAGACGCAAGCAACCAAGTCCTTTGCGACTTCAGTTTTGCGCGCGTTGCTCCGCTCCGTGGCGCTTGGTGGACATGCGCATGCGTAGGCTTGCGCGTCTGTTTGCCGCGGCCGCGGCCTCTGCGACTGGCGCAGGTAGTGAGGAGCAGCATGACGTCGAGTTGTCGCGTGTTGGACTCGGGGAGTCTGAGAGTTTGTTTTCGGAGTTCGCGTGGGTTCGCGGCGACTCGACTGCGCCGGAATCGCGGCAGTTCGACGCGGAGCTCTCGGCGTACCTGCTGCTCGTGGAGGACGCCTCGCTGCCTGGCGGGCACGTGGCAGTGGCGAATCTCTCGTCGGCGAGCGCGGAGCACCTCTTTGCGTCGGAGAACGCGATTCGCGAGGGCGACTGGCTGCGGCTGCGCAACTTCAAGTGGGGCGCGACCCGCCTCCACGACCCGCTCTTTGGCCGCATCTACTTCTCCGTTCAACCCAGCCGAAGCGACTTGGCGCGTATCACGCGTCTCCCGCCGTTCGCGCTGGACGCCGTCCGCGCGCAGCAGGAACTCGATCGCGCGCTGCAGGCCCTCATGGAGGACGACGAGATCCCCAGAGACGCCTCCGACCCGAAGCGCACGCGCGAGCTGCCGCCAGCAGAGAGCGAGGGGGAGGCCGACACCGCCCGCAGAAGGCGCACCGCCGCCGAGCGAAACCCACGAGCCGGCCTGGAGGCAGCCCCCGAGCGGGAGGAAGAAATTGAGGAGTGCGCGGCCGCGGAAGCGCCAGAGGAGGCTGCGGGCAGGGACGAAGCTGAAGACGACTCGAGGTGAGACCTACAAAGATAGAGAGACAAGCCAATTCAGATTCTTTAGACTGCGAGCGGACAACAGCAAGGAGACGCGCGGCTACAGGTCCTGTGTGCATGTGCATCCTCGTCCTCTCTACCCTTTTCCAGGCTCATCCTTGCCCTCAGTTTCGTCTGTGTCTATCGTCTCTGCAGCCCGCTCTCTGGCGGCTGCGCGCCGCACACGCGCTTCGAGCTGTTTGTTCCGCAAGAGCTGCTGGACGCACACGGCTCCCGCGTCCCGGTTTACGAACGCATCGACAGCCTCGTCGCTTCCTCGTCGCGCGTGAGATTCAAACCCGCCAGAGCCGAGGCCTGCCCTCTGCGTATCCACGGAGACAACATGCACATATCTATCTATACCTACATCTATCTATATCTATCTGTTTCTATCTAACTATATCTATCTGTTTCTATCTATCTCTGTCCATATGTATCTATCTCCACATTATCGCTGTCTGTGCGCGGGTCAGCGTGTGTTTAAAAGGCCTCAGGATCCTCTTCCGCATGTGTCTGTATGCCTATCCGCCCCTGGAGCCCATGCGCGGTTCTCCGCGCGGGAATAGGCACGTCTACTCCAGCCTCTCCCCCGTCTTGGTTCGCCGTGTAAAGGCTGGTGCCGAGCGAAGAAGCGTGGCAGGGCAATCCTACGCGTTTGCAGTATGTGCGTTTTTCTCCCGTACGCTGCAGCCGGCGTCTTCCGCTCGTCGCTCGCGCGAAGGCCCGTTCCTGCTGAAGGCGATGCATGTCCTCGGTCTCTGTGCGGCTCCCCTCGCGGCCGAGGCCTCGCTGGAGAGCGGCGCGACAGTCGACATCGCAGACCCGCGGACGTGGGTGGTGGTGCAGTGTCTGCTGTGCCGCACGTCGCGGCGCCTCTCGGCGCGAAGGCCCCGCCCCCCCGGCGGCGAAGACGCAACGGGCCGCCGCGCTGCGGCGGCCCGCGCCGCGCACCATGGGAGGAACGCCCGAGGGAAGCGCGCCGCTCAAGAGGCCGCGCGAAGGAGCGACGAGGAGACGACAGACGACCACGAGGAGGTCCTGTGGTGCCCGACCTGCAAGCATCGAGACTCCGCCATGCTCGTCGTCATGTGAGAAAAGGCACCCGACAGCTGAAGGGTTGATTCAGCGCTGAAGGGGGGATGGGGGGGGGGGGGGGGGGGGGGGGGGGGGGGGGGGGGGGGGGGGGGGGGGGGAGTCGGGGGCGGGCGTGGCAGGATAGTGCGGGAGAACACAGTGTATCACTCGGGTCGGTGGCTGTCGGCTGTTTCGGAGTGGGATTTTGTGAACACGTTTTGTCAAGCGACTGGCGCACTCTCTCTGTGCGCACACCTCGTGCGTGCGCCTGAGATTTGAAGACGCTCGAGAGGCGCTTTCACGAGTTTGTTTCGTCTGCGCCTCCGTGGCTGGCGTCGTGGGCCTTCAGGTACGATTTCCATCTGCACCTCGCGGACGCAAATGGAACGTCTCTCGTCGTTCAAGTCAAGGATGCCGTCGTAAGTGTGTTCTTTTACTGGCGCAGAGGGCCAGACGCTTCCACCCGAGCCGACAGTTTCAGTTAGCCAATAGATGTGAAAGCACGTAAACAACTCTTGACGGTACACGCATGCCCAGAGGCGTCCTCTCTGTATCTGCTCTCTATTAATATATATATATATGTATTAGCTTTTCTGCCAATAGTAGTGTATGGGCTTGCTCACATTTCGCTATATCTATATATATATATATATATATATATATATATATGTAGGCGTATAGCAGGGAGGATATTAGTGCCTTTCCATAGTGTCAACGCAGCAAAATGCCTCTCGTTGTGCGTTGTGTTTGCACATTTCCTTTTTTTTTCTTCTGGGCAGGGTCGGCGGTTTCGGTGCGCCAGCGAGCGCGGCATCAGTCCATTCTTCGCGGCCACCGACCGCGGCGCGCAAGAGTTGCTGCAGGCCGTGCTCCGAGGCTTGGTCAGCGAAGCTGAGCAAGAGGAAGAAAGCTCGAGACCCAGAGAGCGGAAAAGGGGCCTTTCGAGCCCGCAGAAGAGGCGAGGGAGGGCCTCCGCGTCGTCCGCAGACGGCGCGAAGGACGACGCGGAGGCGGACGCGGAGGCAGACGCGGCGGGAGGAGCGAAGAGCGACCAGGAGGGAGGCGACGGGGCATATCTCATTGGGAGCTCCAGCAGCAGCGAGGAAGAAGAGGGAGAAATTCAGACGCAGAGCCTTGTGGGGCGGAAGTACATGCGCCGGAGGAAGCATCTGAAGGCAGGCTTGGCGGGCTCGAGAGGGGGCGAAGCATGCAGCGGCCCTTCGGCGCCGAGCGAGCAAGAAAACAGCAAGCAGAGCCACGCGCCGCGTGCGCACAGAGAGAGAGAAGAGGAGGAAAATCAGAAGAAAAAACGTGGCCTCGGGCGCCACGACCTGCTCGTCGTGCGCCGGTGGGCGGAGGAAGCAGCCGAAAGCGACAGAGTGTTCGAGAATAGCGGAGCTGCGACTTGGGTGGTGACGGGAGCAGAGATCCGACGCGCGTAGCCTCCACTGCAGCACTGGCAGGGCTGTGAGAAAGCGAAAATAAGGTTTTTCGGCCCGAAAACTTGAATTGAGACTGCGGGTTTAGACACAAACGGAGGAATTCAAAGTGAGACAGCGACGATACTACGCGTGTGAATAACAAAGGAGGGTAGCGCAGAGCTGCGAATGGATACTGGCGAGTCTGAATTGTGTTGCCGCCGTCTGGCTTCTCAGTTTTATGGTAAACGAAAGGAGTTCTCTCCTTCAACACAACAGACGCTTGTCAATGTGCGAATGTAAGAAACACGGGCTCTTAATTTTTTTAGCCTTGGTGGCGGTGAAGTCGCCTTGGAATCCGGCGGTGAGCAGAAACAAAAGGGAAGAACGAAAGCACCCAAGGCTCTTTACCGCTAGCCTACGCTTCTGAGGCTCCTCAAAGATCCTTTTTCGGTTCGCCTTCCTTCAGCGCACGAAGCCCAAGAGGGTGATTCCTCGTTGTAGGCGGAGGATTTAGACAGAGCACAACATGTCTGTGTGCGTAAATGAAGCACTGTGGAAAAAGAAAAGGCTCAGCTCCACAGTTGCATACGCTAAACCGTCGAGAAGGACGTTGCTGGGCAGCCCCCCCCCCTCCCCCCGCGACCAGCCCACCGGGCTCCTGTTGAAACTGAAGGATGTTTAGGCTGTCGAGGGACATCGTATGCTGATGAAACTGTAAGCCATAGTACGGTTGTCTTCTCATGCACAGATCTTATAAACTATGGCATCGAATAGCGACACGATGTGTCGACTGCGGGTTTAAAGTTAAGACTTCCGTCACTCGGTGGCAGCTTCGTTCTGCCCCAGCAGAGCGTGCTCGGCGACTGAGAAGTCTCACACCGTAAATGTTCAGCAGTGGCGAAGCACTCCGGATTGACTGTCACCTATGCGCTGCTGCATCCCGCCGTGTCGTTTCACGGCGCGGGACAGGAGCGCCGGCTTCCTTTTGAAGGAAGCAAAAACTGAAAACTAATAAAGGCAGAACTGGCTACGACACACAGCCTAGTACCTCCCACCTGCGCGCAGCCGAGAATGTGCGTGTTGGTGGTGAGCCGTGGGTGCGCTTCGCTGTGTTTGCCTCCCTGCCGCAGAGGCGAGGCGGCGCGGTTGCAGCCGTAGTAGGGATCCCCAGTTGACTGGGTTCGTCTCCAGAGATTGAGAAAGGCTTTTCTTCTCTCGAAGACGGAAAGATCGACAGAAACGAAAACAACACATCCATGAAGAGACTTCAAGATGAGAAGAGCGGCTGTACGTATGCACACATGCAAGCATATGCAGCTACACACAGGGTCAGTTGTCCACTACCGGATGAATTCACTCAAGCACAACTCCCTTGCGACCGACGCCTCAAGCAATGAAAACATCCTTCCCCGATGCGCCTACTCTTGATCGCCTCGTCGTCTCTTCGGCCCCTTCACAATGCTCCAGCCACGGTACCCCTCCTCCCGCGTTTCATCTTTCCGGATCTTTTGCCTCAGCGACAAGAGAAAGAGAGACAAGACACAGAGGGCGTAGGAATGGCTGCAGGGCAGACGCAGAAAGCGAGGCGAGTCGCTCGCGTCTGCCCCCCTGCCCACTCTTCTGCATGGCTCTTTGAAGAGGAAAAGCAGCACAGCAAGAAGCCTCGCCACGCGCGGAGTCGGTCTCCCGAGGTCTCCCTCGCGCCTTCTACCAGGGTGGTCGGTAGAAGAGCAGGGCCCACAAGCAGGCAGCAAGCTCGGGTCGCACGCGTTGGTCCAGATTCTTCCCGCTTCTCGTGCGACACCTCCCTCTCCGTTTCGTCTGTGGCTTCCTCTTCAGCGTCTCGGGCGCGACACCTTTGGCGCTTATCTGTAGCGGCGGAGCTGGAGAGCTTGCCTCTTCTTCCAGCACGCGCGTCTGGAAGGGCGGAGGCGCGCAGCACCGAAGCCCTTGGTGCGCAAGCCGCGGTACTTCTTGCCCGCAGACGTCAGGCCTCTGCACTCTCTGTGCTTCATGACAGGCTTGCAGATCCAGTTGATGCGCGGGTCGTTGCGGATCGCATTGTGGGCGGGGTCCACAAGGATAACTTCGTAGTACTTGTAGACGGCGTCCTGACCAACCCAGTAGCTGTTCAGCACGCGCAGACCTCCGCAGATCTTGCGTCCAACCTTCTCCTCGGCGACGGCGCGCAAGTTGCGAGTCGACTTCTGCTTACGAACACCTGAAGAAGGAACAAGCCAAAGAAACGGAAGGAAACCAGTCAACCACTTGCTCTAACTATGACGCCGCAGATCCACAGTCTGCAAGCTACAGGCGAATGCGAGCGAGTCACTCACGCATACATCGCCTGATCCTGCAAGCCTTCGGTGCCTGGAGGACCTCTGCGGCAGTACTGAGTACCCCCCTCATGGCTAACACTGATGGGACTGTGAGTTTGAAAGGTGCCGGCGTGCTTACCCTGGTTTTTCGGCTTTCCGTAAACAATGCCCTTGTGGACTTGCTTCTTTCTGTCTCCTCTTCTGACACGCACGCGGTAGATGACGAAGCCCTGCTTCTTCTTGTACCCGAGGCGACGCGCCTTATCAGGGCGAGTGCTCTGCGTGCAGCGGTGCACAGCGGGGAGCTGGCGGTACTCCCATGTGCGCACACGGAGAAGAAAGCGCAGCACGTCGGACTGCTTCTTCTTCCAGAGCTCCTCCAGATATCTGAACGAAACGCGAAAACCGAGAATGCGAAAGAGTGCATCACTGCCGACCACGCTCCCTAACGACAACTCACCCCACACAGCTGAGGCCTTCCATTCATTCGAGGAGCCGCAGCATCACCCAGAAATCACCAGTCCCGCTGGCAGCATGTGCACGATGAAAGCGCCTTGAACCCTCCGCAACGCGGAGGAGATCAGTGCCTCATGACGCGCGAAACGCACGTCGATGCTCTCGTTCCCCCCTCAGCAAAGCAGCGTAGTAGCCATTCAGTCCATGAAATGCAGCCAGAAAACACGCCAGTAGCGCCTACTGCAGATGCATCAGGCCCGCGCCGACAGCACCTTCGACGGTACGCTCTCTCGCACCACTGTCAGTGAAGCAGCCGTGACCAGCTGCCTGACAACAGTTGCCCGCGTTTTTCTCGAGTGTCAAGCGAGACAACGAGAGTGAGTGACCGACAGGAGGAAGGACATCTGCGACGTTCCACACACGGGAATTTCGTATGGAAAGCAGACAGCGTGGGCGTCGGCAACAGGATGCGTGCAACGTGTGTGCAGGGCGGATGTACCCACCCTCGCTTGATCGGTCCCGGCGACAGCACAGCAGAGCCACTTGCGAGGTAGACCCCAAAGAAGCGAAAAACAGATGTGATGCGAAACTCAGAGAGAAAATCTCCGGTGTAGCACCCTAAACTCCCCGACAAGAGATGCCGCTGGGGTCCCGCATCATTGGAGCTACCACGACCGACCCCAACCGACGACCGCTCCGAGAGAATCTACCATGGAAAGCTACAGAAATGCACGAAACTTCTGCAGACGCAAACCGAGGAAAGAGAATAATCTTGCCCCCCGAGTGGCGCGCGGCGGCGCTTTCGGAGGCGCTGCCGTCCGGGAAACGAGAGAACAAACGCTCCCGGGCAGTCGAGGCATGGGAGAAACTCCGAGGAGTGGACGCTTCCTTGCTAGGCCCAACCATTCCTCAAGAAAAGGCAGCATGGACCCAATCCCAGCACAGCCGTCGGACGAGAGAATCGAAATCGCACGAAAACGACGGTAAAACCTCAGTTTTCCCTCCCCACAAACCGGGGTTCGCTGCTCTGCCGACAGTGCGAAGGAAAACTCTGCCGGGTTCTGTAGGGAAGAGACTCACTTGTAGGCTCCCATTTTGTCTGTCCGGAAAGGCTCACGAAATCAGAGAACGCGCCGTCCTTTCACTCGATAAAAAACTCAGGGAAGAGAGAAGTAACCCCCGGTCTCGCGCGTCATGCATTCCTCGTCGTGTGGAAGAGAGAGCGGCTCCATTCCTCACACTGGGTCGTCCGCCCCGCTCGCCGAAAAATTCTCGCTGTCGCCGCCTGCAACCGGAATATAAGCCAGACCCTCCACGCATGCATGCCAGCCTGCAGGCAGACCCGCCGGCGCACACTTGGGAGCTCCAGAGTCTACCGGTAGGAACTCGCGCGTGCGATTCAACACACGAAAGATCCCACCAAGACGAGCGTGTCTCGATCCGTCGTTAGCGGAGCCAGCGAAAAAAAAAAAAACCGTGCATGCACCGCGTTGCTCGCCTACTGCTGACCTTGTCGACTCTCGCGCCAGCGCCGCGGAATTGCCCTGCAAGTCAGGTTCGGTATTCGTAATGCGGAACCAGAAAGGAAGAGACAGATGCGAGGGAAGCCCCTGTTAGTGGTTTAGGGGAATCTCTCCTCCTTCGACTTCTCGGCTGATGCGTGTGTAGTTCACGCTTGGCTCGAGCAGCAGCGTATGCACATCTCGCGCATGTTGTCTTTAGGCGCCTGCAAGCCAGCCCCGCAGGACCGGCTGTCCTGTTGTATTTCCTCATTACACAAGAGAGAGTGTTTTCCATTCTTTGTTTCCGTGGCTTGTTGAGGCGAAAGTAAATACGGCCCCGGCTTCCGCTAGTTTCGTCGATTTGCAAGGTATTGCTCTCTTCTCCAGCCAATCCTCTGATTCCGGAGAGCGTCTCACTTTGTGTGCCCGTCCCGCGTGCTGTTCGCGCGCATTTCTCTGGGGAGTGATGCAGCCACAACTCTATTATTCTCCATTCGTTCGCGTGCATCGCAGCATATCGCTATTTGTGAGTGTTTAAATGTATACAGATATATGTGGGGATGGTCGAATACTTAAGTCGACGCAGATGCATGAACGTGCTCATGTACTAGGGATTGATTTAGAGGTCCTGATTTCCCTCTGAGACTCAGCCGCTGCCAGCAGAAGGAGCCATCCCTCCAGGCTTTACGCTCTTGGCTGTCTTTCACCTTCTACCTGTTTTTGCCTTGCAGAAGGAAATTAAACGCTGAGTCAACAAAATGAAGAAGGACGGCAAGGAAGCGAGTGCCTGCGAAGAAGCTGTCGCAGAAGATAAGATGGAGGAAAGCCTAGAGGGGGATCGACGCAGAAAGCGCGGAGAGGAGGCCAACTGCGACGAGGCGCCGTTCGAGAGCGAATCGAGCGGCGATGAAGATGATGGAGACGAAATCCAGCTGATTGCTAGAACCAAAGAGGAGCTGCTGAGACAGGGAGAGGACGACGAGGACGAGGACGATGAAGACATCACAGTAAGGGCGCGCAGGGGTCCGTTGTTTTTCTACCTTGTTTTCTTGCCGTCACGCAACGCAAGCTCCCGCCAGGGCAAGAATCGAGGCGTACGGAGATGGGTCTTTTGTGGCTCACAGCGCGGCTCCAGATGGACTAGAATCCTCTCCGCAAGCGCGGACTCTAGTCACACCTCACACAGATCTGCATATGCATATATATATCTAGATAGATAGATGAACAGATAGGTAAAACGGTAGAGAGATATTATGATCTGCATATATATATATATATATATATATATATAGATATGCAAATCTAGATCGATCGATAGATAAATAGGTAGGTTGCTAGTGCTTTTTAGCAAATCTGTTCCAGCGTCTGGCAGGGAGCAGCACGCGTGAACGGTTGGGCCAGAAAAAGGCGGCAAGTTGGACCTATTTGGATTCCGTGCGCCAGAGCCAAGTGGCTCTGCTTTGCTCCACAGGAGACTGTTCAAGCGTCCTTCGGCCTGTTCGATCCGCACGAGGAAGCTACCGACGCCGTCCTTTCTCTCCTGCGCCAATCTCGTCTTGACACCCACTTGAAAACGCCATCACGCGATCTGCATGCCCTGGCTGAGACCATCGCCAACCAGGTACTTGACCAGTTTTCATAGTCCGTTTGCTCACCACAGTGAGAGGAGAGGAGGTGCGGGGGCGGATTGCCTGCTCGCTGTCCTCTCAGCGTTGTTCTAAGGAGGTATCTTGCGGGTCATTCTTCTTCGCCCCTGTGCTTTTCCCCTTTTTCTCTGCGTCATAGCTTCATCTCATGTCTCTTGCTGCCCGACTCGGGCTCTGGGTCCTTCCTTGCTTTGGAGTTTTATAAGGCGCTCGCGCCGAGGGCAGTGCAAGTCTTTTTGCCGCGAAAATGCTTCCTGTGCGGCTCGTAGTGGACTGTCAAGTTCTCGCTCGTGGAGCGTGCAGATGCCCCTTCTCTGCCTGCTCCTTTTCCTCTTCAGGGCAATGTGGGCTCTCTGCTGAAGGCGGTAGAGGACGAAGAGGGAGAGCAGGGCGAGGCCAACGAGAGGAACGCCGAGGACGCCTCTGCGGTCGTCGGGTTCCTCTCTCTGCTTTCGCTGCGTCAGTATCCTGAGGCAACCAACGTTTTCAGAGATGCATTTCTCCGCCTTGCAGGGTAGGCGCAGACTCGAACGCGGGGTTGCGGAAGGCAAACGTGTGACGGGGGAGAGAAAACACGCAGAGAGAAAGACGACTGCCGCGAAGGAGAAAGCCTCAGACGGACGAACGACCGCGGGAAAAAAAAGCCGTGCTGTCTCGAAGTTAATAGCTAACAAGTGGCACTGTCGAGGCTCTGCTCAAGAAACAGTTTAAAGTAGGAAAGTTTATGCGTCTTCCTATTCCACTTTTAATTGACGGCCGGAGACAACACTGCGATCTAGTCATCGCCTGGCCTCGGCCGGCTGGAACGAGCTAGATTGACGGGAAGATGAAATTATGTCTTTCGGTCGCTGCTGCGTATGTGAAGGTGTCTGCCTTCTCTCCTCGCACGCACCATCGCTTACGCCGCTTTACGGCATCAGTGAAACGGTGACGAAGGAAAAACTGAAGCAGTCAGAGGGAGGCGAGGCAGAGGGGGCAGCGCGGCGTCTGGTGCTTTGTGTGGCAATCCATTCGAGGTTCGTGTGTTCTGCGTCTGCCCTCAGCGAGCACGCTTCAGCTGACGTCAAGGCGAAGCTCGGTAAGGGTGCTGGCGTTGCTGGCAATTTTAGGCCTGCAAGCACCTTGGCGACTTTTGCTAGGCAGGGCGTTGTTACGTGTAGGCTTCAATGGGCCGTCCAGAGACATGCGTGTCGTGCCAGCGCGTGCGAACCTCCGCTGAAAGCCTTCAAGATGTGTCGCGTGCGCTCGTAAGACACGGGTGTTTAAGGCAGGGAACAAAATCGCGTAGAGAGTGAAGCACAGCCCACATCCAGCGTCGTGGGGGAGGTGTCAAGTCTGCACACGCTGTAGACGTCATTCATTTGATTCATTCGCCCAGCCGGGTTCTTTTCTGTCTCTGCGATTTGCAGAGGCGATCCTGAAGCCCTCTGAGGAGAGCGCGGCCGGGAGCGCGAATACCAACTGCGGCTGGCTGGTAAAGGAGCGGCTGAGCAACACGCCGCCGGCGCTTGTCCCCAGCATGTTTTCTTCGCTTCTCGAAGACATTGCGTGGAGTTTGACTACCGAGGAGATGGAGGAGGAGGAACGGCCCTTCTATAACTACACGCACGTCGCCGTCCTCACAAAGTGAGGCGCGGGGAAAGACAGGCCAAGAGAGGAAGTGGGCGGACGGATTTCTCGTGGAAAGTCGAAATTTCGGACAGGGAAGTAGGTTGGTTTTGTCTTGTTCATTTCATGTGTTTTTGAAAACGAGGGCACTTTACACCCAGGAGCGACTCAGAGACGTTTTGCGGACAGGCTGCCTCAGAGTTCGCGGGGACAACGCAGTCACTGTTTGGTTTTTTTTTTCTCTGTTGTTTTTGTGGCGGTAGAGTATACAAGGAGGCGGATGCAAGCGCGGCGGCGACGGCGTCGAAGAAGGCGAAGGGCGACGAGCCTTTAGGTGAGCTTCAGCATTCAAGAATCTCTCTTTGCGTTTGTTCAAGGTCGTGTGTAGTAAGCGGGGACGTGCCACGAGCTATAGGCGGACGGACCCATGCGTTGGGAGCAGAGACGACCGAGTTTCTGCGTTGTTGCCCTTTGATAAGGTGTGCAGGTGCTTTCTGCATCGCTTGGAGCTTGTCAGCGTGTACAGTAAAGCGCGGCGGAAGGCGGTGCGCGTTGGAGAAGTTTTGTGAAGCATCGTAGCGGGTCTCAGTGAGAAGCCTTGCGTGTGGCAGTGTGAACGTACTGTCCTCACGATGTGCAAATTGACGCGTGCGGCGTCTGAGGCGTGGCCTTGCTTTGTAGGCTTCAAACCCTTCTTTCCTCATCCCGAGGATGAAGAGCTGCTGAAGGCTGCCACGGCCTTCTTTACGTACCCCACGGGGTCGTCGGTGAGTTCCGAACGAGTCTTGGCTCCACGCCGCGGCCCGCTTCCTGCTTGACTCTTTCAGGGGAGCGAGTCAGAGTTGGGGTTTAAGCGTGCCTAAATCACGTGAAGAGTCTTTCATTATTTTCATGATTGCAGTGCGCGAGGCGTCCCGTTACCGCTGGTGTTCTCTCAGCGTTTGTATGTGTGTGTATGTGGACGCACGTTTCCACACTCGTGGCTGAATACACCCTTGCGCTTCTCTTTCTGCCGTTGCCTCGCCTTCCTCGCTGGCGACAGCAATTGAGGCGTATATATATAGTATATATATCCGTGTAGTCGGGTGTCTGTAGAAACTACCCCCCACTGCACTGCTTAAGACAGCTAAAAGTGTGGGAGTTCAACATCTCACTAGACTACAATTATTCCCATCTCGGCGTTCAGCGCCGTTTGAGTCTCCTCGAATTCACCTCTTGGCGTATTCAGGCGCACACCGCGGTTCATGTGTTTGTTTCGTGTGGTTCCGTGTAGGTCCGCGTCGCCCCTGTGCCAGACCAGGCGAACTCGCGAGACTCGCGCGAAGGCAAAAGCCAGAGCGAGAAGCGGGAGGATGACGCAGCGGCGAGCGGCTCTCAAGTCCGCGCGTGCCCGGAATATCTTCTCTTCTTCGTGATGCCTTTCGAGAAGCTCAGTAAATGCACAAAGGCCATCGAGCGCCAAGCGAGTCTGCAGGTCTCCTCTTAGAGCTTTGCTCTTTTCGTGAACGATTCAAATCAGCAACTCTCTCTCTGATTGGAATACCGCCGACTGTATCTCAGTCGTGTAGGAAACGACGCAGCGGTGACTGCACGGTTCTACCAGACGAAATAGCCGCCCTTTTCGGCGGAAAGGGTCACACGCGCTTGACCTCAAAGTGCGTGGACAGAAATGCGTGCTCACATCCAACACGCACTGCGATTATCGTGGATTTTTGTGCGCGAGCGCGAAGCCTCAACGCACATTTAACTGTGGACGGCACTGGTAGGCTTGATCGAGAGATCAAGAAAGAAAGCGGAAAACTGCTCGCCAGCTCGGTTCTTCGAGCTCTCACGAGGGTTTTTCTGTCTCGTCAGCTGGGTACTACGAATATGTATAGATAGGTCTCAACTATTTAGATCCCCCAAGACGCTCTCTCGTGTAGTAGTTTCAGCATTGGCTTGCTTGTCCTGGTATCCATGGATTTGCCACTTGCAAATAAAGCCCGAGCAAACCGATTCGCTGACGAGTCGGTTTGCTCGGGCTTTATTTGTAAGCGGCAGTAAGACAATTTGAAAAATTCTAGCGTGAGCGCCTCAGAAAAACCACATGCGTTCCGCCAACTGCGGCATCCGCCGCGACACCAGCGAACCATTTGAAGGTCAGTGCGAGGAAACGCACTGCAGCGTGCTCCGGCGCGTCTGCGTCGGGAAAGGTTACCTAAAAAGGAGATTTCAGCAGTTACACCCGCGTTTGGGGCTTGGTGTGCGAAGGCAAGCGACGATGACTCGATACGGATTCCCTTAGCTGTTTTAGACACGGAGGATTTCGACCGTTCAAGGTACTAGGTGCGGCTTACTCAGGCGCGATGTGGCGCGCGCGCGCCACATCGCACCGGAGAGGACTCGAGGCCGCCCTCACCCGAGCAGAAGTGAGCTTCGAGAGATATTAAAGGCAGAAATTCGAGAAGGTGTTATATGTGTGGATGCACGACAGCCGCAAGTGCCTTGATTCCTTTTTTCCACTCTGTCTCCATGGCGAAGCAGTGACTGGGCTGAGCTCCGTGACGCTCGCACAAATTTTGGAGGGGCGGGAAGCCCTTCAGTGGGGTTGCGCAGCAGGCGCCGCAGAGGCGCGAGGCGAGACTGAAATCGACTGGCGCGTGCGCGGACTCCTGTCAATAATTTCTTTCCATTTTACCCTGAAGGTGACAGGCAGGAGAGGCAGCGCACACGCACGAAGGCTCACGCGAAGTCCTCTTTCGGCTGATCCAAGAGTCCGCCTCGCGGAAAACAGTGACTTGGTTGTGCGTTCCAGTGAAGACTCGCTCTCTCGACAGGAGCGAAGGTGGGTACATGCAAAGAAAAGAATACAACCCAAGTTACAGCTTTCCCTGTCAGTCCTTTGCTGCATTCTAGGATTTGAATGCACGCATCAGCATCAGAAACGGATCCCACCAGTAGTGCATTTCACCTGACGAGGTGACCTCTCGACCCCTACGTATAAATATATATACTCTGAACCCTATATGCAAATATATACATATGCATACGCATATGTGTGTATGGGCGTGTACCCATGTGTGTATGGGTGTGTGCGCTCGCCTGTCCGAACCGTTAACGATTGAGCTTCCATATTTACACTATTCAGCTCGCTTGCGGGAGCAAACGCTTCAACTGCAACTAATTTCCTAGGCCGTTTCAAGTTTTCGGAGCTTCGCTCGGTCGCGAAGTCTTATTCAAGCAGAAGGTGGCGCATGCATCCAGCTGGAGCGCTCTGTAGTGTGTGAAATTCCCGCGAGGCGACTGGTCCCCACAGTTCCGCTCGATTTCTCTCCTACCGGTTTTTGTGCAGCTGCGTCGCGCGGTCGCCGAGCTGCGCTGGAAACATCAGCGCGAGGCTGTTAAAGAGCGGTTTGCAGATGCCGTCTGAAACACGAAAACACGCTCAGAATGCGGAGTGCAGTGCCAGGCGGCCCCCCTGCCGACTGGCGGCGCAGGCGCTTGAGGCGAGCTCCTTCTCTGATGCTTCGGACTGGCTGGCATGCTTGTTTGGCAGCGTTTATCCCCTGTCCACCGCCGCGGCTGCGAAAGGGTGCAAGGAAAGACTTTCCTCGGTCTCTTTGTTGGGCAAGCGACTGGGGGCGGCGGCGCCTCTACGCGCGCACGTGAGGCTGCACGTCTGTGGGCGTTTGAAAGCTTGTCCTAAATCCTCCTCACCGATGAACCCAATTTGGCATTTCGCCACGTTGTACGCGTCGAAGTGCTGAAAGTTGGGCATGAACGGCGCGAAGCCGCTGGATTCTTCCAACTTGTTCTGAGAAAAGAAAAGTTAGAGGGTGGGTGTTTCGCTCAAGTCGAGCCTCAGTGTCGTGCGACAGAAGTGACGCCTCAGCAATCCACGCATCCGCATGCCATCGACTGCCGGCAGTGCTCGCCTTCCCCGCAAGCTCGTCACAATATTCGCAGACCTTCCCGAGGGCACACAAGCGGCGCGCGAAAGAGGCTTAAACCGGCGTCGGGGGTCGTCTTCAGAAAGGAACGGCGCCCGACAAGGTTGTACAGTTCTGTATCGCGGATCATTTGTACAGGAGACTATAGCTACTTCTTAAGTGATAATAGCGTTACTTGGCCTAGCGATGATCTTTACGTTCTTAACTCCCGACACGGAGATGCCTCTGAAACCGACCGGCGCCGCGGCTTTACCCGTCCGCTCCGCCCCCATCCCCCCGCCCAGCGCCTTCTCTCCCGCCGTTCTGCGCGGCTCGGCTCGCCACGTCCTCCCTCAGCCCTTCAGCCCGCCCTCCCCGCCGCCTTCTTTTCTGAGTAGCCAGCCGCGCGAGTCACACGGCTGCCGCTCGGCGCTGGGGCATGCGTCCCTTGGCGTGTGGGAATTCGTCTCTGGCGGTTTCGCTGCTTACCTGCTGATGGAATTCGTCGCAGGCGCGGAAGGCCCAGTCGCGGCAGATGTCGAAGTTCATCATGGGGTTGCTGATGTCCGCGGCATGCAGCAGGAGCCCCTCCAGGTACGATTTTGTCAGCGTGACGATGATGCCCTCCGCGAGAACCATCTCGCCCTGAATCTTCGCCTGCAGCTTGGCCACGACGTCAAAGTGCTTCGCCATGTCCGTCCACAGAATCGCACTGATGATGCGCTTGCGAATAGGGGAGAAGCTCGCCGGCGAAAGCGAGCAAAATACGTTGAACGCCGGATTCCTGTCGGGAGGGCAACAAAGCGGAAACGCAGCAGTCAAGGCCGCATGCAGACGCACATGTGACTCCACGGGCCGACGCCCGTCTGCCGACACAAATTCGCAAATCCCTCCATCTAGTCATCGGGGGCCATACATTCGTCTGTCTGAATATTACTACTCGCGGTTGTTGTATACATACGGAGCTAAAAAACACACTTCGGCGCATATACCAAAGCTCGTACCCTACGGTCTAACCTCTACTATATATATATATATATATGTAAATATATTCATGTGTATTCGTATGAGGATACATGTGTGGCTGTGCTGGACGAGCTTGGAGAGGACAGCTCCCGACACACGCTGAGTCACGCGTTCGTTTTATTGGAACGCACTCAAGTAGGCGTTTGTGCATAGGGCGTGCAGACATGTGTGCGAATCGAGCTTCAAGCGTTCCTTATACGAGTTGTATTTGAGCATGTAGGCACCCAGGCACGCCGCCGCCCCTCCCCCCCTCCCCCGCTTGGAAGTCGATGCCTTCGTGGATTTACGTGTTTCTCGGTCTGTAAGTGTAGCAGGGGAGAAAGGTGAGTGCCCCATCGTGGTGCGAAGTAGGACTGCGTGAGCTAGACTGCCTTGAAGTCGATGCAGAGGACAGCGGGGAGACTGGTTCTTTTGCACTCAAGAGACCTTGCCTGAGGATTTGGAAGAGGCTCGCGGCGTGGTAGTTTTCGAGGACCGACACGTTCTGATAGATCTTCGACGGCCAACTGAAAACAAAAGGCCCGGCACCTCCAGGCTCCACCGACCTTCATGCGGTCGCTCATAGTGTCTTCCCTTCGCGTCGGCGGAGGTGAACGGGACCACATAGCTAGGCTCCTCCTCGAAAAAAAAGAACTCCGAAGCCCCGCCGCACAGCTTCCAAACGTACACCAACGTGTGTCGGTGTTTCTCTCGCAGAGCGCTGAAATTCTGTGCTGGCGGGCCACTGGGAAAGATCATTCCCATCTTTTGCGTGGACACGCGGCCTCGTCTCAAAGTCATACTCCCCGTCCTCTGCGCCGCTGTGTGCGCAGGCGCGGAGGAGCGCCTCCCCCCGGGTGTCTCTTCTCGAGTTCGCTTCACATCGGTTTGCTTCGCGTCTGCGTCGCTTTCTCTGCCTCCGGTGTGCGCGGCCTGCCGCCTTCGAGCTCGCGTGTATCCGTGCTTTCGCCTCGGCTATTTGTGCGTCCAAGCGCCTGGTAGTCCTGACATTGCGTCTTCGTCTTCAGGGTCCTAGGAACTATAATGTCCTTGTTTATTCGATAGACACTATGTTACACTTCCAGAACTGGGAGTCCTCGGTTTTTACGAAGCAAACGCTTGAGCCCACGAGGGCGTGGTTTCGGGTTCGTGTCACCCCAGATACTCATCTGGACCCACGAAGGACAACTGCCCCTCTCGCGCGCGCGTCGTGCTTCGTAAGGTTTTCTTCTTTCCTTTCTCGCGTATGTGTCCTATCGCGTGTGCGTGGTGCGGTTGCGGCTGCGTGTTGCGCTTGCTCCCGGCACTCCAAGACCGGACGTTGCAGGTCCTTGTTCACCGAATCCAATTCGTGCTGTGTTCACGCGTGACCATCACGTCAACCGCACTAGCAGAGCCTAGTTACGACGGAAGCTGCAGTCCGGCTCACCAGTTGAAGCGGGTCATGAAGAGGTTGTTGGCGCCCGGGTGACCGATGTCGTGACCCAGCGCCGCGACTGAAAGCACCAAGTAGTCGATCGGAGTGAACTGCGCCGCGACGTCCGGCAGCGCGAGCAACAGACACAAAACCTGCACATCCGGAGCCGCACGTGGAGAGGAATTCGGAGACGTCGCGCGCGTCGAAACCGGAAAAGCTCCGCGCTGCCGCTCCAGCGAGCCGCCAAAACGAGACTGCAGCCACGCCCCACGAGGGGCGACACTCAGAGCGCCAAGAAGCAGCCTCATGCCTCAAACGTCGAAGGCTCTATGCGTTCGAAGAAAAATCGCCAGAAAGCGAAAGGCAGATTGATAGAGACACGCGCGCATGGGCGCTTCTGAAAACTGGACCGGAGCCTCTGTTGACGCCCAACACACATCGGCCTCCGTGGCCAGGAGAGCTAGATCGAGCTGTGAAATCTTTACGTGTATGCGTGCATTGGTGGATTTTATATGACGCGTGTGCCTCTGGTCTGTCGGCTGTCCAAGTCTACATATTCACATGAACGCGTTTATGCCTACGTTCCGCATATGCACATGCATATCAAATGCATAGGGAGGCTCATGATCGTGTGCAGCGACGAGCGCATCAAACACGCGCCTCCTTGCAAAGCATGGAGGCCGGCAAATCTCGCAGAAAATTCTCTCCTTTTGAGAACCAGCTGCGAGAGGCAGCCAGGCACGAGAAGACACTTTCTAGATGTGCGGCAAACTCATTTTCGCGTCGCCGCATTCCTGGTGGCAGTTCTCGAACTCCGAATGCAGGCGCCTCGAAACCGCCCTCTAGTTGGAGAAACTTCACAAAGAGTCACCTGTGCGACGTTGAGCGCGTGGTGAAAGTTGTGATAGGGGTTGGGTCGGTAGTTTTTATAGATCGCGACGGAGAACGCCATGATGACTTGGCCGGGAATTTCCAGTTTCGCTTTCGATGCGAACTGACTGAGTAAGTCTCTGAACGCGAGAACGTCGGGAAAACGAAAAGCGCACAGGCTCGCGATCGCTCCACCGCTGAAGAAGACGTCGCGCTTCAGCTCTCACGGCGCGCTATCCCAACGCTAAACCATAAGCGCTTTCTTACAGCTTGCCTCCCTCTCGCCTGCGCCGCCGACTCGTCGAGCGCGACTCTTTCTCGTGTGCAGCTCGTGCTTGACGCCATTCTGCGGCTAGAACGGGCGCGCGGTCGGCGATGCCTTTTCAAGGACAGCCTGCAGCCCGGGCGCTGCGCAGATGACGTGAAGCCTCACCTCGTGACGAGGACAGCGCTCGCCGGCGATAAATTCAAAACGTGGAAGTCCCAGTGCAGCAGCTGGTGCATTGTCAGCGGCTCGCCCGTGCGCGCGGTGGGGGAGACGAGGTTGAAGTAGGCCTGAGTTGGAGAGACGCGAGACAGCAGAAAACACCGCATGCAAATAGCTCGCGCTGGACTGCAGGAGCAAAGAGCTCGCGCTGGACTGAATGCGGGCCAGCCGTGATCCATGACACGCGCAATCTCTTTCTCAGTTTAGACGGAAGATACACGAGGCCCCCAGTTGCCTCACGAGCCTCTGGGGATGGCAAATAGACATTTACACATATATGAATGAGTCATATATGTGGCGCATATATATACATATATATTTATATGTAGGCTGAACTATGTGGGCACAATAGATATATACAGACCGCGGAAAGCTCTGAGCCAGCAAAGCATCTTCTCAATTTTTTTTCCAGGCAGCACTGCGGCCAGCCAGCGTGCGATTCTTTGCTTTGTCTACAGTCCCCCATATATATCTACACAGATTGATAGGTATAGATCTAAATATTGTTTATATCATATGTCTCATGCAGGAGAATAATTCCAGCTATAGTTATTTAACTACTGCTTGGATGTCTGGTTTAGTTTTATATCTACTTACTATAGCCACTGCTTTCCTCGGTTATGTACTACCATGGGGACAGATGAGTTTCTGGGGTGCTACAGTCATTACTAATATCTCCAATACCATATTTAGTACCTTGGTTACTCGGTCGATACTATGTATCTGATGTAACTATCAAGTTACTAAACAGGTGCCAGGCCAACAAGAATCCGATCCATGTATTCCGTAGAGACTAACATTAAGAAGGCGACTACCAAAGTGAATGTCATGATATTCGTACAGCTTGTATACAAATGCTAGATGTTGAACACTAGCAAATGCACAAGATGCTTCAGAAGTATATCGGAACGCTGAACTGATACCTGTAACTATTTGGAGTACAAAGGTAATTGCAACTAAGAAACCAAAGTTATACGATGAATTTAGATTGAGAGCACACCGGTAAAAGACGGGGTGTGCCCGGAATATACTCATGGAAATTTGGTGTGTTCTCGAAACCATGCTAGCACAATAGAACCGAAAGACCTGCACTCACGCCAGATGACATTTGTGTAGACTGACGCGCCCAAAGCGTGCATCACGCCCTCGAGTTTTTCTGTGAAAGGACCAGAAGCCGGATGTCCGCTCTCACCTGTATTTCATGCTCAAGCGGCAGTTTGATTTCCAGGCAAGAGAGGCCGTTCATGAGGGCGCGAGGATCCTGTCCTGAAGCAGCCGAACGAAAGTGGGAAAAGCGAGGCTATGCGAATCGGGCATCACCGGCCAGCTCTCAGCCAGGTGTCTCCTTGCCCTCCGATCCCTTGCATGCAGTGGGGAGGAAAATACTGCAGAAGCGAGCCCTCGCTAGCTGGCGTAGAGTATATATATAAAGTTAAATGTTCCTCTCCATATATATATATATATATATATATTTGCGGTATACAGACACGCAGAGAATTAGAGCTCCTTTTTGCCTCAGGCGCCTCGTGCACCCATCTTCCAGGTCTCTCGCTCCTCCCGAAAGGCACAGAACGCCGGACGCCCCCGCCCCCCGCCCCCCCCTCCCCCCTGAGCCTGCGCAAGTGGACTTGGCGAAGATTCCGACTGTGGGACGCTTGCCAAGCAACATAGCAGAAAGAAAGAGAGAGCGTGTAGACAAAACGCCTCAGCAACGCGTGTGGTATCGCGACTGTTGCGTCTTCTCGCTTCACAACTTCGACCGAGAAAAGACGCCAACGTGCAAATCAGCCCAGCTCGCGTCGAAGTGGACTTTGCCTGGAATTCTTGGGCGCGAGAGGACATCATCCACTATGTTGCAGATGCGTGTAGACATATGGGAGTTGGCGGCGCGCCTCGCTGACTCTCTAACGCACGTTTTCGCGGAAGAAAGCGTGCGTCGTCGCCGCTCTCGCCTTCGCGGAATGCAGGCCCGCGCGCCTCGGACGACAAAAAGAAGGACGGGGGCGGCGCGTCGTCTTCGGTTGCGTCTGTCACAGGCAGCGCCTGGTAGTACTGCGCAAGCGCGAGCGAGACGTCGTACGCGTCCGCGAAGCACCGAGACCTGCAGAGAGCCGGGGGATCCTTTGACAGGAAAAAACACGCACAAGACGCATCCCTGCCTCGCTGCAGGAACCCAACCGTTCTTCATGAAGGCGCGCCGCATGAGTTTCGTTTTCGAAGAGGCAGAAATAATGAAGAATGGAGGAGAGACGCAAACTTCGTGTCGGACTGCACAGCGGCCTGGATCGCGCACATGCGAGAACTCTCGCCTCAGAAAAGACGTGAGAGCAGTTGAGCCATCTGCTGCGGCTAGCAATAGGCTGCAACTGCGGGAGAGATGGGTGCTCGCTGACGCTTTGAAGTGTAACAACTGCACCGAGGACGAAGGAAAGTCACACCCGCGAGCGAGGCAGCGAAGCACCTCCGCTTTGTTGGCTCGCAACTGCGTCTGAGTTTCGCGGATCCACTATCTCTCCGTGACCGCAGCATGGCGTCGAGACAGTAGGATGCGGTGTGACCGCGGAGGAGACGCTGCAAGCTGCTTCCACCAGTTTGCCCCTCGGAGGCTAGTTAAAAACCGGCGAGGAATCCTATGCCCTCAGAGGCATTGCGCACGGCGGACCAAACCGGCCGCCGTGCCCCGAAGCACTCGTGTGCGTCTCTCCCTCCCAACTCTGTCTACGTCCGCAGACATGCATAGTTATTACTTACACGCACGCATGTATACATACGAGAACAAGCGCACGAATATATACTTGCACGTCCATGTGAGGCAGTGCCAGGTCCCCCAACGCGAGAGGGAGCCCGCGAGCTTCGTGTCGAGGCTTTGGGGATGCCTGAGAGCGACGCGCGCGCCGCGGCAGGCCGCGCCTCTGGGAGCTCCTCTCACCTCGGTTAACGCGCGGGAGATGTCCTCCGTAGGTCGGGACAAGCCGACGTCGTCGATGACGCGAATCACGCGGTTGACGTCTGGATAGAGACACTCGGGGATCGCGTCTGGCCTCGAAAACAAACTCGACAGGCCTTCGTTTGGCAGGGGAAGCAGCGCCTGGGCCTCGTCCTCCTCCGAATCCGCGGAAGGCGCGCTCTCGGTCTCAGCAGCTGCGCAGAGGAGTCCGAGATCAGTTTTGGTCAATTTTCGTAATCAGAGACACACCACACGCACGCAGCCGCGCTGTGGCTTCCGCGCAACGCGCGTGGGCGCAAGGACCTCTTCGTGCATGCCTTCGCTCGCTGACAGAGGGAAGATATTTGCTGCGAAATCTACAGAACGCGGGAGGCGGTGAACAAGTTCTTCGTTGGGATGCATCTTCGTTGCGATTGGAAAGAGCGAAGGCGAGGTAGGAGTGAGAAAAACCTCTTTTGTTGCCCAGCCTTCCGCAGTCGCGGTTAAAGGCCAGGGTAGGGAAGCGCTTCGAGACCTCCACACAAGTGTGTGCGGCCCTGCGAATGCGAAAGCTTGTAGCGTTGAGATCTCAACGACTAAAAGTGCGAAGGAGCCTAAGGTGTTTCCTTTTATGCTAAGACCATGCAGGCCCCCCGCCAGAGACACAATTCCCACGCTCTGCCTCTCTCCCTGTCGAGTCTCCCTATCAACAGAAGAGGCGCACATGAATATATTTATCTGCGTGTGCCGAGTGTGCCGTGGGTTCGACTCCCAGCGTGCGCCGAGGTCTTCACGCCGACTGGAAGCAGCTCATCGCTCGTCCCTGCTTCGGCCTTCGCGCGCGGCTCGTCTGCGTACCTGCGGCGGCCTCGTCGCTGGGGCCCGCGCCGTCCTCGGGGCTGCCGGTGAGGCGTCGCGGGAGGAAGCTTCGCGCCGACTTGCTTCTCAACGAGCCGACGGAGTCGCGTGTCTCCTCCGCTCCGCGGCGCGCCGAAGCTGCGGCGGGAGAGTTCAGGAACACCGAGCCCGAGTGCGTGCCTCGCCCTGCGGAGGAGCCCTGCGGGAGGACTGCCGCCAGGTTTCCGCGCTCGAAGCTCGCTCTCTGAGACCGGTGCATCGCCTGCTTCGCGATCCACCTAAAACCAACGCGCAGGGCGGCAGAAAACGGCACCTCGTGGAGCCTACCGCGCGAGGCCGAGGTCCAGCGAGGATCTGGCTCTGTTTCCCACCAAGCGCGAGTCTACACGCATCGACTCCGAGCAAACGCCTACGCCTGAACCACGTTGCCGTCCAAAGTGGATTCACACGCCAAACGGCAACGGAAGGGTGTGCAGCCGCTCCGCGGCATTTCACCTGGCGTAAGCTTTCTGTGTTCATCAAGAGGAAATCAGCCCACTCTCGCTGAGAGGCTCGTGCGTGGAGCAGCAGCGCCTCACGCCTGCAGGTCTTCCGTGCCTTCCACCGAGGCGCCTTTGCAGCCGCGGACGATGAGCCCGATGAGCACGCTCGAGTGAACCGGGAGATGGAGCCTGAGCGCGACGCAGCGGCGAGACAAGCTGACCGTGACGCCGTCGCTCTCGTCTTCGCCTTGTTTTTTTGTGCCGCGGCAGGAGTTTTGGATGCAGAGAGAGACGGGATTTCGCTGTGGCGCGGCAGCCTTCAGCCGTCGCAGGCGAGCCACCCGAAAGAAGTATAAGCGTAACATACTCGCATGGAAAAAGGGTTCATAGCTGGGTAGCTGGGTGTGTGACTCCAGGGCATCTCGAGAATGACACGGATCCAACAGGCAAATGTATAGAGATGTATACTATATATATATATATATGTATTTGCATGTGGAAAGCGAAACGCATACCGTACTCCAGTAGTTGCGTGTTCAAAGCATTCGTGCACGCATGAGGGGCTGCAGAGAAATTCACGTCGGTTGCAAAAGTCGACTCTGCAGGGGCGACGCGCCTAACGAGCTCCAAGAAACCTCCTTGACACATTTCGGCGCGAAGCCAACATAATGAAAGACAATCAGACCAGCGTGAGCGTTCATTCGAAGCCCCTAACCCAAGCTGACCCGGTCCACGAGCGTTTTCTTCATTGTCGCGTCTGCATCTGTGACTGCGAAGTTACCTACCAGACGTAGTTTTCTCCCTGCGAGAGGCGCGTCGCGACCGTTCCACCCCGGCTCGCCACGGAGGCCGGGTCGGAGTCCATGGAGGCCAGAAAGACTTTGACGCTGCGCCGATTCTGACTCGAAGACGCGACCTGCACTCTATCGAAAACCTCCGAAGGAGACAGCGCACGAGAGCTCGGGTCGGCCGGATCGGCGGTGAACTGGACGAAGTCGCCGAGGAAAATGGCCGCGGTGGGCGCATCGGAGTCCTGAGGGCAGCCACGCCTCCGCACCCGCAAACCGCGAGAGACTGATGTCTCTTTCCCCCATCTCATTAGTGACAAGCAACACACCGAAGCACAGAGGCGCAGATAGCCTTGTGGAGGCACACCAACCGCGGTCTGCATCCCAGTGCGTGAAATCACCACAACTCTACATGGAAGTGGGCAGCCGTTCCCCCGTTCCCTGCCCTCGGATTCACTCATCAGGCCGCGCCGATATCCAGACAAGGTCGCACCCTTCGATTCCGATATATGAATATTTATATCTATTTATATGAATTTTATAGGATTACTGCATGCGTGAGTAGGTCAGAGAGGGGGCGAGCGGTGAAGCCTCCTGCGCCGTGACGCATTGGTGCCTCGATGCGTGCATGGGTGGGACAAACCTGACACGGAACCAGACCAGCGCCTGTTTGTGAAGCCGGTGCGCCTGCAGGTCGAGCGGACTGCGTCACTGGGCCTGCATCGGCCCTCCAACTGAACCTGTTAGCTCCCGATCCCGCCATCCCCCCGCTGTTTTGTCTCAAAGCATGTGCAAAGCGACAGCTCGTCGCAACCAGAGGCCTCCGCGGGCTCGACAATGGCGCTGAACGGAAGGACTATACCTCGGAGACGGCTTCGAGGAGCTGCTGGAGGCCGTAGCAGTGCACGCAGTCGACGCCGATGTCTTTGCAGAGGAAGAAGAAAGAGCGGCGCGTCTCCTGCGGTAGGCCAAGCGTCGCGATGCGCAGGCGGCAGCCCGCAATAAGGCTGAAGTCTCTATGGAGGTCGGCGAGGCGCGTTCGTCCTTTCGCGCGAATGGAGAAGGAGAAGAACGTCCCACGCAGAGGCGAAGACTGGATCTTCATGCTGCCTCCGAGCGACTGGACGATGCGACTCGACACCAGCACGCGCAGGCCTTGCCCGCTTCTAACCTCGAAGAAGGCCGAAAGGGACACAAGGGTGTCTTTGCAATCACGCAAAAAGCATGCACGGCTTCGCGCGCCCTGCGGCGAGCCTCTTAGCCTCTAGAACGCGCTACACACGCTTGTTTCGACGCACATCAACAGTCTCGTCTGTCTGCGGCAAGTTCAACCGCTTCGCAATGCAGTCGCAGCGTACCGGTCCATCAGGCCCTTCGTCTGCACCATCATCTGCGCCTTCTGGTTTTCCATGCAGACGCCCAAGCCCTTCACCTGGGTGAAAATCCACAGACCTCCTGGGTACTCAGAATGCAGTCGACGCGAAAGCATGGAGCGGAGAGACACTGTGTGTCTCCGAGTCCGACAAATCCATGCAGCGGCGCCAGCGCACTCCGAGGTAACCGGCGAGGGCCCTGCCGCAGAGGCGAGCCTTGAGTGTGTGGGCACGGTTAAAAACGCAGCACTCGTCTTCGGGCTGACTGTTCACAAATGGAAGGCCTTCAGCGTTACGTGAGCTGCGCTGCACGGCTGACCAAGCAGAATGCGGAGTGCTGTCGCCGTCGTTCGCTTTATACTCCACGCCGAGGTCGGCGCTAGGCCGGCGCCGGGCAGGAGGCCTGCCGCCTTGAAAGTGTGGATGAGTGGGGGCAGCCACTCCTTTCTCAGCGAGAACCCAGTGACATAGAGACTTGGGACGGCTGCGCCGTCGGATTCTGCGTTTCCCAGTACCTCGACGTGTATGTCGTAGGGGCGGAACAGGGAGGAGTTCTCTGGCTCTCGGGTCGCGCGGCTGGCGTTCGCGTTGATGTAGACCTCAATGCCCATTCCTTTGTCGAATGTGTGGTCGAACACGTATGCGAGGGTCTGAGGACACGCCCAGTTCCCACCCGCGGCCAGAGTGTTGTCTCTCTAGAGCAAGAAACGGAAGATCTCGCGTTGGGTTCGACAATGCGAAACGCTGTGCCTCTTTGGTTCAGCACGTCATTCCTCAACCAGACACGACACGCTCTGAGACGAGTAGAAAGCCTGCATGCTCTCGCTGGGGCAGCAGCACTACGCTTTGAAAGCAGGACGCGCCATCCTCCAAAAAGGGGGTGATGCACCTGCGTCCGTCCCCTGTTTTCGCCACGAGCGCGCTGTACGAAACAAGGCTTCTTGGGAACAGTTCGCCGGGATCAACGCGACATACTGCGTGGTATGCGTGCATACGTCGAGCGTTTTCAGTTGTCTCTGCCGAGGTGTCTGTCCTGGCAAATCCAGCCTGTGGTGTCTCTCGAGGCCCCTCGCACTCAAGGAGCCCCCAGGGAGTCGCCGCACTCGGGAGTGCGGCGCGGCGAATGCGCGGCGGGCTCACCTGGTTGAGGACCTTGCGCAGCTTCGCTGTATCGACCATAACGGAGGAGGGACATCCTGCGCCGAAGGCGCAGCTCAAAGGCAGCTGCTTGGTGGTCGCTTTGGGGCGGAAGGACTCGAGGCAGTCCTCGATGAGCGAGCGCAAGTTGGCGAGATCTGCGTTGGTCTGATAGCATGCAGACATTTTGCGAGGCCACGTCACACTCACAGGAAACGGACAAGGTTGTGGACGTTTCGATGCGGGATGGTGTCGCCGGACGACGCTATTCTTCATGTAACTCGTGACGCCCTGACGAAGGCCTCCCGAAGGCCGGCGAGGTGTATCCCTGCTTGTCCCGGGGGACAAGCAGGGAAACACCTCATTCTGTCTCAGAGATTTATCTCTGAGACAGAATGCCTCCCGACTACCCCTCCTCGCTGACGGACACATAGATTGTGCGCTTGCAAAACCCGAAGCTTCAGGATCCGTGAGAGGATGGGGATTCCTGCGGTGCAAGTGTGGACCAGGGTCATTGTTCGTCGCGCTCAGAGCGAAGACCCACTGGCGAGAGATCTGTTTCGGCCGCGATGTAGTCAAGCACGTTGACGGACGAGGCGATGATATCAGCGACTGATTTCTCAATGATTTTCAACAGCTTCAAGTGGTAGACAGTGAGCTTGCCGCTGGTCAGGAGAAGCGAAGCCATGCCGCAGAGCGGGTGGAGACGCGGAAGAATTCTGCACTCCAGCAAGGCGAACATGACGTTGGACATATCGCCGACTTTCGACTGGACCTCGTCGTCCGACCTGGCCACGGCATCTTGACAGACTCGAAAAGCTTCCGCGATCTGCGCTTTTGGACATATACGCACGAACCCAGAAACTCCACGTATCGCGCGCGCAGGCGTCACTCTGATGCGGAGGGAGGTGTTTCAAAAGGAACGAGTTCGAGGTCCGACACACATCAAAGAAAGCGCAACTCGAGGGGTGCCCTCCTACCCACAGCCCGAAATTGATGCGACTATGAGTAGCTAAGCGCAGCATATTCCCTACTGTGTATACCGATTAGGTGTCAGCACCACGCCGAGAGATACGTGGAAGAGTCTCGTGCTTCATAGGCCGTTTGCCTCACAGTTAAGTCCGCACAACCTTTCTCGTTCTACTCAAGGAAATCCGCGATGATCTGCGCGTGTGGCCCCACCTGAGTAGTGCTGAACGGTGAAGATAAAGAGAAGGATGGCAGACGTGAGGAGGCCAGCGCAGAGACTCGGGGCAAGGAGGAGCTTTGGCCAAATTCGTATGGAACGGAGGACGTCTACAATTTGCTCGAGCTCTTCAAAGTATAGATCGGCACGTTCAAAGACCTCTCGGAAGCGGCCTTGGCTCATGAGACCCAGCGTAAATTTGTACGGGTCATACACGTCTGGCCAGGCACTGGGGTAGAGATCCAAGATCTTCTGTTCGAGTACGAGGGCCAGAGGCACCTTCATGGAAATCACAGCCTCTCGCAGTTGGCCGGCAAGTTGTGGATCGATTGTTTTGAGCCGCTGGATTGCCGTTTTCAGAGGACAAGTCGAGTTGTTCAATGGCCCGCCCGCGGCCGACGTTGAGATCTGGTTTAGGCAATGCGTGGCTGACCGTATGGAATTGCCGAAGGTCCGAACATCTTCAAACCCAATGATCAGTTGCATTGCTAGCTTATACAGTTGCAGATACACATGATCTTCGAGATACGACGGCGTCAGAGGATTTGTCTGGACTTTGACACGTTGGTATGTTGTGCCGAAGAGGTTCGACAGGGCCCGAACCCTCCTGAGAGTAGAAGACATGTTCTTCATGCCAACGAGCTCAGTGTAAATATCCTCCTCGGATACAACAACCCGAGTCTTAGCCGTCAGCAAACCCATTTGGATGTTGCAGATGATGATTGACAGAGTCGTGAGCGCAAGGAAGAGGAGAACGTGGAACCGAGAAATGTACCCGGAGTGGCGGTCAATATCTTTCTCGTAGCCCAGAAACATTTCATACGTCTTTTCTTGATGAGTTGTTCTCACAGTAAGGTACGACTGCCGCGACTCGCTAGCGGTCATGTTGAAAGATTTCGTTCGTGTTCCTTTCTCCCACAATGGCAACGGCCGCGAGGAGACCTTTGCCACCGAAGGCCCACTGCGCTTGCCATGGGCATCTTTCGCGCGGTTGCCCGCCATGTCTGCAACCCGCAGTCGAGTGTTGCTAAAGACAACGGGAAATGATGGCTGGCATTATTGCTCACGTCTCTATGTTCCGCTGGATTCTTCACTTTCACCGACATGCGGGAGTGCCGGCAGGCCCTTGCCAGCTGTACGGGAAGAAGCCACCCAACATGCTGGCGCACTCTTTCAGACGGATCTATTCCGCAAAGCAGAAAAAATGATTTTTGGATTCCCCTGTTTGAGGGCACTATAAAAACTCCACAATATCCAAACACGCCACTGTCTTAGGAGAGGAATCAGGCGCCCTAATTACAGCTCACTCAGGCATGCTTGATTGCAGACGTTAGGGAGGGGGGCTGTCGACGCACCCCTTGTTCCGCCGACGACTGCTGTCGCAATAATAACGCAAAATCATCATTCGAAGGTCATGAATTCGCTCACAGCGAACTCTCTGATGCAACGTCATGTGCATTTAGTGATGATCGTAGAGTGTGCAATCGCCACAGTCGCTTAGAAGAATTGCGACTGAGGACCTGCGCTGACGTACAGGAGTCAGACCGTTCAGCAAGCAATCATCCTTCTTGATGCTGTTTCTGGGGCAGCCTCCGCTAGGGGCGAGTGCATAGATACGCGTTAATTTTATGGAAGCGAAAGCAGCCTAGTCACGATGAAGCGCACCAACCGTTCTTGGGGAGATAGAGGTGTTGGCTGGACAACCAGGACATCCGCTGTTTTGTTGCGTGCCTCTTCGTTCTTTTACCTATCCCAGGAATCAAAATCACGATCCTAAGTGTATTTGCATGCGTTCTTGTGACAGAGGGTCACGACGCACACGCACTATTCATGCGGCTGATGTGCTCTAACGTTGAAATCACCGGAGTCATTGCAGCGTTGACAAAGGACAGCCTTTTCTTGTGCAGCAGACGCTGATGAAAAGATACTGGCTCCAGCAGTCGCGCCTAGCTCTATTCGTTGTATGAGTCTTTTGTCGTTGCACGCATAACGCGGAAAGCATGCATGCAGGCACGCACGTGGTTCCGCATACTACTGTATCGCAGGCGTTTCTTTGGCTTTACCAACACTAACTCGATCTTGTGCTGGAGGCAGCAATAGGAATTGTCGTGAGATATCGTCAACTGTCTTGACAAAGAGGCCATGAAGTCCATAGTGTCAGTCCTGTCGCATGCATCAGGTCCCCAGTAAAGCTAATTATAAACCCGTATACAGCCTCCATAGGGGAGGGCTAACCTCATTAGCTAATTGCAGCAGAAGCAACTCTGAACTATATATATCCCCCAGCCGTCTACCAATGTCGAGCCCTCTTCTTTTCCAAGCAATTCGAGACAGTAATCGTGAACAGCTCGTGCTTCTGCTCGAACAAAAACACGCCAATGTGAATCAAGCTAATAGCAACGGGACGACGCCTCTGATCTTGGCCGCGCAGCTTGACAGAACGTCCTTTGTTGAAATCCTTCTAGTCAAAGGGGCCGATCCCTCAGCCCAAGAAAAGCTTGAGCTTGGAGGCAGTACCGCTTTGCACTACGCAGCGAAAAACGGCAACAGGTAAAACCTCCCGTGATCTGTACGCGTGCACACAAGTATCGTAACCACTGCTAAGCCTCCTCCCTGGTTCCTCCGGGTGGCTCATCTTCCTCGAAAGAATGCAGGTTCATCTGCTGACAAAAGTAGCGTTTAAACGGATACAACCAACGGCAAAGATTTCCCGTTGCCAGAAGAAGCGATGCTAAGGACGCACAATTACATGCAAAACCTAATCATGAGTGTCTCTTTTACTAAAGCTTTGATAACTCTACATCCTCCGATATTGGTGCGCCTCTGAACATTGCCGCATATACGGGACTCCCCTCAAGTATGATTGTCTGGAGACTCAGAGAAACAGCTGTGTCTGTCTTTCCCATGTTCCGCTGATCTTCTTTCAACGACGAACACTGGCCGGAATACAGAGAGGTGACGGTATTACTCCTGAGCAATGGAGCGCAGGCGACAGTCCAAGACAAGTTGGGACGTACGCCCCTCCATACCGCATGCCGGTATGGCAGTGCAGTGATAGTGCAGATCCTCTTGTCCAAAGGAGCCGAACCGTCGAGCAGAGACTCTTCAGGCGAGTCGCGGGAAATACAGACTTACCAATCTATTGCTAACACTTCCATTGAACTTCGGTCTCAAAAAGACTTTACGTGGTTTCACTGTGCGCCCTCTCAACCCAACTACCACACGACAACTCTCCCTGCAATATACGTGACTGTTTACTGGTTGGCATTTTGTGCTGCAGGATTCACTCCGTCGTATTGGGCCAAGGTCAAAGGGCACGATGAGTGTTTATCTTTGCTACCGCCTCCTCAGTTTTACGGAAGCAAGCAAATAACTGATTTTCAGCTAGTAACGATGGACTCTCTAAACATGACTTTGAAAATTCCTTCCAAGAAAGGCGGTGCTGGCAAGGGGAAGGGGAAAAAGAAGAAGTGAGGGGGTACTTTAGTACCAAGACGCATGACGTTAGGAACAGTGGGCGTCACGGCAGTGATGCTCATATGTCTATCAGGTGTAAGACTGTCATTATGCTTCGGCATGCAGGTAACATAGTGTTACATTTAGTGCTGTCGCTGCAATCAAAAGGTTCTCGTTTCCAATAGCATTGGAATAAGCGGCCTCGCACGTTGAGAGAACTGTGGTTCGCGGGTTGCTCGTGAATTCTATTTTCATTTCCCAGAGGCTGTGGATGAAGAACGAAACAGCAGCAACACGTGGTCCACGGCTGTGGAAAAGCGCCGTCACAGCGCTGCCGGAGCGAGGTCTTGTGTCACCACTGGCAAGGCACACTGCGTAAGATCTTGATCACGCATATCGTCTTTGAAACGAAAGCAACTGTACGTAGCAATTACGATCTACCTCAAGCGAGATTCCCATCTCTCGATTCCGGACCCAAGTTCCGGAGGCCGAGCTGCGGACAGCTGGTGTATGGACACTCCAAATATCGCCAGCAGTCAGTGTTAGCAGTTGATGTTATTTTGCTTTGCGCACCCTCTAACTTTGCACCGGCGCGAAAAGCCAGCGCTCAATACCGGACACTTCCACGCGATGGGATTCTCTACAGTGAGAAGAAGGACGGGAGTGTTCGTCTTGGCCCTTTGCATCTTGACGCAGTCCGTAACTTGCCAGACAGATTCGGACTTTCGGATCGAATCCCCCGGTACGCTTTAGACCATTGTCCGTTTCAGGTCTCTGCGACAGCTGCCCACTGTCACTTCAGAATTTGGGGTATCTAGTTGCAGCGACACGAGCAGTATGGCGCTGCTTCCAGACAAGCACTTCGGAACCAACTGCGGTGACAAAAACGAGCTCCCGCAGCTGACATGGAATGGTACTCCTTGACACAGCCATTTTCTGTAGCATGAACCTCATTCCCCCCGTGTCAGACGCACCATTCAATGCTGGGTCATTTGCCTTAATTATCGCGGATACGTCATCGAGCAGGAAACCCGTAAGCCGAATGTTGCACGGAGCTGGCCGAGCTCGTGAGCTTTCAAGAACGCCTGCAGGTTGCGCATCTCATCGCGTGGGACATTCCTGCGTCTGTCACTAGTTTAGGATCCCAAACCAATTTTTCCACGATTGGAGCTGTCACTGGCACCAACGGCAACGGCGATACAGGCTACACAGGCCCCTGCCCCGAGAAGCATGCTTGCGTCAAAATCTCCGTGTTTGCTTTGCGTGAGCGTTCTTTGCACGATTGGGCCTCGATCAGATGACACACGTTTTCTGCAGGGCCTTCATCTCTCGAGTTGCCCAGCTCCAGGACGTACGAAGAGCTTCAGAAGAAGCTCCTAGAACTATCGGAAAAAGGAAGTAAGTGGTGAAGATAGACTTTGTTTTGCGACGTGATATTCATTCAACACTCGCCGCAGATCTTCTGGACATTGCCAGCCTTTACACCATTGCAGTACCCCACCAGCCAGATCGTGTACGGACCGAAGCTTGACGTAATCGGCCTACGGTTTCAGAAACTGCGGGAAGCCGAGCGCCTGCCGGTGCTCCTCACGCTCGGATTCCAGCGCCAGGAGGAAGCGCGGTGCTTTCTGCTACAGCTGGTACGGAAAGCGTCGGCGTTGCCCACCTACCACGGCTCGCGAAACACCGTTATGGAAGACACATGCAATTGAAATATTTCTCTCGATTCGCCCGCGCTTTTGCCGTATAATAGGGAATCCATCTTGGACACTCGCAGCGCTCTACACGCCCTCATCAGGACCAATGTGTGGATTATGGAAGCGCTCAATGATAAACATAAGCCTTCCCATCTGAACCATAGCGACGCATCCTGAGCGACGACTCTCCGGCTCAGGATGAGGCTACCGGAGACTGAACATCCTAATAACCGACCACCGCGGAGACTGCGTGGAGACTCATGAGAAACTGCACGGGAGGGCTACCGTAGTGATGACACAGACCGATAGCCTTATCTTATGAACGTGGGAGCTTTTCTGTGACACTCTCAGTACCTCCCGAAAATAATCAGCTGTTTACCAAAAGGCACTTCATGCTCTCGATTGTCAGTCTGGCTCAGCGATGCTCACCCACTAGGCCACGAAAGCTGCTCGCTGGCTCCAGTGAAGAGCGAACCCATCATTTGTCCAACATAACTTTTAACCTGCGTGAGGGGGATGAATCACTTATTTTTCAGAAGACTCAGTTGCTCTTGGCTGCCGTTTCAGCAAGCGGGAGGAACGCAGTTGAACACCGTTTGTTCCGCATATGTTACGTGAGGTGTCGTATCAACGTAAAACACACCGAACCCCCCGGATATTGCCACATAAAGGACGCGACATACCAAAGCTCACTGGAGTGCACGATTGGCTACCGCGTCGTCAGAAACTGCACCACCTCCCCCCGTCGTATCAGCGGCTGGCCCTCGCCCCACTCATTTGCTCCGCATGAAATAGCGACCTTCTCTAGCACAAAAGGCAGTGCACGGCCTCGGCTTGCGGTTGCTCGCTCGCGTGTCCCTATGGCGACATAAACGAGATTTCGATCGAAAAAAACCCCACGCTCCTGATGGACAGCTCTGTTGAACAAACATATCAACGGCTGTCAACCGGAAGAAACCACGCTACAACGTAGCCACGACCCGTATTCGGGTAATAATCTCTTCCCGACAGGGGCGCATGTCTGCGCGCGTGTGACTTAGAGTTCATCGTGATCTGAATCTAAATCGTCAAACAGTCCGTCTCCCTCCTTGTTCACAATGGTGCCTGCTTCGGCCTTCCACTGGTCGGGGGGGATGTCCATCCCCAGCTCGATCGGCTCTTCTCAGTGCTGACGGAGACCTCGATGTGACCAGCGATGGGGCAGCCTCTCCCGCAGTTCTGCTGAGTGAACCTGCACGCGCGTCCGCATACACAGGCGCAGCGACGTGCGCTCGCTCTTCCACTGTGACAGCAACCGCTCAGTGCAACGACCCATTATCGGAACTGAGCAATCTCGAAGAGTTTTCTGCACTTACGCGTGTTCCCTCTTCGCCTGGAGATTGGTCCGGAGATGGACATGTTCAAAAGTGACAGCGTCTCCGGTGAGCCAGTACTCAGCCTTCGAGTTGCCGCATATCACCTTGAAAGCTGCCACGCGCTCGTCACGCCCGGATCCTACGCTGACCTGAAAAGAGAAAGAAGCACACAGGGTTGTCTCGTTTCCTCCCACGCGTCATCAGTGCTCTGTTGAGAGTCTGTTCATACCTTGTGGTCACTCTCTGGAGAAACGTTCTATCTCGCTAATCACAAGGCCAGAGCATGACGTCAAATCCTCCAGTTTGGTTTTCGCTTGAGCGACATTCACATTGGATAGCTGCGGCTCCCTTCCCTCGTTTTTTGCTTCGAAAGTTCTGCGTTGGCTGTTTCTTGAATCCTGAGCCCTGACGAGTCAACGCGATCGCATGCATACATCACAGTCCCCATAGCCTTAGTTCCCTTGCCACTGCCAAGCGTCTGCCGCGTCGCCCTTTCAATTCCTGCTTCATCTGCCTCAAGCTCTCGCGTCTGGTCCATGGTGTGCCGCGCGTCTCACGCCGCGAACAAGCGCTTGCCGCCTGCTCCCCCCGAATCCCCTTTGCTCCTCGGTTACACCACAGTGCACCGCCGCGACGCCCGCCTACCTCTCTCTGGTTGCTGATGGGCGACGAGACGCTCATCGCCTGAAGCGTTCCCCCTGAGCTTCCGTGCTCCAAGACGACAACCGAGTTGCAGCGAACGGGTTCTCCAGCGGCGCCCTCCGTCAGCAGCGCGGGCGCAGGCTCGTCGCTCGGCGGGCTCTCGCCAGCCTTCGCGGCGGCACGCGCGAGGACTGCACTTTCCAGCGGACGCGGGCGGTTGGCGCTCAGCGGCGGACTCACAGTCCACAAGACGTTCGAGGCGGTGACTTTCTCGCTGCTCGGCATCGCCGTCTGTGAACAGAGTACACGGGGGCACTTCAGCTGGAAATCTCTTTTTAGTTTTAGAGTCCTAATTTAGCTGCTTTCCGTAGAGCCGATTTAGGTTTTTTCGCTGTCCTCCTAAAAGCTTTACACATAAACATCTAAATTGCGGTTTAGTAGAAAACGCCGACTCCGACCGCCAGACACAGAGCCATACGCGCAGTGAGACGCACGCGAGCGGCGATTCATGGAAGCAGCCAAACAGAACAAACCAAGAAAGATGCACGAACCGCGAAGATCGAGGTGAAGTCGAGGAGAATGTCCCTGTCGACGCGACCGAGAAATGGCCAAGGGAACTCACCACAGCTTGCTGGCCGCTGCCGGAGCCCCACGAGATCTTTCCAGAAAACAACCTGAGAAGCAAAGCACCCACTCAGAACAAAATTGCACGCCTCAGATCTAGAAAGGACTGCGGACGCCTGCAGGCACAGATCGACCCTTCTAAACACTCAGTCGAGCCTGCTATTGCACATGCCCACGTAAGCACAGGCTTCCGATGGCGCACAAGCTGAGTGCTTGCAGAATGAGTACATCACTGCAGTGCTCATTCAGGGGTGTGGCATCTCCTACGCTTTTTAACATCACAACTAGGTCGAATTGCGGCTCAGTCCTGACGAAGGAGGATAAATATTCTCTCGACAGGAGACAGACAGAGGCTATGAAAGAAACTTCAGCAGCCGAAAAAAACACGAAATTTAACAAGAGAAGAGATCCACTCCCCCCCCCCCCCCCGTGGCGTGGACCGACAGCAAGTTGAACTGAACACAAGAGACAGACGAAATGCAGCGCGAACCCGTCGTTCAGGATATCGCGCCTGAGCACCTCGCGTCTGACTCCCTTTAACCGAAGGAAGTGCCCTACAAGTTCTGCCTCCCCCGACAGAAAAGCGGGCTACGGAGGCGGAGAAAAGCGGCGAGAGCAGAAGTTTGTTCCTTTCCTCATTCCCACGCAGCCACGTTAACTCCACTTGGCTTTTCCTTACTTGAAGCCTGTGGCGTTGTTGATCAGCAAGACTGAACTGCCGTAGGTGACCGGCCGCCCGTTCTTCGGCCTGGCGCCTTCCGCGGGGCAGGAGTGGAGAGAGAAAACGAAGAAAATGATGAGTGCGGAAGACAGGGCTCGACGCAACACAGGCAGAGACGACCCACTCTGCGAGGCCCTCGCCGCCGCGTGAGCGAGGGGAGAAACAGACCTAGGGCTTCTTGGAGGTGCCATGGTTTGGTTCTCAGCCTTCGAGGAACGAGAAACAAAAGACGACACGAGCGAACGGCAACGGGGACTTCGGCACCGCGACACACTTTGCAAAAAGGACGGAGAAAGGGGGAGACACCTGGAAAAATTTACCGGAAAACAGGATAGAAGCGGCGGCACCTTCTGCGGGCAACACCGACCGCCAGGCAAATCTGGATGCACAGCAGGGAGGAGGGGGGGGGACTGTAGGAGGAAGCTTGAAATGCGCATAGACGAGAAGAAAGTAGGAAAAACAGGGAGACGGATGCGAGACACCTGCGTCTCTGGTCGCGCGTCCTCCAGGGTGTCGATTGTCTCTGGGGAACGAAACTTGCGCTTCCGACGCACAGCCAGGTCCGCAGGTAGAGAACTTCGCGCCGACGCACCCAGACAGCAACAGAGAAGTCGATTGCCTCCCCTCAGCCCCGCCGTATCTGTTGCCTCTAGCGCCTTGGCCAGTGCGACTCTGCAGAGATGAGAGGGAGAGACGAAAGACAAGAAAGAATCGCCAAACTCGAGCGGCTGTGCGCCGAGACACACAGCGGGAGGCCTCCGTGGAGGGAGGGACGACTGTGAGGGATGACGCGCGAGGAAGGAGAGAGGCTCCAGCACGGACACGAGCGGAAAGAAAGACGAATAAGTCTGGACGAGGGAGAGGGCGTTTCCGGAAACTCAGTCGCACGAGAGAGAAAAACCTCGTAGACGCCAAACAACTCGGGGCAGAGACGTCAGGGCGCGACAGGCGCCGGCGACAGGGGACTGGAGGCGTCGGCGCCACCCAAACTGCGTCGCCGCCGAGCGCGCTTCCGCGTGAGAACGTACGTGACGAAGGCGGACCGCAGAAAAAGGAGACACTCGTAGAGAAATTCGCCGACGCGTCGAAAGGCAATGCGCGTTGTCCGGAGAGCGAGGAAGGCCGAAGGAAGAAGTGGCTGCAGGAGGTTCGGTTTCTTTGGACACACACCGCACGAGAGAACCGAGTTTTTCCGCGTTCCTTCGTTTTCCAGTTTCCTGCGTTCTTCTCGCTTGTCTCGCGCGCAGATTTCCTTTTGGCCTCGCGGGTGGCGTTCGGACACTACGCGTCACGCTGCCTTGTCTGCTGTCGAAAACGCGCGTGAGGGGGGTTGGTTCGACGCCCGCGAGATCGCTGAAGGCGTTCGCGGCGTAAAGCGGCTCTGCCGATGAGAAAAGCAGAAGCACGGTCTGCCGAAGGCGAACGAATCGGCGGGATCTCCTGCAGCTCTTGGTTGCGCTTTCTGCGGCTGAAGCAGACACATGATTCAAGAAGAAGCGAGGCGGGCAGGATGGATTTCGCGCTTTCCGCGGCGCGAGAAACACGCGATGGGCGGTTTGACAGCAGACCGACGCTCTGCGCTGCGCGCCCAGAAAGCTCTCACCGCGAAAACGAGATGATAACGGCGAAATACATAGAAGATGCTTCCTTGTAGTACCTACCGTCTCGTCTGATTTCTCTAGTCGTCTCTTCCTGTGATCTCTTCATCGATTCGAGGAATCGTCTTTTCTCTCCTCTTTCCCGCCCCCTTCTTCCTGCGCCGTTCTCGCTTCTTGTCTTGTGCATGTACAGCGACACTCGCTGCTTCTCCCTTCGTTTTCTCGCTTCCTCACTCCCCTCTCCAGTTTTTTTTTTTTTTTCGGTCTCCCTGCCTCTTGACCTCTGTTTCTCTGGCCGTTGTTGCCGCAGACCTTCTCTCGGCTGAGCGTTTGTCTGTGATCGGCGAAGGGCTGGACTTTCTTTCCTCTCCACCTCTTCCCTTTTCGCGGGAGAGGCCAGTTTGAATTACTCTTTGTTTAAAGTGTCATGTGACTCTGTCTCTCCCGCCGGAGGCTGAGTCGAGACTCCCCTTTTCTCAGCACACAGACGACGGAGAAGGAGCCTCTTTCTTTCAAGCGCTCTCAAGGCGCTGAATCCGGTCTCTTTTTTTCTCTTCGAGTGCCGTTTGACAGATAGTCTGCTTGCGCTTCTTGTAAAGCACTTGATGTTTACTCGTATGCATTCACACGCGCGAATTGCCGCCGTGGCAGGGACATCCTGCCTTCGTGTCTCAGTTCAAACGTGCGTCTCTCCTGTGCCTGTTTGTTGTTTTCTAGTGGCACACTTGAACCGCGCAAGAAAGACAAAACACGACCTGCCTTCTTTCGCGTTTTGACCTGGTGTGGCGTCTGTTGCGCAGCGCGTGGAGGCCTCTGCGGCTCCGCTTTTCTCTTATTCTCCGCTTTTGTCCTCCACTTGTTCCTTCACCCGGCTCTAACGCTGACCGAAGCCGAAGATGTGACGCGGTGGTCAGCGGCGGCTTCTGGGGCGAGCGAAGGAAGTCCTTTTTCGTTTTCTAGGTAGAAAGATGAAATTTGGCAGAGCGAGGGAGACATCCAGCAGGAACTTCGGCGCTCATTCTCAAAGGATATAGGGGCGACTGGCGCAACGACGCTTTCGCTGCGGAGATATAACGGTCTTCAGGTCTTGAGTAGATCGTGAATGAAAGAAAGTCTTTGCTTCGTTTTCATCTTCTTCCTTCTCGGTTCCGAGCTCTTCTTCGCTGCTTCCTCCGCCGCTCGTCACCTCCCCTCTCTCTCCTCTCTGCTGTCTGCCTCTCCTCCTGCAGCGTCTTTTAAGGAGTAGACCTCACTCGTTTTTTCAGTTTCTCTTCTCCTTCCGGTCTTCTCTCCTCTCTCCGTGGCTCGTCCACGCGTAGGCACGATGGCGAGCAGGAAGTCTCTTCAAGGCGACGACTGTGACAGCTCTCCCGCGGGCGGCGACCAGCCAGACACAAAGGAGGACGAACCTCGCGAGGGACTCTCCTCGACAGGCGATTACGAGAGAGAAAAAGCGGAGCAAAATGCGGCGAGCGGAGACGAAGACGGGGCAAGAGCGCGCGAGCCAGACTCCGAAGAGGAGGCACACGAGGCGGGAGATCAGCCGGGCGGCCGCAGCGGCGGCGACGCCATTCACGCGCCGGAGGAAGCGCCGCGCGACGGTGAAGGAGGCGGTGAAGACCAGGTTTCCGCAGAGGAAGCACATGCATGCGACGCCCACACAGAGCAGCTAGAGGGGTCAGAAGACGACGGCGATGAGGGAAAACGCGAGTTGGGGGCAAGCGAGAAGAAGAAAGAGCCGGAAGGGCTGTGTCGCGACGAGGATGTCGCAGACGCCGAAGATGACGCAGACCGAAGAGGACAGGGCGCGACAGCGGCGGAGGCAGACTCTGGCCTGTGTGGTCGCGAGAAGAAGGGCTTCGAGCCGGGTGGGGATCCTGTCTCCGCTCCCTTTCCTTCGTCCCCTGCGGCGGTTGCGGATTCGAGCGCGGTCGGCTCGCCGGCTGCGGCCGATCTCTCTTCTTCCTCGTCTTTCGGTTCGTCTTCTTCAACCGCTCGCGCCTCACCCCCTTCGTCTGCGCCTCCTTCGCCCTCGTATGCTGGCTGCGCTTCTTCCGCCGACACGCCGCAGTTCTCGGCTGCGGAGATCTACGTAGTGCCGTCGCCGGCGCTCGCGGCCTTTCTGCGCCGCACCCTGGCGAAGCTGGAGAAGACCGCGGGGAGTTCGCGGCGGTCGCGGGCGCTGAAGGAGGCCTGCAGCGCAGCCTTCGAGGCCCTCGAGGTGCTCATCGCGCGCCGCCAGCGCCGCAAGCAGCGCGAAGTCGAGCTCGACGTACGGCTCCCCGAGAGCTTGGCGCCCGTCTGCCAGGCGCGGGAGAGATCCGCGGCCGCGATCCAAATCGCCGCCGGGGATACAGAAGCGAGAAAGGAGGAAGCGTCAGCGGGGCAGGCAACTCCGGGCGCCGAGAAGGAACGAGGAGGCGCTGAAGAAGACGGTGAGGAGGGCGCGGCCGCCGCAGACGGCAATCCCGATGCGGCTGGGCGAGCTGCGCCGGGTGAGGCGCCGCCGCAGACGACAGACGGCGAGGCCGCAGAGGACGCGGAGAGGGCGTCGAAGGAGAAGGGCGAGGGCGATGAAGAGCGCGGAGAGCGGAAGAGCTCGCCGCGGTCGGTGTCTTCGTTCTTCGCCTTCTCACTTGGCTTGGGGTGCACGGGCTCCAGCCTCCGGGGAGGCGGCAGCGGCAGGAAGGAGAGGGAGGAGAAGAAGAAAGAGGCGTCTCTTGAGGCCGAGGCTCCTCTTGACGAGAAGGAGGAGGAAGCGCGCGACATCAAGCGGCTCTTCGAGCCGTTTCGTCTCGCATGTGACTCCTCAAACCCGAAGCTGCAGCTTCCCGCGCTGGACGGAGTGCATCGCCTGCTTGTCTCCGGGCTGCTGACGCCGTTTCTGTCCCAGTCGCCTTCGGCGCCGCCGTCGCGGCAGGCCTCTCTCTGTCTCGCGGCGGCTGCGGACCCAGCGGGCGACGCCGCGAAGGCCGTGGCGGAGGAGCGTCTCCTGAGCTCCTCCTCGGAGACGCTGCCGTCGCTGGCGCCTCCGCTGCGCCCCGAGATGCCGACCTCGTCTTCGCTGTTTCCCTTCTCCGCGAGCGGCGGCAAGCCCCTGCCCGCGGCTGAGGCCTGTGAAGGTGTGACCTCCCCCCCCCCCTCCTCGCACGGCTTCTTCCGCAGAAGCTCCAAGAAGAAGGCCGAGCCAGTCCTCGCGGCGGCGCCCCCCTCGTCGGTGCCCGAGCCCGGAGCCGCACTGCCGCTCCTTACGCAGGTCGTGGCTGCCGTGTGCGGCTGCAGCACAAGCGGCGACGAGGCCGTGGTGCTGCAGGTCATGCGCTGCCTGCTCTCCACGATGACCTCGCCCTCGCTGGAGATCCACGGCGGCGTCCTGCTGACCTGCCTGCGCACGCTCTTCGAGATCTTTCAGAGCCCGTCCTGCAGCAAAGAGAACCAGCGAACCGCGCAGGCTGCGCTGCTGCAGACTGTGCAGACTGTGGTGCAGCGCTACGAGTTCGCCGCATGCGCAGGGCTCGCCGCGCCCCTCGGGCTCGCGGACCCGCAGGTGGGCGGGGACGAGACCTCGGAGGAGACTCGCCAGCAACCGCCTGAGGCTCCAAGCGGACGCGCCCGAGACCGCGCGGACGGGGGGGAGGAGGGCGCCGCCGCGCCGCACCGAGAAGAGGCGCCGCACCGAGAAGAGGCGCCACAGCAACGAGGTGCCACGGGAGAAGCGGATGAGACGAACGCAGACTCCGTCTCAGTGGCGAGCGGTGACGAGACAGGAGGCGCAGCTCGGGGAAGAGTCGGCGTGTGTGTGGTTTGCGGCAGGCCCGCGAGGCACTACTGCCAGCAGAGCGGCGCCGCCGTCTGCAGGAAGGCCTGCAAGGTGGAAAACCTGCGGCGCCGCCAAAAAGGCGCAGACGCAGCCGACGCTGCCCAGGGCAGCGCAGGTCAATTCGACTGCCCCGGCAACAACGCACCCTGCTCTGCTGCGGCATCTATCTCGCGCGACTTCGCAGCGGCCTCTGCTTCCTCCTTTTCTTCGTCTGCTTTGAGGCCCCGCGTGGCGGCGCTCTCCGTGGAGCAGCGGGACGTGCTGCTGGTGCTGCAGGCGCTCTGCCGCCTTGCCAGCGCCGAGGAGTTCTCCACGGCGTCGTTTGCCTCGTTTCCTCCCGAGGGCGAGGGGAAGCGCAGCAGCGGCCTCGGCGCGTGGACAAGCTTCGTCGCTGGAGGCGGCCTCGGCTTGGCGGCAGGCGACGCCGAACGCGGCAGCCCCGAGGAGAAACGCAAGGTGGCGACGACCAAACTCGCTCTCGAGCTGACCGACAGCATGCTTCGCGTGAGCAGAGACGAAGCCCTTCTTCGGCTTGCTTTCAGCTTCGGCGCAGTGACACATCTATATCTAGATTTTTTTTGGGCAGACAGAGGCACACACTATCAGCTGCTCGATTCCCTGCACTCATATATGTATATATATATATATATATATATATATATATGGTTGTATGCATGTGCCTATATGTGTACATATATATATGCATGCGTGTGTGCAGCAATATAGATATATATACGCTGCGAAAGATGGTGTTGAGTGCGTAGATCTCTCTGCCTGGTCGCGTCGCTCGCCCATTCGTGCGTCGCGTTGAGACCGGATGCAGGCGAGCCCGTGCTGGAGTGCGTTTCTGCTTTTTGTTTGAGGCATGCGCCCGCCACGTTGAGACATATCGCAGGGCGGCATCGGAGGCGTGTAGGGCCTGGGCTCGAAGAAAAACCCAGTTGCGACTTCTGCGGCGACTCTCTTCTACAGGCGAGCGGCGAGTGCTTCCGCGGGAGCAAGCTCTTCTTGACCTACGTCCAGCGCCAGCTGTTTTTCGCGCTAACGAAGAACGTGGCGATTCCAGCGTTCACTCCCGTCGTGTTGCAGATCTTTCTGGGCCTCGTCCAACATCATCATGTACGCCCTTTGGTGCCTCGCGTTCCACTGCTGGTCGTTTTCGCTTTTTCTCGCTGTTTTTCTCCGTTCTTTACCTGTTCTCTGCTTCGTCGTGCGCCTCGTCTTCGCCATGGATGTCCATTGCGTTGTTGCTTGTGCGTCGATTCTTTCTTTCTGTCCTCTCTTGTTTTGTATGTGTCGCATCTTTGCGTTCTGCAGGCTTTCGGCTTCCAAGCTGTGCCTCCTCCAGAAGGCTGCGTTCCGGTCTTTGCCTCGCACGTTCAGGCTCTGGTGATTCCTCTGTCGGTGTTTTCATTTTTCAGGCGCAGTTGGAGCACGAGACAGCGTTCTTCGTCTCCGAGGTGCTGCTGCGGCTCGTCGCTTCGCCCTGCCTGCCGCTGGAGCAGCGCGAGGCAGTTCTCTCCTCGCTGCGACTCTTCCTCTCAGCAGTCCCTGTTTCGCTGCTTCTCTCCCTTTTTCTCAATTTCGACTGCTCCGTCAACCAGAAAGACGTCGTGCTGCCTCTGCTGCAGACTCTCTGCGAGCTGGTCAAAAACGACAAGCTCCTCGGTGAGAAGCGAAGAAAATCGAAAACGCGCCGCCCGCGAAGCTCTTCTAATCAGCGACGAAGGCAACGCATGTGGAGGAAAAATTGCACACGCCATCAAAGAGCGAGCCGCCTGCTGCGGGCTAAAGTCTCTCGTGCTTCTCCGGTCGTCTGGGCACTAGCCACGCAGTTGCCTATATCTATCCGCTTTCATGGCTTCGTGGACCTGTATATATATACGAATAATATGTGGATACAGACATATTTTTACAACTTTTTCTATTTGCATACGTGCGTATATTTTGGAAGTGGGCAACTTGGTTGGAGCTTTTGCGCAAACCTCTTTTTTCTGGTTTTTCCTCGTATGCAGACTGTTCAAGCAGCGCGCCGAGTTCGCGGCACATGCGGATGCGGCGAGAGGCTCTGCGCAGCGTGGAGACGCTGCTGTCTCGGCTGTATGCGTGGGTAAGCATGCTCGACAGGAAGCAGACTTCGCTTGCGCGCCGGCAGTTCCTCTCGCGGGCGAAGGCACGACGCGGACGCGAGGACGCTGTCCTGCCCTCGTCGCCCTCCGGTGACGCCGCGTGGCGCGCCGCTGCGGCCGAGAGGGGAGAGGCGCGCGAAAAGAGTTCGTCGCAGCCTGAGGAGGCGCCCGACGGCGGCGCCGACTCTGAGGCCTCTCGGACATGTCGCAGAGAGGGAGGGCAGGTCGATATGCCAGAGGAAGCGGGGGCGGCGGGCGGCGGCGCGCTGGAGACGAGGGGCGAAAGGTGGGGGGAAGGGAGGGGTTTGGAAGGCGTCGAGTCTTCCTCAGATGGCAGCAGCGCTTTGTCGTCTCAGTCAGAGTCGCTCTCGACGTCGCGACCTCTCAGCGAGCGTGAGGAGGCGGAGGAGGCGAACAGCGCAGGATCTTTCCCCTCCTTCTCGTCGTCGCATCTGGGCCTTTTGCACTCGGCAGTGGGACTTCCCTCGCGGCTGGATCACGTCGTGCGGCAGCGAGAGCGGAAGAATCAGGTGCGTCGCGGGATTTCGCTTTTCAACAAGGACGCGGAGAGGGGGCTGGAGTTCCTGATTGCGCTGCGGCACGTGGAGCGGCAGCCGCACAGCATCGCGCGCTTCCTCCTCTCGCAGGAGGGTCTCAGCAAGACGCGGATCGGCGACTACTTGGGCCTCGACCGCGAGCTGAACAAGAAGGTGCTGCATGCGCTGGTGGACTCGCTGGACTTTCGCGGGAAGGAGATCGACGTGGCGCTCAAGACGTTTCTGCAGCTCTTTCGACTTCCAGGCGAGGCGCAGAAAATCGACCGCATGATGGAGAAGTTTGCAGAGAAGTTCTACCTCGACAACGCGCCCGCTGCTTCGTCGGCGCCCGCGCGGACACCCTCCGCGGCGTCGCTCCAGCGACTCTGCGGCGCGAGCGCCTTCTCGGCTTCGCTGCGGAGGCGCGAGGCCATCGCGGAGAAGAATGCGCGGCTCTACGCGTCCGCGGACTGCTGCTACGTGCTTGCCTTCTCACTCATCATGCTGCACACGGACGCGCACAGCCGCGAGATCAAGGAGGAGCAGCGCATGTCGAAGAGCGACTTTGTGAGGAACAACCGCGGAATCAACAACGGCCGAGACGTCGACGCAGCCTACCTCGAGACGCTCTACGACCGCATCGTTCAGGAGGAGTGGCGTCTCGAGGACGACGACGTGGCACACGTCCTCCAGGAGAGCGCCGCGCGCCCCCCGAAGCCGCCGCGCCGAAAACGCGCGCGCGGCGGCTCCAAAGCGGGCGAGCGGAAGGCGGCGGAGAAGGCGAGAGAGCCCGCCCGGCGCCGCAGCGCAGACGACGCGGTCGAGCATCCCTCGGAGGAAGAGAACGACGACGACGAAGCCAACGCCCTCCTCGCGGCGGCCTGCCATCATCCGCGCACGGCCTACGGCGCGCATGCGACCCACGGCCTTTTTTGCTCGGCGCCCGCGGACTGCGAGGCCGAGAAGGAGAAACCCGACGGCTCCGATGCGGCTGGCGCGCCTCTCGACTCCCCGTGGAGCGCGCCGGGCTTCGAGGAGGGCATCGGAATCGCGGCCGCCGCCTCCGGCGAGTCTTCGCTGCTCGAGGGTCTCGACTTTGGCGCTTTCGCCGCGCAGGCGAGGCAAGAAAACGGAGGCGCACCCCCGACGAGGAAGCGCGTGTTCGCCTCGCCCAGCGTGCAGCTCCCCGCGCCCGTGACAGACGCGAAGGCGTTCGCGAAGAAAGCCTGTCAAACGCTGCTGTCGCGCGTCGCCGCGACTGCAGGGACTCGCCGCGCCTGGCGCGGCAGCGGGCCAGCCTGCAACCCCTTCGCGCCGAGCGCCAGAGCCTCGCACGCCGGCTCTGCGCCCTCGCCCTCGATTTCTCCGTCCCCTTCGCCGGGCTGGTATGAGGCCGCGGCCTCCGCCTCGCAGGCGTCCTCGGGCGCGGCCTCGCTGCCAGGGGGCTCTGGCGCGCTGGCGGCGTCGCGCGCCGCATCGGCGCCGTTGACGCTCTCTTCTGCGCTGTCCTCTTCGTTCGAGCTGCTGGCGTGTGCGCCGTACCTGCTGCAGCTCGCGGCTTGGCCGCTTCTGCGGTGCTTCGTAGAGGTGCTCAGCCGCGAGAGGCCCGCGCCAGCGGGCGAGTGCGAGGAGGAAGTCTGGGTCGCCGCGGTCGCGGGGCTGGAGGCGGCGTTGTGGCTGTTTATGCGCTTCCGCCTCGCTGCTCAGCGCAACGCGTTTGTCGCGGCGCTGAGCACCCTCTCGGGTCTCCACAGCGCCAAGACGCGGGCGATGGCGCAGAAGAACGTCGCGCTCGTTCGCTTGCTCCTCGCGCTCGGCCTCGAGAGCGGCGAAACTCTCGAGGAGGCCTGGCTGCCGCTGCTCCACGCGGTGAGCCGCATCGAGTTCCTCCACGTCGTCGCCTACGAAGTTCTTCAAAAGGCGCGAGAAAAACTGCATGGGCAACTGCCTCCAGCGTCCGCCGCAGCACTCCCCGCCGCGACGCCTCGCGGTGGCAAACCCCAAGCGCCTGGGGGAGCCGCGCCGCGCAAGGCGACCGGCGCGAAGGCTCTAGCGGATGGAGCCCCGGGGGCGGAGCCAGGCTTTGCGCCCGCACCCCCTTCGGAGCGACGCCGCGAAGTCCCAGACGCCGCGGGAGATGCGGAGGAGGATGCGCCGGAAGGAGGCGGCGACGCGGAGGGCGGCGCTGCAGACGCGCGGCGAGAGGAGGCGGTTGAGACGCCGGGACGCGCGGACGCGGACGGACAGGCCTCGAACTCGCCGCCGTCCTGCCCCCTCGAGGCGCCCAGGGGAGCTCCCACATCGACTCCGCGTTCGTCTCGCCCTCGAGCCGGAGCCGCGGCGCGCGCGTCCTCGGCGGAGGCGATCCTCGCATCGGCTGTGCCCGCGCCTGCGGATGCGCCGGCGGAGGCCTCTGCGGGGGAGGCTCCGAGTTTGCTGTCGAAGGAAGATCGCAAGAGGCTGTCTTCGTCGGTGTCGGCCTCTACGAACGCGCAGGCGTCGTTTGCAGGGTTTGGCCTCCTGGGCGTCGGCGAGCGCGGCGGCGCGTTGCGTGCGGTGTGGCGCGCGGAGGAGTGCCAGGAGGAAAAGAGCTGCCGCGAGGAGTTTCCGTTTTCCACCTCTTCCGCAGTGCGCGGCAAAAAGTTCTGTCCGAGTGCCGCGGTCGCGGTCGTGGGGCCTCTGGCCTCGTCTTCCGCCGCGTCCACGCACAACCCCTACGGGGCCTTTTCGTCTTTCTCGCCCTTTGGCTCCTCGGCGCCGGCTGCGCTCGGCGTCTGGCTGTCTCCGCGGGAGGGCGACGGCGCCGTGTGGGTGTCTTTCGCGTCGCTGGGGGCGGTGCCGCAGGCCTCGTCGGAGGTGTGCATGGAGAACGCGCTCCTGGTGTGGCGGGAGATCGACGCGAGTCTGCTGGACCTGCTTTTCACGCAGAGTCGCGCGCTGTCTAGCGCCGCCGTCATCTTCTTCGTCCGCGCCCTCTGCCTCGTCTCTAACCACGAGCTGCATCCGCCGCGCCCGGCCTCAGCACAGACAGGCCAGCGCGAAAAACAATCGACTTTCAGCCCCTTCCCCGCCGCGCTCGCCGCGCCGTTTGCCTTCGGCGCCAAGCCCGCAGCGCAGAGCGCTGCGGGCGGGGGCGCCGCGGAGGAGAAGACCGCCGGGGGGGGAGGGGAGAAAGGCGCGAGACTCGAGCCCGCTGCGCGGCTATTCAGCCTGCAGAAGCTCGTGGAAGTCGCGCACTTCAACATGGACAGGCTGCGCTTCGTCTGGAACCGCATCTGGATGATTCTCCGCGCCCACTTTGCCGAGGCATGCCTGCATCCCTCGCTCTCCGTGCGCCTCTTCGCGATCGACTCGCTGCGTCAACTCACGATGAAGTTCTTAGAAAAAGACGAACTCGCGCAGTTCACGTTCCAGTCCGAGTTCCTTAAACCCTTCCTGGTAAGCGCCGCCGAGGCAGGCGTCCTTTTCTCGACTGACGCCTCGCCTAAATTCGACGGGATCTTGTCTGAAGGCGCCGGCCGCCCCCACGGAGGCTCCTTCGTCTGATCCGCCCGAGGGGATGTCGTTTTCTCGCAGACGCGTGGAAATCGCAGCGCCTTCGCAGCCGCTCTGCCGCTACCTGCCGCAGGCAGACTGGGGTGTAGCTTCACATGCACTCCGACTTTTTTGAGGCGGAAGGGTCTTCGAAGGGGCGCGGAGGTCACGCGTCTTCTTCCCCCGAATGCATCTAGGTTTTAGGGTTTCTTGTTGGCGCATGCGCGGTATTGCTCATAGAAGGGGAGGCGTCAGGCGAGCGGCTTGTCGAGGCCTGGAAACCTCTTGCTGCAGAGACCAGAAGCGCCTTCGTCATTCTCTGTTTTTCTCCTTTCAGACTGTGATGACGCATCGAGAGTCGGAGGAGGAAGTGAAGGACTTCCTGATGCACATTCTCTTCAACTTGGTGCGGGTAAGCTATCGATAGGTCCACATCTTCGGCGTCGAGCGAGGGTTTAGGATAAAAATAGTTTATACATGGCATTCGAAACCCAGAACTGAGGATTCAGGATGGGGCTCCAAGGGCGCGGACTTCTGTCTTCTCCAAAGCACATCAGCTGCCTGGAGGAGAAGCGCGAAAACGTGAGACTGGAGTCGTGGGGTTGGCTCGAGTCGCACTGCGTCTTAGGGTTTAGGGTTTAGAAGCCTCTTGCTCGCACTCGGTCGACCGCGCGTTCCCTCTTCAGGACTCGGCCACATCTCTTGTCTCTGGCGGCTCGCCACGCTGCGTATGTTGTCTGTTTTTGCTTTTTGCACAGTCGCAAGCCTCGAACATTCGCTCCGGTTGGAAGACCGTGCTGCAGACTGTGCATGCCTCGGCGCTGGAGACTTCCTCTTTCCTTCAAAGCGTCTCGCTGCAGACGCCGGCGGCCGGCGCGTCGCCCGTGGCCCCGCCCGAAGGCGAGCCCAAGGCGCTGGCGATGCGGCGCCGCCTGCGACTCTCCTTCCAGGTAGAAGCGACGGAATCGAACAAGAAGGAAGCCGCAGAGCGAAGAGAGGCACGGAGAGGCAGAAGCCAGAAGGGAGAGACACTCTCTGCATGTGAACAGCTGCGAAAGCGACCGCTGCCGCGAAGCGCAAGCGGGCTGCCGTCTGAACCGGGGCGTTCAGATGATCCCCTAAGGAAAGAAAGGCACGCACTGTGCACGAGACGCGCCGGAGTTTCTTTTCTCGGCTCAGCTGTGCGAGCGTGTGGAGAAATAGAGACGTGACGCTTGTGGAGAATTTCCTGGGTTTTATGGATTTTTTTCCCTCTTCCTTTTCTTTCTTCCTGTCTCTCAGGTCTTGGAGCACATTCTCGCGCATAGCCTCTGCATGCTTACCGGCGGGAGCCTCGACGAGGCCGTCCGCTGCCTGCTTCTTTTCGCGGGAAATGCGCTTGACGAAGCGGTTGCCTTGAAGGTAGCAGAAGCAGCGAGACGAACAACTCGGGGCACAACATCTTGTAGAAAAACCGCCAGACTCCTCATGGTGGCCGCTGCCCGTCTCCAACTCAGTTCTCGTTCTACCGCTGTCTTTCTATCCATCTATAATTGCCTGTGCCCATCTATCTGTATCTATATCTTTCTAGATGGATCTACGTGTGCATATGTATATCTATGTCTTCTATGCATACCTATCCATGTGTATATATCTCACGTGCAAAACCTGTGACTTTCCCTCATGGCAGAAGTACATGCTCCTGCGTGTCTCTTTTATCGCGACTTTGCTTCACTTTTCCGCGCCTTGTACTACACTTTCCTGCGACCCTTGCTTTTTAGGCGATCTGCTACCTGGAGCTCGCGGCGCTTTGTCTGATTGAGGGCACTGACGGCGCGGAGTTCCCCGGCGCCGCGCTGCTGGCCTCCCTGCCGAGCGACGACTTGTCTCCAAGCGCCGTCTTCACCTCGCTGCTGGAGCTTCACCGCGCGTTGCGGAAAGGTAGAAAGCATCGCGAAGAGACGCGACTCTCAACGAAAGCGGTCGAATGCGAGGGGGAGGGCGGCGGCGGACTCGACGACGGCACAAGCGCGGGACGCACGTCCGAACCGAGCCGCGGCCGAGAGGCGGAAGGAAAAGACGGCGCCGAGAGGGAAGCGGCAACTGAGGAGAGCGGAGGCGCCCGCAAAGAAGGAGCGAGTGAAGATTCGATAACACCTGTGGCGAGACTGCCTAGCAACAACGCCACGTTCTTCCTCTGCTTCCCCATTCTCACGGCGCTTGCGCATCTCTCCTGCTCGCCTCACCCGTGTTCCACCTCTTCTTCCACTTCTTCCTCCTCCTTTTCCTCTTCCTCCTCTTCTGCGTCTGCAGGTCAGCGGATGAGTTCGGTGCGCGACGGGCGCAGCGCCACGCCGGCGCTCGACGCGCTGTTTCGCCTGCTGCTCACCTACGGCGCGCAGTTTCAGCCTCTTTTCCGCTTCTTCGTGAAAGCTGCGGAAGCAAGGCGCTCAGGGCGTGAGCAGTCGGCGCCCGTTGTCGCATGCGAAGGCAGCGGAGTACTGCCAGGAACAGGCGGTGCGCAAGAGCGCAGAAAGGGCGAAGGCCGCGACCCAGAAGAGGAGGGAGGAGGCTCGGATCTCAGGGGAGAGCAAATGGCGGCCGAGAGGCGCAGAGGAAGTCGAGAGTCTCAGGCGAGCGAGGCCTCGGAAGAGAACCCTGCGCGGACTGCAGCTTGCGGTTTCGCGGGGCTCCTAGACGACGACCTTCGCAGAAGCGTGGATCACCGCAGGCGAGAGCAGCCCTCAGTCGAAGGAGAGGCGAGCGCGGCCAGCGAGCGCCTCGAGACGCGTCCGCGTGGTGTTCAGTTTGTTTGTGAGGCGCGCCGAGAGTCGCAGAGATGCGTCTCGTCGGAGGAAGTCGATTCTCGGTGGAAGATGATTTTCCACGGGATTCTGTTTCCGCTGCTAGACGACCTTTTCTTGCTCCTTCATCTGCAGCACCAAGCACACAAGTCTGGCGCGTCGGTCGCGTCGTCGCCCTTGCGACTGCCCTTCTCCTCGCGGCTCTCGTGTTCGCTCTCCACGGCATTCGTCACTCCCTCCCTGGTCGCGCCTTCGCCGGCGCATTTTTCAGAAGCCGAAGACAGAGAACGAGACGGCGCGACCTTTCTCGCGCCGGGGTTCGCTCTAGAGCGGCACTCGCGGCTCTCCGTCATCCGCGACACGCTCGCCTCTCCCTCGCGCGTAGCCTCGCCCGCCGCCTCGGTGGCCCCGCCACCCTCCCCGATGCCGCCGAGCGACGACTTCGACCTCGCGGGTGGAGAGAAAGGCTCGGAGAAGCGCCGCAGCAGCGCCAGCGGGGGAGACGCCGCGGCCGCTGGCGCGCAGGCGAAGACGCGGGGAGCCGACGGCGATCAGGGACTCGCGGCGGCGGGAAAGAAGTCTCCCCGCGGCGAGGAGCGTGCCTCGTCGGGGAGGCAGAGCCAAGGGGGGCAGCACGCGCGTCTGCTGATTTGGGCGGAGACGACCTGTCGCGCAGCGCTGCGGCAACTGGTGATGCTAGTCGACGCGCACCTCGCGGAGTTGCAGGCGCATCTGGGGAAGATCCTCTCGCTCATTTTTGCGACGATTGAGGACGGGAACGCACTCGAGAGCCTCGCGCGGCTTGGCGTCGAGGCCTTCGGCGAGCTCCTCTTCGCGCTCGGAAAGCGAACGCGGAGTCGAGCGGCGAGTCCGGGCGCCTGCGAGGCAGGAGGACGCGCTGGACAAGCAATGGCGGGGGAGGCGAGTGACGAACCTGCACCAGCGCGCGACGGAGACCAGACACGCGAAGCAGAAGACAGAAGAGAAGACGAAGGAGATGGCGACCTCGCGAAACACGAAGACCTGGATCTCACTGCCTGCTTGCGCACCGTGGCTGAGTTGACCTTGGTAACCAGACGCGACGCCCGCGAGGTTTCTGTAGCCAGTCTTTTTGCGAGCTTCAGCTGGAGCCTGTTCGTCAGGCAGGCTCTGTGCAGCGTCGCCTTCTGTTCATCTGTGCTTTCCTCGGGGTGCCGCAGCCTGTCCCGCTACTCAATCTGCGACCCTCGCGTCGTCAGCCGGCTTGCCGAAGCGTGTATGTGGCTTATGCGATTTCCGCGAGTGTATTCATGGCCTCAAGCCGACTGTGGATGAGCGTCTCAGTTTCGATGCTGCGCGTTGGAGAAGACTTTTCTTTCTTTGCTGCCATATTTAGTACTTCGGTTGCTCGCTCTGCACGTTGCTTGGTCGTCGTGAAGAGCTTTTCCGCTCGACTTGAGTTGCGCAGTTCTGACTCGCATGTGGGGTGCACGCGTCGTATCGTTCTTCACTGCAGGCGCTCCTTCAGCGGACGACGCCAACCGAGCTGCTCAGGGAGAGTCTCCGCGTCTCGCCCAGCGACTTCCACGTCCACTACGGCACGTTCTTCGCGCCAGTCTGCGCGTCGGCGGAGACGCCTCTAGAAGCCGGAACTGATCGTTTTTCGCCCAACAGACCCGACGAGGCGTTTCCGCCTGCGCAGCGGGACGCGGTCGTGCAGGTCCTCAGGCCGCATCTCGCCTTCGACCTCTCTTCGCTCAGCTCTCTCTCTCCCTCCGCGCCGCCGCTGGAAGGGTTTAGCGCGGCGGAGGAGGGAGGCGAGGAGGCGGAGACACTCGCGCGGATCGCCGACGCAGAGGCTGGGCACGCGAGCAACGGCGACGCACCCGCCGAGAGAGAGAGCGTTAGCCACTGCTCGCAGTCGACCGCCTGCCCCCGCGCAACACCAGGCTCGCAGGCGCTGCCGTTCGACCCGAATCGCGTCGTCACACGCTGCCTTGTTCAGCTTCTCCTTATCGACACGCTTCAGGTGATGAGACCAAAAAGGAGAAGAGAAGAAAAGAAACATGCGCGGCGCGAAGCAGCTCAAAGAAAGGCGCGGCGGAGAGGCTGCGCGGCGAAAGAAGAGGAAACAGAGAGCGACGCGCAAGAAAAAGGGTTTTTGAAGCGAAAACGAGAAGAGAGAGCATGCGAGTGCCAGCGTGGAGAGATGACTCGAGTAGTGAATCTTCTTGTTCGTGTTGTTGTTCCCTGCAGGATGTGCTCACGCCCCTCGCGCCGTTCCTGCCTGCGCCGGTCCTTGCGATCTTCCTCTGCGGGCTCGAATCTTCCTTCTTGTTTGCTGCATTCTTCAACCGACAGGTGAGCCCGTGAGGAGACAAATGAGGGTTTGTTTCGCCGGAACACTGCTCTCCTGCACTTTTGGGGTCATAGAAATCCTTCTCCTTTTGCGCTGTTCGATTGCAGGTCGCCCTGCGCCAGAGTCTCCAGCAGCGCGGCTTCATGAGTGGGATGCGCCAGCTGCCTGGCCTACACAAGCAATGTCGCGAGGGCCTCTCCGCCTCGCTTTCAGTCCTCTCTGCGGTCATCTCCGTCTCCCCTTCTCTCTCTCCCGCCGCCTCCGCGGCGAGCGGGAGGGCGCAGAATCGCCCGATGTGCGTGGAGGAGGCGGCAGACCGACTCCTGCGCCTGGCTCGCTGGATGGCGTTTGCGTTTCTGTCGAGAGAAAAGCTTGTCAGGGATCTTCTGCAAGAAAAGCAAGAGCGCGACGCGCAGGAGGGGCATTCCGCGGGCTTCCCGCGCGCCGGCGAAGCGCCGATATCAGCAGGCTGGGCTCAACCCTCGAAGCAAGAGACGCTGAAATCCCTGCAGCGGGTAAGCAGAGCGAGCGCGGAGAGGCCTCTTCGAGGCGTCTCGACTGCGGGTGAAGGCAAGCTTCGTTCGCGTATCTTCGTGTTTTGCTGATGGAAATTGTTTAATCGCTCCACAGGGACCCCGATTCAGCCCCCGTCGAGGCGGGCGGGCGGTGACGCCTTACAGGCGAGACGACCGCCGCGTCGGAAGCCAGCACTCTGTTTTGCTTGCAGTCATTTTTGAAAATAAATTGAAAAATTCGCTGCCGTAGGCCGAAGCCGGCGCCAGAGAAAAACTTGGAGAGAAATGAAGCAGCGGGCTTTTTGAATGCGTGGGGGAAGCGAGAAAGGCGATGTGGCAGCTTCAGTTATCTGATTGGTATTGCATGCCCTGAGTACGTAAGGAAAAGGAAAGGTTAACCGCTATTTAAATACAACAGTTACCGTAGCTGTAGATGAATGCTAAATCTAGAGTATCTCTCCTAAGTCACTGCATAACATATGAATGCTCCTTCCGCCATTCGTTGACTGTGTTTAGGCGCGGCCTGTTTTTTTACAACTTTTTGGGACTGTATTATATATAGCGGCTGCGCACTCACCATGTTTTCGTTTTTCTTCGCTTTTGTCTTTTTTTCTGTTTTCTCAGACGGAAGCAGAGAGAGAGTTGAGTGGCTTCACGCCGCTTATTGCTGGCAAGATGATGGCGGCGCTGTCGTGCATTCCACAGGAAACGTAGGTCCCCTCTTTCTTCTCCCTGCGGTGTTGGTCGACTTTCATTCTCTTCTTCAGCGCCCGTGCGTTGTCTCTGTCGCGGTGTTCGTTCCTCAGCTGCTTCGCGTTCGTCCCGTCTGCGTTTGGTCTTTATAAAAAAATGATCATACTTGTGCATCCCCCCCCGCGGCGAGTTCGATGTTGACTGCAGAGTAATTCACTAGCCTCATCGCGCCGGGGCGTGATACTCTTGCCTCTTTGGGTCTCCGGCATCCTAGTCAGCCTTCCGCTCACGCCTCCACTTCTTTTTCTGCGTCTCATCTCTGTTTCAGGATATCCCGCTATTCGGAACCTGTTTTCTCTCTCCTAGTGGAGCTGGTTGCGGCGGAATCCACTGTAAGTGCCCTGCGGAGTTCTTGCGAGGCGCGCGGTGATGTCACCGTGTGCCCTCGCGGTTTTTCCTGCACGCTGCAAAAGTTACTGTGACTTTCATCTCTGTTTCTTCATTACGCGCGCCTTGTGTGTTCGCGCCGAGGTGAACTGCGTTCACTAGAGCGCTTCGCATTTCCTTCTTAGGCTTGAGGGTTTTAATTGCTCCTCACTCATCTCGAATAGTGTGTGGCGCGTTTCAATCGCTGTTTGTTTTTCTCTCGCTCCCCTTAAAAGGAGAGAGAAGAAAACCTCTGAAGCGCAACTGGAATTGTGTTTTCGCTTCTCTCGTGCGCCTTCAGTTGGTCTGTTGCTGGGGTTTACCGCGCGTGCAGGGGGCTCTACCGCCGATACTGAATCTCCCTTTTTTGAGCCATTTAAGTCCGCGTTCCGGCGGCGAGGCGTTTTCTCTTCTATCAGCATGTTTTGCTTCTGCGTTCACCCTCGTCTGTGCGTGTCGCCGATTTCCCGTTGCACCGCACGGTGTCTTTGTGCCTCAGGAGGTTCGCAAGGCCGTCCGCGGCTTCTTCGCGACGCGTTTCGCCTCGGCGATTCATTTGTCTTTTCGTCCACTGATGCCTCCGCAGCCTGCGTGCGTCGCGGCATCTTCGCGCTCGTCATCTGTGTCTTCTTCTTCATCAGCGGCAGGGGCCGCTCGGCTCGCGATCGGTGTCCCATCGGCGGAGAAGAGAGAAAAAAACTAATCTGCAGAAGCAGAGAAGGCTCTGCTGCCTGCGCGCGGATCTCTCTACATCGCGGGCTGGCGGGTTTCCAGGCGTGCGTCTTCCCTTCTTTGAGGCGCTTCTCTGCCTGGGTGTCTGTCCGGTCGGCGACGCCTGCTCCGTGGGGTCGCGGTTGCGTCGCGCCATTTTTTGTTCGTTTTCCCTTTTTTTCTCCTTTTTTCTGTCTTCTCTCCTCTGTGCCGCTGCTGCGCACGGCACTTTTGCGGTCGCTTGCTTCGCCCGCAGTCTCCGTTGTCGAGAGAGGAGAGCTTTTTCCTCGGTGTGGGCGTCGGGCACAGCCTCGCGCGCCGCCGAAGCGAGGGGCTGCACAGGCGTGGCGTTACGGAAGGCGACCGCGGCTGCATCAAGCCACCTTTTCAAGAAAATGTAGCTGATCGCTGCGGGCGCGCGGATGCGGTGTTGGCGTGCGAAAGTTGCGTGCGTCGTCTTCTTTCGAATGAACTATGGAAGAGGACTCTGCCCAGGCATCCAGTTCTGCGTGCAAGGTATACACATTTATGCATATGTATATATATGTATCTATTTTTTTTGTTTTATACAGGCAGGTACGTATATGTGCATGTGCGTGTAGGCGCATATTTGCCCGCTCTTTTAGCTGCGCCGCGTTGGCGCGTTGTCTCTCGTTCCGGCGAAGGTGTCTTCTTCATTCGTGCGCATGCAGGCTGTCTTCGCTTCGGATAGGGTTTAGAGACGCATGCCTAGTCCTCCACAGGTTTGCCCAAGTCGATGACTTGTCATTTGTGTCTTCATGCACCTGCGAGTTGTCATCTGCATTCAACATCTCCGCCACGAGTCTCTCTAAAAACATAGTTTTCGTGGTCCAAAGGGACTTCTGCTTATCAACTTTTTTACAGTGCATCTGTTTTTCCGCTCCGCGCGGCTGGCTGAGAGAAGAATCCGGCCTGCTTATCAAGCGGTGGGAGGGAGCTGGATGAGCGTGTCTTGTTCGAATCCTCTCGACTGGCGCGCTGACTCTGTTTACTTCCCTTTAGAATCGTTTTTCTCCGAGCGCGCTTCTCCATGCGTGCGTCTGGGGGACCGATTCTCTTTTTTCGTTTGTGGAAAGACGCAAGAGACGTCTCCCAAGGAGAAGTCGTTCGCATTCCGTCTAAAAGTTGGGTCCTACTGCTAGAGGGATATATCAGAAACGCAGATGAGTTTGCAGCCTCCACAGTTCTTGTGGAAATTCGAAACGCTGGCAGGGCCGCCCTGTGAGAGCCTCTAAGCAGGCTCATAGCTGCATGCAGCTCCACACAAATGCGCTCGACACTGTGGGAGGCGCGCGACGCGGAAGACACAGTATGCGACGGGCTTCAGCGGCTCATACTCCCTCTCAGACTCTGAGAGAATCCAGAAGAAGTTGCGATAGCAATCCCCTCGGCTAAGCCGAGAGGAGGATATAGAGACATCTTTTTTCAGTCTGTACCTGCAACTCCATCCCGCAGGGATTCTTGCGCATCCACACGCGCCAATGGGATACGACCTACGGACGCGCGTTGAGCGAAACCACTATGAAATTCAGGAAACAAAAGCAGCAGTCGCATGAGTCTTTTTAGCAGCAGGCCCCAGGACTTACCCGACTCGCCATCAGAGGCCGCACACCTCTGCTCATCCCTTCTGCGTGCGTACGCATGCTTTTCCATAGGTGAATATGCATTCAGAAAGAGAGACATAGATACCTACATACATAAGATACGTACCTACAACAGTTCATGCATGCAAAGAGGCACTCATATAGGCCTCCACATGCAGAGATACACCGATACATCGTGGAAGCTGCTGCAACCTCAGGGGCCCGGAAGACGCGAGACGTGAAAACCAAGTCCACGCAGGAAAGCGAGGCACCTTTTCTGCACTGCGTCTTTTCTCTGGGATTTCTGACTTCTGCGGCCGCCTCTGTTGTCTGCGGTGTCGCGTGTCGTCCTCATCCGTACGCCCGGCTAGCGTTCCAACGATCGAAGCAGCTAGCTGATTTGCAGTGAGGCCTGCTTGCTTCGCCTCAACGAGCAGTGTGTCTCCGAGTCGCCCTCGACGAGGCGAGGCACGCCGGGCAGTAGCAGTTTTTCGAAAGGTGGCAAACGCGAGCGGAGACGCGAGTCTTTACGCGTTCATCCAGTTGTTGTCCCCGTCTCAGATGTCGGCGGAGAGACACGGCGCCCCGACGACGCTCCGCGGCGAGCGCCCGTTGAATTAGGCAAAATAGCGTTTGCTGGGCGCAGACAGCCCGAGCAGAAGGGATCAAGCTTGGGAGAAAAGTGTGACAGGCCTCTCCGCCTCGTTCGCCGCCGAGTTGTGCCCGCGCTGGAGTCAACCCCTGCCGCTTATCGCGTGCCGGTTTGGCTCCGGAATCTCGCATATGAACGACAAAGGCGAGAAGGCCTGGGGGTTTCGCCTGGCTGGCGGCTGTCTCCCGCGGCGCGGGCTTGTCTGTTTCACGTGTTGAGTGGAAAAGCCTGTTTTTGGCGGGAAGTTGCCGCCGCGCTGGCTGGAACGACGGCAGCGTTTCGCGCCGGCAGTCTGCCGACTGCGCGTGCGCCGACCGACTTGCGCAGGCGCGCGTCTTTACGTGGATTCGCAAAGAGAGATGCGAAAAGATTCTCGTGGTCGCCTAGGCGCGAGTCTCCTTCGCCGCGCCGTCTTCATTTTCTCTTCTCCCTCGTCCTCCTCCTGGTCGTTTTTTCGTGCCGCCTTTCCTGCATCTCGCGCGAATCCTCCTCTTCGGGGACGAGACAGCGGGGAGGATTCACAGCCGGAGTTCGGTGGCAAGCCACGACGGCGACGTCAGAAATCCAAGAGAAAAGCTTGCTATCTCTAGCCTACTATTCGCGTTCGTCCTGGCCGTTGTCTCCTCCCGATTCCGTCCCAGAGGTGCCTTGTTCAGGCTCTCGGCGACTTGTCTCTCTTCTGCCTCCTCGGTGCGAAGCAGACCTCTCGCCTTCTCTGCCGCGACCGGTGCCGCCCTCGCCCTCCTCCCTCCCTCCTCTTTTCTTGTCGCTTGTACTCCCCACGCGTTTCCGCCTTTCCGTTCGGCTGGACGCCCCTTTCGCTTGGTCTTTTGTCTCTCATCTGGGACTTCCTGGCTATTCTTGTGGTCGGCTGCGCCTCGGAGCGCCGCGTCATCCGCGACTTTTCTCTCGCCTCGCGGCCGACGTCTCTCTCCTCCCCTCCGTTTTTCTAAAGTTTCTCCTGCGTTCCCTGCGTCATTCAGAACGGGGCTCCATCTTTCGGCGCCGCTTCTCTCCTCCCGTTGGGTTCGCTTCCTCAACGCACGCAGAGGCAGCTGCGCCTCGGTTGTTTTCTTCTCTCGCCGCACGAACGGAGAAGAAAGGTTCCTGTGTGCGTAGGACCCTCCGCGCGGTTTCCATCGTGTCGGCGGCCTTCGCCTGCGTTGTTTGCAGAAGGGAGCGCATGCAATGCGAAGCTGCTCTGCTGCCTGGTTCGCTCCGTACAGAGGGATTCCGTTGCTACGAGACATGGAACGCGGCTGACCTCAGGCTGGGGGCGTGCGCTTCTCTCAGCCCTGGCCGCCGCGGGAGGGACGGCTCGCTCTCTTTCTCTCGCCGCAGACCCCAGCCGCACGATGCAGGACGCGAGTCTGTCTCAGCGGAGGAAGCAGATGCCTGGCGCCGCCGCGCGAGCGCCTGTATCTGCCTCCTCCTCTGCAGCGCCCGCCGCGTCGCCCGTTTTGCTCATGCCGTCTTCTTCTGCCTCAGCCGCGCCTCCGCTGCCCGCGGATGCATCGCTGCAAGGACTGCCTCCGCACCAACTACGGCAGCTGCTCATGCTCTTCGCGCGGCGGCAGAACCCTGCTTCCTCGCCGTCTTCCGCATTGCCTCCAGCCGCGTCTTTGCTGGCGGCCTCGCTCTCCCCACAGTCTTCCCTCGCGGCCGCTGCGCGTCCTGCCCCCTCGCGCGCGCCCTGCTCCGTCTCCCCGGGTCGCATCCCAACCAACGACGAAGGTGCCGTCCCGCTCGACGACGCCGTCGCCAACGCGACTGGGGAAGGAGACGCCAGGCACCACACGACGCAGCACCGGCTTCTCCAACCTCCACTCGTCGCGCAGGCCGCGCTCCTTGCGGCGGCTGCATCCCTGCCGACCGGCGACGCGCGCGCGAGCGGCAGAAGCAGCGGACCCCCGGCGGAGACACTTCTGCAGGTGCTTCTGCAGCAGCAGGCGCAGGGCAGGGCTCCCGCGGGTCAAGCGTCGGCGCGGGCTTCGTCCCTGCCGCCCTCCTTTGCGTCTCCCATAGGCCCCCTCGCAGGCGGGACTCTCGGTGCAGGCTCACTCTCCGCCCACGCAGAACCCCCTTCCGCGTGGTCGCGGCTCTCTTCCGCCTCCTTGCCTCGCTCCAATCGTTGTGCCTCGCGCGCGGCTTCTCTTCCTCTCGCGGCTCCTTCTGGACCTGTCCCTTCGTCTCTGCAAGGGGCCGTGACCGCCCTGCCGGCCGCTGCCGCCCCGCCTTCGGCGCCGGTTCCGGGAGGCGCGACCGCGGTCGTGGAACCCGAGGCGGCGGCGCGGCTGCGGGCGCTGCTGCAGGCTCTCCACGGCGGCGGCGGCCGAGGTGAGGCCGCGGCGGGAGCCGTGCCGCGTGCGAGTGGCTCGTTTTCGTCTCCGCCTGCTTCGCAGGGGGCAAGCTCTGCCGCTGCACTCCACCGGGGCGGGTTCACGCCTCCGGAGTCTCCGCCTTCGTCTCTTTCGCTGGCATCAGCAGCACTTTCTTCTTCGCATCTGGCGGCTTCGGCCTCGAGCCACGCGACGCCTCTGGCGGCGGCCTCTTCCGCGTCTTCTAGCCGCGCGGCCGCGCGCGGCGCGAGTCTCCCGCCGCTGTCGTGGAGATGCGACCCCGCGGCCCTGGCACACCTCTTCCGCTCTGCGCTTCTGTCCTCTTCGCGCATGCCTTCGTCTCTCTCCGCTTCGCAGCTCGCGTCTGCAGGACCTTCGTCGCTGCCTCGCGCCTCGCCGGGGGCTCCCGCCGCGCCGTCGCCCTGTTCCTCGCCCTCTTCGTTGTCTCCACTCCCCGCCGCGGCCGCGCAGGCCGGGACGCTTGCGGGCCTTGAGCTGCAGCCACAGTCCCCTTCATCCCCCGCGGTCTCGTGTGGGACGTTCCCGCCCTCGCTTCTGCTGAGCAGCCTCGGGGCGCCAGCCTTGTCAGTCCTGCCGCTGCCGCCGCATTCTCTTCTGTCTCCGCAACCCGCTGGAAAAGACGCAGGCGCTGCGGCGACGGCCTTGTCGGCCTCCTCGCCTCCGGCCTCCTCGCCCTCTTCGGCGCCTTCTTCGTATCTCGCGTCTTCTCCGCTGTCCTCCGCGGCGGCTCCGGCCGCGCCGTCTGCGCAGCAGCTGCTTTGCGCCCGGCTTCTGGAAGGCCTGAGGCTGAAACAGGGCGACGCGGAGGGGCTTCCTGCAGGTGCGTCTGCCACGCCGCTTGTTTCTATGCTTCAGCAGAACGTGCCGATGGAGAAGGGCACCGGAGGGGGGCTTGCCTCCACGCTCTCTTCAGCTTCCCTTCCTGCGGCGGCACGCGCCTTCCTTGCCGCTGCGAGGGGCGGGGTCGGCGCGCAGTCTGACAGCCTGACTCAGCGACTGCTGTCGCAGGCCTCCGGCGCTCTGCCGCTGTCGGCAGGTAAGAGCGAAGGCGCATCGTCGTCTGCGGCCTCACCCCTCGCGGGCTCGCCGCTCACCGGACCACACTCGCCTCTCGACAGCCAACGCCTGCTGTCGTTGGCGCGTGCCGCGCGGGGAGCCGCCGCCGACGCGCAGTCTGCGCCCGTCGCCCAGGCGCCTGCGTCCTCTTCTCCGCTCCTTCCGCCGGCTGCGTCCTCCTCTCTCGCTGCACACCCGTGTCTGTCTTCGCTCCCTTCGCAGGCCGCGCTTCTTCTGCGGCGCGCGCCGGGGGACACCGCCGCTCTCTTCGCGGCGACGCTCGCGCAGTGGGCACGGCTGCTGGTGAATGAGAATGCCGCGCCGAAGGAGGCCGACGAAGAGCCGCGCACCGGCAGCGGGAAGGACGCGAAGAAAGAGAGGCGCAGCGAGGGCGCAGCGAGCACTCCGCAGAATCGCAAGAGAGCGGCGAAGGCCGTCTCCGCCCCGTTCCTGCCGGGCGTTGGCGTGGAGGCAGAGGACGGCGGCGGCCAGCGAGGCAGCAGGGCTCGAAGGGACGCTGAGAAGAAGGCCGAGGAGCGAAGCGACCGCGAGGGCCGCGCAGCGAAGAAGAAGGAGAGAGGAGGCGCCGCTGTCAGCGACGCGCGAAGCCTCGCCGAGGCGCGAGCGGCTGCCGCTGCGTCGCTCCGCGGGCGGCCCGTACGCCCCAGAGGGGGGAGCAGGGCGCCGCCCGTCCGCCCGGCCTCTTCGCCCGCTGGCGGAAAAGGCGATCCGAAGGCGGAGGAGGGAAGGGAGAGGCCAGGGGCGGCGCGGAGCGCCGCGAGTCTCAACAGCGCCGCTTCGGTTGCCGCAGCCGCTGCGGCGCCCCGACCCGGGAGCAGACGTGCAGCGCCTCCGGCTCTCCACCTCGTCGCGGCTTCGCCTGCGCCTGCGCCCGCGCCTGCGCCCGCGCCCGGCGGCGGCGGCGCCAAACGGAAGCGCGGCGAGGCGGTATCTGCCGCCAAGACAGGGGCGAGCGCGGCTCGCGCGCGGGGCTCGTCGCCGTCGCCATCATATGTGGAGAGGCATCCGCGAACGGCCGTGTCACCTTGTCTAGAGGAGGAGGAGGACGACGACGAGGCGTCTTCCGCCTCTTCCCCGCCCTCCGCGGGCCCGCGCGGGGCGAAGGCGTCGCGCGCGGCCGGCGCGCGGCCCAAGGCTGCTGCAGCGGCGTCGGGGAAGTTGCTGTCTGCGTCGCCAGCTGCGGACGAGGATGAGGCGACGCGCACGACGTTATCAAGCAGCGAAGAGGACGAAGACGAGGCGGAGGACGGCTCCGCGACGTCGCCGGTCTTTGAGGGCGAGGAGAAGATGACGGCGGAGGAGTTCCAGCGCGCCTCCGACGACGTGCGCAACATCCCGACGTTCTCGCTCGCGGAACTCGTGCGCGCCGCGGTGCTGCCGGTTCGAATCGAGGGCTTCCACGCGCTCGAGGAGGCGCAGTTGCTCTACGGAAGGAAGGACTGGCTCCGCTACGAGTGCCCTCTCTGCGACCGCCTCGCGCACACACCCGACGCCTACTGGCCGAATTTCGAGCACTACCTCAAAGAGCACTGGCGACGCCGCAAGCGGCTCGGCGGCTACGTCTGCTTCCCCTGCCGACGCGCGGTAAGGGATTCAGGGGTTTTCAGGGCACGGCGCGTGCGACGCCCGTGCTGCATGCTCAGGTTCTAGCAGGCCGCAGGCAGACCACCGCGAGAGAGCGCCGCAGGCAAGTCGCCGTGGAAGCGCCTGCCGCTCCTCAGATCGCGGCGGCGCGGCTGTCTTAGGCCCTCTTCAGCACTGGTGAAGCAGAGCGGCTCGCAGACAGGTGTCTCCTCGCCCTCTGAAGCTCAGTAGTTGCGCGCTTTGGCCTCCTCGCTGGGGAATCTGTCGGCTCGGGCCCTTGCGTGTGAGTTGCTGGACATTCCCTGCGTTGCATGCGTGTCACCTCTCTGTCGCCGCTTGTGAGTCTGAAGCTCGCAGATGCGGCGGATGCGTCTGGGGGACGCGACTTTGTCTTCGTTCTCGGCGCGGCAGAATATGCGTGCAGCAGGCATGGCGCAGCACTCGCGCGCACCGGTCTGCCTCTGCAGTGACATACATACGTTCGCTTTTTGTTGTGTCTACATAACTCTTTTGTGCCTGCGGACTCTGCGTGTCGTGTGTGTTGTGTGCAGCACGATCTTTCGCCGAAGGCGTTGAGCCGCACCACGTCTTCGAATGAAGCGAGTAGTGCGTCGTCGCCTCTCTCAGGGGGCGCGCCTTCTCTCTCGCAGGGCAGCGCCCGCGGCGGGGTAAAGGGCGCATGCCAGCGGAAGAAGCGCTCGCGGTTTCACTTCCACTGCCCGCTGTGCCCGGACGTGTTTCGAAAGTTTTCCTGTCTGCAGCGCCACGCTTTCCTCTCGCATCCTGCCACGGCCGCAGACCCGCGCCTCGAACTCGTGCCGCAGCAGCTCTACACGCCGTGGATGCAGGACGGCGACGACTACACCGTGGCGCTGAGGCGCGGGGAGGAGGAAGAAGACGCGGGCGAGCTGGAGGAGGCGCCGCGGGTCGCGAGCGCCGACGAGGGCGCGGACGGCGCCGAGGGGGCGGCGCGCCCGAGAGACGCTGGAGAAGCGGAGACAGCCGCAGAGGCTGAGGGAGAGCTGCGAGGCGCAGAAGAAGGAGACTCGCAGGCTGGCGACACGACGACGACGACAGAGGACGCAGAGAGGGGAGACGAGCAAGAGCTGGCGGAGGAAGAACACGCCAAGCGCGAAGAAGGGAATGCAGAAAAGACTGCTGCGGAGACAACGGCGGAGATGGAAGGAGGGCAGCGGGGTAGCGAGCGAGGACTAGAGGCGGCCGACTCTCTCCAACGAGATGCCGCCGGTGCGCCGGGTGTCTGCGGGGCTGAGGAATCGGGAGAGCCTGGAGGGCAGCCCCCGTCGTCCTCTCGTTCTGCGTCTCTCTCAGGAGCCTCGGAGGCCTCAGGAGCGGAGGAGGCGCTTGGGGCGGGAGACAGGCCCGCGAACGGGCAGCAGGCGACTGGAGAGGAGGCGCCAGTCTCTCTGTCTGCGGCCGCAAGTGCAGCGGAGGCGGCGCTGCAAAGCGTGAAGAAAGAGCAGAGTTCCGCCGACTCGAATGGTGACGCCCCTCCAGAGAACGAGGAGAAAAAGACGCCCGTGGTGCCTCAGCCTTTGCGCAGCTGCCTTGTGATTCGCGCCAAAGTTGAGAAGCCGGAAGGGAGCCCGCTTGGCTCCCCCGCTTCCTCGCGGCCTACCAAGGACGGACGGAAATCGGTGAAGGAGGAGAAGAACGCGGCAGAGGCGGCCTCTGGGGACGCGGCTGGCGACGGGGCGGTGGAGACCTCAGACCGAACAGCTGCGGAGGAGGTGAAGAAGGAGGGCGCTCGTGGGATCAAAGAGGAGCAAAGAAAAGCGAAGAAAAGAGTCGCCTTCGTCTGTCAAGTCCGCGTCAGACCACTCGACAAGGAACTCTCCATCATGGAGAAACTCGGCGCTGTCATGGGTAAATAGACCACAGCATGCAATCAGCATCACTTTATCCGTCTGATTCCAAACTCGACGCGCACGCTAAAACGTTGCGTCTCGAATTCTTCTGCAGAGCACCTGGTGCAAGTCTTCTTCCATGGATGCCGCCCCCTGTCTCTCTCAATATACACGTATATATATATATATATATATATATATATATATATATATATATATATATATATATATATATATATATATATATATATATATATATATATATATATGTCTCTGCATGCGTGTGGGTCGCGGGGCCGTGTATCTCGTGCGCTGTCTCTCGTTTACGCGCCTGGGTATCGGGTTCTGTGCACGCATGCAGATATCGGTAACAGACGGAGGAAGCCAAGGCGAGTGACTGGGGTTACCTCTTTGTTTGGCTGGCGTTTCCATGTCTCGTGCTCTGCCTTGCTTCTGTTGCTTTCTGCCCTGCAGGCCCTGTGTTGACGGGAATGATGCCGTCCTCTAGCGGAACGGAGGAAGGAACGGCCGGGGAGCAAACGCAGGGCGAGAAACCGGCTAAGGCCGAAGGCGACGCAGCCTCCGGTAAGTATTCGACGCCAGAGAGAGTCAAGGTTTGAGAAGGGGGGTCGCCAGAAGGCATCCTGGTGTCTTTCAACTTTTTTTTTCCATTTTGTCTGTCTGTCTGTCAGTGCGCGGTTTCCTCGTCTGTCAGGTCGGGCGCGGCCACGCCTCGCATGCGGCGCTGCATTGCCATGCGTGCAAAACGCCTATAAAGAGCGGCTGTGCCGGTGCTTTATTCCTCTGGTCGATAGTGGAGTTCACAGAGTCTTTCCGATTTCCCCTTTTGTCTTTGTTGCGCAGGGTCTCCCCTCTCGATGGATTTCCCGCGCCGAAACACGCGCAGCGCGACGGCTGCGGCGATGGCGGCGGAACGCGACCGCCATGCGACTCCGTCCGCCTTCTCTGGCGACTCTTCATCCGCCGCCTCGTCCTCCTTGTCTTCTCCGTCTTCTTTATCTTCCTCTTCTGCTTCATCTCCCTCGTCTTCTTCATATCCATCTTCTCCTCCATCTCCCTCTTCATCATCTTCTTCTTCGTCTTCCTCGTCTCTTCCATCTCCATTTTCTCCTGCATTTCCATCTTCTCGTCCAACTTCATCTTCTGTTTCATCTCCCTCTCCTTCATCATCTTCCTCTTCTGGTTCGTCTTCGTCTGCATCAGCTTCTCCATCTGCGTCAACCTCTTCCTCTTTTTCTCCTTCGCGCGCATCGTCTTCTTCATTTTCCCCTTCCTCGCCCGCTCCTCCCTCATCTGCGTCTTGTCTCTACTATTCGTCGGCTTCCTCGGTGTCGCCGCCTCCCTCATCGGCACCTGCCTCTCTCTCTCACACCTCGGCGGCCTCCTCTGCGTCGTCCCTTCTTTCTCTGGCTTCTCCTCTTGCTTCTTGTTCCTCTTTCTCATCGTCTTCTTCGCGCGCAGTTTCTGCACGGGGCCGTGCGGTGGCGGCGGCAGCGGCGGGAACTGCGCGGCGTCTAACTGCAGCGCGAGGCGCAGCGGCGGCGAGGGCAGCCGCCGCGAAGGCCCTAGCGCGCTTTTCTCCCGAGGCCGCCGGGCAGACGTCGCGCTCCTCTTCGCTGTCGCAGGGAAGGGCTAGAGGCGCGACCGGCGGAGCCAGAGAGGGGCGGCGTAGGCATGTGTCTCCACTGTCCCTTGCCTCGCCTCCTTCTTCGCCGTCGGCCTGCTCATCTACGCCTTCTCCGTCGTCGTCTCATACGTCTTCTGCAGAGGATTCTGCGGCCGCGAGGCACCTCTGCGGCTCCCAAGAAGACTGCCGAGAGGCCGCGGGTGCTTCGCCGTCGGCGCCAAGCGACGCGGCGGAGGAAGGAGGAAGCAGCGCGCAGGCCAGCCGCCCGAGCGCGGCTCAGACCGGCGCTGAGTCCGTCGTCGTCGCTGGCTTAGACAACGACGACGAAGGCGAGAAGAGTTCCCAAGCCCCTCGAGACGGAGAGCGACACTCTGCCCCTCCGTCGTCGCACGGCCTCCGCACGACTCTTCCCGAAGACGCAGAGGAAACCTCCCCTTCGGCTGGAGAGGCCGTTTTGTCCAGCGAGGCGTCTGCATCTTTGGAGGCGGCTGTAGGGCCCCGTGAGGTGCCAGATGACGCGTTCCCGGCTGCAGTGTCGCAGCGGCAGTGTCAAGACGCACCGAAGGAAGACGACACTCAGGCGGACTGGCCTGCGTGGAAGAAGAGACGACGCGAGCCCCCTCCCCTCTCACGTCTCTCCTCCGGTTCTCCTCCCTCAGCATCCTCTTCGCCGCGAAGCTCGTCGTCGTCGCCATCCAGGCGCGGCTGTTCCACCGGCGCCGGAGGCCGCGGCGCACCGGCGCGTGTCTCCGCCGAGCGCGAAGGCCGAGAAGACACGGAGGCCGCTGGCGCCGCCTGTGCCACATCGCCTGCAACTGAAGCGGGGAGCGAGGCTCCGGAGGGTGGCGAGCGGGCGACCCTTGTCGAGGAAGCCTCTTCCATGGAAAGGCCTGCCGCGTACCCTGAGGTCGGAGACCTTTCTGCCCACGCTGCGACCGGCAAGACCGCGGCACCTGCCAGCGGGCAGCGGCGCACGAGCCCCCGAACGAGCGCGTCGAGCTCTTCTTCAGCCTCTGCCGGGCTTCCGTCTGCGGCTGTTTCGGTGCACGCGCGAGGGTCTGCTGTGTCTCTCTCTGTCGACGACGACGAAGCGACGACCGAACTGCAAGTCCCCGCGAGGGCTGTGAGTCGGACAGGCCAACGGCGCTCTGGGGCGTCGGAGCCCCCCTCGGGACTGGTGTCTTCTGCGGGTCGCCGGGCTGGTTCGCGGAGCCCAAGTCCCCCGCGCGGTGTCTCCTCGGAGAGAGGAGACACGTGGTGTCTCCAGCGGGAGCGAGGCTCGGTCGGCGATGAAAATGCAGACAGAAGCGGAGGTGGAGAGGCCGACACTCTGGCGCCCGAAGAGACACGGGCGACCGCACTCGTGTTCCCTGACAGCGGAGACACACCGGCAGGCGCGGCTGCGGCAGAGGCCAGCGGGGGAAAAGAAGAGCTGCCTGCTGAGCTCTTGGGCGCTGGCGATGAAGCGGCGACGAGTTCAGGGCACGCGAATGACGGCAAGAGAAGGCGGAAGAGGAAAGGGGGCAAGGCGTCCCCCCTCGTCGAGCCTTTGGCCTGCTCTCTCGCAGCGTCTCGCTCGGGGTGGACTTCCGTGCTTGGGCGAGGAGCGGCGCGAGAAAGAGGCGGGCCCCGGCGCATGATACAGCAAGGGCGGCGGCTCAACCGCCTCGCGATGCCGCCTCTAAGAACGAGGCGCGAGCCGGCGGGCGTGCCTGAACAGTTCTTGCGTCTCCCAGCCTCGTTGTCACTGGCCGTGTCTGCAACTTCCTCTCCGCAATTTCACTCGAAGGACAACGAGCAAGACGACCCCTTGTCCGTCGGAGGGCCCTCTGAGTCGCCCGTGGCCTCGGCGCTGCTCGACCGTCCCCCGCACTTGGGCTCTAGTGTCTCACCGGGGGCGGGACCGGAGACAGGGGCGACGGGCACGTTGGGTTCCAGACCCCGATGGAAGCGTCGGAGTGCCGGCAGAACTGGGGAGGGAGAAGCGCCACGCCCGCTGCGATCTTTCTCGTCTACGGAGTTGCTTCTCGAAGGGTCGCCGCTTCGCCTGCGGAGCAATCAAAACTTGTCTCTGCAGCGTCTGCCATCTCAGCCGCCTTCGGGCGCGCTGGGCTCCAACAGGCGCAGAAAGAGACACGCCCCTCTCGCCCCGGAAGGGACGTCGGAAGGGCCGGGTGACAACGGCGACGTAGCGCCCCCTCCGAAGAATTTGAAGCGCGTCAAGACTTCGTATCTCGCTCTCGAGGGCGAAGGCCAAGAAGAGCGACAGTCAAACGGCCGCGCGCAAGAAGGCGCCGAGGAGGAGCGAGGCCTCCCAGCGACTCGCAGAAGCTCAAAGTCAACTAGGTCGTCGCGCGACCCAGGGGTGTCGTCCGGCTCCCCTCTTTCATTCTCTGCGTCTGCTTCGCCGCTCGCTTCCGCCGCCGGCTTGTTTTATGTCCAGGGCCCCGCACCGCGCCGAACCCGAGCGAGCGAAGTCGAAGGGTCGCGCCGAGAGGGGGCAGGAGGCGACGAGGCTGGCAGGAGGAGCGACGGTAAGCATACGCTAGCTCTTTCTAGGCGAAGCGCAGAGGCTTTCCTCTGTTCAACTGGCGCCGCCTTCGAAGACCCAACGCAGATTCGCAGAAGCAGAGGTTCTGCGGCGAGTGACCTAGGCGATTGCAGACTGTCGGGCGCAGAGACGAGAGACACGCAGGCGGGTGAGAGCTCCGCAGAAAGCGAGACCGAGCGCTTGCCTTTCTCCATGCAGGCGCGCGAGCGCCCGCCGGTTTTCAGGCCTTCAGTCGGCAACGAGCCCTCAGGGGCCTCGTTCGAGAGTGAAGGAGAATGTGTTGAAGAAGAGACGCCGGGCGAAGAGCCGCGAGGTAGCCGGGCGAGGCAGCTTGCCCCTGCTGCGTGTATCCCGCGACGCACGAGCAACTAGAGAGAAGGGAGGAAGGAGGATGAAAGAGAGAACGAGCAGGGTACAGGGGGGCGTGGTTTTCCAAATGCGCAGGCGAAGCCCGAACATTGGAGTGCGCCGCGTGGCTTGTTAAACACGGCGCAGCGCGCGTTCCTCTACGGGAGCCCGAGAGATTTTCGAAGACGAGAGAGGGTCTCCTAGGAGGCACTGTGTAGGGGTGCCGCTCGAGCGTAATTTGTCCTATCATCAGCCTTGCAAATTGGCCGTTTTGATTCTCGATGCGCCTCCCCGTGGAACTGGTCTTGTGGAAACACGGGTTTTTTTGCGTATCGCTGGCCTTCTCGCTTTTGGCGGGATTGTCTGCGAACTTCTCCATCACTGACTTCCCTCCTCTCGCCTCGTCTTTCGCGTCGACTGCACCCTGCGGACCCGCGAGACAACGTTGGGCTCGGGACCGCCAGCCGCGCAGGAGGTTGTGTCTCAGGCGGGCGGCGCGCCTAAGACCGCGAAACAGCATTCTGCAGCGCACTCAATCCGAAATGCACGCCAGCTGGCAGGCGGCTGAGCGTGTTCATTTCGAATCGATCTGGTATGTGCATGTAGACCCGTACTCCGGATCGCACGCGCATCCACACAGTCGGCTGAAGCACTTTCTGTATCGTCGTGCGGTACTTTGAGGGCGATTCTTGCGCGAATCTGCGGCAGAAGAGGCAGCCCTCCCCCTGCACGCAGATGAATAGGCGTGTAGACAGATGCGTTGGAAATTCACCGGGGTCGCGGGTCTGCAAGCCGTTCAACTTTGTGCTCGCGCACACAAAAATAGCTCGTAGCTGAGACACGCAAATGCGCGCGAGACTTCCTCCTTGCCACCAAACGATTCGTGTGAGGCATCCAGGTCTTAGACCTCTACAACACAGATCGCCGATTCTCTGATGTGAGGCATCCGGGTCTTAGACCTCTACAACACATGTCGCCGATTCTCTGAGTCTTCTTACACCTCTACAACTGGCGAGTTCGCAGTTTCCCGAAGAGGGCTGTCGCGCTTTTTCTGTTACTCCTGTCGGGCTGAGTCAAGCGCGAGTGCCGTACCGGAGATACACGCTGCGGCTCACGCTTCACCTGCGCTTCGTGGACAGGACACGCTCGCGGAAGCTACATGCGGACGCGGCGCCCCGGCCGCACAATTGCTTTTCATGACCTACCAGCTTAGAAGTCGCTGGCGCGGGGCTTCTCGCTGTCGCATCGACCAAAGCGTCTCGTGTGCGACAACCTCGTTGCGATGCTCTCGCAGTCAACGCAAGCTCATAACTCCAAACCCTACTTCAAACACCTTCGTAGCACCACGCGACGCCCACACTTCCGGCCGGCTTTACTAAGTTTCGTGCTCGGCGGAAACGCACCAGTCCTCCCGTCCCTCGCTGATCAGAGGAGAAGGCGTCTACCATTTTGACGGGCACACGGCAACCGAGTAGAGAGCAGAGTTGCCGCCGCATGCTGGAGCACTCGTTTCTGGGCGCCATGTGTCTTCGTACGGGGCAGTACGCCGCTGCAGGGTCCTTACTGGCACGGAGTTCCGCTTGGCCGCTAGCCTCTTGACTGAATGGGACGCACCGCGGCCTAGCAATCTGGATAGCGTCTCATGCGTCTACGAAGTCGACCCGCTCCTGTCAGGCAGGTTACGTGTGGTGGCGGCTAAATGCCAGCGTGTGTTTCGTGTTTCCTGTCTCTCGGAGGTGGAGGCTCACAAAGAGTGAAGAGTCGCTTGCGCAACAGAATGGCGCAGTCGCCTCATACGACGTGAATTCGGTCCATAAAGTTTTGATTTTGTTTCTGTTTCCTACGCCGTTTTTGGCAGCTGACGCAGCCCTCGCTTACAAGGAGAAGTCAACACCAACGTCATGAAAGCGAGCATCTACCTCAAGCAGTCAGACGTGCACCTCTCTGGTTCCTTGTTTTAGCTTGTTTCTCATTTTGACATTCCACCCTATTGACATATCACGACTTTATATAGTCAAAAAAGCGCCGGCGCTCCGCGCGGGAGAGAAATATGCGAGTGATCTGAGCCTGCACAAATACGTAAGAGCACCGCACACCGTAAAAATCTTTTCCTCGCCACAAAACCTAAGGGATCCCGCGGGGTCGTGTGTGTTTCTTTGTGAAACAAGGCAGTCAATCTGTGCTTCGCTTCTGTCTGACACAAGTATATAGGAGCTTCCATCTGCAAACTTGCGAACGGCTCTCCAGAGGAGGCGGTGAAAAATATTGAGAGAACTCAGGGGCTGCTGATGTTGGTTGAGAAAGCAGGCAAAGCAGAGAGCCTTTTTGGAGTTCAAGGCCGTTCGTGTTCCTGCTTGTGTGGACGTGTGACCCTGAAAAAGTGTCCGCCGTTTCTTCGACTTGAGACTGTCTCACCCCGTCCGTGTTCACGTAGATGTCTCGAGAACGGAGTAGGAGCTTCGGCTGCGGGTCGCGAAATGATCCTTCGCCTTCCCTCTGAAGGCTGAGTTTTTCAGGATCCGTTCTTCTTCATCTGAGGCTATGTGTATGGGCACACGGGTTCGACGTCATTAATCTCACATGCCTCTGATGCCATGCCCGCGCGCGGTTTCTCCATCGTTTGATTCGCCCCATGAGTCATGCGGAGAATAACGCAGGGATGCGGTTGCTTCTAGACGGCAGAATTGACTACCAACGAAAAGCAGTGGTTCGGGAGATTGGCGAGTCATGCCGCCCGCCCTTCGTGGTTTCTGGCGTGTGCGCGCACCTTCGCATAACGACGATAGCAATTCGATATGTTGTGCGCTCGTATTATTTCCATCTGTAGCGCTGCTCGTTTTGTTTCCACTCGCGCTTAAAGGCAGGAAGAGCCTCTTCGAGAAGCCGCCATTCCATGACTTTGCCACCGGCTCTCTCGCCCTGAGTTTGAAAGTCGCGTTTCTTTTGAAAGTATCAGACGCGACGCCAGCATGAGCAAATCAGGGGCCTGTCAGCGCCGCAAACGAATACGACTAGTACTCTGAATCGCGTACGTTGCTCAAAGAGTGTTAGCAATGTAACATAGCGGAACCGGCTTCAACCGGACGAAGTCACGGAGGATCCTGGCTCCTCCCCCTGGCAGCATGCGGAGCCCCGCCTTAGGAGTCGCTGCAGCGTTTCCCAGAAAACAGCGAACGTTTCTGCTCTCTCGGTAGCCCTGTGCGAGGACGCGCACGTCTCCTTCTTCGCTTAGTGCCTAAGATCACACGACTCTTTCACTGATTTCTTCTGCTTCGCCTTTGCCTCTGTACGCCACCATGGCGGACCCGCCGCGCGGCGTCAGCAAGGCGCTCGCCAGAGAAGGAGAAGACGAGCGCGCGCATCTTCATTCTCCCGTCTCGCCTCGCTCTGTATCTCCCTTTGTCTCATCCAGATATCGCCCTCCGATTAGACGTGAGACGAGTGAGGAGCGAGCGCCCCCTCGTGGCGTGCATTCGCCTGCGTCTTTTCCTCAAAGCTCACGCGCGGCTAAAGACTTCCCCATGGAGCGAGGGGTTCGTTCTTTGCCGTTGCCGTTTTCCTCTGCATCTTCGTCCCCGCCCCCGCCTGCGCTCTCACCCGCGCCTCTGTTGAGGCCGCCTTCGCCTGCGGGCGCGTCGCCCCGCCGCCGCTTCGCGCGGGCCTTGAGTGGCTTCCCCTCTCACGTTTTGCCGTGGTTTCCGTTCTCGGTATTCACCGCGCCTGGTCAGCATCGGCCTGCGCCGAGATCGCTGGCGGGGTCGCGGGCGACGACGGCGGCGATGGCGGACGCGGCAGCGCGCGCCGTCCAGCCAGCGCAGGATGAGGCTGTGGATAAGCCAAAGGACGTGCTCTACGTGTTCCAGCGGGGCGAATTCCTGCAAGCCCTCCTTCACACGCTTGCGGGCGTCTCCGGTGCCTCGCTCGCGATGATTCTCGTCTACCCCCTCGACTTTCTGCGGACTGAGCAAAGCGTGAAGGGCATCGGCTGCGGCACGCTCAGAGACGAGGCGATGCAAATCATCAAGAAAAAAGGATGGCGCGGCATGTACCGCGGCCTCAGAAGCGCCCTCTACGGCGTCGTTGTCAGCTGGGGCGTCTATTTCTTCGTCTACTCCTACGCAAAAGCGTACCTACAGAAGCGGTAAGAAAACTGCGGGAGCGTGCGCAGGCATTCCTCAACGCGGTAGCCTACAATAGCACACACAGGTGCATACATACCTACATTTATACATAGGTACCTACTCACATTTATACATGCATACAGACTTACATGCATATATATATATATATATATATATATGTAAATATGTACATATATATTTATCTATGCATGTGAGAGATAGCGAAAGCCGGAGCCTGCACCTGTGCCTTTTTTTAGCAGCGCAAAGCGAGCGTACATGCAGAGGAGAGTAAGCGCCCCCAGTGGTCTGATTTGGTTATGCCTTCTTTTTCAGAGGCTTCAAGCCCTCCGGTCTTTCCAACATGCTTCTCGCCATCGTGGCTGGCCTCTGCTCGACCGTGGCGAGTAACCCGTGTAAGGCGAAAAGGCGAATCTTTTTCATGGATGAAAACAAAATTTGTTTATTCGTCGCACCGTTCGCGCCGCGCCCTGCCCCACACGAAGTGTGGAGAGCGGCTTACCCATGCAAGTCGTCCTGCAACACAAACAGCGCAGCGCCTAGCGAGTCACCAGCAAGGCACCGCGTCTACCCGTGGACCGCCGTTACGGATGCGCCGAGTTGCCCGCGGCCCTTTCCTCTTTCTTGATGCAGCAGTTGCCGTGTGCAGTTTCCTTTGCACGGCCCTGTGAGGAGCTTTCAATACCCCGCGATTTTGTTCTCTGCCTGTTCTGCGTTCCGCGTCTTTAACCTAAATCTATTAAGGCTCGTCAAGATCCTTGTGTCTAGTTCGCTCACTGCGTATGTATGGTCAGACCAAAAGAGTTCACTAATGGGACTGGAAAATAGGAGATCAGTAATTATATCCATGGCGAAATCCAATGTTCACGCTCATGGATTCAGTGTTCAAGATGGGACGGAGGAACCAGTCAATTGCCTCTGGATTTAACACCATCAATCTATTGCTCAGTGGAGGATACACTGTCCAACACTTTTCAGGACCGTCATGTTAAGTGCATTAAGTATAGTGGTATCCAGCGTATATTTGAATAACCCCGTTGTTTAGGCCCCCCCCTCTCACGAATGCCGTCCATATCTTTGGTGACTCTCTTGGTCTTTCCTTGCATTTCCTCTTCTGCAGTGTGGGTCGCGAACACTCGCATAAAGCTCGACCCCCCCGGGCGCACCACAGTACGGAAAGCTGTTGCGACTGAAGACAAGCAGCGATGCCTGTGTTTACACTGGAGCCATGCATGCGGAGGCCCAGAGACAAGAAAGTACTTGTGGCTACTTATTCGTGTGCAAGGCTGCAGTGTATACCATAAGCGTATCTCTACAAGACGCTATGCCGAGGCGCCCTACGTCCAAGCACACCCGTGTCGACGAGGCTCCAGTTTTACAGCGTATGAAGACGCAATCCTATAGACGCTACTCGATCTTTCCACATCGATATACACATCATCTTGCCTCGGTCTACCTATATATATATATATATATATATATATATATATATATATATATATATATATATATATATATATATATATATATGGGTATTTTGTCGCACCTGCCTACGCCCACGCATGCCGGTACGTGCATGCATATACCCGAGCCATTTTTCCTCGCCCGGCGCGTTGTAGTCGTGTATGCATACATAACTTTAGGTGTCTTCTCACGTCGATCGCTCTCACTTGCCTGCGTTTCTCTGTCGTGCAATCATTCGTGTTTTTCGCAGGATATCTGGCGCATGCTGGCTCGGATTTTGAAGCGCGAGGGCTTTCGCGGCTGGTTCGCGGGGCTGCTACCGGCTCTCGTGCTTGTCGCCAACCCGGCGATCCAGTTCGTCCTTTACGATTTCTTGAAAGAGTCTCTCACGGCGCTCAAGAACATGCAGGTGCGAGGGCTCGCCTTTTCCAGTTGCGCCTGCCATTTCGCAGCCGGCAGCGACTATAAACTTGTCTGCCCGAAGAGCATGTGCGTTGACTGTTTGAAAAATATAGACATGCACATACGCATGAATATTCACGTAGATACGCGCTGGGGAATGCATGCAGATGTGTACGCCTGTGGAACCGTAGAGTTGATCCATGCGCGTACGTGATTTGGTGCGTGGAAATGCCTCACGAGTTTAGGATTTAGCTCTCCAGACCCCCCCTTCCGCCCCCGCCCTCCCCCAACGTCACTAATCTCGCCTGCCTTCGTTCTCTTTATTGTCTCTCCTCCCGTCGCTCTCGCCTCCCATCTTTATCTCCTCTGAATCATCTTGGGCATTTGCTTGTGTTCAACGCCTCTATAGGTACCTCTCCAGCTGAAAATCTTTGCACTTCTCTGTGTCGCCCTCCTCTCCGCTCTGTAGGCCAAACTTCGCGCTGCGGAGGCTTCGCGGGCCACGCGCTCACCTAACCCCGCTGTGACTTCGCCGTTTCAGTCCTCGTCTTTCTCGTCGCCGCTCGCTGCCATGTCCTCCGCCGCAGCGCTGCGATTTCCAGCGGCTCATCCTCGAGGCCTTGGCTGCGCGGCCTCGGCTGATGAGGCGCAACTGAACGCCGCCGGTGTGCGGCTTTGCTCAACCGCCTCGTCCGCCTCAGTCTCCTCGAGTCTCCCTGGCGGCGAGACTGTCGAAATTACAGTCGCAGGTCGCGCGTCGAAAGCAAAAAAGACAAAGGCCGGCAAACATGCGGTGACTGGTGGGGAAGCTTTTCTTATTGGTGAGTGCTGCCCAGAGGCAGCGAAAACCTGATTGAAGTGGAGGCGCAACACTTTTTCGTGAGAGCTGGCGAAGCTCTCTGGCAATTTTCGAGGTACAGACATCGGGATTCTGCCAAACGCTTTAGGACAGGGAGATTTGTGTATACTTCGTGTATATGGGAAGTACTTGCGAATGGTTCCTTTCGGAGCGCATCGCGTATACGAACCGTGCAGTGAGTGGTGTCGAACATTTGTTGGTATACAACAATGTATACACGTTGTTTCTTCTGACTTCTTGTGAGTTGCGGAGACGTGACTTCTTGAGCTTCGCTTCCGGGGGACCTTCCTTGCTTCGCTGTCGCCTTTCTGTTTCCCGTCCTGACAGGCATGGTAGCCAAGCTCTGCGCGACGCTGGCGACGTATCCTTATCTCGTCGTGAAGACGCGGGCGCAAACCAAACTGCACAACGTCCACGACAATTCAGGTGAGAGCTCGGGTGTAAGAAGTACGAAGACAAGTAGTCGTAAAGACTACGAAAACAAAGGAGCCGTACACACTATACAAATAAAGTAGCCGTGAACACGTATACATACAGACGAGCTGACGCCATGCGCTTTGTTAAGACAGCCTCACGCCGTATGCAGTGGCAGCCCGCGTGACCTTTCCACCCATGCAGCCAGGATATATTCCTATATATATATATATATATATATATATATATATATATATATATATATATATATATATATATATATATATAATGTATGCGTATGTGCATATTTCTACGTATGTGTATGTGTGTATGTATGTATGTATGTATGTATGTATGTATGTATTATGTATGTATGTATGTATGTATGTATGTATGTATGTATGTATGTATGTATGTATGTATTATGTATGTATGTATGTATGTATTATGTATGTATGTATGTATGTATGTATGTATGTATGTATGTATGTATGTATGTATGTATGTATGTATGTATGTATGTATGTATGTATGTATGTATGTATGTATGTATGTATGTATGTATGTATGTATGTATGTATGTATGTATGTTATGTATGTATGTATGTATGTATGTATGTATGTATGTATGTTATGTATGTATGTATGTATGTATGTATGTATGTATGTATGTATGTATGTATGTATGTATGTATGTATGATGTATGTATGTATGTATGTATGTATGTATGTATATTTATGCACTGGACTGCGGTGTGAGACGGACCTAACTTGGGAGATACAGGGTGCTGCGCGTTTCAGTGTGTGAGAGGGTGGATTTCAGTATAGGTTCTGTGCGTTCCCTCGGTCTTCTCTGTGTGCATTCACTCGCTTGGATCTATTTTTTCTCTACTCGCTGGTGCTGCTTTGTGTGCTTAGCCTCCTTCCGCTGTCTCGTAACGATTCTTGAGACGGAAGGCGTCTCGGGTCTGTTTGCGGGTCTGAAGCCGAAACTGCTGGCGACGCTTCTCTCTTCGGCAGTCATGTTTTCTGTCTACGAGAAGCTTCTTCCGCATGCGGAGCAGAGTCTCAAGTCTCTCTCCTTTTCGCCGCACTCCGCTTTCGCGAAAACGTTCTTTCCTCCACCTGCAGGGAGCGACCTGAGAGTGATAAACGTCTCACCAGATCGTTTAGTGCGCGTGAGTCAGTCTGTGACGCCTGGAGAGCAGACGAGCGGACGCTGAGAGGACTTGGTGGCCTGCAAGCATCTCAAAACCTGCGCAGACGCTGGCGTACAGCTCGTGCAGCCTAAGCACACTGTTTCTTCGCGACTATTTTTCCCGATTCCACACCATTCTCGCTCTTTTATTCACAGTTCCGGTCGGAGTTTCCAGGCGCATGTGCACGTGCGTGTCTAGCATGCAGCGTGTTTCACGTTCGAAAACACGCAGGGCTCCACCTCGCAGTAGAACTCTCAGTGCGCAGAATGCGCACTTGGCCTTTCTGGTGTTACGACGCAAACTCGAGAGACAGCGGGGTTTCAAATACTGCGCAAAACTCGAGTGATGCCGGAGACTCCGAGCGACCGGGCACGCGCCTAGCCACCATTCGAGGCGTTGCGCTAACGCCGCGCGTCAATGAAGACGTTGATGAAACACTAGACGCACAGAGACATTTGAATATGTTTCTGCATGCATTCACTTATTCGCGATATACCGGAACTTGAGCTCAAGCATTTACGCCATCTACGTGCATATTGCGAGTCAATTTCGCGTCCGCCATCCCTATATATATACATACATGTAGACACATATGCGGATATATTTTTGAGTTGAGTTTGACATCACACAGTTCGCCCATGTGTGTACGGGCAGTTCCACGATGTCTTTTCGTAGCAACATTTTCTGTGTTTGCAACAATGGATTCTGAATAATTAACGTTATGTCAACGAGTCTTCTCACTTCTGGTTTATTCAGAAACTTCGTTTTTAGCCCTTAGGTCTTTAAAAAAAATGATTAATATTTAAACAGAAAAAAATCGTTCGCACTCATGCATGTATGCTGAATGCAGAGCAAAGCTATGCAGCACTGCACAAGCCTGTATGCTCGTGGGTGCATATTTTCAGGCAGGAGTCGATTCCTGCACAGCCGGCCTGTCGTTTCAGATAATGAAAAATCGAAGACTAATAATCGATGCCCTGCTGGAGATGCTGCACGACGTCGTAAGCCTTTGTGGTGAAATTGTCGTAGGCGTCCATGACGCGAGCCTCCATGAAGGCCGCCGCCTGCTCTGGGCTTGCTTCCAGTTGGAACCGCCATCTGGTAAAACAGAAGAATCGAACAAAAGTACGGAACAATGGAGTTGCCACATCCAAACAGCACAGCGAGCCGAGGGAAATGGACAGGCTTCACAGCGCTCGCGTACGCGACACGCTGAATCGCCGAGTAGCGAAACGTAGCGGCCGGGCTCACGCCCACGCATAGGGGGGGGAAGGGGTCACGGGAGGGGGCTGACGCCAGGGAGGAAAAACACATGAGAGAGGCAGGAACAGCCTAGTACCGAATCCGAGCACCAGAAGAAAAGACATGCCACACGTGGTGAAGAAGAAGCCGAATAAGGCAACGACAGGGCCGTAGAACCCTACGAGACCCGAAGAAACCCTAAACCATAAAGGACCAAATCGCGAGGAAAAAGAACAAAATTCGAGCTCACTTGAGATTTTCGAGGGACTGGCGTTTGAAACAGGGCAGACCCGAATGCAGCATTGCCTGCACCAAGGTGACGATAGAATCTGCTTGCTCTCGTAGAGCAAGGTACCTGAGCAAAGCGAAGAAAAGACAGACGCAACACGCGCCAGCGAGTCGTGGAAAGAACGAAAAACGAGTAGGCCTGATGCGGACGCAACGCCCCACGAACCCCCGAGACATGTGAGGACCCTGAAAGCAGCGGGGTGGCGTTACCCGTAAACATTGTGGAATCGCAGGGCTCTGAGCAAGAGCTCTCCGTCCGCAACCATACACATATATATATATATATATATGCCCAGAGATTATACGTCCCGTCCCGGTGCATCTCTTCCATACTCGCAAGCAGAAAACTCTCTCTAACGTCGTGTATGCCATTCTGCAAGAGTGGCTCTACATGGCACACAAGGAGTATACAAACAGACATACATACACCGTCGCACGCACACGAATACATCGCGGGAATATGAATGCGTGCAAATCAACGTTTCTGTTTAGCCTCACGCACCCCTGGACGCAGAGATCGGTAAAGAATCTGAACGCCTCCGTGCGACTGTGCCCTCCCATCAGCTGCACCATCTCCGTGGTGAGCTTGAAAGGCGCTTTCTCGAATTGCAGGTCGTGCCCCGGAGAGATGTCGAAGACAAAACCAAAGTCGATGTGAATCACTCGGCCCGACTGCTTCGAAATCAACAGGTTGCCGTTGTGGCGATCTTTGATCTGAGAGGCACACACCCCGCAACCAACCCGCAAACAGAAAAACAAACTCAAGAACAAAGGGGGAAGACGTGCGCGCACGCGGGCGGAGCTCGCCATGCATCGCTGCCTCAGCGCGCTAGAACTGACGCTCTCCGAATATTAAAACATATCTATGTTGCGTTACTTGCTATACACAAATCGCCAGCTCGACGGGAGGCTCAGGTGGCGGGCAGGGCGAGCCAGGAAGTCTCGTGGAGGAACAGTTCCCGCGCCGCGTCCTCTCTCGTCTCTTCTCTGGCTTACTTGGAGAATATAGGAGAGCACGGCGTAGCCTGCGAGACTTTTGATGAAGTTCTGGACGGCTAAGTCGTAGAGCAGACTCCGTTTTTCTTCGGGCTGGCGGGCGCGAAGTAGCGAAAGCGTCAGCAAGCTGTCTTCCTCTTCCCGCTCGGCGTTCCCCCGCAGGAGCCCCGCGGCGTCTCGTTCCTTTTCGACGCGCGCGCCCGAGTCAGCCCTTGTCCTGTCTCGCGAGCCGAGGCGTCTCTGCACGCTGCGAGGCTGCGAGGAAGTTGCCGACGCAGGCAGTCTCGAACTGCCTGCTCTCCCACGTCCTGGCTCCGGACCCGTCTCTCCGCGTCCCCACACACTCTGTGGCGCCAACTCTTCCGGGGCGTGCAGCCGCGACGCAGGTTCGGCGCTCTCGTCGATCGATGCCGAAGGGCGCCGACCTTCGCGGCGCTCGGCGACGGCTCCTCCTTCTGAGCCCTTTCCGCGTCGTCTCTCGGCGTTTGCTTTGCTCTCTGATACCGGCCTCCGCTCGGCGCCTGCGCCTCTCCCTGCCTCCGAGGACGCCGACGACGCCGGCGACGAGGAGACGAAAATGGAGGGAAAAAAAAGTTTTCTCTTTCCAGCGGCCTGCAGGTCGGCCGCTTCCGCCCGCGGAGCGCCGGACTCAAACTTCCGCTGGCATCCCTGCGCGCGAGTGTCGGCGCACTTGGCAGGCGACAGCGAGCTCCTTTTTGCAGGGATCTCCTCGCGCCCGTCTCGCTCCTGTTCGCTCCCTTCTTCGATCGCGGCGACTGAGTTCAGCGCGCGAGAGGATCTCCCGCGAACCTCCCCTTCGGCGCGGCCGCGCTGTGCGCCGCATAGAGTCCGCGTTGCGTCTTTGTCGTTTCGCTTTCCTTCGCGCTCCGCATGGCGGCTGAAAACGCGATGCGGCTCGGCCTTCGCGTTTTCCGCCGCAACTGCGTTGAACGTTACGGCGAAGAATTCTGGCAAAGAGCAGTTCAATTTCTTCCCGACATGGTGTCTCGAGATGGTGTTTGGAATCAACTCGATCAGACCGCCCAGAGCCGAGATGGGCGCCTCTGCGGTCGCGACAGAATCCGGTCGTCTGGTTTTCTCCCTTTTCACTTCGCCACACGCAGCAGATCCCCCAGCGGGTTTTGCGGCGCCGGCAGCCGCGAGCCGCGACGCGAGCTGAGGGACGCGGCTTCGCTCCTTGTTCGCAGCGTGCAGACTGTCACCAAGCTCCGCCTCCGCAGCGCGCGAGGCCAGGAGAGACGCCCGGAGCCCCTCACGGGCCGCCGGCGTCTCTGGGGCGTCCTCGCCGTCGGCGCCCATGGCGCCCGCCGCGCGGGGGTGGGGAGAGGGGCGCATGCCCTGGGGGGAAGCCGCGAGAGCCAGCGGCAGCGAGGAGCAGATCGACGACGACGAGTACAACGAACAGGCTGATGACGCGGAGGATGAGCAGACCGTCCTCTGCGGGGGAGGCGCAGTGGCTGCGAAGAGGGAGGCGAGGCCTGAGAGCCGCGGTGCGGAGGCAGGCGGAGAAGCAGGCGGGTCGTCCGGGGGAGGCGGACTCTGGGGCGCCGCCGCCGCCGGAGGGCAGGCAGGAGCTCCAGCCGCCAGCGGCGGCGAGGCGACGCGCATCGAGACGACTTTGTACGGGCGCAGCCAGACGTCGACACCGACGCGGTGGAAGGCCGAGGCAGCGAGCTGAACACATCAAGGAATGAGCCACAACATGCGTCGCGAAATGAGGCAAGAACGAACAACGAGTTCACCAGACGTAGGCAGGGACGACCCTGAGAAGAGCTCCGCGGCCTCTTTGGCTTCACTGTCGCATTCCGGAACTTTTGCAGCTGCAGTTCTCCAAGCGAGCCTTGCCAGGCGATACGTCACGTGGATTTCACCGCTTCGTCCGCTATCTCAAGCCGCCGCCGACGCCGGCTTTCTCGGATTTTCCGTCTTTTTTTCTCTTTCTTCCACGCGTAGCCGAGCCCGAGCCTGCGGCCCGCGCTTGGCACAGAGGCTGCTGGTCCGCTGCATTCCACCGCCTCAGCCGTTCGACTTGGGCTAGGGACTCGCTCCAGTCAGACTCAAGTCCGGGTTCGCGGGTTCACTTCTTTTTCCGTGTCTCACCTGAATAATCTGAAGGGCGAGCTGGTCTTGGCGGACGTCGTCGTGCATCTTGAAAATGCAAGTCACCATCGAGAGGACCTCGCTCACCTCGCCTGTCTCTTCTTCGCGACCGCGTGGAGAGGACACACCGGCTGCAGCCGCCGACCGCGTCTCGAACGTGAGCGCGTAGGGCACCTGAGGCGCACGAGCGGAGACCGTGAACCACACGCTCAGTTAGGCTTGCAGACTCGCCACGCAGAGAAGGCGGAAAGACCGCGACGGAGAGGGCGAAAAACAGAGACGCATGCGACAAGCCTGCGCTGGCGACTTGAGCGCCTGCCTGAACGCTGCGCGGGCCGCCATGGAAGGCCAGTGAAGCAAGGCCTGAGTAGGTCCCCTTCTAGGCTCTCTCACCTTGGCAGCAGACTGCAGCGGCGTGACGGAGTCGCTGAGGACGCGCGTGAGCAGCCGCGAGGGGTCAAGTGGCATCGTCATGTCGCGCAGATCGACTTGACTCTGAAGAAACAGAAAAGTTTGCCGTCCCATACAGTCAAGTCGTGAGGCAGTCCGCACGCATGCAGTCAATTCGCAGCAACGGTATACTCATCTATCCATATATATGTGCATTCGTAGGTATGCGTACTGGAACGACGGTGTCCCGCCGCTTGCTCAGAGCGTTGCGACACAGAGAAACAGTTCAGTCGTACACGCGGTCACGCGTCTCGACTTATTTTCTTTTTAGGGTGACCGGCAGGCCTTCGCCACGCGGTTGGACTAACATGCCGAAGAACACCGTTGCTCCCATAAATGCAAACACACACCTAGAAAGATATATATAAATATATATATGCATAACGGGGAGCGCCGTATCGGTCGCATCGCTCTACACATATCTATATTTATCTACTGGCATGTGCACATCCTGGAGACTCCACATTGACCCTTTACGCAGTCAAGCCGATGGAAACCTCGATAAGCAACGAGGCCGTTCTCTCGTCTCCTTCGCGCGGCAATCTGCTGTCGCATGAAGATCGCGCGAGCGAAGTATTCGTAAAGGCTTGAGCAGCCTGGAGAGCTTCAGAGCGTCGGAGTTCACTCACAACTAGGCGCGCGATTTCGCTTTGGAGAAAGGCTCCGCGTTCGTTGGCAGGCAGGACTTTCCTCGCCTTTCCGCTGAGTGCCCGCAGAACAAAGGAAACGGGAACAAGATTTAAATGCATCCCCTTGCGGCGCGCCTCGGGCTGCCGAGTGCCTCTGATGCAGACGTAGCCTTTTCTGAGGGAGCATCTGGGTCGGGAATATGCAGAGACTTGCTGCACACGTAGAACTCTTAGGGTTTGAAGGGCCCCATACAGACTAAATCCAGCCAGAAAAAAGCGAGCTAATGCTCCATAAATGACTCGTAAATAGACATAGTCTCACGCGTGTAGATGCCTTCACATAGCCAACACCCATGTATATATATATATATATATATATATATATATATATATATATATATATATATATATATATATATATATATATATATATTCGTGTATGAGAAACAAGATACACACCTCGACTCCTACATATTTATCTGTCCCTATCTACGTATCTACATCTATATATGTATCTAGATGCATGTATATATTTGTATCTGTACGCATATTGAAGAGAAATTCAGGGCCTCAGTGAAGCGGGAGCGAGAACCTGACACGACGACATGGACCGTTCTCAGCCAAGCGACGGCGAGTCTAACGCGTGCGTAAAATGTAGTTCTTCCTCATGTGTGTACCTCAGCGCGGCGAGTGCGTCCCAAAAGGCGTACTGGCGGCGCAGGACTTCGCGCCGCTCCGGCGGGAGAGCGAGGAGAAGCGCCGCCTGAGAAGAGAGAACGCCCGCGAACCAACAGACATGCGACGCAACGAATGCAGCCCGGCAGTACGGCCTGGCGGCGATGCCAGCAGCAACACACCCTCAGCGAAGGACACAGCAGACCGTAACGCGGGAGCGGAAGTCACCGCTAGGGGCTAGAAAAAAAAGACAATCTAGGGACGGAAAAGAAAATGAAAGCGGTAAAACCCTAAACGCTCAGCTCTAAACCCAAAGGACGACGACTGTCTCTCCTCACCTGCAGGCGGGAGCACTTGCGCGCCAGCCGATCGGACGGGTCCGGCTGAAAGCAGAAGAGAGACCACAGAGACAGATGGCAAGACAGGGGAAATTTTTACATCACAAAACGACGACTAGAACCCCTGGATCTTCTACCTACGTCGCCAAAACCGTTACGTGACATATCCCTGTCTACACAATTGCGGCGCATGCTGCAGACTACGAGGAAGCAGCACGATGTATTCATCCACGCATGTGCATAATACCTGCACATGCGGATTCGGACTCGGATTGTGCGGTGCATATACATGCATGAAGTGGTCGGCATACAAACATACAAAAATGTATAAATGCACAAGTAAAAGTATAAACGTAAAACAAACATATATATATATATATATGTATATATATATATATATATATATATATATATATATATATACAACTCGATCCAGATATTTGTGTGGAGTCGTACCGCGGCCTCCGTGGCAGCTTGGAACATCTCAGGCAGGGCGGCTGCCTCGCTCTCCTCCTGCGCGCAGGTGGCCTGATGGAGGAGGAGAGCCTCGACGACGCGGCCGACGTCGACGCGCATCAGTTGAATCAGCTGCGGCAGAATGAGGCGGCCGCGGAGCGAAGGCGGACACGCCGCCAAGCTGCGCACTGCACAGGCGCGCAGCATGGTGATGAAGATCCCGGCGCTGAGGAGACTCGAGGGCGAGGAGAATGGCGCCGCGGGGCTTGAACTCGCGTCGCGCCGCTCTTTCAGCCGCCGTCTTCGTCGCTGCGCCAACATCTCGCGCCCTCGCGCGTTGCAAGTCTCCGCCGCGCGGCGGCGGTAAAAGAGGATGGACACACAGCGCAGCCTGTCTCTTCGCCTCAGCGCGAGACCCGCGTCGCCGCTGGTCTCCGCGACTCCCGCGACACGCTCTCCTCCTCGCTCACAGCCTGCGAATAAAGGCTGCAGGCGGCCGCTCGCCGGTGGAGCGTCCGCGGCGCACCGCAGCTGAAGATGCTCCGCGTGACTTTTCCCGCACAGTCGTCTCTCCCTGCGTCGCGCTGCGATGCGCGGCGAGGCGTGGAGTGGAAGGCACGGCACGAGAAGCTCTGCAGCCCCAGAAGAGGTCGTCTTCGACTCGCGGATGCGCCGGGCGATGGCAAGGGCGAGCCCGACAGAAGCTGCGGGCGCGAGGAACTGGAGCACGAAGCAGAGCGGAAAGCGAAACGAGTAGATGAGCAGATTCGCAGAAGAAGCAGGAAGAAACGCCGGCAGGGCGGCCTCGCCTCTGCACCGCTTCGCGCCCCAAGAGAAGGCCCCTGCGAACGGGCACAGAGTGCCGAGGCGCGAGGCGAGCGTCGAAGGCGCCGAGGCACGAAGTGGGGGGGAAGACGCGGATGGCGTGGAGGACGCGGCGGGTGGGAGGAAGAACGAGAGAGAAGCAACTTCTGAGGCAGGCGACGAGGCGGTCGGTGGAGAGGAAAAAAAGCCCATGTAATGCAGCAGGAAACGAAACACAGACTCCGACGAACTCCGGTCGCTCCGCGGAAACTCCACACAGATCTCCAGGAGCGAGCTGCGGCCTTCGCGTTTCTCAAGCCAGAGGCGCAGCGAGGAGCTGATAGAGACAGAGCACACAGAAATAATGTCGAGAATGCTAGCAAATGTGACTCAGCACTATGTTTGGAGAGCAGACTTCACACGCCAGAAATGCAGATTTCCACGGGGCAAGCCGAGGGCAGCCGACTGCCAAGCCAGCCCCAAGAATACGAAGGAAGGCCGCAAAAAGAAGGATTCTAAGTTCAGCACGGAATTTCGCATTCGCAGGAATGGGTTTCAGATACCCCCGACAGCCCTCTCATCAGGCGCGCCCGTAAATACCGACGCTTCCACGGCGCGCGTTTCCATGTTATGTCTGTCTTCTGAGCTGCTTTCTCTGTTGCCCTCGTGCCTGAGAAGCCTACGCGTCTTCCTGAGTTTAGCCACATCTATCTCACAAAGCTTGCTACACGAAAATGAGCTTTAAAAGAGAGAATAAAGCGGCCGTGCATTGCTTCCTGGTCTGCTGCGCTTGAATGAGAGGCTTTTGTGCGTCGCCTCCTCGCCTTTGAACCCTAAACTCTAACGCCACGGGACCCATCCAAGTCTTTACATCTCCCAATCTGGAATGACAACTCCTGGCTACACGGGCACCGGAAGCGCATCCGTCGAGTTCTTCAAGAAATGCTCAAAGATCGTTTGTCGTGTTAGGAAGTTTACCTTTCTCTTAAGACCTCCGGAGGCCAGCGGAACCGCTGCACGGCCGCCGCGACGAGCGCGAGATCGGCGCCGTGGAAGAGGCTGTCGAGTGAGAAGCGAGAGGAGGGCAGGTTGCCGCGGAGTCTCACATTTGACGTGTCTCTCACGCTGCCTCGTCCTGCACCGCTTCGCCGACCTCTTCTTCGCCCGCGTTCGATTCCTGCTTTCGCGGGCTCACCCCTCGTTGCGGTCTCTCTTTCGCGGCGCGCGGAGGCTTGCTGGATGCCGTTACCCCCGTCGCGAAGCGCCGACGCGCGGAGAGAAGACGACAGCAAAGCGACCGAGGCGGCAGAAGAGCGTGCCGGCGAGATCCAGCGGCACAGCCGGCGGATTAGCGGAAAACGAGAGAAGATAGAGCGACAGGACATTCGCGTATCGAGGTCAGTCATGCGTGACGCAGCGCCGGACATTGCCTGCATAGCTCTTGTCTTTTTGTGTCGCTGGCGCAAAAACACGACTCTCTTTGCTCCACACGCCCCCTTTCCCATCGCCCGCCATACAGCTGCTTTCCTCCGAGTCGCGTCTAGTCGCCTCCCGCCAAGCTGCGCGCTCGCTTCGGAGCTCGCGTCCTGCTTGCTGTCGCCTTCTTGAGCGCGCGGCGAGTCCCGAGAGTTCTCCTCTGCGTCTGTCTGCCGCGGGTGCGCTGAGGGGTTGCGCGGGCTCGCCTCCGCGTTTCGCGCCGCCTGGCGCCTGCGCCTGCGCGCCCCGTTCCCCCAGGAATAGCTTTCGCTCGCGTCGCACAGGCCTGCGCGGTCGCCCGCGCCGCTGTGTCGAGCATTCTCGCTGGCTGCGGCGGGAGACAGGCCTGTACCCTTGGGCACCGCGGCGCCCTGCCGACGCATGCCAGCCCAGGCGCGCACGCGCTCGACTTCGTCGCAGAGGAACAAGCGAATGAGGCAGAGAGGCGCCTCGGAGTTCAGGCTCGCCGCCGCGGCCTCACGGCATCTCGCGCGCCCACCCGACGCTGCGGCGGAACAGCGAGACGGAGCCGCGACAGAGCTGCCGAGCCTCAGGAGCGTCGCGGCGTGTGCGTCTCCGTCGCCCTGGTGGGCGGTAAAGCTGAAGGCGGAGAGTAAGTGTGGGCACGCATGCGCGTCGGCGGACCCCGTTGGCGCCCGCATCGCGCTCGCCTCTAACCTCGAAAACAGTGTGAAAGACGACGAAAGAGACGCGCCGGTAAACATTGCAAAGGCGATGCGCCACTCGGGAAGGAAAGTGAGGCACGAAGCGAGATGCGGCGGCGCGGCATAGGCGTGTCGGTTGTTGGAGTCTAAAACAGCCTCCGCAGAAAACGCGGAAGGGCCTTCTCTCTCCGAACCCCACGCACGACAGTCGCGGGTTAGCGAACCGCGTTCGTCGTCGCTGCTTTCTTCAAAGAAAAACGCGTCGCCTCGCGGCCAGGGGCCGTCGCACCTCGGGAGCGAGAGGCCACATTCCTCCGCGGGTCTCTGCTTCGCCGCGGCGTCCCTCGTGCTCGCTTTTATCCGCTTCACCATAGCCGTGTCAGTCGTCGCCTTCGCGCCCGACTTGGCAAGCCGCGGCTCCTCGCCGCGCTTGCGAACGCGACCCCGCGAGAGGAGAGAGGCCGCGGCGCCACTGCGCGGCGAGCCGCCAAACAGGACAAGCAGCGACTCTGAGAGTAGAAGGAAGTTCTTTCTCGCAAGCGTTTCTTCGTCCTCCCTCGCCCTGCTGCACCGCTTCGCCAGGGCGATGAGGCGCTCCGGCGCGTCTGCAGAAGGCGGCAAACGGAGGGAAGGCACGGAGCAGGAGGACGAGCGTGAGGAGAATCGCGAGAGAGGCAGACCTCTGCACACAGCTGCGGCGCCGTCACCTGGCGCTGCGTGTCCGTGTTGCCTCTCTCTTTCGTTCGGATGTCCTTGCGCTCCTTCACTCTCCGTTCTCTTGGCCTCCGCTCTGTCGGGCGGCGCGCAGCTCGCGCCGTCCGCAGCGAGCGCGGGAGACAGCAGCGAGGGCGCCGCAGCGAGATGCAGAGGACAGGCGCAAGAGGTGAGATACAGCTCGTGTGTTGGCCGTCGAAAGAAGGCCAGGAGGCTACCCACACCTGCGCACGCGGACGCTTGTCGTGCCCGCAAGAAGCAACACACAAGGCAACCGCAGGAGCAATTGAAGAATGTGCGCCGCCCCGCGCCTGAGTCCACCTGCCAGTCGGCCTCTTCCACCTCGTCCCAGCTCCAGGCCTCGTCGCGAGCTCCGACCGCCCTGTCCCTTGGGCCTCTTCGCCTGCGGCTCTCTTCCTCCGACTCGCTGCCGTCGTCTCCCGGGGGCAGGCCTTCGGCCGAGAGGACGGCAAGCGCCGCAGAGAGGCACGCGCCAGCTGCGGAAGCTTGTCCACAGCTCAAACTCTCGAGGATGAACGACGGAGCGAGGAAAAGAGAGCTAGAGGCGTTCCCAAAGGCCGAGAAGCACGAAAAGCGGCAGGTCGCCCCCCGCGGCGACTTCGGCGCGCCAACGCCGCCTCGTGTCTCCTCCTTTGTGCTGCGCCTCCGCCTCCCAAAGGGCTGGATGTCAGCGCGCAAGCCCAACAGCGACTGTCCCCTGTCTGCCTCCGCTTCGCTTCTTCTCGCGCGGCCTAAAAGCCTCTCGCGCCTGTCGAGGGACAATGGCGACCGAGCATAGTCTGGGGCCAGCAACGAAGTGCTTTTCGGCAGTTTTCGCGGTTTCCGTAATCCTGACCGCGGCGGCGCCAGGAGTACGTGAGGGTGCGAGGAGGCCACTGCAGGCGGCAGCAGCGGAAGAAGCAGCAGCGAGGAGAGCGAGCCGACGGGGGGCGACGCGAAGGCCTTGTCTGGGAAGCAGACGGGCACTTTCGGCCTCCACGGCGGGCGAGGCGTTTCCGCTGCCTCTGCCTTTGCTCTCGTGTCCTGCGCAGCATCGACGGAGAGCTTCTCTTTGTCCTCGGCGGCTCTCACTTTGTCGCGATCGATCTCTCGCGCGCTCTTGCTCAGGCGCGCGGCGAACCCAAGGCGCCCAGCGGCGGCGGCGTCTCCGCCCTCGCCGGCGCGTCCCTCTTCCGCCTTGGCGCGCAGAGGAGAAATGGCGGGGGGGGACGAGGGCGCGCGATGGGGCGGCGCAGGCGTCCCTGCCGAGGGAGTGCGAGACAGGCTGCGTGCGAACGGCGAGGAGGCAGGCGAGAAGAAAAAGGTGACCTTCGCCTCCAGCAGCGCCGGTGACACGCGGGCCTGCGAGGCCGGGGGCGGCAGCGGCGCCGCGAGAGGCTGGCGGAAGGTATGGAGCAGCAGAAACAGCAGAAGCTCGCTCGCCCAAGGCGAGTGAGACGCGCCACTGGATGAGCTCTGCGGAGGCGCCTCTGAGAGCGGCACGCCCCAGCTCGGCGCCGCGTGGGCGCGGCTCGCCACGCTCGCCAGGAAGCTGTGCACCGGCAGGACACAGGTAGCCGAGAGAGACACCGACGAGGAAAGGAGACAAGCGGTTGCCGCGACCGAGGCAGCCAAAAACGCGTCCTCCGCCTGAGCGAGGAGCCCGGTCGTCGCGTCAAGGAGCTTCTGCGAGGACGACCCCTGGCCGAACGCCGCGTTTCGCTCGAGGCTTCGGCGGCGGGTGCCTTGCGCACGCTTCTTCGCGGTGTGCTGTCCCGTCCTGCCGTCTCCCTCACGCCGCCCCGTCGAGTCGCGCGCCGCGTCGCGCCCGCGCGCCCTCCGCCAGCCGCCTCCACAGACGCGCGACACGATCTGACCTGCGTTCCAGCCTCCGACTTCGCGAGCGGGGCTTGCCTCCGCCGTAGACGCCGAATCGAAGAGAAAAAAATCCGGCAGCGCCAGCGTGGACGGCACAGTGCGCGATCGCGGCGCCGCGGCCCGCCGGCACGAGAAGAGCGAGAAGAAACTTGATTTCAAAGTGCTCCAGGCCGACGCGTCGCCGCCCGACCTGATGCACTCCTGCGCGCGCCGCGTGCTCTTCGCTGCGGCGGCGACCGACGTCACCGCAGCGCCCAGCGCCGCGCGCTCGGCCGTCTGCAGCGCGAAGAGCCCAGCCGCCAGGCGAGTCTCTCGCACGAGGAAAGGCGCGGCGCGGGCCGGAGAGCAGGGCGGCGAAGCCGCGAGTAGCGCGGAGGGCAGGGGGTCGATGCGCGAGAGGAAAAAGGAGGCGACCAGGGTGTCGCGGTGCACGCGCTGCATCAGAGGGAGCAGGCGGTGCGCGTAGGCGCCTTTCCCCGCGCGGGAGACGGCCGTCGCGCCCCAATACGCAGACATGTTGAAGGGCGACGACGAGTCGAGCTCCGCGGGGTCGACTTCCGCGAGGGGCGTCGCGGGCTCCTGGGCTCTCAGAAAGCTCTCGGTAGCCTCCAAGTCGAGGAGAAAGTCCTTCTGCCCGGCGAAGCTCTCGTGGACGACGCTGGTCCACGTCGAACAGAGAAGCGCGGAAAAGAAGGCCATTTCGTCGTCGCCTAGAGCTGCATGCAGCGCCACAGTCTCCGCGGCGCGCGACGGGCAGCCAGAGACCGGACGACTCGACGTCGAAGACGAGTGAGGGAGAGAGAAGGCGCGAAGCAGGCGCGACCACGCAGAGGCGCGTGGAGGAGCCGCGCGACCTGCGCGAGGAGACGCAAGAGACTGTTCATCAGAAGAGGCGGCAGACGACGCGGCCGGAAGCTGTGACGAGGCGCACGCCAGGAGGACTGAGCTCCGATTGCTTTCTGTTGCGCGGAGACTGTCTGCGCGGCGCATGCCGCCCTCCTCGTCGCTCACTGGTGGTTTCCGCAGAGGCGTGTCGGCCGTAGCGAGGCTCGACGGAAGCGAGTGAGTCGAGGCAGGCGCGGAGTGCGTCGCACAGGAATGTCTCCGGGCTGCCTGTGCTGTGTGACAAGTCTGCGTCGCCCCGCAGGACTCTGCTCCCGTTTCAGCTGAGGGCTCCGCTAAGACATCGCGCAGGAATCCTTCTTGCTGGCTGATCACGCGAAACCACGTCCATACAGGGAGCGCAAGCGAAAGGAAGCCAGGTTCCTGACTCAGGGCACAGACGCCGCGAAGGAGCTCCAGAGCCGCCAGCGCGACCTCCATCAGCTCGTGAGCCGAGATGCGCGACGATGCGCAGGATGAGAAAGTCGTTAGCGCAGCAGTCCACGCGGCGGCGGCCAGCCACAGCAGCGTTTCACCGGGGGAGAGAGCCGCGGCGCAGGCCCCGAAATCCAGGATCTTTTTTCGATGGATATCTCCATCGTGCCGCGCACGCGAGGCACCGCAGCACCTAGACAGGCCGCCTGAAGAGCCCGGCGCCCCCGGATGACGCATGGAGCAGGCGGTGCCTTTGTACTCCACTAGCTCATCGCTGGCCGCGTCTCGCCAGCTTCCAGGTGTCCATGAGTAGGACACGTGTCGCTCGGCGCCTTGTCCTACTCTGCTGCCGCTCCTCCCCGGTGCAGCCGCCGCCCGTCTGTCTGCTTCGTTCGCGTCGTGGCTGCAGGCTGCCTCCGCGTCTGAGCCTGGAGACGCCCACACCCCCGCAGGTGCGTTCCGCGGGCCTAAACCACAAAAGGCGACGCGAGCGTCCTGGAGACCCCCAAACGAGCCTTCGGCTGAGACCATGTCCTTGCTGCTGCCTCTTCGGACGTCTGCCTTGCCCGCGAGCTTGGCGCTGAGTCCTCCTCCACCGCGGGCGCCCTGGAAGGGCCCTGTCGCTTGTGCCGCGTCACATTCGGCCTCTTCCAGCTGCGCAGACGCAGAGGAGAAGAACAGACTGAACAGCGACGAGGCGTGCAGACTCAACACTTCCACGATCGCCTCCTTCCGCCTCGAGAAATCCTCCTGTCTCGACGCAAAGGCTCGCGCCGCCGCGCGCGCGAATCCCGCCGTGGACGCGCCGTCGCCTCCGTCCTCTGCGCGCCTGGCCGCGTCTCTGGACAAGACGAGTAGACCGTCTGAAGCCGGGGAGGCTGCCAGCCACGCGGCAGACGGCTCGAGCAGACTTGCGAGGAGCCTGAGAGTATGCGAGGCTTCCTGGGCATGAGCGGAAGAGGCAAATGCCATCGGGAGACGCGCAGGAACGTAGGCGCGTGAGTCTTTGGTGTCGCGTGACATCTCACATTCGCAGCGCCCCTGTCCCCCCTCTCGCTCGCCTCGCCGCTTTGCAGTGACCGCTCGAATCAGAAGCGCCTGAAAAAAGAGACTCAGCCCCGAGCCTTCCGCTGCACATGGCGCGACAACGGGGGGCGGCGGGGGAAAGGAGAACACGGGGGACGCGTCCGCGCATGCCGGAGACCAAGACGACACAGAGTGCGCAAAACCAGGAGACGTATGAGAGCCGAGGTGCCGCCAGTCGCCTTGATCCATGCCGCTCTCTCCGCTCGCGTCGCTTTCAGACGCCGTGCTCTCGCCAAGCGCCGAGCCAGTCCCCCAGCGAAGGAGCGGCGCCGCGGAGGACGACGCGAAACGTGAGACCGCCAGCCCCGGAGACACCGCCGCAGATGGCGCCACGACGGCGAGAGGCGGCGACGCGCTCTGCATCGGCGCAGCAGAGCCAAAATATGGGGCGAGCTGAGGCACGCCGGAGAGCAGCAGCTGCCAGCAGATCGTCGCCAGGGTCTCGCGGGAGAAAATGAAGGCGAATGAGGAGAAGGACGCAGGTGCCAGGCACGCGTACGGGGCGTCGGAGGCCCAAGAGTTGTCGGGCCTCAGGCCGTGCTTCGGCGAACCGCAGGCAGGCAGCGTGCGCGCCCTGGAGGCCGGAAGTGAGGACGGCGGCGCGGCAAACACAAACTCATCCACGAGCGCATTCAGCGTGGACGATACCCAAGGCCACCCGATCGACGGCGCCTGTCCTCCAGCTGCGCGACGCGCGTCGCTGTCGGCTGCGGGGGGAGAATCTTTGGCTTCGTCTGCGTCAGGTGCGAGGCCTCTGCCGCCTCGACACCCGCGTCGCCTCTCCGCGTCGGACGCCTTCTTGGCATGCGGGTTCGGAAAGTCTCCTTCCCACGCCTCAGCGACGCTCTGGGCGAGCGATCTCGGCACTGCATCGTCGGAGACGGACCTGCGGAGCAGTGGACGGGCAGCTGCAGCGACTTTCTCGGCGCCTGCGAAGCCCCATTTGTGGCTGGTCGCGCTTCTCGGCTCCGCTGGCTCGTCCGCGGCGTCTGGCACTTGGGCGCAGGCCTTCCGCGGGATCTGTGATCTGAAGTAGTAGTGTGCAACGAGCGCTTCTCTCGGCGTTTTTTCAGTGCCCCGCTCGCCGTCGGCAGAGCGCCTCCTCCACTCCCATAGGCCTCTCCGCGCTTCGCTTCTCCGGCGCTGGCGCTCGCAGGCCTCTTCGAATTTCCCTGCGTCGCAAAACGCGCCGGCTGCATTCGCGGGTGCCGCCGTCTCACGCAGACTCTGCAGGTGCATCTTGTGGCGCGTGGCGAGCCGCAGCAAGTCGAGCGGCTCCCGCTTCTTCGCGGCGGACTCGAGCCGCATCGAGACCCCAAAAAGCTGAAGCAGAAACGCAAAGGCGAAGCGCTCGCCAAAGTCGAGTCTTTGACGCGCCTCCTCTCGCCTGCGGCGCTCGCGCTCACTGATAGAGCGGACAACCTCCTGAACATACGCCGCGACGTGCGGAGGCAGGGCTGCGGCAGGCGGGGGCGAGAAGAGAAGAGGCTCCGGAGTGGCGTGCGCCGGCGCAGGCGACGACGCACCCGGCGACCCCGGCGTCTGTAGGGAAGCGGAGGAAGACGCGGGAGGCAACGCCAAGAAGCCGTGAAAATAAATGCGGAGGACGCGCGGGGCGAAGTCCGTCCTGAGGACGTCGCGTGTCCGCTTGCCGATTGCGTCCGCAACGGTGGGGGAGCGCGAGGGGTGGTGGTGGTGGTCGTTTGCGGATGGCGGGGTGAAGGGTAAAAACGAGAATCCAAAAGGCTTCCGGACCCGAGGCCGCGGTGCGTCGCGGCCTCGATCCAGCAGGCGCGTCTTCTCTTCTTCCTCCCGCCGCTTGCCCGTCTCTCGTTGTCTTCTTGCCCTCCCTCCGAGGCACTCTCTGCCCTGAGTCTCTGTGACGCGAGAGCCGCTTGGGTTCGCCTCGCCACCCGCCCCCGCCGGCGCCTCCGGTCCGCGACCGGAGTGGGTCTCTTCGGTCGCGTCCTCGCGCAACCCCCAGTTGAAGCTCTGGATGGGCGCCAGCTCTCCATTGACGCTGAGGGAAGCTGCGTCGGCGCACAGCGACTCCTCGTGCGCAAACACGGAGAACCTGGGAGCGCCTTCCGAGTTGCTTTTCTGCGTCTCAGCCTGATGACCACCCAGCGAGGCTGCCACGCCCTCTCTCTCTGCGCCGTCCCGCGCTTCCCAGCTGTCGCGCGCTGTCGCGCGCCCGCGCAGCCCTCCCGCGTGTTCGTCGCGGTCGCTGCCTTCCGCGCCTCGCGGCTCTTCGCGGCCACGCTCTGCTTTTTCAGCATTTTTTAAGCGATGCAGCGAAGGCGCTGCGCCCGGAAAAGCCGAAGAAGACGAGGACGGCTGCGAGCAGGGCTCCAGCTGCGCCTCCTCGGCGCCCTTGCCGGTCCGCGTCGAAAGCCGTGGCACAGGCATACGCGTGGAGACGGGCTCGCCCGCAGCGGCACAGAAGGGAAGAGGGATGACAAGTGCCAGAGGGCCCCCGTTCAACTGACAAGACTCTAGGAAGTCGCCAGCGCCTTCTTCCCCCGTCTCCGCACCCGCTCCCTCCTGCTCCATCGGCGGCGCTGCCAGGTGGCGTCTTGCCTCCGCGCTGTCTCTTGCGTGGCTCATGGCCTCTGGCGACGCGAAGGCGGACTGCCAGCGAAGCTGCGAGGAGGAGACGCGTGAGGCGTCGGACGCCGCCGAGCAACGGAAGCAGGTGCAGGGAGCGAAGAAGAGCTGCTTGGCTCTGCGGACTCGCTCGTCCTCGCCGACAACGAACGGCTTTCCTCCGTGCTGCCTCGCCAGCAGCAGCAACTGCCTCGACAGGCCTTCGTCTCCTTCTTCTACCAACAACCGCGCAGGCGCGAGCGGGCACGACCCGCATGGAGGCGGCGACGCAGGGGAAAGTGAAGAGAGAAAGCCCGGCGGAGAGGGCGAACTCCACGCCGTCTGGTGCGGCGAAGAGGCAAACGAGAAGCTCGCCTCCTCTGGCTCGTCGTCCGCCTTTTCGGCCTCTGCGTCTCGTACCAGTCCGCCGTCGATCCCGCCGTCGCACCCCTCGCGTTCAGGTTTTCCATGCTCTCGCGCCTCCGCGACGGAAAACGGCGCCTGGGTTCTCTCGCCAGCGAGAAAGCGGAGGGAGTGCGATAGAGACGGGAAGCGCGCACCCGAGGGCGCCGGCGGCGGCGACAGCTCACGCGGAGACATGAACTTGAGGAACTCCCGCGGCGACGCCGACCGCGACTTGGGTGCGGGACGCCGCTCTGCGCCGCTCGCCACCCCGGGAACACGCGTCGCTGTCGACGCTTCAAACACAAGGAGGACCGGCGGCAGCGCGGCGGCGTGCGCGAGCCAAGACGCGGAGGACGCAGACGCGCAAGAAGACAGACGACATCCGCGAGACGACGTCGCGCCGCTGAGGAGCGCCAGGTCGGCGATCTGCCGGCACCGTGACATGCCGCGCTTCGCGGAGAGAAGAAACGAAAGGAGTAAGACGAGGGACGAAATCGTGGCGCCGCCATCGCCATGCCGAGCGCCGCGCGAGCGCGTTCGCCAGACAACGAAGGCGAGTCTGTCGAGGACCATTCGAAGCGAAGCGAAAAGCGAGAGGAGAAACCGCTGGAGCGCCTGGGCGAGTCCGTCACTTAAGCCGACTTCCAGCTGAGGCAGGTGGCCAGTGGCGCTGTGGTGGCGCGTGCCTCGGCCTTCCACGCTCTCCTCGTCGCTGCGCTCGCAGCTGCTTCGCCAGCATTCGCTGCCAGTCAGGAGAGACGCAGCGGCCGGCTTCGCACTCCCGTCGGGCGCGGACGGCGCACACGAGGCAAGCGAGGAGGCGGCGTGGAGAGGCGAGGCCGAGGGCGACGCCGAGCGCACTTTCCCAGGCGGCGAGGAGAGAAGCAACGACCCCTCGCCCGTGCTGGAGCCCGGCACGTGGGCACCGGACGACGAGGCGGAGAAAGACGACGAAGACGAGGCCGGCGACAAGAAGCGCGGAGCTCGCGACACCGCAAACGCGCGCACGCGAGGCTGCGTGGGAAGCGGAAAGAAGGGGCGGAACGCGAGACTCGTGGGCGGTGAGCACAGGCCGGGAAGCGCGGCGCGCATGTCGCCGCCCCTGCGCGCCCGCGGGGACGTTGTGCTTCCTTCGCCCGCCGAAGCGGAGAGTCGGTCCACGCAAGTCGTCACGAGCAGCAGCGACTCGCCGAGTGCGGAGAAGGTCTGCAGGAGGCGGTGCAGGCACAAAGAGGCTCGCGACCCAAGCGTGAGAGAGATCCTAAACCCTATACCTACACTCTACACTAGGCATTCCGCATCTCAAGTGCGCCCCTCTCCGCCTTTTGCCGTTGGTGTCTGGCGACCGCGCGGGTTCGCTCGCGGCTCCGTCTGAAGCGGCCTACTGCCTGGTAGACATACGTGGGCTGAGGCAGCAGCTCGCCCCAATCTATGGTTCGCTAACCCATTACCCGCCTCGATGCGCGTCCCCCGCCCTGCGTCTAATTTTGTTTTGTGTGCAAGTTATTGAACCGTTTACAATAAATTTTAAAACTGGCTATCCTGAATCTAATGGTTTATTTTGTGACGTGTTACCTGCATCAGCGCAGAGAGGGTATCCACCGAGTCCAGAAGCGACGGCGTAGCCCGGAAGAGTCTCCGCAGGAAGCGAAGGACAGTCTCTTGTTTCATCCATAGTTCATCATGAACGTCGCCGAGGCCAGAACCACTGCAGATCGCCGCGAGCGGCGCTGCGAAGGGATCGCGAGGGGACGATAAAGACGCGCGCGGCGCCGCACCGCCCCCCAGCGAGTCACACAGCGCGGCGATGAGGGCGCACGGGGCTTCGGAGAGAGACACAAGATCTTGGAGCGTCCGCAAAAGAAGGCCGCACGCCTGGAAACAGATGGAAAGAGAAACAGAATCGAGACGCTTCCGGGCTGCCCAGACGAGGCCACAACACACTCGAGGCGAATCGGTGCCGTATGCCGCAGCGGGTTAGAAATATGTCTCACCCGTTACGCACCCTTGGCTCCCGCAACCTTCTATCTTCGTTGTCGTGGTCGTCTCTAGCCGGGGCTCCCTCAGTTGTTTCCTTCCATTTCTGAGGCTTGCCATCTCAGGCAGAAAGCGAATGCCCCCTTTATTCGCGGCGTCATCGTCCCTCCCCTTCCTCGTCTTCTCGGGGGAAGCGGGGGGCGGCTCACCTGCCCTACGCCCATCAGAGAGGCGAAGACAAGCGCGGGCTCTCCGCCGCGGGTCTGCATGGCAACCGGCGCCGCCGACGGAAATGATGACGAAGGCGAGAGCGGAGGGCGAATCGAGGACTCGGCAGCGGACGCGCAAGGACGCGGCGCCGCTGAAGAGCGCGGCGACCAGCCTGCAGTAGCGGACGCCTTCGCGCTCCCGCGCTCGAGACGCTCCAGCCACCGTGAAGCAGCGATCTCTGCGAGCTTCTCTGCAACGCACACGCAAGGCGAGGAACACCCCCAATGCTACAACAGAGGGAGCTGGCTACGTCAGCCATAAGTGGAAAGCGAACACAAACAAATGACCCGCAGACCCGCCTGCAAAGATCAGATAATGTTTTAAGTCTCCACACAAGGAATACGCAGTTTCTGTTGACTGCTGACCGCAAACAACAACGGCGGCAGAGGCGCGAGCCAGCTGCCTTCACACGCCGCCCCTTTCTGGGTCTCTCATTATCGGATCCGCGAAGCGAGGCGCCCGCTGGCCGTCGCAGCCTCACGGCCCGAGAGGCGCTGCCGGGCGGCCGAAGTCGCGAGGCGGCCGTGAAGAGGCGTTACCGGCGCAGAAGCAGAAAATACTGATTCCCAGCGACCCCCGTCAAGAAATTTTGCATTCAGTGGGCGCTATTGGCACTTCCCTAAACCAACTGCACGCTTCGCTCGCTTCTTTACCGCATATTTCTTGAGTCCTCACGGAATGCCTCCGCAAACCCGTGGCAGACCTTCCACATACTTTAGCCATTATATATATATATATATATATATATATATATATACATATATTTGCATAGATCGGAATATGCAAGTGAGAGTGTACCAGGCGCGTGTGGGGCCTACCTTGAAGGAGGAAGAGAGCGCGTGCTTCGGTGCGGTTTGGCGGCTCGGTGGAGGGCTGCGTCGCTTGAAGCTTCGCGAGAGACAGGCGCGAAGACCCGAGGAGACAGGCTGAGAACGCCGCCACCGAGCAGCTACACAGATGCTGATAGCCACACAAACAGGCCACAACACGCCTCCTTTTCGAGCCTGCCTCCTCTCTTCTCCGTCTCTCTGGCATGCTGCCCTTCTCCAACGTCCTCCACTGTCGCTCTCTCACTCGGCTCACGCAGAGTTCGTGATCATCGTGTCCCCCGCCCCCGCCCCTCGTTCGCCCACCTCAGCCTGGCTGACCTGCGTCTAGGCTTTCCTCGCTTCCGCCTGTCCCGATGCGCTCATCCCCCCTGTCATGGCTCCCCGTTCTGTTGGTTGCTAAATATGTCTCAGCGTTCCCCCGGAGAGCCTGGGCTGTCTGGCTGCCTAAACGCTCCACGAGTGCGACCTAGCAGACTCCTGTCCCGCGACGGCATCAACTGGTGTCGTCTCCTCTGGACTCTCCGTCTGCTTCCCTCCTTTTCCGGCGGGCTCGCTCGCGCCGCGCGGCCCTCTCTGCGGCTGGTCCCCGACCCTGAACCCTAAACGCTCACCTCCGTTCGGCGCTGAAAAAGCTGCTGGGCGGCGACTGCAGTCCACAGCGCCGGCAGCGAGAGACGCTCCGCGAGACGTCGGGCGCTGTCGGGGATCATGGCGGAAAGCAGTTGCCTCAGCAGCTCCAGCACGTGTCTGCGCGTCGGCGCCCTCTCGCAGTCCTCCCACGACTGAGAAACAGACACACCGAGGAGGTGCGGATATCCACGGGCGTGTGGCGCCCGCTGATCTGTCAAAAGACGAAGGCGCTGCTCGCAACCGATGGAGGGCGGAGTCAATCAACCGCGCACGCGCATGGGCTCGCAGCGAACGCTCAAGCACGATATGTGAATGAGTTTCCCCCTCCGTCCCGCTACAACTGAGGCGAGTATCTCGCACTACGTATGGATTTAAAAGAGACAATCAGAGTAATCTGGCTTCTCGGCTGTTCCACAGTCAACGTGCAGAGACGAAAAAACGCTTCCGGCGCCCTGATACTGTTCCTCGTCCTGCGAGCGGAGGGCCGCCTCGTTTCCGTCGAGCCGTCCTCACCGCCAAAGGGCTCAAAAGGATGCCGCCTAAAGATATAGAACATTCATGTCAAGAACAGTACACATATATGGACGGATATGTAGAATCCCAGGGCGTTTCTTTTTTGCGACGACTCACAAAGACTGAGAAGGGGAGCCAAACCTCCTGGGGCAGATCGGCGGCTGCAGTCTCCTTCTCCCGCGCGTCTGGCTTCTCCTTCGAGCCTCTCTGTTCGCCCTGCCGGCTCTCAGCGTTTCGCTGGTCCCTGGACTCCGCCTGGTTCCCTCCGTCCCCGTTCGCTTCGTCGTGGCCTCCGTGCGCTTCCCGTTGCTCCATGCCCTCTTTGCAGTCTTCCGCGGTGAGGCTCCAGGGCGAGAGGCACGCCGCGAGCTGTAGAAGCCCTTCTTCTTGGCATAGGGCGTGGACGCGCCTCAGCAGCTTTAGCCGCAGCTCGCGGCCTGGAGGCCAGGCGCTTGCCTTATTCTCAGTCGCTTCGCCGCCCCGCCCCTGGCTTGCCTCCCGGCTTCTTGTTCGCCCTGGGCTCGGCGCGGCATCAACTCGCGGGCGCACGTTTTCCGCGAGAGAATCTCGCGAGCTCCGGCGCCGCACCGAGGCTGTCGCGTCGCCCTCAGCGACGGCATGCACACCGAGCGAGACCGGCGGCGAGCGCGACGACGCCGCCAGCGAGGACGCCGAAGACAAGCTGCTGCATATCGGCAGCGTGGGAAGCGAAGGCAGGCGAACGAGCTGTGACGCAGATGCTGCTGAGGTACGCGACGACGCGGACGCCGCCGCACCGGCAGCGCCCAGGAGCGCGCCCACGCGCTCGCGCGCGACGAGCAACCAAATCTGAAAACCAATAGAGGGAAACGAGGGACGCGCAGCTGCACATCCGCTCATCCGCCCACTTTACCGGCGAATCAGAAGAGAGAAAGAAATCGGTATTCGCGGCGACGGATTAAAGCCGCACGAACGGCAGCGGAAGGCAGCACCGGGAGGTGGTGCCGAGGGTTTAGGGTTTAAGGCGAGCAAGCAAACTCCGAGTTACATGCCCCGTCCCGGCTCCAGACGCTAGAAAAGCAAACACCTTCCACGCAGAGAGCTGCATGGGCAACAGCCTCTCATAAACAGTAGCGGCCAGCAGTTCGCGACGCTTGGCCGCTTCACCAACCCAGATAGGACAGTGAACTGCGGCATCCCCCCCCCCCCCCCCCCCCCCCCCCCCCGTTACGCCCCACTTCACCGCGGCACGCCCCGCGTGTTGCCTCCTGCGCGTCGCGCATTTTTCGCTCTTCCTTCGTTTCTCACCTGCGCGGCTGCTTGCCGGCATGCCTTCGTCGCCGCTCGCGCCTGTCGGGATACGTCTACCCTGAATGAGTCTCCCTCTTCTCTTTCTGCGGCTCCGTCTGCTCCAGCGGGCGCTGGGGCTCTGGGCTGGCGAGTCGCCGGTGCGGGTCCTGGCGCGCACGCGCCGCGGCCGGCATCTGCGTCGACGCAGTCCACGGAGCACAGAAGTCTCGCGAACAGCGAAGGCGCCGCCGAGCAGGAGAGCGAGGCCGAAGAAGACGAAGATGCCGTCAGCGAGTGCCCGAGGAGGAAAAGCTGCTCACGCACGACGAAGGCCGCTGCCGCTTTGAGGGCAGGCGCGAACGGCTGAATAGCAGGAGGGCCGTGCGGACTCCAGCCCTCCACGTGAGGCGAGCCCCACGAATCCAGGAAAAGGCCGTATTCGCCGCCTTCGTCTCCAAACAGCGAGACCGCCGCCGCCTCCTCCTCGCGACTACTCGTCCGGGTGAGTCCGCAGTCGCCAGCCGCTAGCCGCGAGGCGCCGGGGCGCCGCTCCCCCCCGCCTCCCCTCAGGGCTCCGGCGGGTGCCGGCAACATGCTCACAGAGCTGCTCTGTGTCCCCACGTCCGCGACGGATGGCGCACTAGGGAGCCTGGCCCTGCCCAAGAGGCGCAGAAGCGACAACCGGCACTTTTTCGCAAACGACGGCGCCTCTGCTGCGCCCTCGGAGATCTCCTCGCTTCGCGCAGACTGCCGGCACCCCTCTCGGCGCTCCGTTCCACGCCGGTCTCGGCTGGCGTGCTCGCTGGCGCTCGCGTTGACACCGCGCGCCCCCTGCGTCGCAGGCGCGGCGCAGAGAGGTCCGCAAGAGACCCGTGCCGCGCAGTGAAGCGCCGACGCGATGGCGACAAACAGCGAGCGCTGAAAGAGTCTGCAGAAATCATGTATGCAAACAAAAAAGCAGCTGAACTGCGGCAACGACACCATCTCGCCAGCGAACAGAGAAGCAACTCCTCGCGTGCGACGCGGAGGTCTCTCTGGTCGACGGCGCAGATCCCTTCAGACATTTGCTGAGCATCCCGCGGTTCACGCAGCGATTGCCAAGTCAGCCGGAAGCTCGAGTGGTAAACGCGGCATGCCCGCCCTACTCACACGCCAAGCGTCAAAGCACGCAAAGCTGAAAAACTCGACAGAACGCCGGCCTGCAATCTACGTCAGCTGCTTCGCCGCGAGCCGCAATCTGCAGCTGAGGCGCTGACGAGGCCACGTGGCCAGTCAACAGACGGCAGCGGAAATACTAGCGTTTCGCTGGATGGTTCAATAGCGCAAGCTAAGCTCTTAACGAAGTCTCTGAACGCGGAAAGAACATACGTGATGAGTTGTGTCTTCAGCACCTCCTTCTGCACGAGCGCCGCGGGGACTGGGGCCTTTGCCTTCAGCCTCTGCCGCCCTTCACCCGCGTGTGCAAACTGAATCAGCTGCGACAAAACGTCAGCCTGAAACGTCTTGGCAAGCCAGCACGTTATTTCCAGGGCCGCTTCTGCGTCCCGGCAGCGGTGTTTCCGATCTTCATCGCTACATGCGCCTTCGCCTATCGAACGCCACGTCTCGGCGCCTCGCTTAGCTCGCTCCGCGTCATGCCCCGCCGTTCGTCTCCGCGTCAAGTGTGAAGACGAGAAGCTGCGGAGGCGCAACGAGCGCCCAGAAGCTCGCTCGCGCGCGCCGACTTCTTCCTCTCTCTGGGCGTCAAGCCGACGGCTGGAGAGGCACGACAACAGCGTGCAAGACGCGCGAGGCGAAGGCGAAGAGACGGCGCAGCGCCAGCCGTCGCTGCAGCAGAGGCGGAGCAGCTGATAGAACAACCCTCTGACGAGAGTCGCCACATGTCCGAGCTCAGCCGAGAACGGTTCCCCAGGGCCGGGTGAAGATGCCGCGGTGGCGCCGAAGCGCTGACGCTCGTAGCTGAGGAAGCGCGCGAGGAGAAGCGCGATGCAGGAGAGGAGGCCAGGCATGTCGTCAAAGATGGCGCCGCCGGCAGATGGGTCCCGCCGCGCCTCTTCACTCAGAAGGCGACAATACCACGGTTGCCTGTACCCGCGGATTTCCTCCGAGGTCGCGCGCGCGAGACGGCCGGTGTCTCCTCTGCGAACGTCTGCTTGTGCCGGCTCGCGTCCTGCGTCATGCGGTTCACTCTCAAGGTCGAAGCCTACAACTTGAGGCGGCTTTCCTCCCTCGCCTGCATGGCGCCTCGGCTCATGCGGATCCGCGGCGTCGGCGACGCTTCCTTCGGGGGCGACGGATCTGCCTCGAAGCGGCAGCGACGAACGCGGCGCGCCCGATCCCACAGCAGGCGTGGCGGGGCGGAGCCCGCGTGCCGACGGCAAGGCGGAGGCGCAGAAGAGCGACGAAGCCAGAAAACGAGCCAAGAAGCGGATTTGCAGGTCAAGCAGACGAAGCAGGAAAACCAGGAGGGAGACGAGCTCCGCTCGCTTGAGCGGCGTAGTCGCACGAAGGAGATCAAGAAGCACCTGAACACATACACCCAAGGCGGCCACCTGCGTGTGAAATAGTTCGGACTGAATCGAAGACATCTTACACGCGTCGGTGCTGAGGTAAACCCTCAACGGGAAGATAAACCCTAAACCCTAAACCGCACTTCACGTATGCCAAAACTCGCCAAAACTCGACTTTGAAAAAACTCAAAAAAGCGCGGAAATACCTTTGGGGACGGCCACCTGACAAGGCCGCGCATGCATCGCTTCTTTGCCCTCACCGACCACCTCGGAGCTTCTCACGCCTCAAGCATATGCCAACGCGTTGTGGTCACATCTGGGTTTGGACGAGATGGTGTGTGATGCGTGAGCACCTCTATGCACTGAAACGCTCCTGACAAGTTTCAGTCTCTCTGAGTTCGGCTGCACGATCTAACAAGATACCTGGAAAACCAGAACTCTCACAGTCCTCTCTGCAGTCAGGCAGTGCAACCTTCCGCGCTAACCCACCCGAGCCCCGCCACTAGAATAGCCACAGACACGAGGCACACAGCTCGACACACAGTTTCGCACCGGGGGAGCATGCGAGGCAAAGCTTCGCAACGTAGAATCGCGGGCCCGTCAGTTCGCCGCCCTTACCCGGCAGCACTTGTGCACAAGCATGTCTTCCAGCACAGCCTCGAAGATGAAGAAGGTTCCGCTATGTGGCCCTGCGTCGTCGAGTCCCTCGGCCGCGTCGGCGCCTTCACTCCCACTTCGGGCGCTCCTGCGGGACTCCTGCCGCGGCGCAGGCTCCTCTGCGGCGGCGCAGGCGACTTCAGTCTGCGAGACGCCCTCGAGCAAGCCGAGGACCCCGCACGCGATGAGCCTGTCGCAGGCGGCGCTCCGCGGTCGCTTCCTCGTCCAGCGCTTCTTCTGCAGGCACTCCGCCGCTTCACAGTCACCGTCTCGGGGGCTGTCTGCGCTGCAGTCGCGGGCGGAGGCAAGTGAGCAGGCGAGAGCGGAGGAGTGCAGCGGCGAAGCGAAGGAATTCCAGGGTGACTCAGAGAAAGACGAAAGAAGCGAGGAGAGGAACTTGAGCGCAGGTGGAGAGAGTTCCGCGGAATCTGACTCGCAGGACAGAAGCGGCTCGACTGTCAAACGCTCGTCCCCTTTCTTGCTGCCGGCCCCACAGGCCGCGGCTACGGGCGCATTCTCATGGCAGTCGAAGACAGCAGACATTATCGAGGGCAGATGCCCAGCCACTGAGAGTCCTGCGAAAAAGAGGAGACGACAGCGGTGGTCCATAAGGCCTGTCGCTGCCCTCGCAGCCTCCGAATTCCGCAACATGCTTCGCCCAGCTTGCCTCAGCAGCCGCCGCGGGCTCGTCTGGGACGGGCTGCTGCGCCACGTGGGGGAGGCGTGCATGGAGCCCGACGAGGCAGACGAACGGAACGACGGCGACGACGAGGGCGTGAGCGACAGACGCGGAGACGGTGGCAGGCCAAACTGCCGGGGCATATGCCTGAGGAGTTCGGCACGGAATCGGGATATGCGTTTTCTTCCGGCGGCCGCGCGAGCCGCGTCTCTCTGCTGCTGTATGAGCGCAACGCTCACGCGCCTCACGACCTCCACCCACGCGCGCATCAGCTCCGTTCCCTCCGCAGGCCGCAGCGCTGGGTTGTCCATACTCCTCCGTCTTCCACGTCCTCTCTCAGCCAAAGCATTCGCGTCATCTGGGTCATTTCTGGGCGTAGCGAGCCGAGAGACGGAGGAGCTTGGCGGCGCGACTGCGGCTACAGGCACGTTCAGCGGAAGCGAGAGCGAAACTGCCAACGCGGTGCGGAGGAAAACGCCTTCGACCCACCAGCCCCAAACGCGCGTGCTGAGCGACCTGGCAGCGGATGCGACCGCGGCCGCGCTCAACGCACCCGCCTTTCTCGCGTCGAGGAGACACACGGGCGACGAAGCCCAGTCGAGCGGCGATGACGGGGAACCCGACGACGGCGAAGTGGGAGAGGCGCAGGAGGGCGGGGAGGACGGCGAGGAGGAGTGACAGCGGGAGGCCGGAAGCGAAGCCTGGCGCCGGGATGCAGTCGTTGCCGCAGCGTGTTTCATGTGTTTACTCGCTTCGCCTGCGTGAGGACGCGCAGCCGACGCCGTCATCCGCTTGCGCGGCATGCGGCGGGACGAGTTGCGCAGGCCTCGCAGCGCGAGAACGAGTTCATGTTCCAAGATCGCGCCGAGACTCTCCACCAGCAGGTGTGGCGCGGAGCCCCTCAGGCCCGGAGTTTGCAGGGGGGCAACTAAAGAGGGACAGTTGGGGAGCAGGAGACGGGGGGGAGGCAGGAGGGTGTGTACCGCAGCGAGGAAGAGCAGCGCCACGTCGCGCAGTTCAGAGAGGACCAGGATCAGCAGAAAACATTGACGGCGGCCTGCGCAGCTGTGGAGCAGCGCCGGGACGCACTGAGAAAAGAACTGTGAGACCCGCACATCCGCTGCGCCCTCTGCGTCAACCACCTGGCTCACGCCCCAAGCCGCAGACGCCGACAGAGCCGACGAGCCCGCCGGCGACACTGAAGACACAGCGAAACGAGGCAAAGGGCCCGCGGAGGCAGGCGAAGCAGAATAATTTCCGCGCGACGAAGTGAGAGCCGCGTTGGAAGACGACACGTAGAGTTCATAGAACACAGTGGCAAGCAGGCAGGTGGCGAGCCGCTGCGGCTGCAGCTCCCCAGTCAAGAGCGACGCGAGGGAGAAGAGGCAGGACGCGAACGCAGACCCTGGCGAGGTCGCGGCAGCCGGCGGCAAAACGCCGAGTTGCAGGCAGCCGGCGAGACACGCTGCAAGGCCGCATATTCGCCCCACCGTCTCATGCGCAGACACATACGTGGCGGAAGGCGAACCAGAATTCGAAGGCGAAACAGACGTGGGCAATGCGGGCGAGCGTGGCGGGCGGCAGGAGAGGCCTGCAGCGGCTTGAGCCCTCTCGGCCTCGTTGCACATGCTTCGCGGAGGCACCGCTGTCTGGTCGCTCTCGGGAGAAGTGAAAGCGTGTGGTGCGCCTGCAGCCCGCCCCGCGACCGCGCCGGGGACTGCCGACGGGCTCTTCGACAGGGCCGCGACCGCGGTCGCACTCGCCAAGAGACAGCGGAGCCAGTGGACGACGAGGGTGTCGAGAAAGGCCGAGGCAATCGCCGTCCCCTGCCCGCTAGTCGAGGGGGGAAGCGACTTCGCCTGAAACATACCGTTTGACTCGAAGGCGGTCGCAGACTCCGTAGTCACCGACATACGCTGAGGCGACACAGGAGGACGCGACAACGAGGCTAAGGGCGAGCAGGACGGCGAGCCGATCGCGTGCGCCCTGGAGAGAAGCAGGGCCGCGCGCCTCGCCGCATTCCCTGTTTGAGCCCACTCAAAGAGAAAACGCAGCGAAGTGCTCTCGTCCTCGTAGTGTGAATGCGCATTTCCTAAAAGCGGATTCTGGGCGTATGCGGAGAGGAAGCCAGAAAGAAGCGAAGCGCGCTCGGCTCTCTTCCTCCGACTTTGAAGAAAGTCTCGAAGCCGCGCACCCTCCGCTTGTCGTCTCTGCTCGGCGGCGTGCCCAGGATCACTGCATGCCTCCAAAGGTCGCTGGAGTCGGCTCCAGAACGCACTCCCTCGCAGCAGCAGCCTTGAGGGTAGAATCACGCCTCTGTGGTCAGTCAGCGACGACGAAGATGCGGAGGAGTCCAACAACGCAAAATCAAAGGGAGGAACGTCAGGCAAATAGAGGAAGTCACACTCTGGCTGCTGTGTCGCCACGAGACAGAAATGCGCCGCCACACCTCCTTGGCCGCTTGCCTCGCGTTCTCGCCGACTGCAAGGAAATGTCAGTTCCCTGAAGCTGCCTCTCCGACTGCGCGGTCGCCCCCAGCCGCCGTCGCCGCCCGTGTCCAGTCTCTTGCCACACAAGCGCTGCATGCGACCTTGTTCCTGGGCGACTATCGCCTCGGTGCCGTCACGCCGGTGACTTCCCTCAGACACGGGCGCTGCGGCCTCTCCGAGCGCAGCGCGAGCTGCCTTCTCTCGTCTCTCCCTTTCGCTGCCGAACGCTCCCTCCGCGGCCCTGTCTGTCCCGCCGCAGGCGGCAGCCGACGAAGCCGAAGAGAGCGAAGCTCCTCCGGACGGCGCCGGCGGAGGAGAGGGCGAGAAGGACGAAGAAACCGCGGCTGGGAAATTCTTGTGCGCCAGGCTCTCCTGAGGCATCCGTGCAAAACGCTCAGTCAACACCGGCTGCATACCCAACCGTGCGCCTCCGCCCAGGCGTCGCTTGTAGACAGTCCTCGCGAAGAGCGCGTGGGCACAGGCCGTGGCCTCTCCTCCAGGTCTCTCGCCCATACAACGCCGGTCGGAAAACCCCTGCGCGGCCCGTCCGTCGCTGCCAGCGGTTCGGTCAGGCTGCGCGGCCAGCGACCCCGAGAACGGTCCGCGCTCAGTCCAAGTGGGAGCCCATTCGTCCGTCGCCGCTCCTCGCGCGACTCCCGCACCGACGGCGACCGAGGATCGAAAAGCCTCCGGCGGTGCCCCCGCTTCGAGCCGCGTCGCGGTCCCCGTCCCCCCTCTCTCCTCGGCTCCGAGCGCGGTCGTTGAGCGCAGCGGCTCCCCGCCCACGGGCCCGGCGGGGGACCCGCCACTGTGCGGCGCGCTCGCGGGCTCAGACGACTGGCGCGCCAGAGGTGACAGCGACGCAGTCAGTGGAGGATCCGGGTAAAGGCGCTCCAGCGAAGGCGAGGAACGCGCACGGGGACCTATGCGGAGGCGGCAGTCACAAGAGGGCGACGCGCCGGGCGACGAGAGGCGCTGAGTGTCTCGTATTGCAAGAAGCGCGCCAGAGAATCGCGTCCAGACGACGGAAGGCAGCCGTTGCAGCGAAAGCGCCAGTAGAAAAACACGTTCGTCCACCCAGGAAAACGAGGCGTGGTGCGCAGTTGAGTCTGTTTCTGCTATCTGCTGCATCTCGTGTCCGCCGGTGCCGGTCATGTCTCGCGCGCCAGTTGCGAACCCCCCCCTGCGCGGCGAGCTCCCTGCCTTTTCTGGCGGCGCTAAAGGCGAAAAGCGCGCAGCACAGACGAACTCGGCGCGCGCGGCGGATAAAAGTAGAGGCGCCTCCGCAGCGCCGGTCCGATCTCCTGGGGCGCCACACTCATGCGCCCTGTCTCCAAGTGTCTCTGCAGGCGGGCTGTCACTCCGACCGTCTGCAGGGGCCGCGCCTTCCCGTGGACTGGATGCGAAGCGGAAGGTCGACGCCTGGTCGGTCTCGCCGCGGCAGTGCGAGCAGGCGTCACGGACACGCAGCCGAGGCGAGGAGGGCGCGGCATCCGTCAGCTCTTCGCTCGACAGGGAGAGGAGACGCCTCTGTCTCCGTCTTCTCTCCCTCGCAAACTGAAGTGCGCAGCCGTCCGCGAACTGAAGCAGCGCCTCTGGTCCGACGATAGAGAGGCTCGCAAAGTACGCGCGCACTGCTGAGGCAGGGGGCTGCAGGGAAAAAGCAAAAACGGCGACGCAGAACGGCGTTTCCCAAGCGCGTGCAGAGAGCGAAACCCGCCCTGCATGTGACTTGCGAGAAGTTGTCCACTCGCGGCGCGGAGGATCATGATCTTTCCACGATCTCGTGTCGCTCCGCCGCAGACAACGACAGAAATGCTAGCTGGCGGCTTCACTGGAGGAGGGCGGGAGCCTCACGTAGCTCCTGTTTTCCAGTTCTTCGGCCCCGCGGCGAATGCGCAAAACCGACGAAAGAGTCAGCAAGGCATTCAACCGGCTGTAAACGCGTTGTCATGTGCAGAAATCACGGCAGTCCTATCGACAGGTGATAAAGCCTCAAATGAATACGACGCCTGGCACGTATCCGCTTTTACGATACACTCCGGCAAGAAAGCTGTGGCTAGCTCAATGCGCGCCTCCTGTCTGGCGCCACTACGGAGAGAGACTGCGTCACGACAGGTGTTGCCTTTTCGGACCCAACACCCTGCCTCAAGCGCCTTCGAGGCGCGGCTGGCCCCTACGCACTGCATGCCTTGGCGCGGCAGTTGGCTTTGGTGGGCGTTTCACCGTGTTTTCGTTACCTTTGAAGGCTGGACAAGGGAGTAAGCGATGTCTTGCGTCGGAGGGAAGGCAAGACACGGCGGCGGAGCGAGGCAAAGAGGCAGCGGGGGTGCAGCTGCTCGTTCGTCGCGCAGGCGCTTCCGGACGCTCTGGTTGTCTCTCTCCTTTCTGTCTCCCTCGCCCATAGCTCTCGGCACGGCCTCGCCTCGAACTTCGCACTCGGCTGGGTCGACCTGAGACTGCAGCCCGCGTCCTCCGTCACTCCCCTCGCTCCCCACTGCCCTAACCACATCCTTCACGGCATGAACGTGCAAGCTCGTTGCTCCGTCACCCTGTTTTCCTTCATCTGGCAGCTCCCTTCTGTCATCGTCTGTTGCCTGCTCGTGAGTGCTGCCTGGGCCTCTGCGTGCACGCCGTGCCGCGGACATCAGCGCGTTCGAAGGCACGAAAGCTGCTCCAGGCAGACGCGACGAAGAGGAAAAAGACGGGGAGGAAGACAATCCATTCTGAGGGTCGCTGCCGGCGGACGCAGCGGCGGCGGGACGCGCGGCAGCGGCGGGCGACGGTCGCCTACCGGCCGCAAAAAATCCCATCGAGCCTGCGGCAGTCCCGAGGGGGAGGGGAGACAGCGGACCCGAGGACGCCCAGAGGCGAGAGAGAAGAAGGAGAAGAAATTGAAAAGGACAGGCAGAAAGAGGGGGCAGAGAGAGAGAAAGTCATCCTTCGCAGATGACGATCGACGAGAAAAAGACAGTGTGCGCCCTCCACGCTGACCCTGACAGCAGCCCCGAGCTGCGAACCCAGAGAGCTCCAAACAGATCCCAAGACAAATCCGAGAGAGACTGGCGGTAGGACAGAGGCACTTTTACGGTTATTAGAAGAAGGGAAAGTCAAGACGGAGGACGCAACGACTCACAGCGCAGGTCAGCAGGAGGAACGGTGAAGAAATCATGCAAGAGAGGAGCAAAATGCAAACATGAGCGCGGAAAACGAACGGCTGCAAAAGAATAAAAGCCGATTAAGCAGATGGGCACCGCCGAGAAGCAGACAAAGACCGGAAGGGAGGACAGGAGAAAAACGGAAGACAGGAAACGGTGAAAGAAGGGGGAGAACACCCCCCTTCGCGAGATCGGCCGCGTCCTCTGCTTCACCATCAAGCAGACCTTTCTTCTTTTCTCTCTCCTCGCGACCCCAACTCGAATCGAGCCACTTCGCCGGAGATGTCTACGAAAAGCAGAGTCCGTCAAGGCGGGGAGACACCTGAGGAAGCGCAGGCGCCCGCCGTGGAGAACCGAGTCGAGCAGCCAGCGCGCCGAAACAGAAACAAAACGAAGCGCAGGTACCTACTGGAGAATGGCAGCATCTAAGCGAATCTCTTTTAGGAAAAGTCAGCGATGCGAGGCCCAGGATAATCAAACGGCCTCGAGGTAGGAGCGAGAAAGGAAAAGGCGACCAGATGAGACAGGCGCTACTCGGCCGAATCTGCGGGGCGCAGTTCCAAGCCTGCAGACGAGCTAGACGGGAGTCAGCAGGAAGACGAGGAGGACGCAAACAAAGAAAAACTGTAATTACAAGAGGCGCGCCCGACGCAAGACAGAGAGGGTGCGAGCCGAGGAGATCCGCAGAGACTGTTTAGTTCTCCGCGACCGTTTGTTTTTCGTGTGGCATTCGCTCCGCGCAGAAATGAGCAGCCGAGAGAAAAACGGACGCGGCGGAACGCAGGTCGAGGGTCCTGCCTGAGACATGTCTCTTTTTCAGAAGCCAAAAAGGCCTCTGAACTGGCGTGAAAACCAGCTGTATTCGCAGCTAGCACGTTCGCCTTTTCTCAACCGCTCTCGGGCGTCCCTCCTCGCGGGCGAGTCGCCGCGAAGTCTCGATCTTTCCCTCCGATTCCCCGCGTGCGTTTCGCCTAGCCGAAGTCGAGGCGGAAGAAGAAGACAGTGAACCCTAAAGCAAGATCGAACTAGAAAATCTGCCTAGAGGAGGGGCGGGTAGACTCTCTCTCCTGCCTCCCGCGATACCTCAAGCCGCCAGATGCTGCTCCTGCACCTTGACGCCAGCGCCGCCCTCTGCAGTGTTTCGCAAGCAATAGAACAGTAGAAAGAGGAAAGATCGACCGCAAATGGCTACAGGAGACGAGAAAGTGCTCGGAACGACCACGCGAACGCTCCTCAGCACATCTGCATCTCCTTCAGTCGCACACGCGGTGCGCTCCCCTTAGAGGCGCGAGGGAGAGCCGCGGAGGCCGCGCGCGTAAAGTCGCGGCGCTGCGAAGAGGAAAAACGCATCCAACGACGCACGAAGAAGAGGGGCAAGAAACAACGAAACTCGCCGAAAGGGGTAGATGAGGCGCTCGCTCAGGAGCTGAGAGTAGTCGGCTGCTTTTGAGCCCGTACGAGGATTCTCCGTCGCCCTCCCTCGCCCCCTCCAGGCTTCCATTCGCGGCGATAGATACTTTGCTACAAAAGGCGCGCCGCCTCACGCCTCCTGGAGTTCCTTTCTTCTTCTGCGAGCCAGGGTAATTGCTGCCCTCTCCCGAGACTCTGCGCGATTCGTGTGCCTCTGCTAGGCTGGGGGGTGTCTCCGTCGGCCGATGAGCTTTGTGGCGCGGCTCGTTCGCCAGGCAGAGGCATGACGAAGAGAGAAGAAGCGCGGCGGCAGGCGGAGCGAGGACGAAACCTGCAAGAATGCTAGAGCGAGGGCGGGCGGCGGGGAGGCGAGGCCGAGAGACTGTCAGGCTTAGAAGAAGGCAGGCAGCGTTGTCCTCTCCCCTGGCGTCTCGCGGTGCCTGCCGCACGGCTCTCGCTGATCTGCGTTGTCTCCTCGTCCCTAGTTTTGAGTGTCTGCTTCTACTCCCTGCCTCGTCTCTCCGCCATCGGTTGCGTACGCTTGGATCTAATGTCTCTTGCTGCCGACTTCGCAGGCCGCGCACACTCCGCAATTAGGTTTTTCACCGTGAACCGTCCCCCGTGCCCCCGCCAGCCATGGCGCAGCAGATGCATGGGTTCGACCCTCCCTGCGCCTCATCCCAGCGCGTCTTCGCTGCGGCCGCGGTAGAGAATCGACGGAAAGCTGCTTCCGCTTCTTCCTCCTCCCCGGCAACTGTCCGCGTCGTGCATTTTGCGTCGCCGTCTGGGGAGACTTCTTCTGCGCGTCCTTCCACTCGTCTTTCCCCCGTGCTTTCCTCGCGTGCTGAGTCGCCCGCTCCCTCTGTAGGTGCTTCCCTCGCCTCATCAGCATGTCTGCTTTCGCGTTCCGAGGCGCTGCTTGTCTCCGTGAGCGGTTTCAACCTTCTCGTGGACTGTCCGCTGGATTTCAACGCGCTTCTGCCGCGCCCGCCGCGGCTCTTTTCCGCCACGTGGACGGGCGATGACGCAGCAGCAAATGCAGAGGAGGAGGAGGAGGGCGACAGCGATGAGCGAGACAGGCTAGCGGGGCCTGGGTGTGGGCTCCCAGGAGTCGGCGGCGAGTCGACATCTTCGTGTTCGCTTCACTGGGGGTCTCCGTCCTCGCCTTCGGCGCTCTCGGTGGCCTCTCAGTCACTCGCGCCTTGCTTCCTCGCGTCTCCCTTTCTGCGTGTGCTGCTGCCGCTGCGCCTGCACGCGGTTCTCATCACGCATCCGCAGGGCGCGCTGGGGCTGCCGCTTCTCGCAGAGGTGCTCAACCTCGCCAACACGCCGGTCTTCGCGACCGCCCCCGTCCTCCTCGCCGCCTCGTCCGCCGTGCGATTCCTTCAGTCTACCCTCGCGGGGTGTCTCCTCCCGCCGCGCGTCTCTGCTCGAGGAGACAGACGAGGTGGCAGCGCCGCCGCTTTTTTCCGCAGCGGCGGCGCGCCTCAGAGCGGAGCCCAGAACGCGGGAGACAAGGAGGCGACGCAGACAGCTGTGGCCGCGGCGGCTGCGGCGGCGGCGGCAGTGGAGACGCCGGATGAAGAAAACTCGAATTCGCTCCAGGAAGGGTTCGAGGGTGCCGAGGACGGGGCGAGCGACAGCGAAGGCGAGGATCCTTTCTCCGGGACCGCCCGCCACCGCAGGCAGCTCCTCGGCGGCGTCTCGAAGCACGTCAGGGCCACGATGTTCCACCAGGAACGCGAGCTGCTGCTCCACACCGAGAGTCAGCAGCGTGTGACGATCTACCCCGTCAGCAGCGGCTACTGCCTGGGAGGCGCCAACTGGGTGCTCATCACGGCCGCCCGCCAAAAGCTCGTCATCGTGGGGCCCTCCTCCCTAGAGGCCCTCGCCGAGGCAGCAGCGGTGCCTGACCCGCGGCTCGCTGCGCGCGATCTGCAGGCGGAAGCGAACGCGAAACCCTCGAATTCGCCGCCGTCGTCGCCCCCGCAACCGGCCTCCGCCAGCGGCGACGCGGGGCCTGCGGGTCTCGTCTCGCCCACGTCCGCAGCGGCAACCGCCTCCTCTCGCTACCCGCTTGCCGCCGACTGGCGCCCACTCGCCGACGCGTCTCTGGTTGTCTTCTTCTCATGCGCACCTCCGCTTTCCGCCTTGACCCCTGTGACGGCCTCGTCGTGTACTCTCCCTTCCGGCGCCGCCGCGCCTCGCGCCTGCGCCCCTCGCCCGCCGCAGGCGGTGCCGCCTCCTTCGCCGGCGGAGGCCTGCGCGGGCCTCTCCCCGGCGCCGTCTCCTTCTCCGCCCGCATCGCTCTGCGGGTGCCCTCGCACGCCGCCTCTCGCCGCGTCGCTGCAGGAGCTGCGCCGGCTACTCGTAGACACGCTGCACACGCGCGGCGGCAACGTCCTCCTGCCGCTTGACCTCTGCGGCCTGTCTTTCCTCGAGGTGCTTGAAACCGTCGCGCGCGCGGCCGCCGCCTCCGCCTCGGCGTCGCGAGCCGCCTCGCCCGCGCCGGTCTACTGCGTAGGGCCTGGGCTCCCGCGGCTGCTGCAGTTCGCCGTCGAGGGCGCGGAGTGGGTCTGCGAGAAGCGCGCGGAGCGCACTCGCGACTTGCAGGCGCCGCGGGCGCCCTTCTTCCTCGGCGCCTGCGTAGACGAAGAGCTGCTGTCTGGCAAGCTGCTGCAGCCGCCGGGCGCCTCATGGGCGATGCGCACGCGGAATTTGATCCTGGGTGAGCGCCTCACCGACGTGATGCCGCTGCGCGAGCCGAGCGTCCTCCTGCTCTCCCACGCCTCGCTCCGCGTCGGTGAAGCTTGCCTGCTCCTGGAGGCCTGGAAGAAAGATGAGAAAAATCTCCTTATCTGCGTCGACCGGCGGTTCGCCTGCGCAGGCAGCGCTGTCTCCGCACTGCCCGCGGCCTCAGTTGCCGAGGGGGATCTCCATCCCCTTCTCTGGCCGTTCACGGGGCGGGGGCAAGCGGCCCGCGGACGGGCGGAGTCGCCTCACATGCCGCGGGAAGAGAAGGGGGCGAGCGACGCCCGCGCAACAGACGCCGACGGTCGGGCTGACGCAGCGAGCTCGACGGTCTCCTCTGCCTCGTGTCCTGCCTCAGGTGGCGCCAGAACGAAGGAAAACTCTCCGTCCCGACATTCCTCCGCAGCGACGGGCGGCTTCCGCATGCGCGTCGTCTCGCTGCCTCTCGACTGGCGCCTGGATGCAAACAAAGTTGTGAGTCTCGTCTCTCTATACGAGCCGCGGGTCGCTCTCCTCCCTGCCCCGGTGTTGGCACAGCTGCGCCAGCTGGCGTGTCGCAGAGCTGCGCAGCTCGGGCAAGAGGCCTGCAGCAGTCCGAGCGCCTCTTCTTCCTCCGCTTTCGCTTTGTCTGCTGCGGCGTCTGCGGGCTGGCCGCGTTCCCTCTCTACCCAGCTGGAGAGTCTCGAGGTGAACTGCGGCAAGGAGATTCGCCTCGAGCCTCTGCTCTCCTCCGCGGACGCGGCGCTCGTCGCGCGGGCTTTCTCGCTTCTGCTGCTTTCACAGGAGCCAACCGAGAAGGGGGGAGGCGACGGGAAGAGCGCAGGCCCCGTAGGACAGCAGCAAGGGTGTCGCTCACTGAGCCCCGAAGGCGCAGGGTCGGAGGGGGACGGGGGCCGAGGCTTCGCGGGCGGGGCCATGGTGTCTGTGCCTGTGGGCAGGCTGCGAGGCGTCGAGGGTTGCAAAGAGGACGCCGGGCACGGAGCGAAGGAGACGCACGCAGGAGAAGACGAAGTGCATGAAGACGGGCGCGCGGCCAAAACGACTCAGGCGCGCGGGGGGCAGGAGCCTGCGCCCTGCCTGTCTGTCGGCTGGATTGAGTCTGGGAGTCTGCTCAGAGGAAACGGCGAGGCCGAAGGCGCGGGCGAGCGAGGCCTCCTCAGCCTCATTCTTCCCGCCTTTTCTGCAGGCGGGAGTGAAGAGCGAGAAGGCGCCGAGGCCGCGCGCACCTCGCAGCACGCCAAGGGGGACTCGAGGCCCTCCTGCCTCCTCTTTGGAGTTTACTACCCCGTCCAGCTGCTTTTTGTGTTGCGTGACAGGGGCTACGCAGACGCCTCGCTCGAGTTCCTTCCGCGCGAGTTATCGTCGCCCTTTGCGCGACACGAATCCACGGGGAAGCCCGAGACACTGGAGCCACCCGCGGAGACGGGATGTGCGCCGCCTGCATGCGGGGGGCCCCCTCCAGGCGCTGCAGGCGGGAGACAGTCGCTGGAAAACGAAGGCGCTCGCCCGCCGCCGGAAAGGTCTCTGTTCGCCGACGACGATGGAGAGGAGACGCGCGGCTGGGGGGAAGAAGACACGCAGGCGCTGATCGCTCAACATGTGGACCGAGAGCGGCTGGCAGTCGTCTCTGTGCCCTCCCTGAAAAGTCGGGTTCTTTGCCACAGTGAAAACCTGACGGAGATCGAAGCACCCGACCACCAGACTCGGCGGTTCCTGCGGGGTCTCGTCGCTCAGCTCCTCGCCGACGTCACGCAGAGACAGCCATGACGGGCCCAGGTCGAGAGAAGGCGGGGGGGGGGGGGGGGGGGGGCTTTTGGGTTTAGGGGCAGGCGGGGAGGAGTATCGAAGTTTTGGCGCGCACGAGACTCTTGAGGAGGCTGCAGCCTCAGTGGGGAGGGGAGGCGGCGAGCGGAGCACTCAGCGAACGTCTTGCCATAGCAGGACCTCGCACGGTTTCCGGCGGTGACGGAGGAGATGCGCATGAGGTCGCAAGTTTTCTTTTCTTCGAAGTCGGGTGGTGACTTGGCTGTGCGTCATTCGAAACGCAGCTCGAGGGGGGGGCGAATGCGATCCGTGCCCCGACGCTCCTTTTTCTTTTTTTTTTGCTATTCTCATCCTCTCTTCGTTGTCTGTCCCTCCTGCTATCTGCCTGTTTCTCGGCGGAGCCTTTTCCGGCTCTCCACGACGCTCTCTCTTCTCGCATCTCGCTCTCATGCTCCTTGGCTTCTGCGGCTCCTGTACAGTTACTTGGAAAATCGTGGCTTCTCTCTCGCGGGCCTTTTTTCTACAACCTAAATTGAAACCTGCCGACTACGGCCAGTTCGCCTTCTCGCCACTCCCCAGACTCAGAGCCACTCGGGGCTTGGCGCTTGCCTCGCAGCTCACAGTCTTACTCGCAACGAAACGTCCAGTCGAATTCCAGTCGAAACCAGTCCGGTGCGCGTTCTGATCAAAATCCTGCTCTATTTCTCTCGCCCACGCCACAAGGTACTAAGCTATTTGGAACTTCCAACTACCTCAGCAGTTCCTCTCCAGTTCCAACACGTTAGCCACTACGCATCTCTGCGCATCTCTGAAGACGAGCGCGAACCTGAAGCAGCCGCAACAAGCAAAAGCGGCTGCAAGGGACACGTGTGCTGCATCTACGCTCTCGGTGTTTGACGTTGACGTATCGATTCTTGAGGTTTGCCTCTTGATTCAGCGAACCTTGTTTTTCTGTTTCGCCGCTGTCCAGCCATTTGCAGAAACAAACGGCGCCTGGGTAACGCGAACGAAAGCGCTGCCTCAGACTCCGTTTCGCCGTTTCTTTGCGTGAATTTGAAAAGCCTTCAAACTGTAGTTCTGGCCTAGGTGCTGGGAGCGCCATGTCTCTACACTCGCTGCGGCGCGATATAGAACCCGCATCACCTCAAAAATGAAAACAAAATAGGACAAAAAAGCTGCGCGGCATGCAACATGGCGAGAGACAGCACGGGACCCATGACAGAAGAAACCAAACTGTCCCGATCCTTGTGAATGCACTTTCTCACGGCTGACTTCGCCCCTCCGCGGTCCTCTACTCCGTTCTCGCGGCCGCTGAGTCTGAGATTTTCTCCGCAGCTCTCTAGCCGAGAACAAAACTGCCTCTCTTCTTTATGTGCATGGAATTTTGCTCGACGAGTTCTCCGCCTCGACCTACGTTGACGTTTGTCTCTCACTCTCAAATCTCCCTCTCCTATGGTGCCTCTGCGCCTCCTCGAGGCGGCTGCATGCTCCTCGCGTGGGTTTCAGAACAGAGGCTCGCGCGTGTTTTCTTTCTTGTCTTATGCGCGCTTCCGCGCGAAAGTCTGTTCGTTCATATCGTCCTTTTAGCTCATCTCTCCTCGTTTTTTTTTTGCGCGCGCGCAGCTTCCCCAGCCGCATCTGCGTGTCTTCTGGGCCTGTGGGCCTACGGAAGCAGCAGCGTCTGCTTCGGCTTTAACTTCGTCTTGGAGCGGCCGACGCCACTGTGCTGCAGATGCTGCGTGTGCAGGAAGAAGGTGCTTCCTTCGAGGCTCTCCACACTCAGCACAGTTTGCGACTTCATCACGCGCCGCAGCACCTGATCGTCGCCGAGGAGAAGGAGCGACTGCGCGCCACACGCACCCGCACGCCGCGCACGTGACTTCAAGCGAAAGTTATAACGCGCAACTTGTTTCTTTAGCCGTTTGGACAAATTTAGAATATCTAGATATGCCCAGCAGCGCCGAAGACCTGCGCATGAGTACTCCAAGAGGCGGCTCTCTCGCACCACATCTACCTCGAGTTGAGTATTATTGACACCGCTCTCCACGCGCGCTAATCCTCTAAGTACGCGCCTAAATTCGCGCGTTGACCTGACCTAGCTTGGCATGTCGACTATATTCAGGCCTGCTGAGTATGACTGCGACGCCACACACAAGGGAGCAACGTTTAGTTGTTTCAGCTGCAGACATGCGCACTGCGGGTGCTTGCCTTCACCTACCTGCTGGGTTTCCTCGACGATGAATCCGCCTTTGCCAACGAGGCCTGGCGTCTTTGACCGCACCACTTTCACGCGGGCGCCGTGCAGGTCGGCTTTGCTCAGCCCCGTGCAGCGATCGAAGGCCTTCTGCCACGAGGCCCCGTCCCGCGACTTCCGCTCCTCCCTCCGCGCCTTCTTCGAGAGAAACGGCGCCTCCGCCGCCGCAGACGCGGAAGATGGTGCCACTGCAGGCCCCGGAGGATGGAGCGGCGCGGCGGCGGCCTCACGCGGGTCCGCCGGAAGGGCGAGAGCCTCGCGGGCGCCGCACACGACTGCGAGGTACTGCAGCCAGAGTGCGTTCAAGCCCTCGAAGTGCTCAAACCGCAGGCCGGCGAAGGACGACGCGAGGAGAGCTTCCAGCGGACTCCGCTCGGGGTGAAGCGGCTGCGCGGATGAGGGCGCGTAGGTCACACCCTCGGAAGACGAAGAAGCCTCGAGCGGAGTCGGCTCGCTCATCTCCGCGTCGCAGCCGCCCACTGCGTCCATTACGACGCCCTCGAGCTCCATCTCGCCCTCTGCGCTCTCGTCACCCTCCACTCTCTGTCCCTCTCCCATCGGTTCCTCCCTCGCAACGTCTTCAGCTCGCAGATCAAAACGCGCCTCTCCCCCGGGCGCGCGCCGGGGCATGCCTCGCCTCTGAAAACGCGAGGCCGCCGCGGACGCGCTGCTGGCGTCGATTTCCTTCTTGACGTCAAACAGCCCGAGGCGCTTTGCGCGCGTTCGCGACAGCTTCAACAGTCTCCTTCTCTGCTGTGCTGAGAGCGCAAGAGGCCCTGCAGAAGCGGCCGCCGCAGAAGAGGCCGCGGCGGAAGAGGCTGCCGCAGAAGAAGCAGACGACGGCCGCAGGGTGTCGAGGCGGAGGGCACGGTTCGACAGCTTGGTCTCCACGAGCGTCGCGGCGGGCGTCTGCAGGGGACAGAGCTGCAGACAGACACAGACGCGCAGGGCGCGGCAAAGCAGGTGACGACGAAAAAGAGGGCGAGCTGCAGAATCGCAGACCTGAAGGCGACACAAAAGGAGGCGCGGATTCGCGGGCTTCGAGCCCCGCAGCCCCAGAGGGCAAAGCCGAGGCACCCAGCTGTAGGGTGTAGGGTTTGCGCAGAACGGAAAGCAAGAATAAAGGATCTCCAAGCGCCGAGACACTATGTATGGACGGCGCCGCTGGTGAAGGCGCCCCTGGCGAGGGACTGGCGGGCTACGTGAGGGGAGGGAGAGAGGCCGCGGGCAGACAGCCGCGTCGCCTACCTCGAGAATATCCTGAAGAAAAGCGCCGTCCGCCGTGGGCGAGGCAGCCGCGAGAGCGTCGGCGCGGTAGAGACGCGCGTAGAGAGGATGCGAAAGCGACGCGAGACCCGAGCCCGACAGACTCGTCGCGTACGCGGCAGCAAGCTGCTCCTTCGCGCTGGCGGCCGCAGACAGAGACGCGGGAGACCGAGAAGTCGTCGCGTAGGACGCGAAAGCCTGCGCGTGCCTCTGAGCCATCGCAGCGACACACCACCGACGGGGAAGGGGGGCGGGGGAGGCAACAAGGGGAGGCTAGCGAGATTTGTGGCAGGCGAAAAGGAAACAAAACACGCGGCGGAAGGAGAGAGAAAAGACGCGAAGAGCTTGAGCTTCTAAAACCAAAATGGGGCAAGAGACAGCCTCAGCAGCTGGTGCGGAGGCGAGGCAGGAGAAGGGCAGCCGCACCGCCCTCGGGCGTGGCGCAGGTCAACTACCCGTGGAGGCAGGGTGAAGAAGCGAAGCCAAGCCCGGCTTCTGATGCGTTGGAAGATGTGACGCGGAAAACAAGAAACAGCTCTGACGCGCGCGTGATGCATGGCCGCGTCACAGACAGGCCTCGCGGCGGAAGCCACCGACGCGCAGCCAGGCACACAGTGTACCGCTTGCAACGTTGCTTCGCTTCTGGCGCGGAAAGAAAACAGGGGCGATCTTGCCAGTCAAAGCCGAAACCGCCTGTGGAAAGATGCTGTACATATTTTGCGCCAAGACAGGCGGCTGAATCAGAAGTCTCTCTTCGCTAAAACCAGAAGTTTGTTTGAGCTCGGCAGCGTGAGTTCGCTGCTGCGTCAAGTCGAGCCGGCACGCAGAGCAGGCGAGACCAGGGCGCAGAAGCGCCAAGAGAAGAAGAGAGACGCAAGAGAAAGGGCGGTCAAGCAGAGAGAGAGGAAGACGTGTGAGGCGAAAGAAGAACCGAAATCGGGGCCAAAAGTGGTCTGGGCAAAGGCGTCAAAGGCGAGGAAACGCGACGCGGGCGACAACCGAACGTTCGGAGAGCTAGAGGGGCCTGGGGAAGAAGAACAAACGCAGAACTGCGCGGAAAAAGCGAAAGAAGAGGGGAGACGCGCAGAGGAGAAACTGAAGGGCAAGGAGCTGTAGAGACAACTAAGAAGAGTATAAAGGGTTTCAATTAAAGTAGGCGTATGCAACCTTTCACTACGGTACGTGTGCATGCATGCACACGCGAAACGCAAACGAATCGCGGTGTGTCTGCACTCTCGGCTCGAAGTAGTACAAAAAGCGATTCTCTGCCCTGTAGTTCAACACCCTGGCTTCGCCTGTGAGTCTGATTTTTCTTGCGCACTCGCCTCACTTCAGCGTAAGTGTTGTGTGTCTTGCTTTGTATTTGAAAGAACTCGTCCCTCGCCTTCCGCGGCGCCTCTTCCGTCAAGGCTTGCTCATAGAAGCCGGAGGAACGAGTCCTTTGCGCGGAGACGCGACGTCGCCTCCATCGGGTGTGGCTGCTAGGCACGAAAAGGCACGAGTTTCATGGGCTGCCAGATGTCCATATCAAAGCACACCTTTCTTCAAAGGCTCGGGACTGGCGAGCGAATCAGTCGTCGTGTTTCCTCTGTCGTATTCCGGCCGTCATTTTCTCCAGGATCACGCGGCTCCTCTCCCTGCGGCGCCAGCTGCGCGTCTCTCCCTTGCCTCTATGGCCGTCCGGCTCGCCTGGGATTCGCGTTTTTCTGACTCCTCCCTGCGTCTTTTCTTCACCCTTCGCTGGAGATGGCATGAGGAGGCGTTGCCGGGTGTTTTGTGGAAAGAATGAGGTAGCCAGTGTGGTTTTCGAGCAGCTGCTTCGAACTGATCCTCCGCACAGCTCCTCCGTCGGGGTGTATGTAGAGCCTGAACCTGGATGGAGGCCCCCGGCGGAAACGCAGATCGACCGAGGCGGCATCTCGCCTCGTTCTCCTCTGTTTCAGAGCAAGAGGAAGAAGCCGCGCCTGTCTGGGGGAGCGAGCTCGCGCCCGCCGCAGCCCCTCTGGCCTCGCCCTCCTCTGGTTCTTGTCTGTCTTCCGCGTCTCCTCCTGCCTCCCCGTGTTCCGCCACAGGCGGCCGAGTGCTGCTCTGTGCAGCACTAGTGGTTTGTCTGGGCACTCTGAATCAGATCGCAGGAAAAATCAGATCCAAGCCGCTCGGGAAATACGACTACTTTGTCTCTCTCTGCAACGCCGTGCTCTACTCCACGGTCTACAGCCTCACACTCGTAAGAGTCCTTCGCCTTTTGTCTCTGGCGCGCGGCGACCCCAGGTGCCTGTGAAGCCAAGGCGTTCAGCCGGCGTCCCCTGCGCCTCCTCACGCCTGCACGTATACATATCTAATCTGATACGCACATATGTACGTATACGTGTGAGTATGTATCTATATGTGTATTATGTGAGTATATCTGCATGTATGCATGCATGTGGCTATGTGAGCATGTCTGTATACATGTGAATGTCTTTGCTATGTATGTGTACACGCATATATGATTTCTGTGTGTACATGGTATTTATATCCGTGTTTGTGGGCTGTTTCGGCGTGCCGTCTGTCTGACGCTGAGAGGAGCCCGCGTGTAGATATGTTACGGTCTTGTCCTTTGGTTTTTCGCGCATGTGAGCCGTCTGGCGGATTGGTACATATGACTCTATATTTAAAAGCTTAGATGAGAAATTACGCATTTATCTATATGTGCGTGTATGCAGTTGTTTGTATTCATGCATTCGATGGTTGCATCTAGACCCGTTCATGCTTGCATGTCGCCCTTCGCCCGACGGAAAGTTATTCTCTGTTTTTGCTCGCCCGGCACAAGGACAGACATGCGTCTCCAGCGCCATCATCTCGGTTTTTAGCCTAGCAAGCCGCTGCGTTCGCCGTCCTCCGTCCGGGTCTCCTCGAGGCTGTGCTTTTCTTGCGCCTTTCTACGTGCGGCCTCTCCCCGCAGGTGCTCGCCGTCCGGTGGAAGCTAGTGCCGCGAGAGAATCTTTCTTTCGTCTGGCCTTCGCTGTTCCCTCCGCGCCCGTCTCATCCTTCTCGTTCTCCCTCTCTTTCGAGTCCGCTTCCGGCTCCGGTGCCCGCCACGTCGCCGCCTTTCTCTCCTCTCGCGGCTGCCTCGTCGTCCTCTGCCTCCGCTGCCCCCTCCGGTTCATCTCTGTGGAGCTGGTCCTCCCTGGCTTCTCCGCTGCTGCCTCGCCTCGCGCTCGCGGCTCCTTCGCGGCCGTCAGCTGTCCCTTCGCCGCGGGCGACAGCCCCTGAGCTCGGCGCGTGGCGCTTCTTCGTGTTGACCGGCCTATGCGACGCCTGCGGCAACGTGCTCGGCTTCATTGCACAGCCCTTCGTTCCAGGGCCTCTCTTTTCGCTCGCGACGCAGGCGATTGTGCCCTTTTCTTGCCTATGCTCGCTCGTTCTGCTGCGGCGGCGATATTCCCTGCCGCAGCTTGCCGCGCTACTGCTGGTGATGTTGGGCTTCTTCGTCGCGTGGTATCCGCTCGTCGCCAGCGAGCCCGCGGGTCTCGCCTCCGTGCCGCGCATGCGCGCCGCGACCGACGTCGAGCCCTGGAGCGCAGGCCTTCTCTCGCGCCGCAGCCACCATGCACGCGAAGCTCCGCACGGAGACAGCCAGGAGGACTCAGCTCTCTTTAGCGAGGTTGAGGCCGCGCCGCACGCGAAGAGGCCCGAAGGCAAGCGCGCACGAGCTGTCGGAGGGGAAGAATCTCGCGCGCCGCAGCACTCAGAGCGCAGAAAACGAGGAGAGGAAGGCGAGGAGACGAGGCGGCAGGAGGGAGCGGAGGGAGACGAGCAGGCGCGGCATGCGACCCTCAGGCGCAAGAGGGGCGAAGCGCCGCCTTCAAGCGCGAGAGGGGGGGGCGTCAAAGGCGAACCTAGCATCGGGGAAGAGGATGAAGCGGAAAAGCAGCAACGGATGACGATATGCCGGGAGGCAGGCCATGTGTGTCGTTTCCTCTCTCCCTCGTACTTCTCTCTGGTTGAGACGTTCCCCTACGACCCCTCTGTTGTCGTTCCTTCTTTCGACGACGACGACGACGTAGTTCACGGGCTTCCTCCGCCTTCTTGGGCGGGCGCGTCCTCTTCGCCTCGCTCCCCGCGCCCGCCGGCGCATGCTGCCGAGAGCTCGCCTGGCGTACCTCCGGGCGCGGAGCCCGCAGATGCCGTCTGGTTTTACATGCTGCTAGTCGCGTTTTCGAGTTTCCCTACGGCTCTGAGTTTCGCGGTCAAAGAAAAACTTTTGCGCGAGTATGAGACGGCGCACGCGCGCCGCGACGCAGGCGACGCCGACGCGGATGTGCGGCTGCCCTCGCACTCGGGCGCGATGACGCCCGTCGCGGCTGTCGGGTCGGTCTCTGAGATCTGCGAGGTGGAGGACGAGGAGTCGCTGGACGCCGGCGACGAAGAAGCAAGCGAAAGTGGCTCATCCACTGCGCCTGGCGCGCTTCGGCTGGTGCTCGGCGCAAGAAGTATAGCGCGAATGCGAGACAGAGAAACCGAGGCAACGGCGTTTGGTGGGGCCAAAATGGTCGCCGCAGGAGGGCGGCAGGATGGGGGAGCTGCGAGGTTCGCTGCAGAGGCCTTTCAAGACGGATGTCGGGAGCGGGCTGCGAGTCGGCATCCCGGGGCGCTCACGCATAGAGAGGCAGGCGGTGAGGGGCTTTTTGTCCCCACAGAAGAGCTCCGAGACACCTCATGGGAGCGCGATGTACTCACAGACACGCACAGCGACCTTGCGGCGGCCCTGTCGGCGGCGAAACGGATTCCAGGCGGAGACACGTGGCAGCAGGAAGGGACAAGCTGGAGAGAGGACGAGACCCCGAGCCTTTCTTCGAACGTCGGCGGAGAGAGCCCGTGTGTAACTCAGACGCTTCATGTGCTAGTCATCTGCGCCCACGGATCGGTCTTCCAGCTCCTCTGGATTCTCCTCTCCATTCCGCTCAGCGTCTTCGTTGGGCAGGTGTGCGCATGCCTGCCTCATCGGCGGGGCAGAGTCGGCCTCACGTGTTCTCGCTGAAAAGGCAACGCATGCGTGCGCGCCCCGTATTTCGGTGCCGGTTAATCAGGTCTCTTTTTCCACAGGCCTATTCAGGTGTATGCGTTTTTCTTGAAGAGAGGAGACAGGCGACGCAGCTCACGGCTCGCCTTTTTATGCAGTTGCGTACCACAGCAGCACCAAAGGCTCACCGGGCACGGCTGTATGCCATCGGGCAAGCCACGGGCGTCAAGAGAATCTCTTTCTTTTCTCTCGCTTCAACTTCGCGAGGCTTGCTGCGACCCCAGTCTGCTTCCTCTGAAGCGCGGCGCGCCTCAGCAGACTGCTTCCGCTCACCTCAGCTCGCAGGAATGCACACGAACAGGCGTTTATGTCTTCGTATCTTTTTCTCAGGCTGGAAATGAGTCCCTCGCGTCGTATCTTCGTGGAGGGTTTCGCTGTTTCATGAATGACGCGGACGCGCTTCCTCCACCTCTTTGCCGCTTCGCATTTCAGGCCTACGTCAGCTACGCCGTCGTGAACATCGTCTTCAATCTCTCTCTCATTGGTGAGTCTTCGCCCTCACCTCCTTCCCCTCCGCCCCGTTGTGCCGCCGGAGGGCCGGTGTGGGCCCCCTAAGGAGCTGTCCTGAGGCAATTTGTCTCCCCGTGAGACCCGCGGCGTTCTTAGTGGAGATTATTTCGTTTGCCCTCTTGTCGCATGTCGACGCGTTCCGCTTGGTGTCTGCGGCTTCTCGCTTCTCAACTTCGCAGGCGAATGCCAGACTTTGAGGGCAAGCTTTGCGAGAAAGTGTCCGCTGTGTGCGGCGTGTTCACTTCCCGATTCAGGCCTAGTCAGCGCAGCCTCGTCTCTATTAACCTTCGTCTGCATGAAGGCGACGCTGCCGCTGTCGATTATTCTCTACGCGACGCTGCCCTGGCCTCTCTTCGACCCTCGAGATGTGCGCGTCACCCGCGAAACCACGGTAGGATGCAACACGCGCTCGCGCATGTCCTCGACGAGAGCGGAAATCCAGCCGAACTGCGTTCGCTGTCATCGTGTGACCGGAAGTAGTCTCTATCTGCAGGCGCAGCTCTGTGCGTGAGTGCGAGGCTGTATTGCTCCAAGGCGTGGTTCTACCTGGCGCCGCCTGTGAGAGTCGGTGCGCTCTCTGGCGTGTGTGCGCGTGCGAACTAGACGTATCGCTCATGTCTATGCAGTGCCCGCACGTATACTGGTACATATATACCTGCAAACATATATATATGCATATATGTTTGTGTATGCATATAGGTACGTACGTCTATCTGTGCATGTGCTCGTGCGGCTTTGATAAATTTCTCCCCGAGGCGTCGTCGGAGGCGCCTGGTTCAGCTTGTTTTGTGTCGGCTGTCGTGGTCACCTTGCCAGTGCTTCGCGACTGTCTCAGTATGTGCCTGCGTCACGGATGTGGAGGCAGGCAGCGGGAAGCGGTGTCGCCAAGGATGGCGAGACCGCGAAAGATCTTACGAGTCGCAGCGAGCATACGTAGCGAGTTCTGCGACTTTGCGTGTGGAGTGAGAGCGAGGGTCTCGCCGGGGACGCGTCGTGGCGTCGCGGATCTTAGTCTGGACCATGGTGTCTCAGCGGGCGCTGCGAGGTACTCTGTCTCGTTCTGTCTCGCTGCCGCGCCCACAGGTCAGCCTCATGCTCATTCTTCTCGGCGTCGCGTGGTTCCACTGGGAGACGCAGCGGAATCTGCGCGTCTTTCCTCCCTCGGGGAACCCCCCCTGTTGTTGGCCCTGGTCGTCTGGGCGCTTTCTCGGGTTCAGACGTCGCTTTGCACGCGTGGCACCCTCTCCACGTTGACTTCGGTCTCCTCACGGGACAGCCCGCGAGCTTGGGAACGCAGGCGGAGACGCCTGGCGACGCGCCAGCCAGGCTGGACGCGTCGGTGTACAAGTGTAGTCGCGCGTGTGCATGTACGTATATATAGATATATAGATAAAAAAATTGTGACCCTTCTCAGAAACGCGTGTGTGCGAACGAAGTTTTCAAGGGATTGAATGCCGCAGCCTCTCTTCGGCACGTGGAGGCTGCAAACACGGGTTTAGGTTTGGCTTTCGACTTCTAGGCGTGTGTCGCGCCGTGTTTTCAGCGCAGCCGGTCAACTCGTCCGTATGGCAAACGCCAGTGCTCAGTCTTCTCGCTGGGCACCCGTGTGCCGGCCTCCACAGCTTCTCGTCTCAGAATCCAATTGCTACGCAGTGGCAGCATGCAGAGGCGGCGGCGTAGTGGATACTTCCGGATAAAACTAGCTTCAAGGGACTAGAACCCTAAACCCACAGGGCAGAATCACCTCTTTGCGACAACAGTACCACAGAATTCTCGCGTGCGGGTGAGGCTTAGACTGAGTAACCGACAGGGGGGAAACTAACTTCTTCTCCGCCTCCACCTGGTGATTGTGCACATAAAACAACGTCAACATGAAACTGCTGGTTAGGGAACGTGAATGAAGAAATGCGTTTGAAAGTATTCCACTGTGGATCATAAATTGACAGAAAAATCTCATTTCCCACGAATGCGTTTCAGAGAATGTCTTACGACGTAGGATTCTCCCCACTTACACCAGCAATGCGGCTGCGACAAAGCCACTGCTGCCAGCCTCCACAGTGTCGTCCGAAATATCAGGAAACTCCATTTCTTCTTTGCATCGGTGGCGGTCACTGAGCCGGGCCAGACTGAGGAAGCCACGGCGCAGTTGCCATGTCGCGTGACAGAGAGAGATGCCGTAGTGAGACTTCCACCGCAGCAACATCCTGTGTATCTCTACCAGATAGTGTGTGCATCCCAGTTCGTACAGAAGGGGATTGCATTGGTAGGGAAGGATATAGCTGATGAGATGTTGACAATCCCCCTGCGCCGGTAGCGTGTTGGCCCCTGTCGTCCAGTCGAAGGGTGTGCTGACCAAGCATGGAGAGTAAATGTGCGTGGGAATCGCGGAGAGCGACGTGCTCCAAGGAAGGTAGAGACACTCCTGATAGCAACTTCTTCCGGCGGACAATATCGTCATGTCTTTCATGCATTATTGGGGAAGTCACGCGCTCTGATGATGCTGTGAATGCCGGTGCCCACTCTCCGACCGGTGGGAAAGAAGGTGCAGACCGAATCTGCGTTTTTTTGAACTCAGGGGTGAATGGCGGTATTGCAGCGCCGCCTGAGTTGAAATTTGCAGTCTCGTTCGTCTGCTGTAGGCCTGCGTTTGCGGAGACGCCACCAGGCGAAATGCTGCTGGAGGGGAAAGTAGACAGAGTCATGGTCTGCAGCATCTGTCCCACTTGCTCGAGTGGCATAGTTCGCTGGTCTTGAGTCCTTCTAGAATCCCGGGGTGCAAAAGAGTCTAGGGTTGCGTGTGGCCCCGACAGCAAAACTTGTAGAGAACGCCCCCGCGGCCGACCCATCGAGCCGGCACGCGCTCTCTGAGTGAGAGGATACACTTCCCCGCGCAAACCGATCGGGCCTCGGCCTCGCAGCGGTGTAGCGAACAAGGCGTTTCGCCTCATGAATCGCCTCCGAAAGGCACCAAATGAGCCGGCGCGAACACGGGTGGAGGCTTCTTGGTCATGTGGATATGATGCGGTAAGCAGAGCAGCTGCCTTCTGACTGATGCCCAGTTGGCGCGGCATAGCGCTGTTCGGACAGCATGTCTCCTGTTCCATGGGTGCAGCGTGGTCTGGACTTGAAGAGACTTCCTGCTCGGAATTGCTCCATCGGCGGTTGCCGTCGGCAGAAGTGAAAAATGCATCGGTTCCGCGACCATCCTGAGTCGTCAGGGAGACGACTGTGCTTTCGTGCACAAATGGATGCAGGGCTTGATCACCCCAATGATTCGAGGTGTCCTGCTCGGCCGCTAAGCGCCTGAGCACTTGCGAGGTACTGTACCGGTCTGCCAGAACGAAGTTTGGAGAATCCATATCTATGGCCGCAGCGAAAGCGCTCTTTGTAAGCTCCATTGCTGTCGCATAGTCCAAGAGTAGAACAACCGGCAACCACAGCTTGCGGAGCAGACACAAGTACGTTCCTGAACGAGCGAGTAATTTTACACCTTCCATGGTCAGTATAGCCGACCCACGTGGCCCACTAGGCCGGCTTCGAGGGGCACTCATAGGCATAAATGAAAGGCTTAGTATGCCTTGTGTCGTCACCAAAACTGCAGCAGAGGGTTAACGTCAATCGCAGTCCTCGGAGGACACACGGATACGCCCGCTGACGGCCGGATGCTCACCACGCCCGCCGTACTTCTACAGCGCGGTCTCTCATGCTAAAAAAATTCGGCGCTCTACATGACGATACCACGCCCTCAGTCGCCACTGCTCTCACGCGAGTGTGCACGCGCGCGGAAGCGGACCTCTAGCTAAACGGACGCCTCCTTCTTTTGTCTCGGAGGTGCCACAGGTGCGACGTATTGCTGTCCCGCAGGGACCGCGCGTACACCGGACAACGGCCGGTCAAAGTCCTCCAGCCCCGCCCCTTGCCAAACCTCTGTGAAACAGAGTGTGTCGACGGGCACTCGGTCACCAGGCGGAGTCTCCAGGACGGACCGGAAACGATCAAGCGGCTCGGTGGAGCCAGGTGTGGCGACGTACGCTCACTGGCCAGCCGCGGGAAACCTGCTGCCGTCCAAGATAAGGGCGAGGTCTCGTAGCGCGATACAAGGTGGCACGTTAGAGCGTTGTCTGCCATCGACCGATGTGGTAGATGGGGTATCATGACCAGAAACTACAGGTGAAGACGTCACGAAGGTTGGAAGGCATTTGCATCGTGTCGGGGCACCTCAGGTGGTCAGGGGTAAAGGGTCCGGAGAGAAGTAGCGGTCAGCGCGTCGTCTCCAGTTCGGGCGCGGGGGGCGGAAGGGGAGCGGGGGGCGAAGCACTTCTACATACGAAAATTCCGTGTGAAGTGCATGGCGCACGATCTTTAGTATCCTTTAATGCTAGCTGCTTACATGTTCACTCACGCTCGATATATCACCCGGGTGACAATTGTCGATGGCCATCCGGCAATTGGTCCGACAGCAGATGCTTACGATAGGGGCAGGCTTTATACCGCACCACAAATGCACTTGCACAGGTCGCGCAGTTTGAGGCCGTTGACCAACGTGAGCAAAAAACGAGTACAGAGTTGTAGTTGGAGAACAGGACAAGAGCTGCTGCAGTCCATACGCCTCGTGACTACTGGACAGTAGTCGGGGGCTGCGTCTCTTTGCCCAGCACTGGCAGACCTGACGGAACCAGGGTCTGCTAGATGTATGTCGAGTGTGGGGAGACGCGAGCATTACGCCACGCGTCCGAGGCGCTTCTCCACACGTGCGCGAGGGCACCAGCACCGGAGGGTTGGCTCACGTGCAAGGGCTGTTCAGGCGGATCCGCGAAGCCTATGACGGGTTGCAGGAGTTGGGCAAACCGGTCCCCTTATAGGTGTCCCCTTGCCGGAGCACCGCAGGAGCGTTTAGCTGAGGTCGCCAGGCCGCTGATTCGGAAACGGTGTTTTGCATTATTATTTGCTCGTATTTTTGAGCGGAGTTGCCTGTCATTGTCCATCGATGGCTTTCTGCGTCTGACAATTAATGGACATACTCGAACTTTTCTCTCTACCTATCACACTCATGAATGCAACGTTTGCCGGGAGACGCTACACCATCGTCTGCTGCGAAGGCCTACGAAGTGTATGATTCAGGATTCTCTCACTGATTTCGTCTCATCTGACAGGTTCGATGGGCCCGCAGAGTAACCTATTACCGGCGTTCCGGTCAAGCGGTTTTGACGTTCGACCTCTGGACAGGACCGATTACCTCGGATCGCATTGTTTTCTCAGCATCTGGGTCCCTCGAGTTTCTGCCGAACTGGCTGGCACGTCATTTTCCACTTCCACATTCGAGTCTATGGAAGCAGGAAAGCCCCAAGCCCCTCCTACGCAGTGCCTGTCTGAGCCGTTGCTGTGTATCCGGTTGATTCGCTCGAGGACCCTATGGATGCTCCACCGAGCTTGAGCTCTCGCCATACACTCCCCTCTTAGCAACCAGGGCTAACCGGAAGTACCGGAAGGGTTACGTTTACCGATATTCTACGCTCTTGCTTGCAGCCAACTAGGCACAGACAGGCTTGTCCCTCGTCTGGTCGCCGCGCCATTATAAACCTTGAAATGTGCATGTCTTCCGCTTTTGGGGCCGTATTCCCAGAAGCATCGTTCTCACTTCCTGCACAACTTTGTGGAGAGAGCGCATATATCTGTGACTTCGCCAAAGGTGTACCGCTGCGGCAACACTGTAGTTGCTGTGAACTGGGAGTGTGTCAGGCTGTTTGTGCTGCAGCAGTGCCTGCTGCCGATTCTGATGACTTGTATTCTGCCTGGTTTTCTGGGTTTCGATCGCTTCTGCACTGCGACTGCAGTACGTCTCTGACAAAGATTGTTGTACCTTGCTATTAGCGTAATCCAGAAAATGCTACTGGTCCTCCTCTCTCAGCGGTACTGCACCTTCCCTCTGTATTTTCTCCAAGTATTCAGATTTGGAAAATCCTCTCTCCGTCTCATAAATGTGGCTAGGGAGGGACGATGCACAGGCGCCAGAATCACAGCTCTGAACTTCCTGCCGGCCGCAATACTCAAACATTAGAGTAAGTAGATGTACACACTTGTACTCGTGGCTAGTTCTCGCTTGACGTTGTGTCGGTTCACTGTTTGTGTTGAGTTTCGCTGAAGCGAGCGCGGGCTCACAAGTTCGATACGAGCCAAAGCATGTGACTCAGCGTGTTCAATCTCAAGCCCACGAAATATCCATTTCTCAACGTGTTATGCAAGAGTGGTGGTATCGTAGCGCGATACAAGGTGGCAGGTTAGGACGTTGTCTGTCATCGACCGATGTGGTACATGGGGTATCATGACCAGAAACTACAGGTGAAAGCGTCACGAACGTCGGAAGGCATTTGCATCGTGTCGGGGCACTTGCGAGCGTCAGGTATGAGCGATCTGGGGGCACAAAGCGGTATGTACCCGTCTCAGCGTCGGGAGCGGAAAAGGGGGGGAGGGGCGGAAGCAGTTCGGAGTAAGAAGCTATTTGTGAACTGTGTGGGGCATGAACAACAACGTTCCAGACGCCTGCGGTCGCTTCCCCTGCTCCGGAACTGGGTTGTTTCCATACTTAAGAGTCCGTCGCCCAGCCGCCGTTTGGCGTCCCTTTCACCCAACGCAGGCGTGCGCTACCGGTCGCGCGCAGTGTGAAATGCAAACGTAAAGGCACGACACGGACACCACGTAATATTAGGAGGGTGGCGGTTAAACACCAGTAGATGGAGCGGAGAGAGAAGTGATTCGCTCTCTAAATTAATAGGCGGATGGTACGGGTTGTCACATGAGTCAGCAGTTATTCTGGAGGGGCTGAACAAGTTCCTCACCAGAGCCGCTGGTCGCACCTGTGGGCGCGGCACTGTGCTGTCGGCACCGCGGAGGCGAAACGAAAACCACGGACGCAAAGGCGCCGAGAATTCGAGTGCAGCAGCGCGTAACAGCCACCTATAGCAAAAACAGGGCGGCCAGCATCTGCCCCCGATACTAACCCAAAACATAGAGCTCACACGCTATTGGGTGACGTCGTTTGACAGCCAACGAAGTGCAAGCGAAGTTCGTAATTGCTTGGGTTTCGACCTTCGCTACAGACCATACAGGCGCGGAAAAGGTCTAGTGAGGCATTCGGGCCACACGCGCTCGGAGCGACGATGCGGCGGGCGGACTTCGAAGCGAGACCTACTCTGTATAATGGCGGCGGTAGATGAACACGAACCGCCCACCACTGGCGAATGCTGCGATGCAATCAGAGTGCTTGAAACGGTAAGTAGGGCGATCAGTCAGCTTCTTCTTTCATCTGGCCGTGCGTGCTTGAATGGCACTCCACATTACTGTTTGCCTGTATAAGGATGTAAGGTGTTCAGAGCGACTCATATGCATGGCATCACTCCTTACAACCACGTCTCTTCCCCAAGGAGAAACTTCCGCTGCGTAGTTCGCGATGAGCTGATCGGCATTTTACATCCCCCCGCTATTGCCGTGTCCAAACCACGGCCGGGGCCGGGTGCATGTGGAACTGGGTCCTTGACAGCTAGAGGCGAAGGAACAGCATGTTCATCCTGTCTGTTGCCGTGACTCTGACTTCACTCTGTTGCGTCATCTCTCTTGATGCCATGTCATTTCCAACTTCCTTCCTTACCCTCTGGCCTGACCTGCGTTACGCGGTGTGCTTCCGGCGTCGTTGGCGTGGAAAGCTGTTGCGTAGTGAGAATCCACGAATCCGTGGTCGATCGATCACTTCTCGCTGTTAGCATGATCTCAAAGTACCAGAGGCCATGTAATCTATATAGTATAACAGGACACTAGACCGACCCTGCGATAGATAGATATGTATCTCGGATAACTGTATATAAGCGGCTAAATGTCAATCAAACGTGCAGATTTTAGGTTTCCCATGAAATCTATTTGGCAGCAGAGGACCCCTACACTCTGTTATTCGAGTCCTCCAAGCAGCCAGCCTGTTTTTCCACTTGCGACCGCCGTGGTAAAAGCGATTGCATGGGTGCCGGACGGGGCTGTACGCCAAGGGGATGACCGGGCCAGCCAAACGTGTTTTGCATGTAAGGCCCGCATGAGTACAATGAATGCCGCCATATGGGAAACCCCCTTTCCATTGTCTTTGCCGGTTCATCGCTCACGCTCTGTCACACCAACGTACTAGCTGGATGCTGAGCAGCATGTGTGCAGTACGTGGTCTCGCGCGACGCTGTCGTGGACGATTATTGGGCGCCACGAGTATGGACTCGCTAATGAACGAAAGAAAGCACGCAGCGGCGAGAGTAAAGAGAGGTGGCTCAAAAGCCGTCTGTGTCAGCTGCTGGCTCTCGTCGGCCGAGCGCGGTAAGCCTCTCCTGAACCGCCTTTCGTAGACAGGTGTCTACGAAAGGCGGTTCTCTTGCCATATATGTTCCGCATGCCGTATTTCATTCCGTCTATAAGATTTCTCGTTGGATCCTAAAAGAAGTGGACACTGCAAGACAAAGCATCAAAGGTAAAAAGAACGTCTCTCCGTGATAGCCATCTGGACATCAAAGTGAATGGGATAAATCCGAAAAGCTGCTCGTATATGGGGACTCACTAACTGGCTGCAACTGTCTGTGCGGACGCGCCACTGAGGTATGCAGAACGTATCGGACCGGTGTCTGTATCGGACGAGAGACGTGCTACTTGTCGCGACGTAAGGCGGCCTGGTAGTCTACTCCCCTCTTCTGTTTCGACGCGGTTTTGCCGTCTCCATCCCTTTTTCCTTTTTTGAGTTTTTAGAGGCCGAGCAGAGGGCTTCCTCGAACCCCAGACGGCGTTCAATGTGCCGATTTTCCCGCGGGTAGCACATGCAAGCACAAAGGACTCCCAGGCTGTGTGGAAGCGTACAAAAGCACGGGAGGGAAGCGCTTGCGTTTGAGAGCCACAACCTTTCTTTTCGTAGTTCTGTCGAAAAATTGTCTCAGTATCCTCTGGTTTACGGTCTTCTGTTTCTGTGTTTGTTTCACCGCTTTTCTTGCGGTGGCTGACTCCGTCTCAGGAACTCGTTTCTATCTTGGGAGCCCGAGACGTACGGCCTAAGTCGGTGATCCTTCGTTGGCGCAGGCGCATCGGGGAGAGCCTGCCGCTTCCGTTGACGATGTTTTTAGCTTTTTTCCCACTTCAGTAACTGCGCTCTTTTCGTAACGGCGTTACTCGAGCTTATTTCGTGGTTTACACCTTACTGTTCCGTCGTCTTATTAACGTGGCAGCTCGGCGCTGGTCCCCTCCCTTGCGCAACCGTGACGGAGTTCTCCGTCGCTCGATGTGGATGATGTCGGTTTTATTGATCTTTCATCACGTGCTCCTATTTAGTCTTGGGGGGCGCCTTGGGTGGCTTTCGGTTTGGCTGGTCTAGCTCTTCTGCATTCCGCCGGACTACGCCTTCGTAGCTGGCGAGATAAGGGTCGGACCAGAAGCAGGATTGCAGCCTTCGCCTTCAGCGGGGTTTTCCGCCGGTTTCTCTCTGTTTATATCTATCGATCCCTCTCTGTTATACTTCGTCTTCTGCGCAGCTACAGTCGTTCGGATTGTTCTGCGCGTGGGCTACCCATCGCCCCCCCAAACTGCTGCGGCGCCTGAGGGGTCTGTTTTGTGTGTGTGGCTCCGAGACTCGACGGTGGAGGGCGAACACATTTTCACTCCTTTGCCCTCCAACATGTCGTCTTTTTGGACCAGGAGGATTCGTCTAGCATCGCTGAGGTTTTTTTGTTGTCCTCCAGCCTCGACAGGCTTCATGGCTACAGCGTCGCAAAGCTCCCGCCCCCGTCTCGTTTTTCCTTCTCCAAGGGCACTATGACAGCGTCTGTATCGCTTTCCTCTCCCCTCCGTCTCCCCTCGTATTCTCTCCTGTTACGTTCTTTCCTCGTTGTACTCCCTTTTTCGAAAATTCCTCTTGTTTTCCCTCTGGAGAGCCGAGGCCCTGGGGTGCTAAACCGTAAACGGTGGGCTGCTGGCATATAGTTCTCTCGAAGCGTTATTCGTCGTCGTGTGCAGCTCTCCTTTGCGCCGAGCGCAGTTTGATTCGTCCTTGTCATCGTATCGAGTGCGTGTTCCTTTCCCTGCATCCCGGTCGCTGCGCAAAGCCTACTCTGGGCTGCGTCTTTCATCTCCTCATGTGTCTCGTTTGAGTTGGTTTTCTCGTTCGTAGTTTGCATTTGTTTGAAGTGCGTTTTCTCCGAGCTTATTTTTTCGCGTGGTGGCGCGTCGTCGCGCTGGCAGTTCTTTGTCTCGACGAGCTGTGCAGTCAACATGGGGAGCGCGCAGTCGAATCGCATGGGGTCGGGCACGGGCGCCGGCTTCTCCAGTTCGGCGAATAACTTGGCGCTTTCGACGCAGCTCTCGAAGGAGTGCCTGAAGCAGTACCTGAAGAAATTTGACAGTGACGAAGTGGAAGTCCTGAAGAAAGTCTACAAGGCTCTTTCGGCGCGGAGCCCCGGACCGGGGATTGACAAAGAAACCTTCCTCCAGTATTTCCCGCTGCCAGGCTTATGGGGAGAACGCCTCTTTCAAAAATTCGACTTCAAGGGTACGCGTTGTCATGAATCCTGCGCAGAATCTGCAGGCGCACATATTTTCGGTCACCTGTAGGTCGGTTGTGTCTCCTCGGTGACGCACTGGAGGCCGGGAAGCACAGGCTGAGGCAGACGTGTGCACATCCGCTGAGGGGGGTCGTAGTCTGAGCGCAGACAAGCTTGGAATGCGCAAACGCATGTGCAGAGAGGGGGCGCGGTAGATAGTCAGGGATGTTAGATGCAGATGGGATGGAGGTTATTCCAGCTGCTGGGGTCCTCGGACTTGTGTGCGTCGCCACGCATGGCTTACCAGGGGAGAAAGGAGGGCGCTGAGAAAAAACTCCGGTCATCATTTCTGTGCGGGAGTGTGGTGTGTGGATTCGAGTCGCTGCTGGGTTCTGGAGTCGTGTTATCTTTCGTTGTCTTTTCTGGTAGGCCGCGGCTGTGCGTCGTCGCGTCCTCGCGAGGCACGTGTGCCTACGTGCCCCATCGATCTATGGTTGTGCCGGCGGCGCGGCGACACCTTTTTTTGGCAATGACTCGTGCGTCATTTCTGTCTTGCCTGTCATCTCAGGCGCAGGGAGTGTGGACTACGAGGAGTTTTTGATTGGCATTGCCGTGTGCTGCCGCGGCACGAAGAGCGACCGGATGTATGTGTTGTTCCAAGTGTTTGACTTGAATTCTGACGGATACATTCAGAAGAGTGAACTCGTGGCCATGCTTTCGAATTTGCCGAATCTGGGGCGGTACATGAGCATCCGAAAGGCTCGACAAGCGCATGGGGGAGAAGGGAGCCACGGCGGCGAACCCGAGGGGTACGGCGGGGTCGACCCGCACGCAGACAGCAGAGACGGAGGCGAGCGGAATTTTTTCGTCCCAGCGCCAGGTCAAGGCAGACTTGGGGGGGACGGCGCCGTTCGCCAGCGCAACTTGCCGGGAGAACGAGGGGGCACAGTCAGCTTTAGCTCATCGCTCACCATCGGGGAAGATGAGGACGAAGAAGATACTGACTTCCTTGACTCCTCGACTACAAACCTGCCGTCCACGGCCTCTCAACCCCCGCTGCCTCCTCCCGAGGCCGCTCTCGTCGGCGTCTCAGATTTTGTTCCTTCGCAGCACCACGCGGCGGGCGGCGCGTCAGGGGGCCTGGCCTTGGGCCCCGCCGCAGCCAAAGGAAGCGAGGGGAGTCGCAGAGAAAACTTGAAGCCGTACGAACCGCATCCCCTGCTGGCGCGGCTCGAGCAGGAGGCCTCAGACAGCGAAGAGGGGGAGGGAAGGAGCTTCGACGAAGATAGCAGTGGAGGCTCCTCCTACAGCTCCTCCATGTCCGACGTGTTTGCGTGCTTCTCGCCTTCTGACCAAGCGTCGCGGAACCCTTCGCCGCCTCGGCGGGCCTGCGGGACCTCCTCCTCGGGCGCCGTCCCCCCTTCGACCGCGGTCGCACCCGCCACTGGCGCCCCAGCCGCGTGTCCCAGTCCCAGGAGCGGAGGAGGGAACGACGCGAACCACCAACTTTTAAGCGCGCATGCCAGCGCAGCGAGTCCTTCAGGAGGAGGAGGCGCAGCGCCTGTCCCCGGAGCTGTCAGCAGTTCGCGCCTTCCCGTGTTGTCGAGTCGCCCTTCAACGGACTCTCTCGCTTCTGCGCCGTCCCCCGCGGACGCGTCGCCGAGTTTCGTGCCGCCGCCGGTGCATCGACCGGGAGGGGCCGGTCCGGGCTCTGCAGCCCTTCCTCTCCTCAAAGCGGCGCCGCCCAACGTGCGCGCGGCGTCCGGGGACGAAGGAGACAGTGCAGCGGCGTCTAGCGGCGACGGCGGCGTGGCGGCCGCGAAGGGGATTGTCGCAGGAGACTCGTCCGCGGTGAAGAGCGCCGTCGCGGCTGCCCAGCCCCCCGCGACCCCAGGCGGCATGGCGCCCTCCAGTGACAAGACACCACGCGGGAGTTCGATCTCTCAACAAGCAAAGGGAGGCATCACCAAGACAGCAAGTCGCCTCACTAACGCGTTGAAGAGGACTTTTTCGGGGTCGCAGAGCTCCTCTCCAGCTGGCGCGTCAGAGGCAACGCCCGCCCGGGAGTCAACCGGGTTGGGAGCGCCGGCACAGCCAGGTTCCGGAGGCTCAGGGGCGGCCAACAGCAGCCGCGCGGTTTCAGTCCTTCCTTCGAGACAGTCTTCTGAAGCTTCTGTGGCCTACTCGCAGGGCGTTGTCAGTCCCCTGGGCAGCGGGCATGCAGCGACGGCGCGGCCCGCCGCGGCTGCGGCCGCCGTCCCTCAGATTATTCCCGCGCCGGCGCCGGCCTCGGCGGCTCCTGCCCCTGCGGCCCTCTCGCCCGCACCGCCAGCCATCCCTCCCGTCGTGGTTCACGCTGCGTCCCCGCGATCCGAAGAGACAGATGCAGGAGTGAGACGGGACAGCGACGGCGTCGCGGGGGCCGCGCCCGAGGCGGGCCGAGACGCCGCGTCGAAAGGACTCTCTGGCGCGTCAGCCGGGGCTGCAGGGGCGCTGGAAGAGGGCGCAGTAGATCTTCACGGGGCGGCCGCAGCGGGACTGCTCGAGGTGCAGCAGCAGCAGGTTGCCCCGCCGCCGAAGGCGCCGACAAAGAGCGCCATGCTTTTGCAAGCAGAGAAAGACAAGACTCGCCAGGAGCAAGCGAAGAAGAATCCGTCCCCGGTGGCGCAGAGTCTCATCAAGGAGGAGAAAGCCGAGGAAGACGATCACAAGGATGTCTTGGATGTCGAAGGCATCGTTGACAAAATCATAGAGGAATGCGAGGTACGGGCACAGCGCCGGCTCGGGGCAGGAAGGGGAGTGGTGGGGGCGAACGGCACGCGAGCCAGGGAGAAGCTAGGGGGCGAAACACGGCGTCGAGCGAGGCGGGGGCCCTTGCGGCACATTGTGCAGATGTTGAAGAGTAGGAAACATAAGGAGATACCCGTCGTAACGAGACGGAAGTAAGTTCTGTCCGTGGCCCGGCTGCATTGCAAGTTCAGTCTCCCTTTCCACTCGCGGCCAGCGCGTCGTCGTGGATCGGAGAGGAGGAATTAGGTGTCAATTGTTCTGCACAGCGACCTTCCACAAATCTGGCGCGCCGACATGCCTCCCTTTGTGCGTGATTGTGTGGCCTGCAGTTTTTTGAACACGGGAAGTTGAGCTTTCCGGAGTTCAAGACATGGCTGGAGCGCAACGAGGGAATTTTGTCCATGTTCACCGAGTGCCTTCACGAGGAGGTCTGGGGGCTGCAGGGCAACGCCCTCTACCGCAGTACAAGCGTCCCGAACCGGTCCAGGTGCGTCGTGTTCGTCGGTTTCCGAGTCAGAAACCTGTTTGCGGCGTTGCCGCCCACGCCGGAATACGGGTACATTTTTGTTCCGTACAAAAAACGCGTTGGTGCGTCTCTTGGTTTCGCCGCGTTTCAGCTCAGTCCGCCGTGGTTTTTTCTGTGCGTGGCCTATTTTCGCAGCCGTCTAGTCGCCGCGGGTCTGCAGGGCATTTCGCTAGGATCTCGTCACATCAGTCAGGCGAATCGCGAAGGAGGGACGGGAAGGCGTCTTCGGCGGAGCACGCTGTTGTCTTCGCGGGCGTCCTCAGCTTCTTTTTCTTCCCGTGCAGGGCTAAGCAGAGCGGGCTCGCCCTCTTCGTCTCGCTTCGGGGGACTGGGGTTCGGTTCTCTGCCGAGCGGCGATATGATTGTCAACATGCAGCACTTCCAGAAAGTGAAACACCTCTTCACCAACCCCGCTCACACGTCCCCCCGTCGTCCTCCTCTTGACCTGGGCTCCAATCTTCTCCGGTCTCAAGCGCCGGCTCGGCCTTCATCCTCGCAGCAAGCGCAAGGCCCTTGCGCGCCAGCCGTGAGCAGTCCCTCCGGTCCGACGACCGCGACCTCGGGGACGCCCGCCGCGACACTTGCGTCGGCGACGGGCGTGGGTCGCCCCACATGCGCTCCTGGGTCCCACACTGGCGCAGTCGGGGCGGACGGCATGTCTCTGCCGTCATCGGGGGCGCCCGGGGCTTCACCGGCCGCGAGCCCGTCGATGCCGATCGCGGCGCCGGCTCCTGCTGGGGTGGGGGGTCTCGCACCGCCTGCCGATGCTGGGGCGCCAGCCCCGTCGGTAGAGTCTTTATCGGCTTCTCGTCCGAATTTGCCCGCGTCGAGCGTCTCCACAAGCGCCTTAGGGGCGCCAGCCGGCGCGGCGAGTCAGCCCCCCGCTGGCGTGCCAGCGGATACTGCGATTTCTGTTTCTGCTGGTCCTGCTGTGACGGTGTTGGCGACTGCCGCTGCCACGCAGGTGCGGGCGCCCGCGGCTCGAGATGCTGCGGCGCTCGCCGAACCCAGTCAACAGCAAGTTCAAGTCAACGTCTCCGTTGTCTCGGTCGCAGGCGTTGCTACGGGATCCGAGCAGCAACGGGAGCAGCTTGCGGCGGCGTGTGCGGCTCCAGTCTCCTCTGCGACGGCGCCGGCAGACGGGGCGCCTCCTTCCGCGGTGGCTGCGCCTTCTGCGAAACTGAACTCCACAGCCGGGTTCGCAGGAGGGGCACCGGTTCCAGGGGCTCCAGGGACGGGCAGTGTTGCAGCTGCTGTCAGTTCGTCATCGGAGGCGGGGACGGCGCCGGCGGCGACATTTCAAGTCACAACCGCGGCAGTCGATCCCGCTGCCGCAGGAGCGGCTGCGGGGGCGGCGGCAGGCGGTGTCATTCGCGCCGCAGCAGGACCCGTCGCTGGCGCGGCTGCCGCTGCGGCTGTAGGTGCAGCTGCCGCTGCAGCCGCCGCGGCCGCCGTGGAGGAGACGCGGGCGGCGGGGGGGGTTCCTGCGGGCACGAGTGCCGCGACGCGCACAGCGGCGGCGACGGCAGTTGAGGGCTCGTCGGCGGATTCAGCTTCAGTTGGAGCGTGTGCGCCAGCAGAAGCGGCTGCGCCAACTTTGGAGGCTAGGGAGGCGAGCGCAGGGGGTGCGTACGGGAGAATGGCGGGGTACTGTGACTGGGAGGATTCACGAATGTCCCCTCAGCTGGCTGTGGATATCGTGAGCAAGGAGTTGGTTGACTTCATTCGTTCATCGCATCAGTCGCTGCACAGTGCCCAGCTTCCGAGCCCGTCGTCTCAGTCCGCCAACAAGAGTGCCGCGTCTAGCGGCAGCGCGAGATATGGGGCCGCCGGATCTGGCCCCGTGGGAGGCGCGCCGCCCGCGGTCCTGTCCTCGTCGCCCTCTCAAGCTGCAGCTGGAAGAGACGGCGGCGGGGGGGGGGGGCGGCGGAGGATCCCAAGATTGCGGACGGCGTCTCCGGGCGTGCGAGGCAAGATTCCCAAGCAGAACCGGATTTGACAGCCCTGTCGGCCTCGAATGACGATAAACTCGCCGTGCACTCTTCAAGAGACTTGTACAGTTGCCCTAATTGCTGCAACCCTCTCCTCCTGTGCCCCTACTGCCACAGTCGATATCCGCAGCTCATGCTGTATGAGGGCCGCGTCGTCATGGAGTGCCGGCGGTGCGGCGGACTGGGCGGACCTTCGTTCCACGAGGCGGCGGCCGCAGGCCAGAAGCCTTCCGCTCCTGCAAGCGGCGCAGCCACAGCGGCGTCTGCAGACGCTGCGAGCGCGACCTCTGCCGACCGAGCCGCGGGCGGGGGCCCTTCTGGAGGCAGCCGCCCCGCGGGGGGATGTGGGGACGACGACGGAAGAGAAACGGGGATTTGCGTAGGAGGCAACCGGCGTATTTTCACGCGGTGCTGGCACTGCACATGGGAACTCAGCAAGTGCGCCGAAATGCTCAAAGGCAACAGTGAGGCGGCGATCGACGGCGTTCTGTACAAGAAGGGAAAGCATCTGCACCAGTGGCAAGCGCGCTACTACGTCCTCGTGGACAACATGCTCTACTACTACCGCCGCAAGGTGAGGACAGGAGACCACAGAAGACGAAATCCAGGTTCTCTGAGCTGATTTTCGCGTCACGTGTTTCAAAGTTAGACAGCTGCCGGAGACGTGTCCCCAGCGTGAGATATGGGGTAGGCACCGGTGCGAGGATCCGTGCACACGTGTGAATCAGTTCACCTGCATACTCAAATGTGTGAGCTGGAGAGAATGGGGACACGGTCGTTTCTCGTGTACGCTCGCCAGAGGGAAGTGGGCCGAGCGCGACTGCCGTCTCCCTTCCCCCTGTTTTCAGGGCGACGCCAAGCCGCGGGGCTTCATGTTCCTTGAGGGCTGCTACGTCGAGCTGCTCTCTGAGCAGCTGGGTGGCCGGCAGTACGGCTTTGCCATCGTGCATCCGAAGGGAGAGACCGTGAGCAAGCGGCTTCTCTTTGCGAACTCTGCCAAGGTGAGGCTCCCTCGGGTAGGGTCACGGGGACGTGGAGGGGCGGGGCAAGGGAGAGGCTCGGGGTTCTGCGCGAGGCGGCCGCGGCCGAAACACCGGGGAGAAGACGGGATGGAGAGCCTTCAGGGTTTAGGTTAGGTCTCAGGTGTTTGTTAGGCGAGTTTTGTTGTGGAGGCGCATCCGAAGCTGCCGTTTGGTCTCCGCTCGCTGCAGGAACAAAAAGAGTGGGTCGACGCGCTCCGCGTGGCCACCAAGCAGCAGGCGCTGGAGCAGCTTTATCAAGTGGGCGAGCAGCTGGGGCACGGCAAGTTTTCGATTGTGTACAAAGGAATCCACCGCGAGACGAACGAGCTGTACGCGATCAAAGTCATCGACAAAGGAAAGATCAACGGGCACGAGCGCGAGCTTCTCAGAAGCGAGATGGCCATCCTGCGGCTCCTCAATCACCCCAACGTCATATATATGAAGGTAGGAGAATCCTCGGCACCTAGAAACAAACAGTTCAGAGCCATCATGTACCGGATTTCAGAGTGAAAAACACTCGTCTACAAACAGTTCGGCCGCCAAGTGACGCCCCCGTTTACGGCAGAGTTGCAAGGCAGCCACGTGCGTATGCGTCTGGTGTGCCGGCAGCAAGGCGCGTCCGCATATTATTTCTCTTTTAGTGTTTGTATGCTTCTTCTTTTGTTCCTGGGCTCGGTTGTGGTGCCGGCCTCGACCCAGTGGGAGAAGATCGCCAGTCAGACCGGAGCGCCCAGGCAGACGCCTGCGCGTTGGCTTTTTTTGCTGTGTGTGCTGTCGGTCTCGACACAAGTTGTAGAGAGAGTCTTGGAGCAGCAAAAAGGGCGTAGATCAGGGAAGTGGCTCACGGCGGTCTGCTGGTTCGGATTTCCTCTCTGTGGCGTAACAGGAGCTGCTCGACACCAAGGAGACCTTGTACATTGTCATGGAACTCGTCAGAGGGGGCGAGCTCTTCGACCTCATTCAGCAGAATCATCGTCTCCCCGAGCTTCACGTCAACCGGTAGGTGCTCTGGGCGTCTTCCGTCACGGCATTCTGTGCGTCCCGATTCGCATGGGGGCATGTGTGGGAGATGGCGTTTGTCTACAGCGGTTGGGGAAGGGATTGCCTCTTTCGCGTGATGATTGGGCGTTATGCGTTCGGGACTGGAGCGCGGCGCATCGGTTTTTCATGGTTCCCCTCCGCTTTTTCTCAGCATCATCAGCCAGCTGCTGAGCACCGTGTACTACCTGCACAAGTGTGGCATCGTGCATCGAGACCTCAAGCCGGAAAACATTTTGCTGACGGATCGGACTCCCAACGCCACGATCAAACTCACTGACTTTGGCCTCTCGACGCTGTGTGCACCTAACGAGGTCCTCCACCAGCCCTGCGGCACGCTCGCGTAAGTTCCTGCGCGCGTCGCTCTTATGTATTTCGGAGCGCGGGGCTGTATGGCTTACACCAGGACTTCTTCGGCGACACGCGTCTGGCTGGGGTCTCGGGAGGCCGTTGTTTTGACAGGGCCGAGTCCTGCAGCCTTTGTCAGCGTAGACGCGAGGTAGACCGGCGCGGGGAGTCGCGCGTCGCCGCGCTTGACAGCTCATATTCGCTATTTAGGCGCTGCTTAAAACCTAAAGGCTCTAGCATTATGCACGCGTATATCATTGGCATAGACCTGTCTAATTTGCATATATATATATATATATATATCCTAAACCCTAAACCCTATATATATATATATATGTATATGCATCTGCATACGTATCTGCACAAGGCTGTGAGTGTGAGGAACACGCTGTTGACTGCGAGTCCGTGGGTTTGCCCGCTTGCTTGCAGGTACGTCGCGCCGGAAGTGTTGACGATGGAAGGCTATAATCACCAGGTGGATGTTTGGTCGATTGGCGTGATCATGTATCTCCTTCTTCGCGGGCGTTTGCCCTTCCCCATCAGCAAGACGATCGGGCACCCGAGCTTTTTCGAGGTACGCAGGATCTAAAGAGGCAGTTGTGGAGGCGAATTAGGATCCTTCGCGGGAGGCAGGCGGTGTGGCTTCGTTCTGCTGTTGTCTTCTATAGAGGATAAAGTCACGAATCGTAGCTAGTACTGTACCAAGAGATAGTACGACACGGAGATAAGCTACAATACAATACGTATCGTGTCTAATTAGATACAAGGAACTTGACAAGCATTAAGAGATAAATATAAACGACAAGGACGTGAATCTACTGGAATCTCTAATACAGGGCTGGACTGTGTAAAGACCATTGTGTTACGGTTCTGTCGCAAGCCTCGAGATTATGAAGTTATCATTTTGGGATGCTAAGATGGTTTCAACTCTACGCAGCTAGCCATCGATTTCTGTCACTTAGAAAACATGTTTTCAGAGCTGTCGTTCCGGTCGGCCGCGGGGGTGGGGGGGGGGGGGGGCGATGGAGGGGTGTCGCTTCCTCTCTTCGTAGAGCTCAAATAGGATGCGGCGTGCTTTCCTTGTCTCTTGTGCGGCAGAACACGCCTGTCTCATTTGACGGCCCCGTGTGGCGAGAAATCAGCAGCAGTGCGAAGGACTTGGTTCTGCGCATGCTTCAACCGGATCCTCGGCGGCGAATCACTGTCGCAGAGGCTCTGCAGCATATCTGGGTCAAGAACCCGACCGCAGTGGTGAATGACGGCTCCAAGAGTATTGAAGTCTACATCAGCCATTGTAAGGACCTCCGCGCGTGCTTTGCTTCTCCCATTCGAGGCCTTTTGCGTATGCAGCCAAATCTGTTCCCACCACTTCTCTAAAGGAAAGAGGGGGCTGCCGTCCGTAACACGCTCCGCAGCTGCGCGCGATCCCAGCGTAGGATCATGTGCCCCGTTTTTTGAAGGGTCTGGTCGGCTCCCTCCGTCTTTTCGCGCGATGTCTGCTGGCTGGGATCCGGCCAGGTATCTCTGTCTGGCGTGCGCCCGCTCAGGGCTTCCAAGCTTTTGTGTGTACGCGTGTCCTGCTGTGGTGGCGATCTGAGTCAGTCCCGATCTGCCGCAATCCTTGTTTCTACTTGGTGTCTGGTTTCTTGCTCAGTGGACGAAGTCCGGCATCCGCGGCGGTATGTCGACGAGCCGCCGCTGGCGGCCTGCTCCGACGCGCCGACCTTCACGATTCCGAAGAATGCGGCAGTTAAGACTCTCCAGGCTCCTCTGCCTCCTCCCGCTTCATCGGGATCGCCTCCGGCTCTCCGACCGCCGGTTCCGCAGTCACCAGCCTCAGCTCTGCCGTCCGTGCCGCCTCCACAGGCTCTGCCTGTTACGCAGTCTGCGAGGCATGTATCCGCTCCCGCCCCCCCTTCTGCTCATCCATTTCTCCTTGTTCCTGTCTCGGATCCTATGCCAATGGCGCCTGTCGGCCTCTCGACCGCGGTACCCGGCGCGACCCTTCCGGGTGCGGCAGCGGGAATCGCTGGAGCTCCAGTCTCCGCGACCGCGGCGCCGGCGGCTGCGCCCCCGCTGGCCCGCGCCGAGGCGGAAGACGCGGCCATGGCCATGAACGTCGGGATGGCTGCAGCTGCGGCGGCTGTATCGGCGCCTCCTCGCTCTGTTCACGCAGGGAAAACAGAAATGACTGCTTCGAAAAGTGGAGACAGCGCGGCGTCGCTCGTGGCTTGGAGAGGGGCTGAGGAGGAGCCGCGGGGACGGGAAGAGCGGGGCTTGCCACAGGGACCCAGTTCCACGGAAGAAGCCCGTGTGTCTGGTTATTCGCCTGGAAGCGCTTCTAGGGCGCCGCGCGCTATCGTGCCAGAAGAAGAAAGTGGGATGGGTGGCTTGGCCTCTGGAAAGACTTCTGCTGCGTTGGCCAACGCCTGTAGTCCTGGCTCGGCAGCGGCAAGGAGTTCTTCACTGGCTCCTGCGAGCAGCCGCGCACCGCCTTCCGCTGCTGCAGCTGGCGTAGCGATGTCGCCCCCTCCTTGCTCCGCGTATGGAACCCCAGGGACGGCGTTGGACGGAGTGAAGACGGCCACGCGGCAGGACGAAGCCTTCCTCACACCTGCGGAAATGCCACAGACGTCGCCTGCTGGCGGCCCGAATGCATCTCCCCTCCCGCGACCTGTGGAGCCGCTCTCTGGGGCTGGCATCGAGGAACATCAACGCCCGTTGAGCTAGTCCTTATCGCTGTGGGAGAGGGGCCTGCGGGATGTCGCGACGGATGAGTCTCGGAGCCGAGCATGCATCTTACACCCCGCAAGCCTGTCGAAATCGAGTGCAGAAGCTGGTTTCCGCCTCTCGGCGGGAGAGGAGTGCAACAAGGAAGAGGAACTGGAAGGAGACAGGGAGCCAACGCCAGGGATCGAGAGGCATCCTCCGAGGCAGGAAGCCGTGGTGAAGCAGACTGCGAAACAGCAGCGTGCTCACGCTTGGGATGGAACCAGAAGTGGGGCGTTTGTTGGCGAAGAATGAAAGGGGGAGAACGCGAAAGGCCACGTCTTTGCAGAAGTTAGTCAGCAGGAGCAGGGCTGTGGGAGAGCGGCGCGGCGTTTTTGGTGATGATAACGAAAGGAGGCGTGTGAGCGACATGAATGTTCAAGTAGCGGAAGTACACGACTCATTAAGCGCTGAAGAACGACCGCAGCAGGTGTGCTTCGTGGTTTCGTCGAGTTTTTTTATGGGATGCGGCTCGGGCACGTGCAGCATGGTAGTCCACCGAAAACGTCTTTTCCCTCCACGGTGGGTTTGAAGAGAGTTTGAGGAATTCAAGAAGGGCAGAGGAAGGCGTGAACGAGAGTCGCGGACCTTTTTTTGTTGACTCATACGAGGGCGGCTCGGGAGGGTGTTCCGGATAGAGGGGGAATTGCATGCGGGGACGCTCCAGCTGAGTGTCTACAGCTAATGGGTGGATCGGCAGAAGTTGCAGAGTCGGGGGCATACTTGAGAGCAGGCGGGGCGGCGGGGTATTTATGTTGGAAAGCGTGGTCTGTAGACAATCAAAAGAGTGGTCTGACTTACGTGCGGGCGAAAGCTTAAAGAGCGAAATGCAGCGAGAAAGTGGAGATGACGCACAGAGCGAGCATCGCAAGGAAAGAAGCGAAGGCCTTGCTTTTTGAGGGCTACAGAGACGCTGGCGTGAGAAGCAGATCTCAGCGCTCCGCCAGAAGTCAGCGAGGGAAGGAGGCATAAAAAAGGAGAAAACGGTGGAGGTGAACACTGTGGTGGTTTTTTCTAAGCTAGATTTCTGTTTGTCTTGCGCTCTGGGCCGTAGTTCCGTTGTCCTGCTTTCGGAGGTCTTCTGCTTGAAGGTGGGGGAGGGGGCAAGTGCCTTCGCGTGGCGCGAGCCGCAGCGAACAGCCCGCTGGGATCGTGGGACGGAGCGCGTTAAGTGGGAGGACGCGGGTCGTCACTGGACTGCCTCTTCTCTTAATGTTGCCTGTTTTCTCGTTGAATGATAAACTTGTCGTTCGTTGTCGTTTCGTTCTTGTGCCTAGCTTCGAGTCTTTTTCTGTGTGGCAAGGCTTTTGTGGCGTTCTTTCCGGTGGTGCAGGCGTGGCTCGTTTCAAGATTTTTTCGTCGCTCAATACGCTGTATATAATCCTTGCTTTCCTTTTTCTTCCTCTCGGTTCTTGGTCGTCATTTTTGCACCACACGCCACCAGTAGTGGCGTCGTGTCCCACCAACGGCAACGCTCTGTACAGCTACCCGCGTGGGGACGCGTCGAAAAACTTACGTTTCGTTGGGTTGCAGATGAGTTCGTCGGACGCCTCGAGAGAGTGCAACGCGCATCGGGCGAGGGTAGATTGCCCGTGCGGTCTACGACGTGTTCTCTGGCCACCATACGCGTGCGTGAACGTAAAAGTTACGGCGGCTCTCCGGTTGCAGGTTAAGCGTGGAATGCCTGGGGATATGGACAGATTTTAAGGAAAGTTCGCCACTGTCGCATTTAAGCACACGCAAGCCACGATTTGTTCAGTGCGTCCGTTCTGAACGTCTGCTTTTTGTCGTCGTCCAGCAAAGGCCCTTGGAACTGCACTTTGGGGCACCTATAACAGTCGGTGTATGAGCTAAATCATGGGTTTTTTTACTGCTACTTGTGAAAGGGGAACTAGCAACTCTCAACCTTCAGCCCCCACGCCGCACAAGAGAACTGGTGTAGTCCCCCTCTGATGCGGCCATTGAGGCACTTGACGTTCCTTTTGCCTTCTGGCAGCAGGCGCAGTGGCGCCGAATTTGCCTTTTGGGCGCGATAGAACAACTCTCAGGCGGCGTTACTGCGTGCCCCGTGATGATGGGCTCTGCATACTTAGGACTCCGCTCGCACAGAGACTTAGGATACTGGCAAATGGAGGCGCATCGCATAGTGCGCCTTGAAAGTACGTGGAGCGACGAAGTGGTCAGGCGGCTGGGCGTCATGACGTCGCAAGGGGGGCCAACCCACGAAATACAGCGTACCGTCACTAGTCTTCGTGCACAAAGTCCGCCTTTTTTTCGGGTGCAGTTGTGTCAGCAGATTTAATAGTCAACGAGACCAAGCAAATGCTGCCCCGGGAGGTGACAGACCGTTTCAGTATTCTGCTATCGTGCATCACGCAGAGGTAGCAAATGTGCTGGAGGCAGTGGATAACAAGGTGAACACGTCATCACGGCTAACAACAACGTTAGGACATCTGCAGTGCACTAGACTTCCGATAACTTGTACCAGAGCCGAACGGCATGTTATTATTGCTGCATCCCTCGATCCTCCTCTTATTGTACGTAGCGCCCGAGTTTAGTTTAAAGTCACGTTATCATTTCTGCGGCGCGAACGACCAGCAGCACGCGGATTTCTTGACATGCAGCAGTGTGCACAGCCCTGAGATATACACACCTACGTACTCGCAAATTAATGAAGGGCAGCAGGCGTAGTGAAGAGGAAATCTAAAAGCAGGCTATCGGCGAAAGGCGAGGCCAAGCGCATGCGCACACTTCACGCATCCAGAACTGTGTTTGGTGCTTCTATCATACGCAGTCCCACGAGCATGACGATGTGCTTGCTGTTCCTCTGGACTGCTTGATGCGACAGCACAGCGGCCTTCCGTCATAAAATGATGACTGGTGTTTGCGGTACAAACTTTCGCGGGAATTATTCATCAACCGCTCAAGACAAGGGAATTCGCTATTTCTATAGAGTCGAGGGGGCGACTAGGATGCGTACTGGACGGCACCAGCAGTACAGCAACTTTGTACCTGCGCCGGTGAGCACCCGTCGACACTGCGCCGTCGCGTTTGTCTCGGCTTTTTTCTGTCTGCGATTCCGGCTGATGTGCTGTCTCACGGGAATGCAGCGACCTCGTCCGCGTTCTTCTGCGGACCGTTGTGTATACGGTGTACGAGGACGGAAGGCGGTGTGTGGGAGCACACACAGAGCCTTGGCCCTTCCATTGTAGAGCGAGGGTTGGCTTCGGGTAGCCGGAGCTAGTAGACTGGTTCTTAGTGACCTGCAGCGTTCACATGCTCGGCAGGTCTGTTGACAGAGGCTGACCTCGGGCGTGGCCTCCTCCCTGGCGGCACACGTACGAATAAACATGCCAGCCAGATCAATGGTTCAGCTCTGAGTTGTGGTTGGGGGGCTACATTTTTTTCCATGTTTCTCTCGGCTGACAAACGCAACTGCGGGCGCGACCCGAGAACTGTCTGAGCCGCGGCGAATCTGCTGTCGCCCACAGCCAGGCCTCCTCAGGCGGCGCGGTTTATTGCGTGGGTAAGCTCAGTGGGAAATGAATCAGCAGAGATCTAAGGCCTAGAAGGAACTCAGATGAAATGGTTTGTCCACGTGTTCGCGCTGCCGTTGCAGCGTATGCAACATCGCTGCATGACAGGCTCCGTACATGCCTTTTTCGAACAAAAGCCGCGTGGAGGGCTTGCGGGCGGGGCATGCCTTGGAGCTGTCGGCCGGACGCGCGCTTTGTAATTGTTTCCCATACTGTCTCTGAGTTCTTCCTCAAACGTGTCTGTACCCTTGGGGGGCAGAAACGACGCTTGGCCGCGTAAGAAACTTTTGTTTGGCACGTGCCGTGCCGAAGAATGTAGGAAGTGCTTGTAGTGACGCCTGTCACGAGGTTACCCTCAAGCTGGGTGTTCGTCGCTGCCGCTGCGGGACGAGGGGCGATCGTTGTTGATCTTCTCAGCGCGCGTACCGATTTGTTCCCCTCTCCCAAATGTTGGGCGATGGGGTCCTCCGTGGCCATGATGGAACTTGAGCGGTTCTGAAGACAGGGCGGGTGTCCGTAGGGATCTTTTTTGTGGTTCTTCAAACGTTGTTGCTGCTTTTCGTTTCCCTTTCCAGTGTAAATGCCGGGTTTTCTTTTCTTTCGCCATGGTACTTCGAGACGCGCTGTGAAAGAAACAGGCTTTTGGATGCCGGCTTCATGTACAGGTCCGCGTCGAGTCAACGCTTCGGCACGCTGCGGCGATGTTTCTTCTTCTCTCTGTTAGTTTAAGAAAGCATGAACGATGCAGCTGCCCCGTGGGTACTAAGGTCTAGGCAATGCTCGCTTTTCGGCGCCGCCGAACTTTTCGGTGAACGCGCTGTCCTCTCTGCTGTGCTGTCCTCGCATCATTTATTTCCTGATATGTTGCTCACAACTAGATAGGAGGTGCAATTTTATCGTGTAGGAATTATGTCTCGGGCTTGCCGCCCGGAAAAGGTGGCGGGTCTGTCCTTCGTAGAGATTCAGGACCGAAGCAGAAACATACCACGTAGTAACTGAGGCGGACAACAGACCGCAGGCAGCCGCGGGAATCTGATGGTTTCCCGTCTGTAGTCGTCCTGCAGAGCAACTCCATATTCGCCTTGTTTTAGTAGTCTTTTTCTCCGTGGTGGGTCGTTTAGTGGTTGTGACTCACAGAGAAAGAGGCGCAGATCGCGCACGCATCTGGACAGCTTTGTCAGATCCCGGTGATGTGCTGAGGCAGGAATTGAGACCGTCTGCAGCGTCGCGATTTTCCGCGAGTCGTTTCAGTGCGTTCTGTTGTGGGATCCCTGGCGGATGGGTTTTTGCACTCGGAAGCCAGAAAGCAAGGTGGCAACAAAAATGGAGCTCGGTAGTTCCTTTCTTTTGGAAGACTCACTTTCTTCCTATGTTTTTCCGTGGCTCGTCACTGCTTCTTCGAGTCTGCAGACCATGGCGTTGCCCCGGCACTTTTTATTTTCGTCGGCAGCGTGGCTCTGTGAGTCAGTGCCGTCGCGCGAGCTGAAAATTGCGCCCACTGGGCGACCGACTCGTCAATGGAAGGCCCCCGGCTCATGTTACCTGTTCTGGGGGGTGGCTGTCTTCGTGGCGGTTGCCCTGTCGGCCTCGCCGGACGATTGGTGCGCAGGTACGTCATTGTTCCCTGCATTCGCGTGTGCTGAAGCAGCCGGTGCGGAAGGCCCGCAGGAAGCGAGTGGCGAGAACGACCCGTCGCAGGGAGGAGGAGAGGGCAGAAATAAGCAGGGCAAGCCGCCCGGTGAATCTAGTTCGTCTTCTTCACGGACGTCATGGTCGCCGAAACGCCCCCAACCCCTACCGGAGGAGCGCGTGTTACCGGCTTTGCGGCTGTTTGAGAGCGTTCACGGCCAGATGACTCTCTTCTTCAAGGGGTTTTCAAGGCAAGGAAGCCTCATCGCTTACGACCTGCTAGATGAACTGCGTACTGTGGACGAAGCGCGCATGATGATGGATGTCGAGTTCCTCGTCCTTGACCGGCTGATGGAGCACTACGACAGCACGAGGCACCTTCGAGTTGTTGACACCTCCATCATCCACAAAATGCTCAACCTGGGCAATTTGTTGCCGTGGAGGATCCCGAGAGTTCTCACAGATATCAAGAAGATGGTGCTGGAGTATAAGCCGGTTCTCACTCAGTTCCTCAACCGATACGAGAAGCTGATTGAGGTTCTTATCCTCACAAATGTGCCTCGTGCCTTGAGTCCATTTCGTGGTCTCATCGCGGCGCTTATTGGCGTACCTCGCCAAAAGCTCGTTTTTGCCTCATCTCTCGCAGACCTCGAAGCCTATATTCCACGTCACCACATTCCACGGGAATTCTGGAATCCTACAGGTGGCCCTGTTCGCGAGGGAAAGGAAAACACAGTCAGCTGGAGGATTATGTTGGAGGAGGTTAAGGCTAAGCTGGGCAGTGATGCCGTGACGCCGGCAGGGCACGAGCTTCTGCGGAAAATCAAAGAGGAGGAAGCGAGCGGAGAGCAGACGGCTGCGGGCGCTGGAGCCCCTGACGCTCAAGCTTCATCCAGTCAGGGTCCCTCAAAGGGACAAGAGATTGAGGAGTTTTTGTTATTCTCGGGAGACGTTAACGTAAATGCGGACGGGGCAAAGCCTGCTGATACAACCCCGGCACCCCGTAACACTCCGCTGTCCCCCGAGTTCCCCTCTCTATTTGATGAATTAGGCTCTATTGGCGCTGATGACTTCGACGATCTGGACTGAGGGAGTTCTGAAACTAAGCAAGCTGCCTCCTCACTTTTCGAGACACGAACTATGCGGAGTCGGATGGAAAATTGATTTGCTTTGTGCTCATCTTGCTGATAGTTGTATGAGTCGCTGGCGCTGTGTTATATGCCAGCTGCGGCGGGGGGGGGGGGGGGTGGGGGGGGGGAGGGGGGCGACAAGGTAGGTGCGTTGTGACGCATTTTTTTGTTCGCGTTACTGCAGCTCCTTGCGCCCCTGCAGCAATCACGTCCATGTGGGAAGAGGCTCTGCACCATTTCTTGTGTATAGCTGCAGAGGCCTTCGCTTCTGATACATCCGTGCAATACTCGTGCCGTTCTTTCAGTGAAATGGCCTTTTCTCTTGGCAAGGGCTGAAGCAAGTGCTGACATCCATTCGGAACGGGCGCCGTCGAGCACTCTAGTCACGGTGAGAGGGAATACACTGGGACGGATTGGGACCTCGCGGCCGGGAATATCAACGCACTTACGTCTGCTAAGCCGGTCTTGTGACGCGTATGCCAATCTCTTTCTTTAAATTGAATAAACGCTAGCGTAGTCCAGAGGTTGGGTCTTGTGCGTGGAGGTTGAGTGGCCTCGCACGGCTATTACCACTGTTTGTCAAGATAATGTCCGATGATACGAATTTGATTGTGTAAATACAATCGAAACGCCAATCAAAGCAACGACACAATTTTGCTGAACCGCTCCGTTTTTCAGCGTGTAGCGTGCCTCGGGCCTTACACGGGCTTTCAGGTGAAATAACGGGACAACCCCGCGATTCCCGATACGGAATCAGTGGCAACACTGTTTCCTGGAGCTGTGTAAAACATATTTCAGCCCTGCAACTTGTTCCTGCACGAGTGTAGCTGTCACGCGCTCGGGATGCCTGCCCGACGAAGGACTAACAGTTCCCGTTGCCCGTGCTCAAAAAGTAGAGCTCCGTGAATTTGCAGGAAACACATTTTGGTCCCATGCGAGAAATGGATGGTCATGCTACGACTGGATTAGTTCTATGTTTAAACTAAATCAACAGAGGTCTGTGCCGGGCGCGTCTCCGTTCCTGGGCTCCCTCTAAGCCACTCGAGCAGTTTCCACTTTCTGCTGCGACTCTGCTGTCCCACTTTCAGGCCCCAGAAGCCCCGTAACTCATTCAACGAGCAATCATTCCTACGGAAGACCACAGGCGGCCGTGACCGCGCGGTTGCTCTTCCCAGTTCAGGCGCACCACTGTCACAGCGCGTGGCCGCGTTTTTTCGGCGGAGGCAGATGCTTCTTTGCTATTGTCGTGAAGCTGTTGTCGCGGGTCGCTTTATCCATTTTCATGAGAGATCTTAGCTGCCGGCCGATCCGCTGAAAGGGACGTGTGACGGTGGGCATGCTATGGGCATGACTCAATTGCGTAGGGATAACTTGGTTAAAATGCTTGGATGCTTCTGAGTTATCACGGGTTTCCGGAATGGGGGAAAACGAAATGCATGCTTATAGACAGCGTTTCCCCAGTAGAAAGACGAAGGAGTAACATGGTTAGCTGTATGTAGCAGTCCATGCGGGTTGAGCACTCGTTACTAACAGGCTGTAGCTTTGTTGCACGCTCGTTGAAATACCTGCCTTTTCGAGAGCTGTGCCGGCACGCAAGCTTCCTTTGCAATTCCACCCTTCTGCTACGGAACCGCTCATCCGCGTGCCGTGTGCTGCTCCGCTTCTTAGGGATACACTTTTGGCACCTGGCAGACGAAACAGCCCTCATGACAACCGCTTGCTCTACCATTTATTTCGCACGATGACTGCAGACTCTGTCAAGTTCATTGCAGGGACCCTTTTAGAAAACAGAAAGAGAGTCAAGGCAGGAAAACGTAACCTGCCGTTCATGAATGACAGTATCAGCCACGCACTGCATGCTAGTTCCCACACTCCTCTAGGAAATGGTACCCTGGTAATCCGCATAATGACCTCTAGCCTTGAAATTCAATGCATTTGCACTGACTTTCAGCGGAAAATGCATAATCCACATTAACACCCACTCTTCCCGAAACGGTGTTTCGAACACATGCGGCTTGTCTCTAAGAATCACCAGTGTGCATTCTTGGCACGTGGCTTCCAATGGCCCGTATTTCGAGCATAGTTATGCTGAGTCTTCAAGAATAAGCCCCTGTGTCTTTTAGTCTTCATGTGCTATTGGCATATGGATATCACCTGGACTACCACGAACCGTGTGTCCAGGAAAACCGTCGGTCGTCGACGACGGGGATGTCTAAAGAGACTTAATGCGGTGAGTAACCGCGAGACAAGTACAATCAGGCGCGATTGATTGATGTTGCAGTGCCTCGGTGACTTGCCAACGCCACGATTTATGTATTCGGGTGATGTCGCCTTCAACACTTCAAGCTTTGGCGTGTAGATGAGCAAGGTTTTGCCGCGTGCGAACGCTAGGTGACATTTCTAATCTGCGACGGATGCATCTTGCGCAGCACCGGAGGAGACGGGTTGTCATTCTCGATACAGGCAGGTTTCGTCTCCGCAGTCACAAGAGAGAATTGTGGAATCATTGTGCAAGGACTGAAGGCCAAGTGGAGTCACTGTGGTCGAACCCCTGGAGGCGATACTTCCGGCCTTGTTGCCGTCCGCCCTCGAAAGCATATCCAAAGTCGTTTTCTTTTGGAACCACGGTCAACATGGGAGCCTCACTTTCAACGGAGCGACGCACACAGCTGCTCTCTGCAGTTACTGTCGCCACAGCAGCTGCCGCGGTGTGGTGGCTGACGAGTCGGGATGGGTGGACTGCCAAAGCAGGCGGCCAGTCGGGTTCATGCGAGATCTCTGAGAAAGAAACCGAGGCCGCTATGAAGGAGATCTGCGAGGAGTTCCATGCAGTCTTCACAGAGCTCGCTCAGTGAGTCTCTTTGCTGCCGAATCAACGCGTAGTTGAACAGGTTTGCAGTTATACAGTTCCGTCAGGACACTCCAGGAGGCACATGCCGCACTGATCTGGTGTATCTACTACATCTTTGGGCGTTCCTTGAGCATGCCGGTGTGGAGGGAAGCCGCGAGGTTTCTGTGTCAGTGCCTCGGGAAAAAGCATGTCGTCCATGCATGCCACCTTCAGATATGCGCCACAGCGACCGTGCTATTTGCTGAACTACCTCCGTGTGTTTTTGGAGTTTGCCTAGCGACGGACGCAGCCACGCAGAAATCAACGAGTGGAACGGCACCTCCTGGACCGATTTAGGGATTTTTAGATACAAATATACATATATATAAATACATACGTGTACATATATATTGGTGTACTCATGTTACGTGTGAAGCCTGTGGTGAGCGCGGCCTGCGGGAGGCACAGCCGGGTGTTTTGAGAGGCCATCTGCCTCGGTCGCCGCTTGGAGGGGCACGCCTGTCGGAATCGGCTACGATGAACTGCTGGAGAACTTTGACATGGAGAGGATCCTCGGCGCTCTCACGTCTTCAGTGTGCATGCCATCTGCTTTCGACGGAGGGGCGACGCCATAAACTGACCGTTGTTGCACGCGCTCCAGGATATTCCCGTGAGCCGCGACCTGGCACGTGCGGACCCTGCTGCGGTCTAAGAACTCCGCAGCTGATGCGAGCCCATCATTTTTTTTCGTGGCATGAAAATGTCCGTATAGGGTGTCAAGAAGCGTAATCAGCGCTATGCAAGACCAGGGTTTCCAAAAGCCCGTCCCGCGGGAACAGGTGAGCGTCAGGGCGCTGCCTGACCGACAGGTGCTGCAGGGTGAGTTCGCAGCGCTGCCATTACCTCCTTCTGGAGTTCTTTGGTTTCTCATCTTTTTTCTATCCTCGCGCGCTGTCGAATACCGCTCGAGATGAAGCGTCTGTGGAACGACACGGGTTGTTGTAGCTGATGGAGCACCTGTCTTCTGCCCTTAGCCTGTCCGAACTCCGCAGCTCATACCGTCAGATGTCTACAGGCCGCCTTCCTTCGCCTGCGGATCACTTTTGAAGAACACCTTTTGTAGCAAGTTGATCTCCTGTCTTTTTTTGGTGCTCACAGGTGGAAGCCATGCTTATGCAGCAGATGTTCCGAGAGCGGCTTAACGCTGCAGAGTCTGCGGTACTCGCCAGGCGGCGACTTTCGAAAGAATCTCTCGAACGCGCATGCGGCGCGTATAGAGAAAAGGTGCGAAGTTGTTTCTCTCCCGCTCCCGCGGCCGCAAGGGCGTGTTTGATCCCTGTGCTGGCTCTCGGAGACTGGAGTTGGCGGTACAGCGACCCGTCATGTTTCGTTCTCTCCAGTTGAGATTCATCCATGCCTTCGGTCTTTCTCATACGTCAAAGCTACTGCTGCTTCGAAAGTGTACTCGGGGTGGGGGTTGGCATTTCAGGGCACGGCATGCTGTGCTTACGGTAGCTCCGCGGGAGATCCAGGCCGCGGAGAGTGCGTTAAACTGCTTTTTGTTCCGTCACTGCCGAGCTCTCAAACCCCTTACTTCGCAGTCCTGTCAACTCTGTTGTAGCGCATGTCCATCCCTTGATAGGTTGTTATGGCACGCCTGGAACGCGTTGGCTAGGTGAATGAATCACGAAGGGGTTTCTAATGGAACATGCACAAGGATCCCTGCATGCGCGTGCAAACAGCTTGCTGCGTGTGGATATCCCTCGGCAATGACGGGTTGCAGAATGACACCATCGGTCTCTACTTGGACGGTTTGAAGGCTATGTATAGAGACGCGGTTGATGGAGTGCTTCCGCTGCTCCCAGGAGCAACGTTGCCAGAGGGACTCACGGAAGACAACATTCTTGTCGTTCTAGAACAGATCCACAAGGCCAAGCATGCTCGCTTCAAGGAGGTTCTGGGCAACACTGACTCTGGTGAGTGCCCCTGTCCAGCGTGCGCAGTAGGCCTTCTGTGTGCGGGGCACCGCACCGCCTCGTCTGTCCTCGTCGTTCCCGTTGTTAGAAAGGCCGAGTATGCTGCCAGTTCTCACCCGCATGCCCCCCTAGTGTGCTCGATTGGAGGAAAGCTGCTTCTTGATCTGCCTCCCTCCCACCGCCCCCCCTATGCCGGGTGGTAGTGTGATGCAGCGTCCCGCAGCGCAATTGCGACTTCTCCGTGACAGATTTTGCGCTCGAGAAACTGTTTTTCCCTGCGGCCTGAGCTTGTTTAAAACGGCGTACGGCGGAAAACTGCCAGTGCCACACCGTCGCTTTTTGTTCTTCGTTTCTTTAGAGTCGCTCTCTCCCGCCTCGCCTCTCACGAGACAGCTGCAGGAATGCAACAGGAAGGCAGAGGAGGAAGTGCTGGCAAAGGGAGAGCATGCAAGATTGTCATCCAAGATGCTTCTCCACGCGGTGGCAGTCTTCTCACGCCGGCCTCAATTCAAACTCAAGGTGAGAAGCTGGTGAACTGGTTCAACCCGGCGGGGGGGGGGGGGGCGGGGGGGGGGGGAAGGGGGGGAGCAACTCGGTCGAGTTGCGGGGAAGTCTCTACACCTCTGTTCGTTTATGGAGCAGAGAGTACTGCGACGGCGTAGGGCACAGAGGTCAAGGATACTCGCAGGCCCAGCCGGTTTTGCTGCACTAACAGCATGTGTCGACGCTTTCAGCCAGTACAACGCCTCAGGACTGGTTAGGGGTGACGCGCGCCCAGGATGCGTGCATGGGTCACGTTCATCGACTGACGCCGCTCCACGTAGTTTTCCTGGATGCCTCTGTTTGTCTCGAAGCGCGTGTTTGGCCAGGTCAGGCCAGGAGGGCAGTTGCGGGGCAAACGCCCACGGACACATACTTCATGATCCACCCTAGCGGCGAGGCACGTCAGCCACACGGCTTGCGCGCAGGTCGTCAAACTTGCAGACAAGCTTTGTTTTAATGTGTCTGGTTTCCATCTCGCTGTGTATACTACAGAAGCAACTGCTCGACGAGATGCACACGGAGACTATTATGGGACTCATGAGCAAGCGAAAGAAGACAGGCGTGGCTCCGCCGAAGGCGGCGGCAGATACCTGCATAGTGGCGGCTTTGCACCCGAAAGTGGAAGAGGTACAGAGGGGCGCACTTCCACGTGGGCTCTGTTTCGTGAGACTTGCGTGCGGGATAGTCTCCCCTTCTTTTTCGGGAGTCCGCTTGCTTCCTTCGCCTTCTGGGTTTTTTGTTTGCAATAGCAGCTGGAATGGGGGACTGCTCTGCCTTCACCACAGTGGAATTCTCGATATCCACTTGATATCGAAGCCATACTGTTCGCCTGCGGCGTAGCTTATTTTGGCTTTGTCGTGGGGTACGGTTCCTTCGTCGATAGAGTATCCCATCAGGCGTTCATTCGAAAACGAACAAGCTCAAACGAGAGGTTCTGGCTTTCGGAGGTTCCTTGGAATACGGTAGGGTTTCAATGAGACCAACAGCCACGCGTGAAAAACCAAGTGCACTCTGTGTAGATAGGGAACAAACGGTCTGCAGATTCGTGCACGACAGACGGTTTCACGGCACCTCATACCCGTACTTTCATCCGCCTTGTGTCACGTTTGTTGGTGCAGACGAATTCTGAGGAGCTTCTTCTCCGCCTGCAGAGCTGTGCCGACTCCGGCGCGGGGGTCGTGTGTTTGGTCGTGCGCGGAGAAGAAGGAAATCATGAAGAAGTTCAGCTGGGAGTGGCAGCCGACACAACAGAGGCCAAGGAGATCCCCCATAGCCGAGGCGGTATTCTGTCTTTGAGACAGCTCGACGAGTTTTGCAGGGCTGTTGACGACATGGATCATCCGGATATCTCGTTTGTATACGTCGTGCACCCAGAGGCTCGTCGCGTGGAAACAGGTAACCGCGACCACGGCGGAGCCCGCTCGGCTCCATCTTGTACGGAGATGCCGAATTCTTCCCTGTGATTATTTGTCGGGAGGAAAAAGCTCTGAAACACCCAACGCATGGCAGCGGGGTGCGCCCGGGTTGCGCTGACTGCATTGTGAGCTACTCAGGCCGTGCTCGCCGTCAGACATCACGGCCCCCGATTTCCCGTGTCGCTGT